>NC_052147.1:270310356-270910356 GCF_902713615.1 Scyliorhinus canicula
ATTCAGAACTCTGGCCCAGCTGCAGAAATGCCATGTCCCGGACCGAATTTAGGACTTCCATGTTCACCTGCCATTTTCCTCACAACAGAGAGGCTCGCATCATGGTGAAAATCTGGACCTTGTTCTGTGTAATGATATTCCTACTCAGCCATTCAGTAACCAACAGATACACGTTCACAGCATGCCAAGGCACCGTATATTGTTGACCAGCCAGTCTTGCTCATTAATGTGAATTGGAGGGATAGACCTGTTATTACGTCTAGGATACTTGCCATTCAACACCAGATACCCTTTGAAGCCAATAATCTAATTAGTAGAATGGACGTCTCCAGAAGCAGCAGGAAGAACAGTAATGCTGTTGAGTTGTGAAGTTTGAGCATCACAGGCTAATACCTCTATGCCGCTAACATTTATATGGGTAGCGCTGGCTAAAAGACGTGTGACCTGCTGAGAATGTAGTCCTGGTAATGAAAATCTATAAATGGGAACAATCTAAAGATGGGTCTTGGAGGATTCAAAGTGCTGGGACTTTGACTGTCTCCTTTGTCAGCTAGTTTCACTGTGGGATTGTCCTTGGGAAGAAAGATTGTTGATAAACTGTCTGAGAAGCAAATGGCCTTTGTAGTTTGTGTGGTTGGCCAGCTCACATTTTGTCCTTGCCGGAGGGCATCAGGTACTCTGTTTCTGTCCATGCCGAGCGATACATTCCATATTTTACATCATATGGTCAGTCTATTATTCTCCCTCCTTTGCTGTCATGATTTTATAGAATTTCATAGAATTTACAGTGCAGAAGGAGGCCATTTGGGCCTTCGAGTCTGCACTGGCTCCTGGAAAGAGCAGCCTACCCAAGATTAACACCTCCACCCTATCCCCATAACCCAGTAACCCCACCCAACACTAAGGGCAACTTTGGACACTAAGGGAAATTTCTCATGGCCACCCAGGTTAATAGGGCTGTTAAGAAGGCATATGGTGTGCTAGCCTTTATCAGTAGGGGGATTGAGTTTCGGAGCCACAAGGTCATGCTACAGCTGTAAATAACTCTGGTGCGGCCGCTCCTGGAGTACTGCGTGCAGTTCTGGTCACCACATTATAGGAAGGATGTGGAAGCTTTGGAAAGGGTTCAGAGGAGATTTACTAGGATGTTGCCTGGTATGGAGGGAAGGCCTTACGAGAAAAGGCTCAGGGACTTGAGGTTGTTTTCGTTAGAGAGGAGAAGGCTGAGAGGTGACTTAATAGAGACACATAAGATAGTCAGAGGGTTAGATAGGGTGGACAGTGAGAGTCTCTTTCCTCGGATGGTGATGACCAACACGAGGGGACATAGCTTTAAATTGAGGGGTAGTAGATATAGGACAGATGTCAGAGGCAGTTTCTTTACTCAGAGGGTAGTACGGGTGTGGAATGCCCTGCCTGCAACAGTAGAAGACTCGCCAACTTTAAGGGCATTTAAGTGGTCGCTGGATAGACATATGGATGAAAATGGAATAGTGTAGGTCAGATAGGCTTCAGATGGTTTCACAGGTCGGCACAACATCGAGGGCCGAAAGGCCTGTACTGCACTGTAATGTTCTATGTAATCCACCTAACCTGCACATCTTTGGACTGTAGGAGGAAACCGTAGCACCCGGAGAAAGCCCATGCACACACGGGGAGGATGTGCAGACTCCGCACAGACAGTGACCCAAGCCGGAATCGAACCTGGGACAGTGGAGCTGTGAAGCGATTGTGCTATCCACAATGCTACCTTGCTGCCCCAAAGATTCATTCCAAATCTTTGAACAAGGATATGACTGTGGTATATGTTCTCACTGAATCATGCAGAATTATACAGCACACCACTGGATCAGTTCAAACTTAATTACATCCCACGCACAACTGACACAAACAAATATTTTGTAAGCTATAAATGATATTTTTGTTGCAATGCCAACGATTCCTCCTCAAGACATCCAAGATCCCTGTTTGCTTTGGGTGTTTCCTGCTCAAGATTGTTTTCGAACCCCCAGGCATTGTTGGGTATCATTTACCTGTTGGAGAATTTGATTACAGACCTCAAAGCTATCTCTTATTGGTCCCATTTTACTGGTAATGCACATGGCAAAGCATGTTTTGGAATTTGGGTGCCGTCTGCTACATACAAATTAGCAGCAGGAGTTGGCCACTTGGCCTTGTGAGCCTGTTCCGCCATTCAATAAGATCATGGCTGATCCGATTGTAACCTCAACTCTGCATTCCCACTTATCCCCCTATAACAATTCACTTCCTTGCTTCTCAAGAATTATCTAGCTGCCCAATTGAAACTCTAGCAGCGAATAGAATACAAAAACAGAAAATGTCATAAATGCTCAACACCTGAGAGGGAAAAACAAAGGGCCCAATTCAATGACCTCGTCGTGGTCTACTTGGAGTTGGGACGTGACGGTTGAATCCCGGGAGAGGCTAAAATCGGCCTTCGCGCTAGCCAAAAAGATGGCGAGAGTTACCTCGCGCAGGGCAAGGTAAATGAGTAATTCGCCTCATCTAATTATGCGTTCACCAGATTCACGTGGTGCCCGGGATTCAATAGCGGCACCTTCGAGGCCTCAACTAGGCGCCGTTCAGTACTGGCTGACACAAATGTGACCAAGCATCAGGGCAGGTCAGGGGATCTCGCAGACGATTAGAGGTCCCCGGGTTGTCAGGGACAGGGCAGGGTGTAGACTGGCAGTGCCAAGGTGCCCGGGTGTTCGGTTGGCGCTGCCAGGGGTCAGGCCCTGAGGATCTTGCCTGTAAGAGTGGGGGTAATGGGGGGGTTTGAAGGCCCCAGAAATAGTGTCAGGGTTGGGGGGGAGGAGAGTGTTCGTGAAAGCTGGGGGGGAGAGGGGGGGTCTGAAAGCGGGGCGGGGGAGTGGGGGTTTAGAGATTGGAGCATCCTTCCATAATGGTGCCCTGATCTGCGAGGAGCCGGTCCTGCTCCAGTGCAGGGCGGCTGCCTAAGTGTGACCTCGATGGGAAAACCCCCTGTACGCCAAAAGAAAAGCAAAGTGTCTTTGAGGAGCACGGTTAACTTTGGCCCTGCAGTCGCTGAGGAAAACCCCGACAATGTGCCCAATACTGCAGTTAAACTTTTTTCGCTTAAACGTGCCTAAAGTTAACCATTGTGACCTTTCCAATGGTACATTTGAAATTCCTAACTAAATTGTACTTTGGTCCTATGGCCATGGATAAACCCCTTTATAAGACAGTGTAGAACTCATCAAGGAAATAGAATAATGTGGATTTTTCAGGCATTTCATTTGGAGACGTTGAAACATTTTAAATATTTAAGCACATAAGTTTAAGGTAAGTACTGTTCTCAGACTCCAGATGCACCAGGGATGTAGCTGACCAGTCTGGACAGTTGGTGAATTCTTTTGTTACTTTCAAGCTATATATATTACTATGGAGGACCAGAAGATACGTTTCTGTCAAGTGTCGTTCATTTGGAAACTCCTGGAAACTGGTAAAGGAAGGAATGATAGTGAATAATATCCACTCTCTTGGCTTTTTAGATTGAAATTTGGGGCTTATTGTGAACCACTAATGCACTAAATTTGTTGTGGCAGGAACCTAACACTTGCCTTTCGTTAGGCAAACCCATCCACCCTTCAGCTCAGAATAGTTTTGTCCATAATTTTGTTGGCGGTACCAAACTGTTAATAGAACGAGGGAAACAGGGCATCTGGGATGTGAGTTTCCAGGGAAACTAACAGGGCATCCCATCCAATATGAGTTAGTAACGTTGTTAACTTGGAAGGACCGAGAAGGAGAATGAATTAGACTGGGAGAATTCAATGTCAGTTAAGATACAGCAAGAGAAATAAAGAGAGGGGAAGTAAAATTGGGTGAATAGAGAGAGGACAAGAGGCAGAAAGAAAAGATAAAAGAAAAGTAAAATTCATTCTCAAATTTCTCTCGGCAATTCAAAACCTGAAGGAATGAGACTCAACATCTATGATAGTTGATTTTTGATGCCAGAGGGGTTGATTAACAGATATTAGATGGTTTAGCATAGTGGGCTAAATAGCTGGCTTGCAATGCAGAACAATGCCAGCAGCGCGGGTTCAATCCACGTAACGACCTTCCCGAATAGGCACCGGAATGTGGCGACTAGGGGCTTTTCACAGTGACTTCTTGAAGCCTACTCGTGCCAATAAGTGATTATTATTATTATTATTATTAATGCTTAACATGTTATTAACTTGTCCTTGTAATGACACAACTTAACTTTCTGCTATTATTGTAAATTTATGGGGTAATGGGCAATGATAGCAAATTCCTCAAAACAAAAGAAGAAGACCACAAAGCCATTTTAATGATGCTAATGATGGAACGATACCACGAGCAAACAAATATTTAGATATTTACATTTAACATCTCATTTCTTCCTTGTCTGAATTTACTGTAATATTTACACATAAGTGACAGAAGAACCAATAGTTTTGTCATAATGTTGACTGTAGATTCTGGCCCACATACTTTGCTATGTGAAAAGATTCTGCGTCTTTAAGTTGCACATCATTGTGGAGAATGCCATTTCGGCAATGAGGTTGGTGGATCTTTTTTTAGAGACAGGATCAATGCAGGTGTAAGTCAAAGAGGGACAGACACTGAAAGAGATTGAGGAGCAAGGGAATAGGGAGTTTGGAAGCAAGGGAATTAAGCTAAAGAGGAATGCGATAGCAGTAATGCAGATCCAAACGTTGGGAAGGAACAGAGTTAGATGGAAGGGAACATATTGGGAACAGGATAATGTAAGCAAAGAGTTAAAAAAAGAGATTGAAAATCAAGAGTCAATGCTGACTGTCAGGAAAAATACATAACAGGGTTGGAAGAAATTGAATTCACAACACTTTCCCTTGTTATCCATTGAAACATGCCATTCACTGTCATTGTCATCTGAAATATGGTGCCGTTGCAGGAATTATCTCTTTGTTAATTTGATGACGAATGCAAGGGCTTTTTGGATTGTGACCCAAATATACTCTGCGTCAAGTAAAAGAAATATCATACGACAGGAATGGTTTGAGACATAA
Source organism: Scyliorhinus canicula (assembly GCF_902713615.1). Taxonomy (NCBI): domain Eukaryota; kingdom Metazoa; phylum Chordata; class Chondrichthyes; order Carcharhiniformes; family Scyliorhinidae; genus Scyliorhinus; species Scyliorhinus canicula. The sequence goes on from NC_052147.1 coordinate 270,315,417, forward strand.
AGGGCGCGATTCTCCGCACTCCCGACGGTGCGGAGAATAGCGTGGCTCGTAAAATTTTACGGCCATGCTGTTCCGACGCCCTCCCGCTATTCCCCCCCCCCCCCCCACGCCCGACTCCCGATACGAATCGCTGCCGCCGTTTTTTTACGGCCGGCAGCGATTCTCAGCTGATGGATGGGCCGAGTTCCCAGCCCTTTACGGCTGTTTTTACGAACGGCAAACACACCTGGTCTGGCCGTTCGTAAAAACGGCCGTAAACTGTCAATTTTTAAAACCATGGCACCAAGGGTGCCATGGGCCCGCGATCGGTGGGCACCGATCGCGGGCAGCGGGCCCGATGCCCGCGCACTCTTTGTCCTTCCGCCGCCCTGCAGTATCCATTCGCGGGCGGCTGAGGGGCATCCTGGCCCGCGCATGCGCGGGTTTTGCGCAAATGCGCGATGACGTCATCCGCGCATGCGCGGGTTGGAGTCTTCCAATCCGCGCATGCGCGGCTGATGTCATATGACGCGTCAGCCGGCGCTAACTCTGGCAAGCGGGCTTAATGAAATTCGTTAAGCCCGCGATGCCGGAGTTTACGGCGTCGGGATGCTTGCCCCGACCGGGGACCAGACTCGGTTCCCGGTCGGGAAGGGGGGGGCTGGCCTCAAACCCGCCCGGATTTGACGCCGGCCTTACGATTTCTCCCCATATGGGAGAATTGCGCCCAAAGTTTATGAGTTACCTCATCAAAGATTAAACCACAGAGCCAATTGAAATGTGTGTGTTCGCACAAAATTGAAAACATGAAAAATAATAACAAACAGCACTCAGCAGAAGTGGGTAGGATGAGCAAGTGAACATTTCAGAGAAAGATTCACGTCTGAAATGTTACTCATCTAATCTCTCAGTGCTTTCTGAATTAGTTTTCTGATATTTCGGATCTAAAAATTAGTAATATTTGTTTTTTTAAAAAATCAATTCATAGAGTGTCTTTCACATCCTCCAGGCATCACAAAATGCTTTCAAGCAAATCATTTATTTTTGAAAAACATGCTATTGTACTGTAGGATAAAGTGCAGCCAATTTGGAGACAACAAGGTCCCATAAACGGCAATAAAATGAAATGAAATGAAAATCACTTATTGTCACGAGTAGGCTTCAATGAAGTTACTGTGAAAAGCCCCTAGTCGCCACATTCCAGCGCCTGTTCGGGAAGGCTGCTACGGGAATTGAACCGTACGGCTGGCCTGCCTTGGTCTGCTTTCAAAGCCAGCGATTTAGCCCAGTGTGCTAATAAGATAATCACTAGGCAACCTATATTCATTGATGTTGATTAAGGTTTAAATATTGCCCAGAACATTGGGGATGACAAATCTGTTTTTCTTCAAAATTGTGCTGTGGAATAGCTCAGTTGGCCAGACAGATGGTTGATGATGCAGAGCAAGGCCATGCAGCGTGGGTTCAATTCCTATGCCAGCTAAGGTTATTCATGAAGGACCCACCTTTTCAACCATGCCCCTTGCCTGAGGTCAGCCCTCCCCCTCAAAGGGGATTGTGGTGACTTTCCATTTACCTTGCCATGGAGTTCTTAAATACACATGAGTGAGAAGATGCCATTTTGCACTTTTTAAATATGCTGCCTGATCTGCAGGGTTTTTTAAACATTATTTTCGACTTCCAGCTTCCACAGTTCCTTTAGATACTTTAGAAAATGTATAATCCTGTACCCGTGTTTATCTGCGTGCTAATTATGTCACAAAGTAATATAGGTAGAATACGTAATGAGCTGAATGGAGATTGATGATCGTGTCAGTTAGATGGAATTAGAGACATAATTGTTGACCATTTTTTGGGTCATGCATAGGAAAAATAAATCAACCTTCGCTGCAAACGTTTGAGGAGAATTTGGATATCCGAAGATCATTGATCTGAAAAAAATTACATCTGAAGAACAGTGCATCGCTTTATACAACAAGTTATTGTGGCAGTGTATAAATTGTACATGTCATTTTCAGAGGATGAATTGCTCGCACTACCTCACAAAACGTTTAAATGCATCAGAAAGAATTGAAAGAAGAGTGAGCAGGATAATGGCAGGTTGCACAGGCAAAGTCATCAGGAAAATTTAAACTTTGTTGCATCTGAGAATAGACTGAACATAGAAACATAAGATAATACTTTTGATAAGCTTGAAGTGAGCAAGCTATTTCATATGAGCAATACATTTCTGATTTGAGGAAGTCAGTACAAAGGCTTGAGCAAGATTAGCAACTGGAATAAATGTCTTCACTCACCAACACCATCCACCCGACACACACGCACATATACATACACATACACACACACATACACGTTTCCAAGACAGGGGGCGGGATCCTCCCATGCTGCGCCGTTTGGGAGAATCGGCATTCGTGCTGATTTTCCGCGCGACGCCGGTCTGATGCCGTCCCGCCATTCTCCCAACCAGCGAGAACGGCATCATCGAGGTCGGCGCCACGCCTGCTGGAGAATCACCCGAGGTGCTAGGTACGGCGATTCTCTGGGCCCCCCGCTATTCAACGGCCCTATGGGCCGAAGTCCCAACAGTGTGACCTGGGGTCACGCCGTCGCCGTTCACCCCTGCAAAATAAATTTGTCATCCAGTCGTGCTGGCTGACGATGCGGAGTGAGAAGGTGGGCGGACGGCGTTCTCTGAGGCAGCATGTTGTGGTGTCCACAGCCGGTGCTGGCGGGGGAAAGGGTTTTGGGGAAGGGTGCCGCCGTGCTCGGGGTGGGGGGGGGGAGGAGGGGGTGAAGGGGGAGGGGTTTTGGGGAAGGCTGCCGCCGTGCTCGGGGTGGGGGGGGTGGAGGAGGGGGTGAAGGGGGAAGGGTTTTGGGGAAGGGTGCCGCCATGTTCGGGGTGGGGGGGGAGGAGGAGGGGGTGAAGGGGAGGGGTTTTGGGGAAGGCTGCCGCCATTCTCGGGGGTGGGTGGGAGGAGGAGGGGGTGAAGGGGGAAGGGTTTTGGGGAAGGCTGCCGCCATGCTCGGGGGTGGGTGGGAGGAGGAGGGGGTGAAGGGGGAGGGGTTTTGGGGAAGGCTGCCGCCGTGCTCGGGGTGAGGGGGGAGGGGGGAGGAGGAGGGGGTGAAGAGGGAGGGGTTTTGGGGAAGGCTGCCGCCATTCTCGGGGGTGGGTGGGAGGAGGAGGGGGTGAAGGGGGAAGGGTTTTGGGGAAGGCTGCCGCCATGCTCGGGGGTGGGTGGGAGGAGGAGGGGGTGAAGGGGGAAGGGTTTTGGGGAAGGGTGCCGCCATGTTCGGGGTGGGGGGGGGAGGAGGAGGGGGTGAAGGGGAGGGGTTTTGGGGAAGGCTGCCGCCGTGCTCGGGGTGGGGGGGGAGGCGGGGTGAAGGGGGAGGGGTTTTGGGGCAGGGTGCCGCCGTGCACGGCGTGGGGGGGGGGGAGGAGGAGGGGGTGAAGGGGGAGGGGTTTTGGGGAAGGTGCCGCCGTGCTCGGGGTGAGGGGGGAGGGGGGAGGAGGAGGGGGTGAAGAGGGAGGGGTTTTGGGGAAGGCTGCCGCCATTCTCGGGGGTGAGTGGGAGGAGGAGGGGGTGAAGGGGGAAGGGTTTTTGGGGAAGGCTGCCGCCATGCTCGGGGGTGGGTGGGAGGAGGAGGGGGTGAAGGGGGAAGGGTTTTGGGGAAGGCTGCCGACGTGCTCGGGGGTTGGGTGGGAGGAGGAGGGGGTGAAGGGGGAGGGGTTTTGGGGAAGGCTGCCGCCGTGCTCGGGGTGGGGGGGGAGGAGGAGGGGGTGAAGGGGGAGGGGTTTTGGGGAAGGGTGCTGCCGTGCTCGGGGTGAGGGGGGGGGGGAGGAGGAGGGGGTGAAGAGGGAGGGATTTTTGGGAAGGCTGCCGCCATGCTCGGGGGGTGGGTGGGAGGAGGAGGGAGTGATGGGGGAGGGGTTTTGGGGAAGGGTGCCGCCGTGCTCGGGGTGAGGGGGGGGAGGAGGAGGGGGTGAAGGGGGAGGGGTTTTGGGGAAGGGTGCCGCCATGCTCGGGGTGGGGGGAGGAGGAGGGGGTGAAGGGGGAGGGGTTTTGGGGAAGGCTGCCGACGTGCTCGGGGGTTGGGTGGGAGGAGGAGGGGGTGAAGGGGGAGGGGTTTTGGGGAAGGGTGCCGCCATGCTCGGGGTGGGGGGAGGAGGAGGGGGTGAAGGGGGAGGGGTTTTGGGGAAGGGTGCCGCCATGCTCGGGGTGGGGGGAGGAGGAGGGGGTGAAGAGGGAGGGGTTTTGGGGAAGGCTGCCGCCATGCTCGGGGGGTGGGTGGGAGGAGGAGGGGGTGAAGGGGGAGGGGTTTTGGGGAAGGGTGCCGCCATGCTCGGGGGCTGGGTGGGAGGAAAAGGGGGGAAGGAAAGGGAGGGGGGAGGAGTGGGGGGAAGGAGGAGGGGGTGGGGGAAGGATGCCTCCATGCATGGGGGAGGTGGGGGAGTAGGGGGAAGGAGGTGGGAGGGGGAGGAGGGGGGAAGGAGGAGGGAGGGGGTAGGTAGAGGGGAGGAGGAGGGGGGGAAGTGTACAGTCATGTCCGGGGGTTGGGGGGGGGGCGGCGGGCGGTCGTGGCAGGTGGCCTCCATGTTCCAGGGAGGGGTGGTTGGTGGGGAGGGTTTTCCGCAGGAGCGACATGCCTGCTGGCCTGCCATGGCAGGACCGTGGTGAAGACATGCTTGCAGGTTGAGGTCATGCTGATGGGCAAAGGCCACTGGCCCTCCCACACAGGAGCAGCAACCCCCAGCCCCGTGAGCGCATGGCCAGCCCACGGGGGCGCAATGAGAAGGGAAGGGGTAAACTGGGCGGTGGACGGAGACTGCGGGCAGGGGTCAGGGTCCCTGCGTGTCTGTGATGAGACCAGGCAACCGGGGAACACATGTATCCCATGGCACCTGACTGTCAGGGTGTCAAAGCGCCATCGTTAACTATGTGGAATATCCTCCCCCCCGACTTCCTGCACATCGTAATGTTTGGGCACCAGCCAGCGATGTTTTCAGCCGTGGCGGGAGCCGCTACCCTGCAGGTGGCCAACCAGCAGCTCCGACGCAGGCGGCTCAGAGCTACTGCAGCAGCGGTGGCTACAGCAGAGGGACTGGCTACAGAGGGCCCCCGTGCCACCGCTCAGGCTGCAGGCCCACACACCTGACAGGTGCAAGAGGAGGCGGAAGGGACGATGATCACCACATCATTGGGGATGCACAGGATGAGGATTCTGATCTTGATGGGGCGCAAGGGGAGGAGGAGGAGCAGGTGTGGTGGTGCCAAGGTGCCAGAGGCGCCTCATGAGGCCTCGAGTGTACCATCACCGCATGTCGTTCGAGGACCTGCCGGACAGGGCATGCAGGAGGAGACTCTGAATGAGTAGGGAGACCGTCGCACATGTATGCCACCTGATGGTGGCACCCCCCCCCCCCCCCCCCCCCCGCACCCTCCCGGCTGAGGGGCTGGTTGCTGGGCGACAGGGGTTATCGTTGCAGTCGTGGCTGATGCCGCCTATACGGAGGCCACAGACCAACGCGGAGACCCGCTACAGTGAGGCCCATGCAGCAAACAAGGATGTTGTGGAGAGGTGCTTTGGCCTCTTGAAGCTGCGCTTCAGGTGCCTGGACCGGTCTGGATGGACCCTCCAGTACCATTCAGAGAGAGTTGGCTGCATTGTTGTTGTCTGCTGCATGCAGCACAATGTAGCCCAGCAGAGGGGCGATGCCCTGGTGGACGATGCACAGGGTGAGCCCGATGAGGGCGATGCATCTGCACATGAGGAGGAGGAGGACAATGAGGGGGGGGGGACGACAAAGACACACATGGGACTGGATATGGCTGGGAGGCTGCATGATGCCACCGGCTTGGCGAGCGAGCATGCGAGGCGTTGATCACCGCACGTTTCACGAATTAGGGGGAGGGCATCGATCAGCAAGGCACTTGCACCACCGTTCCGCCCAAACGCACCACCCAGCACCCCCCACCTCCCGCACCATCTGACAACCCTAGCTCCCACACCACCACTTTCACAGCAACTTACACCTGCACCATAATGAGATGGTCTCACACAGTTGCTTGTGTAAGCGGGTGTGATCAGTGCCATGTTGAATGATGACAACTAGCTGTGATATCTGGATTGTTAGACAATGTCTGACTCATGGCTACAGCCACATTCTCCACCTCGGTGGTCCCTGTATGCATCACGGACACTCCATCACATGGCCATGTGGGTAGCTGGCATCGGTGTGCCGAGGATGACAGGGTGTTGGGGGGTGGTGGGACACACACCCGGCCTAACCGCTGTACCGAACATTGACCCCAGCGCCACTCGGTCCCCTTCACGACCCCTCAGGCACCGGACATAGCACAGAGGCATCTAGGTTTGGTGTGACAGTGACTTTAATCGTGACATTCATAAACAAGTGCCCTGGCCCCTATAACTAAGCTGTGCCCTGCACCCGTGCCAACTTACTTCATGTCTAACTTCTTTGCCTTACCACTGCGCCTTGGCGTTTCCCCAGACGGTACAGTAGGAGTGGTGGCGGGCTGCTGAGACTACTGCACATGGCTCCCCATTGGCGCGCGTTTCCTGGGGCGGCCCGGCTTGGTTGGGCCAGGCTGTCGGCGGGCGTGCTGGATGGCGTGGTTCTGCCTGCTGCCCACCAGATGCACCAGGAACAGAACAAGGGGATTCCGGGTGTTCCTGGACCTCCCTTGCTGGAGTCACCGTGACGGGCCCCAGAACCTCCTCTTCCTGGGGGAGCCTGTTGGCCCTTCGGCCTCACTATGGGACGGTGGTGCGAGCGGAGACAAGCCCCGTGGCACCACCGACACCTGGCGCTGCCAGTCCTGGAGGCCCGCTGTGGCATCGACCAGGGTCTGAACGTTCACAGCGATGGAGCTCAGGAAGTGCGCCATCACTGTCAGGGACTGTGCAACCTCCCGCTGGGTTTGTGCGACACCATCCAGCACGTGCACAAGGCCACGATGCTCTCAGCGATTGCCTGCTGAGACTGGGTCAAGGCCTGCTGAGACTCGGCCAGACTCTGGAGCCCGGCGGCAATGTCCAGCTGGCTCTGGGACACGGCTGCCTGTGAGAGGGCATACCTGTCCTGGGCCATGGATGACGTGTGCAAAATGAAGCCCCACGCCTTGCAGAACCTGACCCATGGCTGAAACAGTTGCCTCCATTGCCTCCACTGCAGACGCTACCCGTGCGGTGTCGGCCTGGGTGGCAGCCTTGACCGGCACCACTCCCTGCTCCTGGATGCCGATTGACTCCTCCAACTGCGTCTGCAGATGCTGGAAGGTGGCCGTCATCCCGTTGTCCACCTCCTGGGTTTCCAAATGCCTCAGGTCTGTGAGTGGGTCTGGTATGTCCAGGAACCCGGGAACTGTCTGGGTGGCAGCTGGGTGCTGGGCCTGCCCTGCCCTCCGACCGTCCGGCCCCTCGGCTGCCCCTTTGTTTTTTTGTGGATTTAATGTTCTCGGCCTATGGTCATTCTACTGAGCCACTCTTTATGATGAGCATTGAAGTTCCCAGCTCAGAGGGCATCTGTGTCCTTATGTCATGTGAGAGTACCTTTAAGAAATGGATGTTTAAGCAATGTACCTTTAAGAAATGAGGCAGCTAATATTAGTGAAGTGATGTCAGAGGGTGGGGGGAGCTGAGCTCACTTCTGCTTTTAGTTTCAGTTTGAGAGAGAGCAGCTGAAAAGTGCCTGGCTGGTTTGCTGTGAGCTGTTTGAAAGGAGAAAGCCGGGGTTTGAGAAAAATAGCTTGGGAGTGCCTGTGTTTGCAGTGAGCATGACCTGCTGTGATCTCTGTCATGAAAGACTATCTGAATAATTTGGGTGATTTAAACTCATAATAATCATGTCTTTAACCTGATGTGTTTCTGTTTAAAGGTGTTAAGTCTTTTGGAGGTTTGAAGGAACATTTTGAGGGATTATGTATTGTTTTATTATTTTCGGGGTTATCTTTGAAGTAAGGGGTGTTAAATGATCCAATGTTTATTTAAAAGTTTAAGTTGAATTCTTGGAATAAACATTGTTTTGTGTTTAAAAACCCATGTGTCTATAATTGTAATACCACACCTGGAGACCAAGCCATGTGCTTCAAAAGCAACAATACATTAAAGGGGGAGGTTGGTTGAACTCCATGATACATTTTGGGGTTCTGAAAACGCCTCTCCCATAACACTTACGACTCAGTGTTTCCTCCAAGTGATGTTCAAAATGGAGGAGTACCAATTCACCAGTTCAGGAACAGTGGACGGTAGTTTCCTTGACCATGTTTACTTGAAATTATGAGACTTCTTGGGATTCAGGTTGAACATTGAGCTTTTCAAGAGACACTTCCACTAGCCACCTCTGGTGTGTTTGTGGTAGTGTGGGACTAAAGTTATTGCTGGAGATGTCGTGGGGATTGTCTAATGGTGTGTTCCTGTGAGAATAACTGTTCTGGGTTATTGCTTGACTAGATTGCATGGCAGCTCTCACAACTTTAGCACAAGTCCCCAGATGTCAGTCAGGTGGCTTTGCAGTGTTGACTGAGCTGGCTGGGTTTTTGCTGCATCTAAACCAGATGCTCAGGTCACAGACAGATGGTCCATACTTTAAAAAAAAATCTTCTTACCTTATTTTTAGAGCAGTTAGATGCAGTGGCTTGGGAGATCATTTCAGTGAGTATCTAACACTCAACCACATTGATCTGTAATTGGAGTTACATATAGGCCAGACCAGGTAAGGAAACAAGACTATCCCAAAGGATAGTGATGAACCATTCATAAGAACATAAGAGCTAGGAGCAGGAGTTGGCAATTTAGATCTTCGAGCCTGCTCTGCCATTCAATATGATCTTGGTTGATCTCATCTCGGCCTCATCTCTATGTTCCTGCTCGCACCCCATCACCCTTCATCCCGCTACTAATTAAAATCCTATCTATCTCCTCCTTAAATTGTTTAGTGTTCCGACGTCCCTGCACTTTGAGCAAGGGAATTCCACAGATTCCCGACCCTTTGAATGAAGTAATTCCTCTTCATTTCTGTCTGAAATCTGTAAGGCTACCCTGTCAATTCCCTTTGGCATCTTTTTGTCCTCAATTAGATCTCCTCTCATTCTTCTAAACTACAGCGAGTATAGTCCTAAACTGCTCAATCTCCTTCATCCCTGGAATCAATCTGGTGAACCTTCTGTGAAGCACCTCGAATGCATTTACATCCTTCCTCAATTAAGGAGACCAAGACTGTGCAGAGCACTCCAGATGGGGTCTCACCAATACTCGATACAGTTGCAACAGCACTTCCCTACGTCTATACTCTATTCCCTGAGCAATGAATGCCAAATTTCCATTTGTCTTCCTTATTACCTGCTGCACCGGCACACTAATATTCTTTGATTCATGCAGGAGGGCACCCAGATCCCTCTGTCCTGAAGCATTTTGATGTTACTCACCATTTAGATAGCAAGTTGCCTTTGTATTCCTCCAACCAAAATGGATAAACTCACACCTATCCATGTTAAATTCCAACTGCCATATTTTGGCCCACTCGCCTAACCTGTCCCTATCCATTTGTAAATCGCTTATTACTGTTTAATAATTTTCTGTTGGTCGTTAAAAGTTTTCCAGTCCTCCAGCCTGCCACTGACTTTTGCAATATGATATGCCTTAACTTCAGGTCAAACCTCACTCACCAAGAATGGTCACTTTGTCCAACTCTACAATTACTTCTACAAGCATTTGAGAGTCATGCAGCATAGCAGTTGACTCGGGTCGCGATTCTCCCCTAACCGGCAGGACGGGCCGCAGCGGCGCCAAGGAGTGGCGTGAACCACTCCGCCGTCGGGCCGCCCGGAAGGTGCGGAATCCTCCGCACCTTCAGGGACTAGGCCGGTGCCAGAGGGGTTGGCGACACGCCAACTGGCGCTGATTGGCATCCGCCAGCCGGCATGAGTTGGGGCATGCGTGGAGCGCCAGCGTGTGCCAGTGTGAACCTAGCGCATGCGCAGGGGGGTTCTTCTCCACGCCGGCCATGGCGGACTGTTATAACAGCAGCCAGCACAGAGGGAAAGAGTGCCCCCATGGCACAGGCCTGCCCACGGATCGGTGGGCCCCGATCGTGGGCCAGGCCACCGTGGGGGCAACCCCTGGGCCAGATCCCCCCGTGCCCTCCCAAGGACTCCTCTGGCTGCACGCCGGCGGGACTGGCTGAAAACAAGCGGCTGCTCGACCCCTCGCGGGGCGGAGAATCGCCGGGTTGGGGGGGGTGGGGGGGGCAGGGGGGATGCTGCCAGCGGCCGCTGACCGGCGCAGCACAATTTCCGCTCCTGCCAAAACCCCGGCGTCGGAGAATTCCGCAGCTGGTGTCGGGGCGATGGGGCGGGATTTACACTGTCCCCCGCCGATTCTCTGACCTGGCGGGGGATCGGTGAATCCCGCCCTCAGTTCCGTTTCCAGGTCAGTACAGCTCAAACACATACTGGATTGGATTGATTTATTGTCACGTATACTGAGGTACAGGGTAACATATTGCTCCGCTTGCAGCTTAGACAGATCATTCTGCACATGAATAGAAAATACATAATATGGCAAACATAAAATACACAATGTAAATACTTAGACTCAGACATTGGGTGAAGCATACAGGAGTGTAGCACTACTCAGTAGAGAAGAGAAGATTAAAATGCTTGTACGAGCATCACTTCTTGTGCACCTGTTTAGACAAAGAACAAAGAACAATACAGCATATGAACAGGCCCTTCGGCCCTCCAAGCCTATTACGGTCATGATACCAACATTTTCCAAAACCCTGAGACTTCCTTGTGCCGTATCCCTCTGTATCCATCCTATCCACGTGTTTGTCAAGATGCCTTTTGAACACCGTTAATGTATCTGCTTCCACAATCTTGTCTGACAATGCTTTCCAGGCATTCACCACCCTCTGAGTAAAAAACCTGCTTCGCACATCTCCTCTAAACTTTGCCCACGGACTTTAAACCCATGCCCCCTGGTGACTGACTCCTCCACCCTGGGAAAGAATGCCTGCCCATCCACTCTATTCATGCCCCTTATAATCTTGTAGACCTCTATCAGGTCACCCCTCAACCTCGGTCTTTCAGCCTCTCCACATAGCTAACACCCTCCAGACCCGTCAGAATCCTGGCAAACCTCCTCAGCACCCTCTCCAAAGTCTCCACATCCTTCTGGTAGTGTGGCGACCAGAATTGTGCGCATTATTCCAAATGTGGCCTTACCAAGGTTCTATACAACTGTAGCATGGCTTGCCAGTATTTATACTCAATGCCCCTTCCAATGAAGGCAAGCATTCCGTATGTTTTTTTGACTACCTTGTCCACTTATGTTGCTACCTTCAAAAATCTGTGGACATACATGCCCAGATCTCTCTGACTTTCTACATTCCTCAGAGTTTTGCCATTTACGTACATTTCCCCTCTATGTTAGACCTACCAAAATGCAATACCTCACATTTGTCCGGTTTAAACTCCATTTCTCTGCCCAAGTCTCCAATCTATCTATGTCCTGCTTTATCTTCTGACAATCCGCCTCACTATCTGCCACTCCACCACCTTGGTGTCATCTGCAAACTTACAAACGAGACCGGCTACATTTTCCTCCAAATCGTTTATGTACACTACAAACAACAGAGCACAGATCCCTGTTTAGTGTTCAAATCCCTCGATGGTTTTATCCCTCCTAATCATCTCCTTGAGCTCTACGACTCTCAGCTTCCCTTCATTCCCAGCCTTATGTCCACCACTAGTCATAACCTTCCATTCAGAAAAACACCCTTCTACTGCTACTCTTTACCTTCTGTGACCGAGCCAGTTCTGTATCCATCTTATCACCTCATCACTGATCCCGTGTGACTTCGCCTTTTGTACCAGTCTGCCATGAGGCACCTTGTCAAAGGCTTTACTGAAGTCCATGTAAACAACATCCACCACTCTCCCCTCATTAATCATCTTTGCCACCTCCTCAAAAAACTCGATCAGGTTAGTGAGGCACGATCTCCCCGTCACAAAACCTCCCCTTCCCAACATCCACCATCATTTCAGTCAGCTTCAGGATGCAGTGGTTTTCCAAGTGCACATACAGGTTTGGGTCTCAAAACTAACACAAAAGCAAAATTCTGCAGCTGTTGGAAATATGGAGAGCACATTCAATGTTATCATCAGAAATGAATATATTCGACACTGTGGATTTCCTTCCTGCTTGTCTTGTGGGTGCCTTTGCCTGCCCCAGTGTTTCTGTGTCATGCCTCAATGGCTACAGCAAGGCTGGGGAAAGCCGGCTGACTTTCACTGGGGGAGACTGCAAATGGTCTTGCAGGAAGACCCTCGAGCAGCTCTTCAGCCTGCACCAGCTCAACATGGGGGCCAGCCGTCTGGGTCGACTGGCTGGGAGGCAACAGTGAGAGTGGCAGTAGTGCAGCATTGCGTTCGTGCTTCACCATACCACTGACACCCCCACCGGGCGACATCTCTGCAATGCTACTAATCTGGTTTCAGCGGAAAGGTCATTGGACTGAAATTTTGATTTTTTTTTCTTTCTCTCTGATTATCTCCCTACGTGCTGTCTGATTTGATCGGTATTTCCAGCATGTTCCAACCCGCGGGCTTTCCGGTGACTGCTCCACGCAGCTTTTTTTGATCAGCAGATATTGCTCCTTTACAGAAGGAAAGAGGGATTAAGTTTGATCTGTTAAGCCAGTCCACAGAAACTTCATTTAGTGTTCAAATCCCTCATGGTTTTGTCCCTCGCAATCACCTCCTTCTTAGCTCTACGACTCTCAGCTTCCCTTCATTCCAGCCTTTTGGACACCATTGACAATTGTGCCATTAGATAGCATTCAATACATGTCTCTGCCTCTCTCTCTCGTCCTTTAAGACACTCATTAATACGTACATCTTCGACTAGCTGTCCTTCTTTGTCTGGTGTGATTTATTTGATTACTGTACTGCAAAACATGCTGGGACATTAATCATGTTAAAGGTGCTCTATAAACACTAGTTTTTTTTTGCGAGGATAATCGAATCTTTGTGGCTCATCCCTTTAAAACAGACATCCATCTTAACCCCATTCCCTATAAACATCTTCCACTGTGTGACTGATTGTTATATCTTTGAGTTAGTCACCAAGAGAAAAGCTATGCAGGATCCCACACACTAGATTCTGACAAACACGATGAGGGGTTTTATTTAGGACGTTGTTCATGCAATTCGAAGATGGAGAAGACGCAAAGGCTCACTCTGGTTGTCACTGCAAATCACGTAACACTTCAACAGCAAGGATGTAGCAAGGATGTCGGTTGTGCTTATCTCGCTGCGTTGTGCCCTGCGCCACAACTGGTGAACAGCAGGAGCGGTCAAAAACGATGTCCGCGCTGGGTGGAAAACATTTCACCGTCTTCCCAGACCGTTACCAATAGCGTGATCAGGATTTCGCCCAGAAAGGGCGGGAACTTGACAAACATGATCTGCATTAATTTTAATCTCATTAGCGAGATTACAGAATAGTGAAGTGGCCTCCCAGGAGTCACCCACACCTGCGTGAAGTCACGCGGTCATTGTTTCGTACTCCTGCACAAAAACAGAGACCTGCCGCAACAGATACTGAGGGGTGTGTGGCGTTGAGTACCCCTATCCAATTCATAGTTATTAATTGTGTTTAAATCTACAAACCTGGTGACTGTAGTTATTGGGCCGCCAAAGACTTTGGGTATTTCCCAAGAATTAATTGTTAATTTCAATTTTCAGAGAGGCAGTGGGGTAGTAGTTGCTGGACGAATAATCCAGAGACCCAGGATCATACGGCCTCGTCTGAGGAGGAGGAAAAGCACCAGGTGGGCCTGGAGGTCAAGCCCAAGGAGGACCCGGAGGATGGAGGACAGGTGGCAGCAACGGTTCAATATGCCAGAAAGATCAGGGAGGCCCTCATCATCAGGGGCTGATTTCGCTAATTGGGCTAAATCGCTGGCTTTTAAAGCAGACCAAGCAGGCCAGCAGCACGGTTCGATTCTCGTATCAGCCTCCCCGGACAGGCGCCGGAATGTGGCGACTAGGGGCTTTTCACAGTAACTTCATTGAAGCCTACTCGTGACAATAAGCGATTTTCATTTCATTTTCATCATCTCCAAATTCGCATGCGATGGGGCTGTGTGTCACACTGCCCCCTTCCCTGACCACCCCCTTCCAGTCTTCCCCCTTCCCCGACTAACCTCTGCCCACTCCCCTCCTCTCCCACGGGTCTATGTGAATGGCACCGGGGTGATGCACCTGGGTTGGCATTGTCAACGGGTCACTATTCAAGTCAGGAGGATGATGACCACTCGCTGTGAAGAAAGCTCTGGTGCTCAGGTTCTGATTAAATCTGATTCTTGTCTTTTGGCTGGCAGTGCCCTCACACCCATGCTCCTGATAGAGTCTGCATCAGGGGTTGTGTCCCGAGGATATATATTAGAGGTAGAGACAGACGACTGTGGACTTTAATGCCATTGGTGGTTGTGCTCTGGAGGTCCTGGAGCCGAAGTGCCTTGGCTGATTTACCAGTGTCATAGGTGTTGCTGTGCCTCCCTGTTATACCTGCTGCCTTTGACAAACGCCGGTATCAGGGAGGGGAAATGCAGAAGGACTGGAGACTGCCTGAGTCACTTGGAGAAAGCCCCAGAGGGGCTCCATCACTACCTTCACTCTGGCGGTGCCAATAGGGCCTTCGGTAACTCTGTGAGGTGCCGCAAAAGCTGGACTGAGCTCCAGAAGCCTGAGAGTCAACTTGTGCCGCCAGTCCTGGAGGCTCCCCATTGTCTGCACCATGGTTTCGAATCCCAAAGCAGTGGTCCTCCGCGATTGGGTCAAGCCCTGGAGTGCCTCGGCAATGTACACTTATATCTGGGACATGTCCCTCAGCAAATGGGACATGAAGTTGAGGCCGTCAGCCATGGATGTCAGAGACTGAGCCTTGCCTTGGAAAACACCACTCATGGCTCGGAGATTGTGGTCCAGGCTTTCCATTGCGGTCGCCACCCTAGCAATGCTGGCCTGAGTGCAACACAATGTGGGCACCATCTCCTATGCCTGAAACTATTGGGAATCCTCCAATCGGCCTCGCAGTTGCAGGAATGTTGCTGACACCTCCTCCTGTATCCCAGAGCTCTGCCTTATCAGTAGCAGCTCAGTGAGAACCTTGTTCAGAAGCTCAGAATCTGGCTGGGGTCCAGCTAAGTCCTGGGATCCAGAAGACCTCTGACTGCTCTCTGCCTTGGATGTTCCTACCTCCACCTGATGTGCATCAGCAACAGTGTGGTGCTCACTAGGTAGTGACCCAGAAGACTGTCTGCTAATGTCACCCACTGAGATGTGTGTCTCTGTGATGGTGGAAGGTGCGGGTGAAAGATGTGACGTATCGCTTGGGTTCTCCTTGGATCTCTCCTCCAAGGTGGCATCTTGTATGGCAGAGGGGGCAGTGACTCTGGATGGTCCGGCTTCATCAGATGGTGATCCTGCAAGACAATGGACATGGGTTCAGTTAAAGGGAAGAATAATTGTCTGGGACAGCTACAACTCACTTGAGACAGGTCATCTGGATGAAGTGGCAATGGACCCTCACTTCTTTAGTGCAGACTGTCCTTGTTGTCCATCTTTACTCTCTCCCCGGGAAACCTCACAATTTCCAGGGCACTTTCCTCATGGGGGTTGAGGACTCAGATCACTGAGATTCCACGCCACCCACCTTCTCCCTTATGGGCTATCTTCTCCTGCGGGGACAAATAGAGGACATTGTGAACTGATGGATCAGGGAGTCACAATATATATTAATGATCTGGAAGAAGGAACCGAAGGCACTATTGCTAAGTTTGCAGATGATACAAAGATCTGTAGAGGGACAGATAATATTGAGGAAGCAGGCGGGCTGCAGAAAGATTTGGACAGGCTAGGAGAGTGGGCAATGAAGTGGCACATGAAATATAATGTGGAAAAGTGTGAGGTTATGCACATTGGAAGGAGGAATTTAGGCATAGACTATTTTCTAAATGGGGAAATGCTTAGAAAATCAGAAGCACAAAGGGACTTGGGAGTCCTTGTTCACGATTCTCTTAAGGTTCACGTGCAGGTTTAGTCAGCAGTTAGGAAGGCAAATGCAATGTTAGCATTCATGTCGAGAGGGCTAGAATATAAGACCAGGGATGTACTTCTGAGGCTGTAAAAGGCTCTGGTCAGACCCCATTTGGAGTACTGTGAGCAGTTTTGGGCCCCGTATCCAAGGAAAGATGTACTGGCCTTGGAAAGGGCCCAGAGGAAGTTCACAAGAATGAACCCTGGAATAAAGAGCTTGCCGTATGAGGAACGGTTGAGGACTCTGGGTCTGTACACATTGGAGTTTAGAAGGATGAGGGGTCATCTTATTGAAACTTACAGGGTACTCCTTCAAACTTTTCTCCAACAGTTTCCCTGCCACTAAAGTGAGACTCACTGTTTTGTAATTCCCTGGTTTATCTCTAGCACTCCTCTCGAAAAGTAGAACCACATTAGCTGTCCTCCAATCCTCTGGCACCTCCCCTGTGGCCAGAGTGGATTTCAAAATTTGGGTCAGACTACCTGTAATGTCCTCCCTAGTCTTCCACAGCAGATTGAGACACAATTCATCCGCACCGAGGAATTTGGTGGGCAGCAGCGATGGGCGGCACAGTAGCACAGTGGTTAGCACTATTGATTCACAATGCCAGGGTCCCAATATCGATTCCCGGCTGGGGTCACTGTTCAGTGCGGAGTCTGCTCTTTCTCCCTGTGTCTGCGTGCTCCAGTTTCCTCCCACATGTCCCAAAAGATGTGGGGCGGAATTCTCCAACCCGGAGAATCGCCTGGGTGCGGCTTGAATCCAGCCCCCGTCGTCCGCCGAATTCTCCAGCACTGGAGATTCAGCAGGGGTGGTAATCGCGCCACGCCGGTCAGCGGCCATTCGCAGCAACCCCCCCCCCCCGGCGATTCTCCGGCCTGCAATGGGCCAAAGTCCCGCTGGTTCTTTGCCAGTCCCGTCGGCGTAGATTAGACTAGGTCCCTTACCAGCGGGACCTGGCGGCGCGGGCAGGCTCCGGGGTCCTGGGGGGGGGGGGGGGTGGGGGCTATCTGGCCCCAGGGGGCACCCCAAAGGTGGCCTAGCCCGCGATCGGGGCCCACCGATCCGCGGGCGGGCCTGTGCCATGGGTGCACTCTTTTCCTACGCATGGGCCGTGTCAGCCTCCGCGATGGCCGACGCGTAGATGAACCCCCCCCGCGCATGCATGGGGATGACGTCAGCAGCCGCTGACGCTCCCGCGTATGCGTGGACTCACGCCTGCTAGCGGAGTCCCTTTGGCCCCGGCTGGTGTGGCGCCAAAGGCCTTCCCCGCCGGCCGCGCGGCGCAAACCACTCCGGCGCCGGCCTAGCCCCTGAAGGTGAGGAGGATTCCACACCTTTGGGGCGGGCCGACGCTGGAGTGGTTCCCCGCCGTGTACGGGAGAATCCCGCCCTTGCTGATAGGTGAATTGGACATTCTGAATTCTCCCTCTGTGTACCCGAACAGCCGCCAGAGTGTGGCGACTAAGGGATTTTTACAGTAGCTTCATTGCAGTGTTAATTTAAGCCGACTTGTGATAATAAAGATTATTATTGAAATAAAGATTATTATTTGTCCTCACTTAAACCTGCCAAAACCTCCAATACCTCCTCACTCCCTATGTCAAACTGTTCAAAAATCTTACAGTCCCTCTCCCTGAATTCTGTATCTACATTCTCCTTCTCCCGCACAAAGACAAATATTAAATAGTCATTTAACACCCTACCATTGACCCCTGGCTCCAAACAAAGACTGTTCCCCTTGGCCCTACTCTTTCCGTGGTTACCCGCTTTCCCTTAACATATGATAGAATATCATAGGATTGCCCCTAATCTTACCCAGCAGTGCATTTTCATGCCCGTTCTTTGCTCTGCTATTTGATTTCTTAAGTCCCCCCCCCCCCCCCCCCCCCCCGCTGCACTTTCTGTTTTCCACTAAGACCTTTGCTGATTGCTCCTTTTGTATTTGCTAAAAGCCTCTTTTCGTTCTTACCCAGTCCTGAATATTCCTCGACATCCAGGGTTCTCTGGGCTTGTTACCTCTATATTTCACCCTGAAGGGGATCATGTTGGGCCTGTACTCCCCCCATTTCATTTCTGAATGCCCCCCATGCTCTGCTGTGGGTTGTCCAACGAGAAGCTGTTCCCAATCTACTTTGGTCAGATCCTGCTTTATTCCAATTTAATCTGCCTTCCCCCAATCCCAAACCATTTCTTGCAGACCATCTTGTTCCTTTTCCATAGCAAGTTTTAATTGTACTCTTTCCTGGTTGCTGTCGCTGAAATGCACGGCCATTGCCATCTCAAACAACTGTCCAGCTTCGTTGAGTTAGATGCAGCACTACGCCGTTCCTTGTTGGACCTTCTACATATTGACAGAAGAAACTCTCCTGCATACATTTCAAGAAATCCTCCCCCTGTAAACCCTTTGCACTATACAATTCCAATTAGCATGGGTAAGTTGAAATCCCCTAATTATCCTATGTCACAAACCATGCTGGTGCTATCTGCAAGGGTCTCTACACTGGATTGTGGAGCAGTATAGTTTTGTTTTTGGAATGCTGTGAGAAGTCAAGTGAAACTCCAGTGAGAATAAACAGCCCAGTCATCATGGAACAATTATCAAAGACCATTTGCTTAATCAAACAGACTTGATGGGCCAGATGGCCTAATTCTGTCCCTATATCTTATGGTTTTAGTAGTGGGAACAGAGGGGGCATATTGTCATAGCATTTACAGCGCAGAAGGAGGCCATTCAGCCCATCAAGTCTGCACCAGTCCCTGGAAAGAGCACCTTACATCAGCCCATGCCTCCCCCCGCTATCCCCGTAACCCAGTAACCCCACCTAACCTTTTTGGACACTAAAGGCAATTTTTCATGGCCAATCCACCTAACCTGCACATCTTTGCACTGTGGGAGGAAACTGGAGCACCCGGAGGATATCCATGAAGACACAGGAAGAACTTGCAGACAGAAAAACAATGACACAAGCCGGGAATCGAACCTGGGACCCTGGAGATATGAAGCAACTGTTCTAACCACGGTGCTACCGTGCTGCCCCACGGTTTTTCGAAAACAAAACTTTACTACAAATACAATATTAACTTTTTTAACTTCAGACTTGTAAAACAACAGCTTACAGTTACCCTTAACACTACTACTCTATTTGACATTAAACAACAAGAAAAGAAACATACAGCTCTCAATCCATCTTACACCAGCAAGGCATACAGTAATACTTGTATTACAGAACAGATTCTAGCTCTTGTTCCAACGCCTTCAGACTCTGGCTGAATATCTTCAAGTGGCTGTTTCAACTGGATTATTTCAGCCTCTTCCTTGTCTTCAGATGAGACTGCTCTGCTTTAAAATAGTATTACTCTTTTTTCCCCTATCCTACTGGGAAATAAAACTGGCTGTATCTACTGACTAAAACACAAGAGAGACCAGATCAGACTTCACTTCCACAATCCTGACCCCCAAACTCTGTCTCTCCTGGCAGCTTTCTCTAAAACTGCCTCTCACCGTAGCTTCTCAAAATGTCTCTCTGTATTCCTTGGCTCTAACCAAGAATAACTTCATGTCCAAACTAAAAAAAAAGCAAATTCTCTCTGTAGGCTACAAAGTAGTTTAACTCTCATTTCTAAAAAACGTCACCTCACTGTTATTAATTGAGGGAATTCACCAGAGTCTAAGGGACTGGATCTGAACCGTGTGCCCAAGAACGGAGTGCTCTCTCTGGGCCAAAGTGCTCCGGTTTCCTCCCACAGTCCTAAATCGTGCAGGTTAGGTGGATGGGCCATGATAAATTGCCCTTAGTGACCAAAATGGTTGGGAAGGGTTATTGGGTTACGGGGATGGGGCTGGAAGTGAGGGCTTAAGTGGGTCAGTGCAGACTCAATGGGCCGAATGGCCTCCTTCTGCACTGTATGTTCTATGTTCCACAAGGGAACCACGAGGCATTATCCCAAACCGATAAACACATTCCTGTGTCAATTTCACTTGCTGGCTGCTAAAAAAAAAACAATCTCTGCAAACAGAATTATTTTTAAAACAACACATTCTAACACCAGTTCAATCCTTAAACTTCCCACTAGAATTATAATCCACTTTTCCTAACATCTTCAAATCGCAGTGTTGTATATCATAAAAAAAGAGGGGGGAATAATATAGCAGCAACTGAACCTCTTGTCTCGAACTGACATTAATAAAGTTTCACAAAAATGTCTTGATGGATTTATTGCCTTGTTCCTAAATGCCTATAATGTAATAATATATTATTCCTCACAAAATAAAGATTCTTTCAAATTCTCTGTAACCACATGACACTCACTGGCTAAGATCTTTTTTGGGCCAATTACTGTTTAGATTCAGAAAATGGGCAACTCTGCCGTTCGCAGTTTTGAAGTTCCTTTTTCTGCAGAAATGACAGCTAAATATATTTCTAGTTTCTTTACCTGCAGTCATCATGGTAACAAATTCTCTGAAATGACAGAGTTAAGCACTGTAATAACAAGAGAGCAAATGCGAAAACAAAAATGACCTGCCAACTTGCAAGGAACAAAGGGAAATTTATTCCCATAAATAATAAGCTGGGAAATTTTGCTGTAGTAAATCTCAGGCTCACGGCTAACGAGAGTAAGTGCACCATGTTTACTCTGAGCTTACCCTGGATCATGCAGCACATAAAAGAGATAGCACAGATTTTCAGTTCCCGTAACACTTTGTGCAGAGAAGGATATTAGATTACATGACAAGTATTGTACATTCATTCGATAAAATCCTTCTCATTCTGGCTCTGTGTAGTCTGGTTTCTTTCCTTCTTGCTGTCTGTCTCTTCAACTGTATTGCTGTTTCAGGGACTAACTGCTGAATACATTAACAGTGACCGCAAGCAAGGGCTGGAGTCTGCGGAGTTAGGCATAATATTTTAGAATCAGCAATTGTCTTTCTGTCCCCAGATGTGAGTAATGGTCCATTATTTTTTTTTTTTTTCCAACTTTTGTAAATCTCTAAGGCTATCAAGCACCAATGTTGGGCCCAGAAATTAGGTGTAAATGTTAATGCCTCACTCTTAACTTCCACTAATTTTGATAACTTCTCCAATCTCTTTTTTTAAATTCAGAATTGCACCCGACCAAGTGTAACTGTGGCCTAATTTGTGGTGTTGTTTGGCTAAATCAGCTTCGCGGTTGTCAAGATTTCACTAAAATTATCTTCGAGTTTCCTAATTTCAATACCTTTTTAATGTTGGCCATTTCTTGGGGTAATAATATTGCCTCTGATAGTCTATTTTGGACTCCAAATCAATCCACATTCTGCAGCGCTGCAAAACTCTTCACTTCCAGCAATAGAAAACTGGGGCGGGATTCTCCTGTACCCAGCGGGGCAGGGGGTCCGGCGGGACGGAGTGGCATGAACCACTCCGGCGTCGGGCCGCACCTTCAGGGGCTAGGCTGATGCCGGAGTGGTTTGCGCCCCGCCGGCTGGCGTGGGTCCGCGCATGCGCGGCAGCGTCAGCGGCTGCTGACGTCACCCCGCACATGCGCAGGGGGGTACACCTTCGCGTCAGCCATAGCGGAGGACCACACGGCCGGCGCATAGGAAAAGAGTGCCCCCATGGCACAGGCCCGCCCGCAGATCGGTGGGCCCCGATCACGGGCCAGGCCACCGTGGGGGCATCCCCCGGGGCCAGATCGCTCCGTGCCCCTCCAGGACCTCGGAGCCCGCCCACGCCACCAGGAAGGGACCTAGTCCAATTTACACCGGCGGGACCTGCATAGAACGAGCGGGACTTCGGCCCATCGCGGGACGGAGAATCGCAGGGGGTGGGGGGCGCTGCGAGCAGCCGCCGACTGGCGCGGTGCGATTCCCGCCCCCGGAGAATCTCCGGCACCGGAGAATCCGGCAGCCGGCGGGGGCAGGATTCACGCCGCCCCCCCCCCCCCCCCCGGCGATTCTCCTACCCGGCCGGGGCGGCGGGGGGGGGGGGGGCGGTGCGGAGAATCCCCCCCTGTTTCCTGCATTGTCCAACACCACAACTTCTAATCGCTTTCTTGTAATAACCATATAATTTAACAAAGATTCTCAATAGTACTGCTAAACACACATTCTGTTTCAAAGAAAATAGATTATGGAGTCTTCGAAATGATCTTTGAACATAATTGGAGAGGCATAAAATTTGAATGCTGCAGTTACTGTTATGCACACAAATGCATCTCTTGAATTTGACCTTGTCAACTTCAATGGTCCAGGAAGACTTGGAGGAATTACATTTCTCAAAACTCTTATAGGGAAGTCCCAAATTTCCCATTGAACTCTACAACAACCCCAATTCAAAAGTGCGGATTCACAAGCAATAGTTTCCAAACTAAGACATTCTTCCAAATAATCGGATTTGTTTTTAAAAGCTGTTAAAGGGGAGATGTGAGGAAGAACCTTTATACCTAGTGAGCGGTCGTGACCTGGAACTTACTACTTGAATGGTGGAAGCGAAGACGGTCAATGATTTCAAAGTAAAATTGTACGGGCAATCGAGGGAAATAAGCTTGTTGGATTGCAGGGGACAGGGCGAGAAAATAAATAAATAATCTTTAATTGTCACAAGTAGGCCTACATTAACACTGCAATGATGTTACTGTGAAAAGCCCCTAGTCACCGCACTCCGGCCCCTGTTCGGGTACACAGAGGGAGAATTCAGAATTCTCAGCTGGTACGGGAATTGAACAGTATGTGCAGTAAACACTGTTGGCATATCACTAACCATTAACGGATCCATCCCGGTATTCTCCGGGAATCCCGCGATGCTCCGCCTCCGGCAGGAGAAATTACTGATGGCGACCATCCAACTCAATATCCTAATCCTGCTTTCTCCTCATAAACTTTGATCCCATTCTCCTCAAGTGCTATATCTAGCCGCCTCTTGAATATATTCAAAGTTTTAGCATCAACTACTTCCTGTGGTAATGAATTCCACAGGCTCACCACTCTTTGTGTGAAGAAATGTCTCCTCATCGTGTCCGAAATGATTTACCCTGAATCCTCAGACTGTGACCCCTGGTTCAGGACACACTCACCATTGGGAACATATTCCCTGCATCTACCCTGCCGAGTCCTGTTAGAACTTTATAAGTCGAGGGTAGCATGGTGGCGCAGTTCTTAGCACTGCTGCCTCACGGCGCCGAGGTTCAATCCCGGCTCTGGGTCACTGTCCGTGTGGAGTTTGCACATTCTCCACGTGTTTGCCGGGGTTTCACCCCCACAACCCAGAGATGTGCAGACTAGGTGGAAAGGCCATGCTAAATTGTCCCTTAATTGGAAAAAATGAATTGGGTACTCTAAGTTTATTTAAAAAAATAATTTTATAAATCTCTATGAGTTCCCTCCACAGGGCAGCACGGTAGCACAGTAATTAGCACTGTTGCTTCACAGATCCAGGGTCCCAGGTTCGATTCCTGGCTTGGGTCACTGTCTGCGCGGAGTCTGCACGTTCTCCCCGTGTCTGCGTGGGTTTCCTTCGGGTGCTCCGGTTTCCTCCCGCAGTCCAAAGATGTGCAGGTTAGGTGGATTGGCCATGCTAAATTGACCTCAGTGTCCCAAAAGGTTAGGTGGGGTTACTGGGTTATGTAGATAGGTTGGAAGTGTGGGCTTAAGCGGAGTACTCTTTCCAAGGGCCGGTGCAGACTTAATGGGTCGAATGGCCTCCTTCTGCACTGTAAATTCTAAGATTTCTCTGAATGCTAACAAGAACAATCCTAACCTAGTCAATCTCTCCTCAAATGACAGTGCCTGGAATCAGTCTGGTAAACCTTCGCTGCACTCACTCGAGAGCAAGAACATCCTTCCTCAGAGAGGGAGACCAAAACTGCACAAAATACTTCAAGTGTGGCCTCACCAAGGCCGTGTATAATTGCAGCAGCGCATCCCTGCTTCTATTCTCGAAACGTCTCGCAATGAAGGCCAACATACCATTAGCCTTCTTTACCGCATGCTTACCTTCAGCGACTGGTGCACAAGGACAACCAGGTCCCGCTGCACACTCCCCTCTCCCAATTTACAACTATTCAGGTAGTAATATGCCTTCCTGTTTTTGCTTCCAAAGTGAATAACCTCACACTTATTCAATTATACTGCATCTACCATTGGTTTGCCCACTCGCCCAACCTGTCCAGGTCATGCTGTAGGATCTCTGCATCTTCTTCACAGTTCACCCACCCACCCAACTTGGTGTCATCTGCAAACTTTTAGACCCTCTAATGACGGGCCGGTCTTCACAAATCGAAAGGGGTACCACTCGACCTGCATTAGGGGTATGCAAGTCTGTGTCCGATACCCGGGCAGCACGCACAACACCTTCGCCCTGGCACACTAGAGGGTTCACGACACATTCGAGGCTGATCCGAGGGGGAGCGATTGATTGCCTTTGGGCAACAAAGATTATCTGCTATGGTTGCGGCTGATGATGCCTATCGGAGGCTGCAGACCAACACGGAGACTCGCTACAACAATGCCCATGCCGCGACCAGGGCCATGATTGATTGGTGCAGCGGTGGCGTCCGGAATATGCCGTTCAGGTGCTTGGACTGTTCTGGAGAGGCCGTCCAGTATAGCGCTAGGAGAGTTACCCACATCACAGTGGCCTGCTGCATCCTCCACAACATCTCACAGCAGAGGGGCGACGTGCTGGCGCAGGGAATGGACCTGGGCAGGCACAGTAGGTCGCACAACCTGTGTGCCAGGGCCGCCAGGCACGGGACAATCCATTCACCACCAGGTTCGCCAACTAGGGGGCCTAGCCGGCGGTAGCTCAAAGTCCCAATCCCACCCCCACACACCGCCTCTGCCCCACCCCTGGCCAGTAACTGCCTCACCACCACCAAGAACCCCCGGCTGACCACTCCCTCCCATGTCCACTCACCCAAAATGCCTACCTGCCTCACTACGGAGTTTGGCCCTGGGTTGGAGAATGATGATGACCCGCTCTGGTGCTGCTGGGATTCTATCACATGGTCCCATCGGACACTTGGCGTGGTGGAAATGGTGACGCGGTCCGGGTTGGGGACTTTGGGGGAGGGGTTGGGAGGGGTGGCGTAACGTGGCGATGACCGGTGGCTGATGTGTGGGCCCAGGCCGGCCACCTCCCTCCTAACGCCCCCAACCGCGCACTCCCCAGCACTCCCTCTTCAGCCAGCCCAAGCCCACTGTGGTGGTATGATTTGCATAGCTGTCTGCCATTGGTGCAGAACACTGGCTTACCATTGGCCCTGGTCGGTCATGTGCCTCTCGACCGATTGGTTGAGACCAGTCATGTGACGGCTCCCCGATTGGTTGAGAGGCTGAGTTAACCCCGCCTCCAGAGCGAGGTATAAATACCCAGAATGCCCGGCGGTTGTCCATTTACTGTAGTCGACCGCAGGGCTAACTTCTAGCTTATTAAAGCCTAACTTTTGTACAGCAACTCGTCTCGCGTTCGATTGATGGTTCATCAATTTAATAAGCTAGAATTTTGAAGGTAGAGCTCCGGATCAAGCCCGAATGCCTCCGCATCAGCCCGCAAACTCAGAACGCTTCAGAAATCTTTCAACATTGGCTGGCATGTCTCGATGGATACCTGGCGTCCTCAAACAGCCCCCCCACCATGGCACAGAAGCTTCACATCCTCCACTCCAGCATGGGCACGGCAGCCTACGCGATGATCAGGGAAGAGAAAGATTACGATGCAGCCATGCTGAAGCTGAATGGACAGTTTCTTAAACCAGTAAACAGAGTATTCGCCCGACATCTGCTGGCTACCAGACAACAGCTCCCCGGTGAGTCATTAGCCAAATTTTACCAGGCCCTCGCTATCCTGGGGAGGAATTGTTCCTGCCTCCAAGTTTCAGCCACGGGGCACATGGAACTTCTGATTAGAGATGCTTACGTGGCTGGGATGCAGTCTGCCGCTATCCGCCAGCGGATGCTGGAGAAAGACGACCTCAGCCTAACTGAGGCACGGACTCTCTCCACCTCCCTGGAGGTCGCCACTTTACACACCCGCGCCTATGTCCCCAGCCGCACTGCAGCACCCTGGGCCTCCTGGCACGCTTCCCCACCGCCATCCGCCGCTCCCGACCCCCCTCAGGCCTGCGCCACGGGACACCCCGACAAGTCCGCGGGGCCCCGCTGCTATTTCTGTGGGTTCGCTAAACACCATCGCCCGCGCTGCCCAGCCCACTCCTTCCTCTGTAAGAGCTGCAGGAAGAAGGGCCACTTTTCATCCGTCTGCCAGGCCAAATCGCTCGCTGCTGTACCGCGCAGCGACCGGGGGTCCCCCCCTCCGGGCCCTTGCGGGCCCAACCAGTACGCCACGCCAATCTCTCCCCCCGCCCCCGGGCCCCTGCGCCCGGCCTGCGCGCCTCCCCCTCTCCTCCGGGCCCTTCCGAGCCCTTCCAGCGCACCGCGCAACTCTCTCCTCGCCGCCCCCAGGCCCCTGCACCTAGCCTGCGCACCTCTCTGCCCCCGCTCTCAGCCGCTCCGGTCAGCCCTCCGGCAACGCTAACCCCGCCCCCAGCAACCACGAGGGCCCCGCGGGCGCGCCATCGTGGGCCCCGGACGCCACGTGCAGGTCCTGGGCGCCGCCACCTTGGGGTGCCGACTCCACGTGCGGGTCCTGGGCGCCGCCATCTTGGGGCCCCGACTCCACGTGCGGGTCCTGGGCGCCGCCACCTTGGGATCCCGACTCCACGTGCGGATCCTGGGCACCACCATCCTGGACTGGCACACAAGGTTCTGCCAGCTACTACTCGGCCGACGACGACTACGTCGATGGTTCTTCTTCACGGCTCGCGGCTATTCAACTCGACCAGTCACTGCCACGCACGCTCGCCAAAACAATGATGCTGATCCACCTCAACAGCCACGAGACGGGCTGCCTGCTGGACCCCGGCAGCACGGAAAGCTTCGTTCACCCTGCTACGGTAAGACGCTGCGCGCTCCCTGTCCATCCTGTAAAACACAAAATCGGGTTAGCCTCAGGTTCACACTCCATCCGCATCACCGGCTGCTGCGTTGCGGACCTTACAGTCCAAGGGAAGGTTTTTAAAAATTACAAACTCCTTGTCCTCCCTGACCTTTGCGCACCGTGCACACCTAGGACTGGACGTCCAGTGCAACCTGCAGAGCTTGACCTTCCAATTCGGCGGCCCTATACCCCCCTCACTGTCTGCAGCCTCGCGTCCCTCAAAGTGGACCCCCCCTCCTTGTTTGCTAATCTCACCCCCGATTGCAAACCCACCGCGACACGGAGCAGACGGTACAGCGCCCAGGACCGGACCTTCATCAGGTCCGAGGTCCAGAGGCTGCTGAAGGAAGGGGTCATCGAGGCCAGCAACAGTCCCTGGCGAGCCCAAGTGCTGGTGGTCCGGACTGGGGAGAAAAACCGGATGGTCATCGACTATAGCCAGACCATCAACCGGTTTACGCAACTGGACGCGTATCCTCTCCCCCGTATTTCCGCCATGGTAAGCGATATCGCGAAATACAAAGTCTTCTCCACTGTGGACCTTAAGTCCGCTTATCACCAGCTCCCCCTCCGCGCGAGTGACCATAAGTACACCGCGTTCGAGGCTGATGGGCACCTCTACCACTTTCCTAGGGTTCCATTCGGTGTCACAAATGGGGTCTTGGTCTTCCAACGGGAGATGGACCGAATGGTCGACAAGTACGGATTACGGGCTACCTTCCCGTATCTCGATAATGTCACCATCTGCGGCCACGACCAGCAGGACCATGACACCAACCTCCGGAAATTCCTCCAAACCGCAAAACTCCTTAACCTCACGTACAATAAGGATAAGTGCGTGTTTAGCACCGACCGTCTAGCCATCCTCGGCTACGTAGTGCGTAACGGAGTGATAGGCCCCGACCCCGAACGCATGCGCCCCCTGATGGAACTCCCTCTCCCCAATACCCTCAAATCCCTCAAACGCTGCCTGGGTTTCTTCGCTTACTATGCCCAATGGGTTCCCAACTACACGGACAAGGCCCGTCCCCTCATTCAAACCACGACCTTCCCGCCGTCGACAGAGGCCTGCCAGGCCTTTAGCCGCATCAAAGCGGACATCGCAAAGACCACGATGCGCGCCATCGACGAGTCCCTCCCCTTCCAGGTCGCGAGCGACGCATCAGAAGTAGCTCTGGCGGCCACACTGAACCAAGCGGGCAGACCCGTGGCCTTCTTCTCCAGAACCCACCAGGCTTCCGAACTCCGCCATTCCTCTGTGGAAAAGGAAGCCCAGGCCATAGTCGAAGCCGTGCGACATTGGAGGCACTATTTGGCCGGCAGGAGGTTTACCCTCCTCACAGACCTACGGTCAGTAGCCTTCATGTTTGATAATGCACAGAGGGGCAAGATTAAGAATGACAAGATCTTACGGTGGCGGATCGAGTTGTCCACGTACAACTATGAGATATTGTATCGTCCTGGGAAGCTCAATGAGCCTCCTGATGCCCTGTCCCGCGGTACCTGCACCAGCGCGCAGATAGACCGCCTCCTCGCCCTCTACGCGGACCTCTGCCATCCAGGGGTGACCCGTTTCTACCATTTCATAAAGGCCCGCAACCTGCCTTTCTCCATCGAGGAAGTCAGGACTGTCACTAGGGACTGCCACATCTGCGCAGAGTGCAAACCGCACTTCTGCCGCCCCGAGCACGCACATCTGATCAAAGCATCCCGCCCCTTCGAACGTCTCAGCATTGACTTCAAGGGGCCCCTTCCCTCTAGCAACCGCAGCATTTACTTCCTGGCGGTTATCGACGAATACTCCCGTTTCCCCTTCGACATGACCACATCGACCGTCATTAAGGCCCTCCTCTCCATCTTCTCCCTGTTCGGCTACCCCGCGTACATACTTAGCGATCGGGGGTCCTCATTTATGAGCGACGAGCTGCGTCAATTCCTGCTCAACCGGTGCATTGCCTCTAGCAGGACGACAAGCTATAACCCTCGGGGTAACGGACGGGTCGAGCGGGAGAATGGTACCATCTGGAAGACCATACTACTGGCCCTCAGGTCCAGAGATCTCCCTATTTCCCGATGGCAAGAGATTATCCCCAATGCCCTACATTCTATCTGCTCACTCCTCTGTACCGCAACAAATCAGACACCTCATGAACGTCTTCTTGTTTTCCCCAGGAAGTCGTCCTCCGGATCCCCTCTCCCGACGTGGCTGGCCGCTCCCGGACCCATCTTGCTCCGGAAGCATGTGCGGATGCACAAGTTCGACCCGTTGGTGGAACAAGTCCAGTTACTCCACGCTAACCCGCAGTATGCGTACGTGGAGTACCCCGACGGTCGGCAGGACATGGTCTCCCTCCGGGAACTGGCACCCGCCGGCGTGCGGCCTTCCCCCCCTTCACCACAGACCCCCCCCTTGTTTTTTTTTCCCCCAGCGCCCCACCTTGGCCACCCCTTCCTCATCCATTGCGTCTCCACCACTAGCCCGGGTGACGGAGACTGTTCAAGGACCATCGCTCCCGGACTCCAGGATATCAGCGAAACCACCACCATCGGCTGAACCAACGTCACCAACCCCACTGCGGTGGTCTGCCAGGACGTCACGGACCAAGAAAAGACTGACCGAGTCTATTTAATTTCCAACAACACCATGGACCTTGTATGGACAATATGTACTATTGTTAATTGTCTGGGCCAGCGAGAAGCCAAAAATTTTTTCTCCCTTCTCTGGTTGCTACTCATACCACCAGTTCTCTCCCCCACCCCCGGCTCTTGTTGATACCCCCCCCAGCTTCTTTCTCCGCAAGGGGTGAATGTGGTGGTATGATTTGCATAGCTGTCTGCCATTGGTGCAGAACACTGGCTTACCATTGGCCCTGGTCGGTCATGTGCCTCTCGACCGATTGGTTGAGACCAGTCATGTGATGGCTCCCCGATTGGTCGAGAGGCTGAGTTAACCCGCCTCCAGAGCGAGGTATAAATACCCAGAACGCCCGGTGGTCGTCCATTTACTGTAGTCGACCGCAGGGCTAACTTCTAGCTTATTAAAGCCTAACTTTTGTACAGCAACTCGTCTCGCGTTCGATTGATGGTTCATCACCCACCTAGCCCAGCCCAGCTCGTCCCTCGCACCCTTCTGATAGCGCCAGGGAACCCGTTTGAATCCTGGCTTCAGTCAATGTCTGTGTGGCATCTGGTCTGCACATTCACCCCGTATCTCCGTGGGTTTCGTCCGGGTGCTCTGGTTACTTCCCACAAGTCCTGAAAGACATGCTTGTTAGGTGAATTGGACATTCTGAATTCTCTCTCAGTGTATCCAAACAGACGCCGGAATGTGGGGACTAGGGAATTTTCACAGTAACTTCATTGCAGTGTCAATGGAAGCCTACTTGTGACAATAAAGATTAATATTGTTATTATGTGCGCAGTGATTAGCACTGCTGCCTCACGGCGCCGAGGCCCCTGGTTCAATCCCGGCTCTGGGTCACTGTCCGTGTGGAGTTTGCACATACTCTCCGTGTTTGCGTGGGTTGCGCCCCCACAACCCAAAGATGTGCAGGGTAGGTGGATTGGCCTCGCTAAATTGCCCTTTAATTGGAAAAAATTAATTGATACTCTAAATTTAAAAAAAATGTTTGCTGACAACCCCTCATATAGTTCCTGGCTCCGTCTCTGCAACCCTAGCATCGATGGAACTTCTCTTTCCAGACGCCCGAGACCCGTTTGGAAGGCAGCTTGTCCCTTGATCAGGCCGCCCTCTGACTGTCCACCCCCTCGGGGATTTCTACCTCCACCTAGTGTAGTGCTGCGCGTGTGTTGCACACCAGATAGTGCCCCAGGAGCCTCTTCGCTAAAATGCCCAACCGAGGTGAGTGTCTCTGGGATGGTGGAGGGTGTGGGAGACAGCTGTGATGTAAAGTTGGTGTCGTCCCTAGACTGGTGCTCCGGGTGTTGCGGGCTGGCATTTGGGGGCTCACGTTGCTGCCCGGTCCTGCCTCATCACTCGACATGTCTTGAGGTTGCAGCCGAGGGACGGAAGCACCAGAAAGGCCCGCCTCATTGTCAAGAGATCCTGCAAGACACAAGACATGATGCTTGGGTGGATTGGGAGTGGTGGTGGAGGGGTGGAGTGGAGTTGGGGGTGTTTTGGGATGGGGTTGGTGGGAGGGTGGTGTGGAGGTGGTCGCCAATCCCTAGAGAAGTGTCACGAATCCTGGACTTCCAGGTGAGTCTGTGGATTTTGAATAATTCTGCATGGCAGAGTGCTGAGCAGAGGGAAGGTGCTGCAGTTTAGTAACCAGTAATGGAGGGGGGGGGGGGGGGGGGGCAGTGGTGGGTGAAGATTAAAGGGAGGGTAAGGTGTTGGTGGGCGGTGGTGCCTTGGATGGGCAAAGGGGGTATCGTGCCTTCCTGCCTGACGCAGTATAAACATTTATCGACCTTTGCCTACCACTTATAATATAGCGACAGAGGAGGAATGAGGCCATTCATTTGGGGAGGTAGTGGTAATATCACTAGACTCCCAATTCAGAAGCCCCGGAGAATACTCTGGAGACACCGGTTTAAATCCCCCCAAGACAGCCTGTGGAATTTAAATTCCACTGATAAAATCTGGAATTATAGTTAGACTCAGTAATTGTGATTGTCGTAAAAACCCATCTGATTCACTCATGTCTTTTCATGGAAGAAATGTGCTGTCCTTATCTTGTTTGGCCCACATGTGACTCCAGACCCACAGCAATGTGGTTGAATCACAACAGACCACCCGGCAACAGACTAGGCACCGGAAACAACAGCGGCACAGCCTTCTCGACCCTGCAAATTCTTCCTTGCTAAAATCTGGGGACGTCTGCCAAAGTTGGGAGAGCTGTCCCACAGGCAAATTAGCAACAGCCTGACAGTCATACTCATGGAATCATACCGTACGGAGAATGCCTCAGACACCACTGTCACCATCACAAGGTATGTCCTGTCCCACTCATAGGACAGGCCCAGCAGAGATGGTGTCACAGAGTTATACAATCAGGAGGGAGTTTCCCTGGGTGTTCTCACCATTGACTCCAGACTTTATGAAGTCTCATGGCATCAGCTCAAATATGGGCAAGGGAACCTTCTGCTGATGAATCAGGACTCCACTATTCTGAACACCACTTGGAAGAAGCACTGAGGGTGGCAAGGAAGTACTCTAGGCGAAGGGCTTCAATGTCCATCACCAAGGGTGACTTGAGCGCCTCACTACTGTCCGAGCAGTCGCGTTGTGAAGGACATAATTGCTGGACACAATCTGCCAGCAAGCGGTGGGGGAACGAAAATGAGGAAAATTCTTTTGATCTTATTCTCACCAATTTGTCGCAGAGGCATCTGTCTATGACATTATTGGTAGGATTGACCCCTTTGCGGAGACAAAGCCCAGCTTCACATTGAGGATACCCTCCATCACTACCACCGTGCTAACTGGGATAGACTTTCAACAAATTTAGCAACTTATAACTGAACATTAATGAGGCGCTGTGGACCATCAGAAGCAGCAGAGTTGTATTGAAAGCCAATCTATAAAATCATTGCCCAGCATATTCTTCACTCTACCGTGACCATCGAGCCAGGATTCAATGAAGAATGCAGAAGGGCATGCCAGGGACAGCACCAGGCATACATAAAAATGGTCAATCTGGTGAAGTGGCATAACAGGACTACATGGGCATCGCAGGATGTGCCAGCATTTATTGCCCTAATTGCCCTTGAGGGGGTAAGTAATGGCCAACCACATTGCTGTTGGTTTGGAGTCCCATGTCGGCCAGACCAGGTAAGGGCAGCAGATTTCTTTCCCTGAAAGGACAGCCATGAGCCAGATGGGCTTTTATGACAATCAACAATGGTTTCATGGTCATCATTAGACTTCTTTAATTCCAGATTTTTATTGAATTCAAATTCACCATCTGCAGTGGCGGGATTTGAACCTGGGTCCCCCAGAGCATTACTCTGGGTCTCGAACAACAAAAGAAGCAAGTAATAGACAGAGCTAAGTAATTGCACAATCAAAATATCAGACCTGAGCTCTGCAGTCCTGCCGCATCCAGTCGTGAATGGTGGTGGAGGAGGTTCCACAAATATCCCCATTCTCAATGGCAATGCCCAGTACATAGAATCTTAGAATTTACAGTGCTATTCGGCCCTTCGAGTCTGCACCAGCCCTTGGAAAGAGCACCCCATTTAAGCCCACACTTCCAACATGCCCAATCAACCTAACCTGCACATCTTTGGACTGTGGAAGGAAACAGGAGCAGCCGGAGGAAACTCACGGAGACACGGAGAGAACGTGCAGACTCCCCACAGACAGTGACCCAAGCTGTGAATCGAACCTGGGTCTGTGAAGCAATTGTGATAACCACTGTGCTGCCATGCTGCCCTTAAAATGCAGAGTACGCAATTCATTTTTGACCAATTAAGGGGCAATTTAGCAGGTCAGTCCACCTACCCTGCACATCTTTGGGTTGTGGGGGCGAAACCCGTGCAAACACGGGGAGAATGTGCAAACTCCATGCGGACAGTGACCCAGAGCCAGGATCGAACCTGGGGCCTCGGTGCCGTGAGGCAGCAGTGCTAACCACTGCGGCACCGTGCTGCCCCTATCAGGGCTCAAGGTTTCTGGCCAATCTCATAAAGAATGATCATGATTAAGAGCGAAGAAAGGCCTTTTGATCTGCTTATTGTCCAGGTTTATGCCCTGCTACAAGCTGTTTGTGAGCAGAAAATAGATGCAATTTTGACAACAGCCTTAAGTGTTATAATCAGGTGAAATCAACTAACGTGGTAATTGCAATGGGCACCTTAACTTTTATAGTCAGTGAAGGAACTTCAGGTCCACATGTCAATATGGCCTTGAATCGAGAAATGAAAGAGGAGAGATTGAGCCTAAATGCATTATTTTATTTTATTTTCAGTTTCCTCAGGCTTGGGTACATTTTGTTTCTTTCCCCTTTTTTTCATCATCGATAGTATCTCATCCGTCATCCACATCTCATCACTTTTTATTTTTCGTTTTGATAATATTTCTGTCGCAGATCCGTTTTCCGTTTTTCATGTTTCTCCAATTACATTCCCTTTCTGGTCCGTAGACCTCTGCTCTGTGACAGGACAATACGGTAGCACTGTGGCTTCACAGCGCCAGGGTCCCAGGTTCGATTCCCCGCTGGGACACGGTCTGTGCGGGGTCTACACGTTCTCCCCGTGTCTGCGTGGGTTTCCTCCGGGTGCTCCGGTTTCCTCCCACAGTCCAAAGATGTGCAGGTTAGGTGGATTGGCCATGCTAAATTGCCCTTAGTGTCCAAAAAGATTAGGAGGGGTTATTGGGTTACGGGAATAGGGTGGAAGTGAGGGCTTAAGTGGGTCGGTGCAGACTCGATGGGGTGAACTGCCTCCTTCTGCACTGTATGTTCTATGAGACTTTAAGAATGATGTTCTCACCTTTCAATACGTCAAGATGCAAATGATGGCTCATCCTTTTTGTTTATTGATCTTTTCGGTTCCATCTTAATTTTAGCCACAAGGCGATAATGATCTTAATTTATATATCCACACTGATTCTTACCAACTTTTACAGGTGCAGCATAGAAAGCGTCACAGCCTGGTATGGCAACTGCTCGGCCCAAGACCGCAAGAAACTTCAGAGAGTCGTGAAAATCGCCCAGCCCATCAAAGGAACCTGCCTCCCATCCATTGACTCTATCTAAACCTCCTGCTGCTTGGGAAAGCGGACAGCATAACCCTCCCACCAACTTCTTCCATCGGGCAGGAGATGCAAAAGTCTGAGAACCTGCACAGACAGATTGAAAACACAGCTTCTTCCCCACTGTTATCAGATTCCTAATAGACCCTCTTCTGGACTGATCTGATTAATATTACACTCCTGTATGCTCCACCCGATGCCGGTGTCTATGTATTTACACTTTGTACCTTGTGTTGCCCCATTCCGTATTTTCTTTTCATGTATCAAATGACCTGTTTGAGCTGCACACCGCAAAATACTTTCCACTGTACCCCGGTACACGTGGCAATAAACAAATCCAATCTAACTCATGCACCCTCCTCAGACATCACCTTCCAAACCCATGACCAGCACCATCTAGAAAGACAAGGGCAGAAGATTCCTGGGAACACCAGCAGTGACGTTCCCCTCCGAGCCACACACACCACCCTGATTTTGAACTCTATCACCGTTCCTTCACTGTAGTTGGATCAAAATCCTGGAACTCCCGCCTTCACTGCACTATGGGTGTACCTACACCTCATGGACTGCGGCTATTGAAGAAGGCAGCTCACCACCACCTTCTCAAGGGCAATTCGGGATGGCCAATAGGTGCCGGCCCAGGCGGCGATGCCCAAAACCCATGAATGAATAAAAAAATAATAATTCTGTACACAGAACAGACATTCAGAGAATTAGATGTACGTCCATGAGTAAAAATTGGAGGTAGGAACATATCAATCTTATGGTGCACTGACGCTTCTTGTGGAATCTGAAAAGACCCCATGATGTATTATAAATCAACTAAAAACTAAAGGTTTAGAATATAGATTAAGTATAAACATCAAAAAGCCAAAATCAATGGCAGTTAGAAGGAATACATTCGAAGAATCTGGAGTGAAGATTGAAGTGGATTGAAGTGTCACACTGGAAGAAATAGATAAGTTTGTCTGTTTCGGACAAATGATAACAGAAGATTATTGATGTGTTGTTCAAATCAGAAGAAGAATAGAGATAGCCAGAAGTAGTTTTGTGAAGGTGAAGGCTGCGTTAACAATAAGAAAACTCAAGCTTGGGACAAGGAAAAACACATAAGGTGCTACATTCTAAATACCTTCCTGCCTGCCTTAGAAACCTGGACAATAAGATCTGTGCAAGAAAAAAGAAGGCCCTGAAATATGGATGCTAAGATGGATGCTAAAAATTTTATAAACAGGCCGTAAGACCGTTGAAGACCTATTTTCAATAGCAAGAGTGGAAAGAACTCTAAAAAGTGACATCCAAAAAATAAATAGTCAGTATTTCACCCATTTGATCAGAGCTGAACAGCTACAAAATGGAGGGCAGGAGAAAGAGGGGTCGACCTTGGCATAGTGAATGACAGACATCACAAAGTAGTTTCAGACGAGCGATGGTGTATGTGTGAGAATGGCGTAAGGCAGCCGAGCATGACGTACCTGAGATCTCCTTGCAGGAGTAGTAACAAGTAGCAGCATGGGTTAATTTATCAAGATGGCTTTTCAATTCTCAAAAGCCCTTTGACAACCTCTGACCCCTCTACCATGGCAGTTTTCTTTAGCAAATTGGTTAATGGGGTGGCTTGGGGTGTTAAAGTTTGGGATAAGCATTTGGTAGAAACCACACACCCTCAGAAACTGCAGTAATTCTCTCTTCATTTTGGGAACGGGCAAACTATATATTTGCTTCCTGGGATAGCACTTGACCTTGTCCAACCACATTCTCTAAGTAAGTTGCTTTTTCCTTTGAAAACTTGCTCTTACCTAAGTTCACAACAAGGTTACTCTGTAGACCCTGGAACATTGATTCCAGGTGGTCTAAATGGTCCATCCAGGTATCATTTTAAACCAACAGGGCACCAAGCATACTGCACATTGGTTAATCCAGATATTACCTGGTCTGCCCTTTGAAAGGGCATTTTTAATGCTCAAGGTATGACTAGACACTGGTATGGGCCACCTGCGCTGACAAAGGTTAACATCTCTCTCGCTCCAGGAGTCACAGGGACTTGCCAGTACCCTTTCAAAAGTCCAATTAATTGAGGTAGGCAGAATGATCCTTATCTATCCCTTTACGTGAGGGATTGGATACGAATTAGATTAGGTCACCACCTAAATTGCGAGTCAATGCAGAGCCATTTTGACCTGTCCGGGTTTGAGACTAGTACCATTGGGGAGATCCAGCTGCGCTGGCTACGCTCAACTGTACCGTTGTCTATCATGTATTTGATGTCTTGTCTGACCTGAGCCAATTTCCTGAGCTCAGTTGTTTCCTCCTAATCAGTGGGGTATCCTGTACATCCATGTTGTGGTCTGTCTGTCAGTCGGGTACTTCTCAGTTGATCCCAATAGATTGCTGTATATTCCCTCAGCAAGGTGGCTATATCCTCCCCCTACTCTTCTGTTAGAGAGATTAACGGGGCATTTAGGTTTTCCAGGATTTCTCTCTTTGCCAGTCTCACATTCGGAGTTCGATCTCGAATCCTCCAGTCTCTTCTCCTTATCTGACCCTCTCCAGTTGTCCTTTGCTGCCTCTGCGGTCTGACAAACATTGAGTGGTTGGCTTAGCTCTCTGCTGTGGTATTTATCTGAACTATTATGGATGTGGATCACATTACAAAGCGCACTGTTCCTTTTAGCTACCCATTTCAGACTTGCAGGGTGGCCTTTTAAGTGACCCTTGGCCAGAGCACAGACATTGAAGAGTCATGCTTAGCAAAATGGAGATGGACTTCAGCAATAAGCTGTCCTCCCTGGGCTCCTGAAACTTTCCATCTCGCTATGTTGGTGCGTGGTTCATAGCTCATGCCCAGAAATTGTTTCAAATGGACTAAAGTTTGTGGACTCATTACGGAATTCCCTTGTGGTGAATATTTAACCTAAGCCCTCACCCGATTCATGAGGGTATCGTCGGCAATGTCCGAATCAGTTTTCAGGGTATGGTGAGACTGCTCCAATGCTCCTTGGGTTTGATGGTGGTAGGCCAACAACTTGAGTGGATAAATGCCAGGCTGTGGACAACCTCCCAGAGCACAAAGACATGGGCTGGGATTCTCCCCCAACCGGTGGGCGGGCCGTACCGGCGCCAAAGAGTGGCTTGAACCATTCCGGCGTTGGACCGCCCGGCAGTTGCGGAATCCTCCGCACTTCCAGGGGCTAGGTTGGCGCTGGAGTGGTTGGCGGTGTGCCAACCAGCGCCAAAGGGCTTCCGCCAGCTAGCGCCAGTTGGTGCATGTGCGGGAGCGCCAGCGTGTTCTGCCGCATGCGCAGGGGGTTTCTTCTCGTGCTGGCCATGGCGGAACTTTACAGAGGCCGGCGCGGAGGGAAACGGTGCCCCCACGGCACAGGCCCTCCCGCAGATCGGTAGGCCCCGATCGCGGGACAGGCCACCGTCGGAGACAGGCCACCATGGGGGACACCCCCCCCCCCCCCCCCCCCCCCCCGGGGCCTATCCCCCCCCCGCACCTCCCCAAGGACTCTGCAGGCCGCCTTAGGAGGCAGGTCCCGCCGGTATGGACCATGTCTGATCCACGCCGGCAGGACTGGCCACAAACGGGCGGCCGCTCAGCCTATCGGGGCCGGGGGAATCGCCGGGGGGGGCCCACTGCCAACAGCCCCCAACTGGCCACGACGTGTTCCCCGCCCCCGCCAAAAAATTGGCACCGGAGAATTTGGCAGCCGGCGTCAGAGCGGCAGGGCGGGATTCACGCCGCCCCCCCCCCCCGGCGATTCTCCGACCCTGCGGGGGATCGGAGGATCTCACCCATGGGATTCATCCCCTGAAATGATTGGATCTCTTTTGGCATGCCATACAGTGTAAAGAATTGGGTCAGTCTGGAAGAAACCCACGCACACATTGGGAGAACATGCAGACTTCGCACATACAGTGACCCAAGCTGAGTATCGAACCTGGGACCCTGGAGATGTGAAGCTACTGTGTTAACCACTGTACTACCGTGCTGCCCTTCCTCTTCCGTTTCTGGGGTGAGGCCAAGGTGCTCAGCCAGCATCTTTAATACACTGGGCTTCCATGCTTTATGGCATATATTATTTTAAGGGGCAATTTAACGTGGCCAATCCATTTATCCTGCACATCTTTGGGTTGTGGGGGTGAGACCCATGCAGAATCAGGGAGAATGTGCAAACTCCACACGGACAGCGATCTGGAATCGAACCACTGTGCCTCCGTGCCGTCTGATGCTTTACGATGTATATTAAGTTCTACCTGTTTAGCCATAGTTTTTAGCTTTTCTCTGGCTGAGAATGCTAATTAGACCCCAGTGAATTTCTCCTGTTGCATGAATTCTTTTGCGTCAAAGTCAGCCATTTTATTTTAATTGTTAGTATTCATAAAATATACTGCCGTAATCCGTTTAGTTTTTGTTTCAACAATCTTCTAGATCCAAAGACAGGGCTTTTTACATATTGGGGGAGAAAGGTACACATTGTCAGAACTGGTATCTTTAACCCCTTCACCCATCTCTTCGGTCCAACTAATGTCGGGCAGTCGAATTCCTCCATGATTATAATTCCATAGATAAAAGCAAATGACTGCGAATGCTGGAATCTGAAACAAAAACAGAAGATATGTGACGATCTCAGCAGGCCTGACAGCATCTGTGGAGAGGTGAGACAGCTAACGTTTCGAGTCTGGATGACATTTCGTCGAAGCTGAACGTTATTATTCCACGTTGCTTTTTCTTTTTTGAAACTTACTTTCCAAATTTGTCTGCATATTTCTTCCTCCACCTCCCTTCCAGTATTTGGGGGTCTGCAGACTCCACCTATTCGTGCGATTTTATTCAAGTTTTATCTCGTGCACCACCACAAGGCATTGTCAAGTATTCGCCAATTACTTTTTTACATGAAGGATTCCAGTGTTATGATTAAAGCTTCAGTTTCACAGAATGAGCCCTCAATTATATTTATTCATCTGATGAAGGAGGAGCGCTCCGAAAGGTTGTGATTTCAAATAAACCTGTTGGACTTTAAACTGGTGTTCTGAGACTGCTTACTGTGCCCACCCTATTCCAGCGCCGGCATCTCCACATCATGTTTATTACTGATCAACTGACAAGTTTCACAATTGCCTTGTTTCAAATTCTATCCCAGCCACTCAGAGCGGCATCAGTGAGGTTAAATCATTGATTCTGAACCTGCTAGCTGAAGGCACCGTATCAATTGAATTATGAGGACACGATAAACCAAGTGTCAGAACAGCCATATTGCATTTTATTGTGTGTGTAATTAATCCATCTCGGAAACTTGGCAGTGAAGATACTTGACTCCTTTGTATGGAGAGCATAAACAGGTGTCATTCATTGTCAATGAAAAGTTGAAAAGTATTGCACACAGTAATATTGTTGCACTCGATCCTCAACAGATAACAAATTACACTTTTATCTAAGCCGGGAAATGTTTTGATCAATTTTTGGTAAATATTTACGGTGAAAGAAACTTTTCTTCAAATTCTTTGAACGTCACATTGCTTGCACTTCCCAATTACTCTTGCCTGAGCCTTTCCTCCATATGCCCTTCACCTGGCTGATGAGGAAACTCTGAGCTTTGGTGCAATAATAGTTTGTAGGCATTTACTCTGATGGAGCGACAGAGAGATACCAATTTGTCGTGGAGGCCCTGTGAAAATCGGCTGCCATACATGCCGAATGAACATCAACAGCTGAACGTCAAAGGCACCTCATTGACTTTGAAGGACTATGGCTTCTCCGTCATTCTCATGAAAACAGTCCAATCTATTCAGCCGCTCCATACAGCTAACACCCTCCAGACCAGGCAACATCCTGGTAAACCTCCACTGCACTGAAGGCTTTCAAAAAATAATTTACTGTACAACATCAACCTGCATTTATAAAGCTCCTTTAACATAATGAATCATCCCACAATGCTTCACAGGAACATTCGTAAACAAAAATGACATGAAGCCTCACAAGGAGATAATAGGCAGGTAATCCAAAGCTTTGATCAAGAGATTGGTTTCAAGAGGAGAGAGAGAGATATTCAGGGAGGGAATTCCAGAGCTGAACATAGAACACAGAACATACAGTGCAGAAGGAGGCCATTTGGCCCATCAAGCCTGCACTGACCCGCTTAATCCCTCACTTTCACACGATCCCCATAACCCAATAACCCCTCGTAACCTTTTTGGTCCCTAAGGCCAATTTATCATGTCCAATCCACCTAACCTGAGCGCCCAGAGGAAACCCACGCAGACATGGGGAGAACGTGCAGATTCCACACAGACAGTGACCTAGCGGGGAATCAAACCTGGGACCCTGGCGCTATGAAGCCACGGTGCTGTCCACTTGTGCTATTGTGCTGTCCTTAGTTGAAGTTGAAGACATGGCCAATAATGGTAAACACCCTCGCTCGCGCTGCCCAGCCCGCTCTGCCCTCTGTAAGAGCTGCGGGAAGAAGGGCCACTACTCCACGGTCTGCCAGGCCAAAACGCTGGCTGCAGCGCTTCTGGAAGCTGCACAGCACTCTCCCCCCCCCGCCCCCAGGCCTCTGCGAACGGCCTGTGTGCCTCTCTCTCTCCCCCAGGGCCGCCCCAGCTGCTCCCGACTCGCGCCCCGCGGGCAGACAAGCGCACCTCCCCGGCCCCTCCAGGCCTCTGACGGCCTGCCCCGCACGTTTCTCCCCCCCGCCCCCGGGCCCCGGCGCCCGACCGGCTCGCCTCTCCGAGCCCCACCGGTCCCTGCCTGCCCGCAGCGCGACTCTGCTCCCCCCGCCCCCGGTTTAATGGTTAAAATCAGGGATGTGCAAAATATTTGAATGAGCGGAGTATAGATATCTCTGAAGGTTGTTGGACTTGAGGATGTTATAGAGATGTGACCATGGAAGGATTTGAAACCAAAGTGAGCATTTTACAAAGTTTGAAAAGTAGAGGATAAAGCAAGATTTGTCGGGCTGTGGAGGAAAGCAGATTTTTTGGCACTAATTATCTAGCTTTTGCAAAAAACCCTCACAGGCACAATGGGCAGAATTACTTCTTTCTGCTTGTGCATTCTCGAAAAAGAGAAGTTTTTCCACATTTATGATTGGTCAGATTCATGAAATACGCGATTATTTTAAATGTGGTACTCTGCCTCTATAATTTCATCCCAGTGTAACGATTTCCAAGATTTAAAAAAATTAGACTTCCAAGACTAAAGCCACGATTTTCTGGGAGCGTTCACACCAGGCGAAAAACCTATTGTGGCCGCTAACTCCCATGAGAGTCAGAATGGGATTCGCGGTGGAGAGATCTCAGGTTGAGATAAAAGCAAACTACTGCGGATGCTGGAATCTGAAATGAAAGGGAAAATGCTGGAAAATCTCAGCAAGTCTGGCAGCATCTGTAGGGAGAGAAAAGAGCTAACGTTTCGAGTCCGATGACTCTTTGTCAAAGCTTTGACAAAGAGTCATCGGACTCGAAACGTTAGCTCTTTTCTCAGGTTGAGATGTTCTCCACTCACCACTAGCGAGGGTGTGAACCTGATTATCATAATTTTGAATGCGTTTAAATAAGCTTAAATGGTTTAATGCCATTGCTTCCGGGGATGTAGCCACCGAAGTTAACCATTCCCTCAATACAAAATGGAGGAACGCAAAGCTTGCAGGGTAAAATGGACAAAGTTTCCAGCAGAAGCAGGCTGCAACAAGCCACTGTGTATTCTGTCTGCTAAGAGAGCAGACAGCACCGAAACAAACATTCCGCATACTAATGAAGCAATCTCTGGGACAGTTAGCATAGTAATGGAACGATCCCAGGGACAAAGGACACACATAGGGAAGTGATTGCAACATTGTATGGGAAGCCAGACACCCTGGCACCAGTGGGGTTCGAAGACAAAGCACCTGAAGGCCCGCCCAGTAGTCGAGGGACAGCCTCAGTATTGGGGGGATTCAAACAAATCGATTGGGAAGAGACCCAATCGATCCCCAGCAGATAGAGGGTCTGCCCAAAAGGGCGCGAAGCCCTGGGACCTATAAAAGACAGGTCCCAAACTCAGTTCATTCTCCTTGACCAGCCCTCCTCTCTTGACCAGCCCTCTCGATCAGCCTTTACCAAAGAAGACCTTGACCGAGAGAGAGGAGAGGTTCGGACAGCAGCTGCCAGCAAGTAAGTGCCTCACCACGATTGCTACCAGAGATGGACACTCCTGACCCCTTTTAACCCGTACCAACCTGAAGTCTGCGGACCCAGTGCAGAGCAAGAGGCCATTGTTCCCCTGATTCGGCAGTTCCGAATTCAGTATTGGTCTATTTAGTGGTAGGAATAGTTTAGTCATCTTAGCATGTGCATGAGTAGTTTATAATTGTATTATGATAAACTCATTTGTTTGAACTTACTAATTCGTGTATGGTTTTATTTCTTTGAACTTGACCTTGAAACTTGTGGCGGTATCTTAACGATACCTGGCGACTCCAAAGCTAAGTAACGAAACAGAGCCAAATCGAGTGTTAAGCACACTCACCCAGAACAAGCAACAGGGAATTCAGGGTCTGGATTCTCCATTTCAGGGACTATGTCCCCACACTGTCGTGAAAACTGTGTTCTTTTATGCCAGAAAAACTGGGTTCACAGCCGCCACACAGGTACCACGGACCGTGGGACCACATTAGAAATACGCCGTCGGGACATCGGCCGGTGGGGGCCATTGAATAGCGGGGCGGGCCCTCAAGTAATGGTCACAGGTGGTGGATACGCAGCACAGCGTACTGCCCGCGTACGCAGCTTTTTGGGGGGCAGAGAATCGCTGCCGGTCCCGATTTCATGCTTGAAACTGGATTCTCCGCCCCAGCGCCGAACACGATTTTGGCGTCTGGATGCAGAGGATCTAGCCCCACATGTTATTCTGACAGGAATCTCAACTCGTTTATAAAAACGGAAACTAGTCGTAATGACCGCACCGGGGTCTCGGAGTAGATTGTAGCTCCTGGCTGGTGTTTGACATAGCTTGACAGCATCCTGGCACTGCCTCTTGGTACCCTGGCGCTGCTAAGTTGGCAATGCCAGGTTAGCACTGTCATGTTAGCACTGTCAGGTTGGCACTGCCAGGTGTGGCCTCCAGGGAACCCCATGGGGAGCGATGGTGGGGGGGGGTTCCACCTTGTGAAGATGCCAATGATGATGAAAATAAATTCTTTTAAAAAGCTTGTCATATGAGGAATGGTTGAGGACTCTGGGTCTATATTCGTTGGAGTTTAGAAAGATGAGGGGGGAATCTTATTGAAACTTACAGAATACTGCGAAGCCTGGATAGAGTGGACGTGGAGAGAATGTTTCCACTTGCAGGAAAAACTAGAACCCGAGGACATCATCTCAGACTAAAGGGATGATCCTTT
Organism: Scyliorhinus canicula; assembly: GCF_902713615.1. Taxonomy (NCBI): domain Eukaryota; kingdom Metazoa; phylum Chordata; class Chondrichthyes; order Carcharhiniformes; family Scyliorhinidae; genus Scyliorhinus; species Scyliorhinus canicula. The sequence goes on from NC_052147.1 coordinate 270,359,606, forward strand.
AGAACAGGGAGGATGAAGAATTTCTTCAGGCAGAGGGTGGTGAATCTGTGGAACTCATTGCTGCAGAAGGCTGTGGAGGCCATTTAAGGCAGATATATAAGGCAGATATAAGGCAGATATTTAAGGCAGATATAGGTAGTTTCTTGATTAATAAGGGGATCAGGGTTTATAGGGAGAAGGCAGAAGAATGGGGATGAGAAGAATATCAACCATGTATGAATGGCGGAGCAGCTCAATGGGCCGAGTGGCCTAGTTCTGCTCCTATGTCTTATCGTCTTATGGTGGAGGGAGTGCCCTTCACTTTCACTTTTAGATCAGGGTACCCTTTAAAAATTACACCCCAACCTATGTCGAGCAGGGCTTGCAGACTCAATAAGGCCCTGCCCCACCAGAGTGATAGAAAGAAATATGCTCCACTGCATTTTTTGCACAAAATATCAGGCCATCTGGAATAAAAACGTGGATCGGGGGCGGAATTCGCCGAACCCCCGGGGCCGGCGTAACTCCCACACCCGCAGTGGCCGGAATTCTCAGCCACCCGGGAATCGGCAGAGGTGGGAATCGCGCCGCTCCGGTCGACGGGCCACCTGCGGCGATTCTCCGGCCCGTGATGGGCCGAAGTCCCACCGCTGTCAGGCCTCTCCCGCTGACGCGGTTTAAACCACGGTGCTGGCGGGAGCAGGCGGCGGGAGCGGGCCCCGGGGCCTGGGGGGGCGCGGGCCGATCTGACCCCGGGGGGTGCCCCCACGGTGGCCTGACCCGCGATCTGGGCCCACCGATCGGCCGGCGGTCCTGTGCCGTGGGGGCACTCTTTTTCTTCTGCCGCCGCCACAGCCTCCACCATGCGCTCCGGCGCATGCGCGGACTCACGCCGACCGGCGAAGGCCTTTCGGCCAGCTGTTCGCACCGGTCGGCAGGGCGCCAAAGACCGTTCGCGGCGGTCGGCGGAGCGGGAGCCACTCCAGCGCGGGCCTAGACCCTAAAGGTGCGGAGAATTCCGCACCTTTGGGGAGGCCCAACACCAGAGTGGTTCTCGCCACTCCGGTACGCCGGGACCCCCAACCCCACCGGGTAGGGGAGAATCTCGGCCCTGGTTCTGGGAAGAAACATGCCAGTTTTCCATGTGAACCTAATACTTTGCCATTTTATTTCAGAAAAATGTCACCCTGAGGGAGCAATCTTCCCACTGTGATTTTGACCAGGCGAGAAAAGCTGTGTGAAACTCACTGACTTCACAGTCTCCTATTCTCGCCTGATTAAAAGGCATTCAGAGTGCTGGCGATGGTCACATAGCCATCTGGTGGGGTGGGGCCTAACATGGCGACTACACCAGGAATCCGAGAAAAGAAGCCTTGATCTCAAATTTTAATCTAATAAGCCCCACCTCGGACATCAGCCACCTTTACCCACAGACATTGTGCCCCCCAGAAGACAAGGGGAACACCCTCCAAACGCCACACGCAGAAGTGGTATCCACTCAATGCCAAGCTCTCCCCTCCCCTCCCATGGATAAGGGAAACCCTGGCATGCAGAAGGACCGCCTCCCCCAGTGGAGGAAGGTAATCTCCTCCTGCATATGCCCCTCTGTGATTTGTTCCCTTGACAACGCGTCATGTCTGTGACTCAGTATTGCCCTTGGCATTACCCCCAAGTGCACTGCCAAGTGGCACAACCAGGGTACCATGGGGAAATACCCAGGTATATTCCTCAACTACCGAGGCCTCTAGTCACCTTTTATCATGACCAGTTTTCATTTTTGAAAACCAGTAGTGATTCGCGCCGGCATGACATCATGTCGCGGCGGGGCGGGGGGGTGGTGGGGTTGGGAGGGACGGAGGGGGGCAGGAGAGAGAAATTGTGGACGTATGTTATATCAAGTCCAGTAGCCAGATGAAAATGTATTTGAATTTACGGGAGTGAGGTTCATGCTCTCGCTGGATGTGAACCTGATTATGTCACCGTCGGGTGGATGAAGGATAAAATCTCACTGGTGCAAATCCCAGTTTTGGCCGCTCGCAGGATTTAGCGGCCATTGCAGAATTTGCACCGGTGACAAACGCGGCCGCTGGAACTTAACTGGTCAGTTGTGAACTCCGCCAAGTGGGCTGATGGGAATAGAAAAGATACCGTGAGCCACTGAAAAATAAATCAAAGTTTGAGGTTGGAAGAACTTACTGCATTGAGGCAACGGCCCGGTGTTTCTGGTGGTGGAGGGAGTTCTGCATTGGCTGCTGCTGGGATCCTCTGACTCTGCTTGACGTCAATGGCCATTCGCATTGCTCGCCAGCTACGCTGTTGGGGAACAGCCTGGCGTTGTCTTCAGCGGGACCGGAGCACCTTGGCCATAATGTTGGCATTTAGTTTTATGTTAATAGGGATAGCATCCTGGCATATACTAGACTGGAATTGCCGTGAAAACTGAGTGTGTCTGACCATTGTGTTAATTGCTATGGTTTTGTAATACACAATTTGGAATATTGATAAGAACCGTTATGAACAAAGGAAACTGATGGGCAGGACAAGACAAAGTTGATCCATTAACCTTGTTCCACATCATGCTATTAGGGGCACCAGAACTAAACAATTAATCCTTCACTGCAGTTCGGCAATTACCTGGAGACGTGATGACATTTTTCAGCACGGATCACTAACTCACTTAGTGCTGTTAATCTTTTAGCTTGTCACCAGGGACCAACGCAGACACATTCAAGGCAAAAGCAATATTTACATGTAAGCTCCTCCAAACTTTGAATGCCAAAACATCTCAGCGGAAAACAATTACAAAGACCTCATCAAGCACGAAGAAAAAAAAAATCATGTGATAGGATCTTCGGTTACAGATAATTGCTCTGAGATAAGGTCATGGCCTATCATAGGCTTGACTGTGAAGCTTTTTACTGTGATTGATTGAAGTAATTGACCTGACTGTGAAACACAAAGTGAGAGTTCAATCTGGACCATGCAAGCATAATGTGAGAAACTAAGCCTTATGGTAATAATAATAATCTTTATTGTCACAAATAGGCTTATGTTAACACCGCAATGAAGTTACCATGACAAGTCCCTAGTCACCACATTTCGCCACCTGTTCAGGTACACGGAAAGAGAATTCAGAATGTCCAAATTATCTAACAGCATGTCTTTGGGGACTTGTAGGAGGAAACTGTCGCATCCAGTGGAAACCCATGCAGACATGGGGAGAACGGTCAGATGGCGCACATACAGTGATCCAAGCTGGGAATCAAACCTGGGACCCTGGCACTGTGAAGCAACAGTGCTAACCACTGTGCTACCGTGCGGCCCAATTCCACTTCCAGGTTATTTTTGCTGAATTTCATCCTAAAAATGCTGCCTCCATGACTTTTGGATCTCTGCCTATGTAGCAAGACCCAATTTGCAACAGTCATTCAGTCACATAGACAGATGTTACAGTTAAGAGGTTTCTAAGATTGTTATGTTTTGGGGCCCTGCCTTCAACAAAGCTCCAATGAAGAGGTTCTGTGACCAGTTCTAAAGTCTACCTGTGAACAGGCCTGGGTGGTTTGGTGTTAGCAATTAAAGGGGGCTCAGATTGTTTTATTAGGTAGAAGGTGCGAGTTGTTTACACCTGAAAGCAATAGCAGAAGCTTGTGTGCTTACAGTGTATGGACTGTGAGCCTCCAAAACTCCCAAAAAAGTGTTGAGAATATAATTTTTAAACAACATGCTTTAAACTGCTCATTTACTTCCAAGATAAAAGAGCCTCAAGGATAGGTAATCAATGTTGCAATGAAATGTATATCGTCAGGATTGTGAAGGGTTAATAATTACATCTATGCGTTAATCAAATACTAGACGGCGTTACTAATTCACTGTTTTTAAGACAGCCTCTCAAGGAATTCTAGGAGAAGCTGAAGAGAACATGGAGAAAGCAGAGTTAAAGTTGATTAGAGATAGATAGCACAAGGTCAAGTCATAGTGTAGTTAGTAGTTAGATGGAATGTTGAATACTGTAGTACAGATTCAATATCATTTGTTATTATCTATAACTCAGTAGAGTGTGCGAACTTCATTTAATTAGTAGTGTAATAATAAATTAGTTTTGTTTCAATCTTTTGATTGGTATATTCTTTGTCAACACTACATCCGGTCATTCTGGAAGAAAAGACAAAGAATACAACATATTGCCAGTTGTGGTAACATAACATGGTACCAGGTTTCTCCTGAAGTTATTTAGATAGATTAGTTAGAATGTGGCAACAGAAAATACTAGCACACAACCCAGACTTTGAAGAACAGTCTGCTTCCAGACCTGTTACAGCAAAACACCGAAGAATCCAGGAGTCATGGAGAAACTTCAATCTTTACGACAGCTCAGGATATCTGGTACAATAGATGTTAAGCGGCGAGTATTCAAACAACAGCTTCAGCTATATCTGTCTGCATCTGTTTTAAATATTGCAAGTAATGACCGGAAACAAGCATTATTCCTAACAATGGCTGGTCCACAACCCATAGAACTATATAACTCATTTTAAATTGCAAAGGGCCAATGTAAAACTAAATATGATGTTGTCATAGGAAAATCTGGGGCGAAATTCTCCGACCCCCCGCAGGGTCGGAGAATCACCCGGGGCCGGCGTAAATCCTGCCCCCACCGTGGCCGGAATTCTCCGCCACCCGGGAATTGGTTGGGGCGGGAATCGCGCCGCGCTGATCGGCGTGCCCCCCGCGGCGATACTCCGGCCTGCTAAGAGGCCAATCCAGCCGACGTCGATTCAATCACCTCTGGTGGTGGAGGGATTGGTGGCGTGAGCGTGCCCCCAAGGTCCTGGGGGGGAGGGGCATGGGGCGATAGGACCCTGGGGGGTGCCCCCACGGTGACCAGGCCCGCGATTGGGGCCCACCGATCGGCGGGCAGGCCAGTGCCGTGGGGGCACTGTTTTTCTTCCGCCGCCGCCACGGTCTCCACCATGGCAGAGGCGGAAAAGAACCCCCCCTACCGCGCATGCGCAGTGGTGACGTCAGCGGCCGCTGACAAAAGGCAAAGGCCGTTCAGCCAGCCCCGTGCCGGGAAGCGGGCGTCAAAGGCCATTGGTGCCGGTATTGGTGCCAGCGGCGTGGCGCCAACCATCCGGCGTGGGCCTAGCCCCCAAAGGTGTGGAGAATTCCGCACCTTTGGGGAGGCCAGACGCCAGAGTGGAATGCGCCACTCACGCCAGGACCCTCCGCCCCGCTGGGTAGGGGAGAATCCCCGGCCCTGATCTCCACTGGAAGATACAAATTAATTTGAGAGATTTGTCTTTAAGTAAAGGATGCAAAAAAAATGGAGTCGATTGGTTGCTTTCTGACTGATTTAAAACTCAAAGCTCAAACATGTAGGGCGAAATTCTCCAACCCCCACGACGGGTGGGAGAATAGCGGGAGGGCCTTCCCGACATTTTTGCCGCCCTCCCGCCGTTCTCCCGCGATTCTCAGCTGTTAGATGGGCCAAAGTCCCAGCCCTTTCCGCCGTTTTTACGAACGGCAAACACACCTGGTCTTGCCGTTCGTGAAAATGGCGTCACAAACTCGCTATTAATAACCATGGCACCGATTGGCACGGCAGTACCACAGCCGTGCCAAGGGTGCCATGGGCCCGTGATCGGTGGGCACCGATCGCGGGCAGCGGGCCCGATGCCCGCGCACTACTTGTCCTTCCGCCGCCCCGCAGTATCCATTCGCGGGGCGGCTGAGGGGCAACCCGGCCCGCGCATGCGTGGGTTTCGCGCAAAAACGCGATGACGTCACCCGCGCATGCGCGGGTTGGAGTCTTCCAAACTGCGCATGCGCGGCTGACGTCATATGACGCGTCAGCCGGCGCTAACTCCGGCAAGCGGGCTTAACGATTTTCATTAAGCCCGTCTTGCCGGAGCCTACGGCGTCGGGCTGCTAGCCCCGACCGGGGACCAGAATCGGTCCCCGGTCGGGAAGGGGCGCGCTGCCGTAAAACCCGCCCGGGTTTTACGCCAGCTTTCCTCGCTCGTAATTTCTCCATCCCATCTGATTCTATGATCAGAGACTAAATTGTTTTTGGAATTGTAGATGATAAGCTCAGGGAACATTTGCTGAGACAGAAAGTTATCAAGCTTGAAAACACTACAGAAATGTGTTGAATGCATAAAGTGTCTAAGAGTCAGTATTTTGAGATTCTGCAAAATGAAAAGTGTGTGAAAATGAGCCTCGAGACCGAATGCGTTTGAGCTGTGGCACAGGGTAGAAAAACGTGAGTTTTGGACATCAGCGCACGTGCATTCCTGACTGACACATGCGCACTTCGCAAAAAGATGCGAGATGGAAGAAGAACGATCTGCGCATGCACGAAGGCACTGTACGCGTGACGACATGAATATCATGACATGTGGATGCCGTGGACACACCCACCAAACATAAAATGTCCTCCACGGAAAAAACTTGCTCAAAATGTGGCAAACGCAACCAATCACGACACTGCCACATCGCTAAGATTTGAGATTGTTGAATCAAACAGATCTCCTCTCTTATGTGCACAATCTTGTCAGGATCTTCACTTAGTTCAAAGAATTTATAGCACAAGTTCACCTCTTCCACCTGTTCAGGAAGACATACAAGGAATTCTTGATCACTTTCCTCACGTCTTTGAAGGCATGGGTACTCTTCCCTTTCAATATAAATTCAATTGAAGCCAGACGCCAAACCAGTGGTACACCCTCCTAGAAGAGTTCCTGCCCCCCTTCATGAAAGATGAAAGCAAGAACTTGCACGTATGCAAAAATTTGGCATAATATCTAAAATAACATCACCGACTGACTGGGTCAGTTCAATGGTGTGCATAAAGAAACCTTCTGGAGAATTGAGGATTTGCATAGATCCAAAAGATCTCAATAAAAATATAAAGCGTGAACACTATCCAATACCCAAGCGTGAAGAAATCACCAGCGAAATGGCGAATGCTAAAATCTTTTCCAAACTGAATGCTCCCAGAGGATTTTGGCAAATGCGGTTAGATGACACAAGCAAGAAATTATGTACATTCACCACACCGTTTGGTCGATTCTGTTTCAACAGAATGCCATTTGGTATTATTTCCGCTTCAGAGATATTTCAGTGTGTGATGGAACAAATGACTGAAGGTATTGATGGAGTACAAGTTTACATGGATGATATAATTGTCTGGTCATCTACACGTGAAGAACACAATGCAAGGCTGGTGCAAGTCTTCCAATGGATACACAAATTTGGTTTAAAACTAAACAGAGCCAAATGCGATTTTGATATCTCAACTTTAACGTTCCTGGGAGATCGCATTTCAGAACATATGGCGCGATTCTCCCAACGGGAGACTGAGTGCCGACGCCAGAGTGAAACCCGGAGTGTTTCACTCCGGCGTCCGAGGCCGCTCCTCGCACCCTATTCTTCCCCCCGCCAGGGGGCTAGGAGCGGCGGTTCGTGAATCCCGAACGCTCGACCTTGATGCTTGCGTCAAAGCGGCGCGCCGGGAATGACGCGGCCGGCGGCGCCAAAGTGACGTCAGCTGCGCATGCGCAGGTTGGCCGGCTCCAACCCGTGCATGCGCGGTTCCCGTCTTCCCCTCCGCTGCCCCCGCAAGACATGGCGGCTTGATCTTGCGGGGCGGTGGAGGGAAATGAGTGTGTCGTTTACAGACGCCGGCCTGACGATCGGTGGGCACCAATCGAGGGCCAGACATCTGATGAGCACGCCCTTGGTGCTCGATCTTCCCTCCGCCCCCCACAGGCCCCACAGTCACCTGTCGTGCTCTGTTCATGCCGGCAGCGACCAGGTGTGGTTGGCGCCGACGTGAACCGGTCGGGTTCGTCAGGCCATCCGGGCCAGAGAATCGCCGGTCGGCGTGAGAAACGGCGAGCGGCGATTCTCCAAGTGGCGTGTCGAAAAATGTGACACGCCATTTTTGGGGGGCTGGGAGAATCGCGGGGGGTGCCAGGGCGGTGTGTCGTGATTCGCCCGGCCCTCCCGCGATTCTCCCACCCGGCATGGGGAGCGGAGAATCGCGCCCATAGTGTGCGACCTGACAACGACATGATTGCTGCCATACAGAAAATTACAGTCCCAGAGGACAAGAAAGCCGTGTTGAGATTTCTAGGTAACTTTCTTGGAAAGTTCATTCCAAACCTCTCTTCCAGAACTACAGCGTTGCAACATCTCATCAAAAAGTCTACTACATTTTCACAGACTGAAGCTCATCAAACTGAATGGAAGGATCTGAAGCCACAATTCACCTGTTCTTTCCTTTTTTGACCCTGACAGAGAAACAAAAATTTCAATGACTGCAAGTCAAAATGGAATTGGAGCAGTTCTTCTCCAAAGAGATGACAATTCTTTGTGGACACCAGTTTCTTATGCTTCAAGAACAATGACACCTGAACAAAGATATGCCCAGATACAAAATAAATGTTTAGGTTTACTAACTGTAATTCTCAAGTTTCATGACTATGTATATGGCCTACCTACATTCATGGTCGAGACTCACTGCTGCAAATTGCACACATATTTGCTCCTCAATTTCCCCCTAACTATCGTGGGGTCCATAATAAACACCTCACAATGTGGCTATCCCTTTTTTTATTCCTAGCTCTACCACAAGGCTTCATTTAACACTATCCCCAAGATAGCATCTCTCCTTCCTGCAGTAAGTGGTTCCTTAACTAATAGTGCAATGCCTCCCCCTCTTTTGCCCTGTCCCTCCTGAAGATTCTGTATCCAGGGATGTTAAGGTGCCAATCCTGCCCCTCCCTCAACCAAGTCTCCATGATGGCAACTATAGCATAATTCTACCTGTCAATCCTCACCCTTAACTCATTTGTTTTGCCTGTAATTCTCTGGACATTAAAGTAGAGGCAATTCAGCCTTGCCTTACTCTCCTGAAACTTATGGCTGCTATATTCCCTCTGTCTTGATTGTTTTTCACTGTTATGCTGTGTCCCTATTCTGCTAATACTCTGCATTCTCTCCCCCTGCATTATATATTATGTTTTCTTTGTTATGAGCTATATGGGTAAGGGTTAGGGGGTAGTAGTGTTGACAATGGTTGAAATGTTGTATTTTTGTATTTGATGACTATTGTGGTTTTTTTTGTAATATTGAAAAACCATTTTTTGTAATAAAAATATTTATAAATACAAAGGCTGGATTCTCCGTCGACGGGATTCTCCGTTTTGCCGGCAGCCTGAGGGTTTCCCGACGGCATGGGGCTACCCCACAATGGGAAACCCCATTGAACAGCCGGAGCATCCAGCTGGCGTGCTGAAACAGAAATGTGGTGCGGCGGGGCAGAGAAGCCAGCCCCAATTTCTTTATCTCTTGATTCCTAAATTGTATTAAAATGGCTTCTGACATTTGTTTTACCTTTGAAGGTTTTTGTTGCACTTTAAATCTGGTTACTGATTTTTACTCTTCAACACAGAACACTAAGTCGACTCTTCCTTGAATTCTTATTAATATTTCCTCAGTCTATGTTAACTTAACCCCAGCCTCTTCATTTCCCCATTTTCCTTCCCTAGCTGCTCTTCAGATCTTTGCACTTGGTTTCTTAACCATTACTCTACCATAATGCTTTTCTTCTAGCAAAGCTGAGAGAGACCTTCCCTTTCTAACACACTGAACCAACTGCTTCTCACAGAGCTATGAGAGCTGCTTTCTCTTTCACTATATATCCCTAACTTTCCAGAAATTCAGATAAAACTAAAACTTAAGAGTTTCTCACATAGACAAGTCCCAAGCTGCTAAGCATCAGTACATATCTCTGCTGGCCTATTTACTTACTCTCATGCCCTAGTCCTCTCTAAGCACAGTAGGAACACAGTTGAAACTTAACTAACTCCAACACATTCAAACACTTTTGTCCAGCATGAATCTAACTACAGGTTTTATTCTTCCAGGCACAGGGAAATTAAATTAAGCACACTTAAAATTATACCTTATTTCTAATGTTTACCAATACAAATATATATCCCTTAAACCTACCTTTGTTTTCCAAACAACTTTTTCTGCATACATATCAACTTGGGAGCTGGAGACATCACTCCTGATTGGGATCCATTGTTTTGGTCATGGAAACAACATCACTATGAATGGGTTTGCCTGGACCAAGGTAGGAACCAGGCTAAAAGAGGTAAAAAGATGCTATGCACTGACCGCCCAAACAGAATATCTACAGGAAATATGCTTTGATATTTTGGATAATATTTTGTAATAAAAGCGGCCAGAGAGTTGAGTCTTGCACTGCAGTCAACAAGGAGAATCGCGAAAGTTCAACCTGATTCATGGGCTTGCATCCCCGCCAGAACGACCAACCGTGTGGGGAGTTGTAAGCATTAAACAGATCTGAGGGATATTGGGGCTGCGATTTAAAGATAGTTTAAGGGTAGTAACTAAATCCTGAGCGAGTTTGAGTTGAGGTTTATGTAGAAATGTGGGCTATGCCTCTGGTTTTTCGTGGATTTTTTAAATTAATAAGCTGTGTCATCGGGAGTTGTGAGGGATCATTACACTAGTTTCGAGCTCTTGAATTAAGGCAGCAGTTGTTGCTTTTTATGTTAATAAAACATTTGTGGGTGATCCTGAACGCCTGTGTATGTTTGCCTTTTACAAACCCCTCATGTCAAGGGTAAACAAGAGCGTGCACCTCTTACAAAGGCTAACAGGTTGTGGTAAAGCAGCAATAGCTTGTAAAGAGAAGTCTTGTCGAGGCCAAAGGGTCAGCTGATTCCAGCCCGCGGGCAAACTTAAAATGCACTGAACTCACTATCGCTGCCAACATTCTGATCAGCCTTTGCTATCACTCCAATGTATTCTGACTGCTGCAGTTCATTATTCTACTGGACAAGAGGGGCCTTGGAATTTTAATCGCTCCACCAATAATGAACATGCCGTCAGTCACCAAGACTTAAGCTCTGTAATTTTCTCCCTTAACCCCGACACCTCTCTTACCTCCTTTTGCTCCTCATACCTTAAAACCTCCCTCTTTGACCAACCTGTTGGCCATCGATGCTCATATTTAATTTGAGATAAGTTTTTGCTTTTGAGAAGTGTCAAGTTTTCTTTGATAACTTCCCTGCAAAGCAGCTTGAGGCATTTCACAACGTTGAAGACACTACATAAATAAACTTGTTGTTGAATGCAGCAGGCAGTCAGCTTTTAGAAATCTATAATAGTTTCTGTTCTTTGATCCCCATTATGGACATTTCTGGCTCTGAGGTCTAGTGATACATAAAGTCATGCTGTGGCACTGTCACTCAAGTCGTTTAAGATTTTTATACTGAATGCTAATAACATAGCTTTTTGGCTATTTTGTGCTGCGGGGCGCGAGTGGGGAAGGACTGTGATGGCAAAGTGAGTGCATCAGTCAAGACAGTTGAGCGTGAGATTCACATTAAATGTACAATGACAGCGTGACATCTGAAACATTTTAAAATTACAATGCTTCACTGTCGCCTGAAATCCTCTCAAATAGATCAAACCCCTTCATAAAAACACAGTCTTTGAGGGAGATCTGTCCACAATGCTACCGTGCTACCGTTGGCCCCCTTATCTAAGGAAAGATATGTTCAAGATGCAGATAGACATCATTTTAAGCAGGACGGGAATCGAATGTTATGGGGATAAGGTGCAAATTGTAGTTGAGGATTATGATGTCAGATTAGTTATGCCCTCATGAATGGTAGAGCCCAGTACCGAAAATTAGCTATGTGTATTCTGAAATGATGATAATTGGTCAGAAAATAGGATGTGGTACATTATCCAACAGGTAGTTTGGTAGCTAAAAGATAATTGAGAGCGTTAGCAGGAATTACGTTCTTCACACATGTTGGGAAACAATGGATTTAATCAGTAGCAATACCCCCAAGGTGATATTCAATATCCATGTGGGAACCTTAGAACTGCACAGCACATATCGAAGTTATTTGGCCCATTATTGTCACTGCACAGGTCTCAAAAATAACTATTCATGTCATCATATTTCCCATTTTTAAATTTCAGATATAAAACATATGATGTCTATTCCTGTCACCATTCCTGGTGGGGGAATTTCATGTCCTAACAACCCGGCAATTCATATCAATAGTCATTGTACCATCTATTTCATTTGATTGAGAAAACTATTGCTGCAGACAGCGTGGGACCTGCAGGAAATTGGAGTATGGCAGCTGAATAAGTATAAAATATTTGTAAGGCAACATGTATAGATACCAGATGCAGATGGAGTTAACCAACGCCACAATATATTCGAAAGACAACCAACTGATTGTGTGGCATTCCCATGGTAGGCGGGATTCTCCGGCGTGAGGGGTGGGGGGCATGCAAATTCCCGCCACGCCACTCCGATGTTGGGCTGCTAATTCTCCAGTCGCCGAAGAATCGCCAACATTCGCGCCGGCGCAATCGCCGCACCGCCGGCCAGGGCTGTTGAAAGCGCCCCCCCCCCCCGGCGATTCTCTGCGCTCGATGGGCCGAGTGAGCGCCGTGTTCCGCCGAGACCCGCCAACATTGTTTACCTACCAGGCAGCACCTCGCCGTCCTGGCTGTGGGGGCCGTCCTGTTTGGGGGGGGGGGGGGGAGTTGACTCGAGGGGGGTGGGGGCCTCCACGGTGGCCAGGCCTACGATCAGGGGCAACCGATCGGCAGGCGGGCTCATTCTGGAAGGGGCCAATGTTCCTCCGCGCCGGGCCCTTGTGGGGCTGCGCCATATTGCCGGGGAGCTGGCGCAGAGATAGCTGTGGTGCCAGAGCAGCGCACAGCACTCTGGCACCATTCTCGCCCCCAAGGAAGGGGTGAATGCCTGGGCCTGGAGGTCCATTGACGATGGCCTCGCTCACGCCGGTTTTGATGCCAGCGTCAACACTTGGCCAGGTTTAAGGAGAATCCTGGCTGTAAAATTTTATAAATCCTGTTAGTGACCAGAAAGTTAACATTGTTCCTTTGAATGACTTGGCATGGTGGTTTGTATTTGTGAAAAGGATATGGCCGAAATGTAAATATATATGTTTCTCATTCATTTTGACCATTGAAGATGATACAGTGGTAGATATAAGTGCTTTAGATATTAACTCCTTGAAGGTAAATGCATAAATGGCCTTTGTGTGGTTTGAGGCACTGAAGATTCATCAGGTTGTGGGTAAGGTAAAATTTAGCCTCACTCCTGGAGAAAATTGGAGAGGTATTATGAGAGGTATTAATTTATCTGACTAATAATTGCTTGAGATCTGGACTTGTTTGAATCAACTTGAGAAAGGGCTTGATGCATGAATCCTTGCACATATGTGCCAACCCCATTCATGAATATCTAGTTAGAAACCCAGTAAGAAGAGGAGGCCATTCTCTTGAGCTTGTTCAGCCATTATATCTGATCTGAACTCTATTTACTGAGTCTTGTTTCATTGCTTGTTGATGGAGCTCTATAATTCATGTTTTTGATCGGCTTAAATTACCTAATTAAACTATTGCACAATGAATCTCTAGCTATGCTAAAGACTAATGATTCAATGATTAATGTTTTATGATTCATGGATTCATGCTTCAATAGGCGGCACGGTGGTTAGCACTGCTGTCTCACAGCGCGAGGGTCCCAGGATCAATTCTGGCCCTAGGTGACTGAGCACAGTTTGCACTTTCTCCCTGTGCCTGCGTGGGTTTCCTCTGGGTTGTCCGGTTTCCTTTCACAGTCCAAAGGTGTGCAGGTTAGATGGGATTTCGGGGATAGGGTGGGAGCTTGTGCCTATGTAGGGTGGTCTATCAGAGGGTCAGTGCTGAAGCGATGCGCTAAATAGCCTCCTTCTGCATTGCAGGAAATCGATGATTCGATGAAAATAAATGCCAACAGCTACTAACATTTGTTCACTTAAAAAGAATAGTTTGACTGACATTCGGAAATTCAAATGATTAATACAGAGGAAAATACGTAACAGAATATTGCAAAATGATATGGACAACACATTTCTTTTGAGCTCCTGTAACTCAAAATGTCACACAACAACACTGGTGATACTGGTTAGGGAAGGGGAGGCGTGGGGAAAACGACTGTGTGTGGATGGGTAGGAAGTGAGTGGTGGGGGGGGGGGGGGGTGAAGAGAGAGTGTGTGTGAGAGGTGGGCTTCAGCCTTCTGATCTCAGAATAGGGGGGGAGACTGAAAATAAATCTGAGCGTGGGACCCCATGCATTGTAAATCCGCCTCTGATTTAATCAAAATCACAGGATTGGGAATAGAAAGAGAATAGACTTGGCTACTGCAAAGGATGGGATACCCACTCCCCCACGTTATGGGCCAGACAATAAAGAATTCACCCTGATGTGTTGACGAGAGAGCATCACAGTTAAATCAAGTCCTGTTCACCTTCATGCTCACATTCCAATTGGACAACCAACTGTGAGTGGGGTCAAGGAAATCTGGCTTTCTTGGATGAGATCGGCTATTGCCCATTGATTTGGGATCATATCATTCCTGCGCAATATTCCTTAATTCCACAGCAAAATGTGCATTCATCCAGTCAGATATAAAGTGAGCTTTGGTAATTGTTCTATAATCTGAAATAAGATGGGCCTAAATACGAGGATTTGAATGCAACATTAATTTTTTTTTAGTGCACCCAAATCATTTTTTCCAATTAAGGGGCAATTTATCCTGGCCAGTCCACAACCCTGCCCATCTTTGGGTTGTGGGGGCGAATCCCATGCAAACACGGGGAGAATGCACCAACTCCACATGGAAAATGACCCAGGGCCAGGGGGGTGGGGGCCTCCATGGTGGCCAGGCCCACGATCGGGGGCAACCGATCGGCAGGCGGGCTCATTCTGGGAGGGGCCTATGTTCCTCCGCGCCGGGCCCTTGTGGGGCTGCGCTATATTGCCCGGGAGCCAGGGGTGGAGATGGCCGTGGCGCTGGAGCAGCGCACAGCACTCTGGCACCATTCTCGCCCCCAAGGAAGGGGTGAATGCCTGGGCCTGGAGGTCCATTGACGATGGCCTCGCTCACGCCGGTTTTGATGCCAGCGTCAACACTTGGCCAGGATTAAAGAGAATCCCGGCTGTAAAATTTTATAATTCCTTTTAGTGACCAGAAAGTTAACATTGTTCCTTTGAATGACTTAGCATGGTGGTTTGTATTTGTGAAAAGGATATGGCTGAAATGTAAATATATATGTTTCTCATTCATTTTGACCATTGAAGATGATACAGTGGTAGATATAAGTGCTTCAGATATTAACTCCTTGAAGGTAAATGCATAAATGACTTTTGTGTGGTTTGAGGCACTGAAGGTTGATCAGGGTGTGGGTAAGGTAAAATTTAGCCTCACTCCTGGAGAAAACTGGAGAGGTATTATGAGAGGTATTAATTTAGCTGACTAATAATTCCTTGAGATCTGGACTTGTTTGAATCAACTTGAGAAAGGGCTTGATGCGTGAATCCTTGCACATATGTGCTAACCCCATTCATGAATATCTAGTTAGAAACCCAGTAAGAAGAGGAGGCCATTCTCTTGAGCTTGTTCAGCCGTTGTATCTGATCTGAACTCTATTTGCTGAGTCTTGTTTCATTGCTTGTTGATGGAGCTCTATAATTCATGTTTATCATGAATGTATCATGGCCAGTCCATCACCCTGCACATCTTAGGGTTGTGGGGGCGAAACCCACGCAAAGACGGGGAGAATGCGCCAACTCCACACGGACAGTGACCCAGGGCCAGGATTGAACCTGGGACCTCAGCGCAGTGCAGCAGCAATGGTAACCACTGCGCCACCGTGCTGCCCAGTGAATGCAACATTAATAGCGCTGATTTGGAAATGGCAGACAAGAGTCTGCTCATCAGGTAAATTCAACTTTCCGCTACTTCACAATGGTGGTCCCTGCATCAAAAAGACCCAGATCAAAATTATAGCATTGTGGCAATTTTTCCAATCACCTTCTCCTAATGCTGGCTTCATGCTGAAGGTGAGCAATCAGTGAATTGACTCTGGACTGGTGGTTCACATTGTTCTCTTTGGAAGATAATAATAATCGTTTATTGTCACAAGTAGGCTTCAATGAAGTTACTGTGAAAAGCCCCTAGTCGCCACATCCCCGAGTCGCCCCATAACAAGATCACAAGTCCAGGATGAGAACATGATCGATCATTCCTTTTCAGTTCATGGCATCCATGTTTTTCACATTCTCACCACTCTATGGGAATCACTCTTTGAGGTGATGCATTTGGGCAGGACAAACATGGCTAGGGATAACAAGGGCAGCACTGTAGCATTATGGATAGCACAATTGCTTCACAGCTCCAGGGTCCCAGGTTCGATTCCGGCTTGGGTCACTGTCTGTGCAGAGTCTGCACATCCTCCCCGTGTGTGCATGGGTTTCCTCCGGGTGCTCCAGTTTCCTCCCCCAGTCCAAAGATGTGCAGGTTAGGTGGATTGGCTATGATAAATTGCCCTTAGTGTCCAAAACTGCCCTTAGTGTTGGGTGGGTTACTGGGTTATGGGGATAGGGTGGAGGTGTTGACCTTGGGTCGGGTGCTCTTTTCAAGAGCCGGTGCAGACTCGATAGGCCGAATGGCCTCCTTCTGCACTGTAAATTCTATGATAATCTATGATGATGAACGGCAAGACCTTGGGAAGTAGCTAGGATCAAAGGGTCTTTGGTGTGCATGTACATCGGTCCCTTAATGTAGCAGGGCAGACGGATGCAGTGGTTAAGAAGGCATATGATAGGTATACTTGCCTCTATTAGCTGAGGCATAGAGTTTAAGAGCAGGAATGTTATGCTGGAACTGTATAAAACATTGGTTAGGCCATAGGTAGAGTAGTGTGTGCAGTTCTGGAATCCACATTACGGGAGGGATGTGATAGCCTTGGAAAGGGTGCAGAGGAGATTTACCAGGATGTTGCCTGGGCTGGGCAGGGCAAGGGCTGGTGAGGGCGAGATGCAGATCGTGAAACCTCACCACGCTTGGTTAAATCTCACAAAGTTTACCAAGTGTCGCAAATCTTGCAAGGGGCCTCTTGTGAGATTCATCATCCTCTTCAAGTCAGGCGCGACGGACCCGGTACATCACGTCCTATGATTCTAAAGAAGTCATGTTGCACTCTGTGTGGAGGGAAAGGAGGGCATCACATCTTCCCTTCAGGGGAGGCTCACAACTGTGATCTTTGCTTCAAGTAACAGTAATAGACTCGCCAAATTTAAGAGCATTTAAGTGGTCACTGGATAGACATATGGATGAAAATGGAATAGTGTAGGTCACTAAGCTTCAGATGGTTTCATGGGTCGGCGCAACATTGAGGGCCGAAGGGCCCGTACTGCGCTGTAATGTTCTATGTTCTATGGTCTAAGTGGCCACCACTCTACAGTGCAGAGGGAGGCTATTTGGTCTATCGAGTCTGCACCTATCCTTGGAAAAAGCACCCTACCTAGGCCCGCATTCTGACACGATCCTTTTAGCCCTGTAACCCCCAACCTAACCTTTTGGACACGAATGGGCAATTGAGCATGGCCAATCCACCTGAGCTGCACATCTTTGGACTGTGGGAGGAAACTGGAGCACCCGGAGAAAATCCATGCAGATACAGGGAGAACGTGCAGACTCCGCACAGACAGTCACGCAAGGCCGGAATTGAACCCGGGTCTCTGGCGTTGATCGGCTACAGTGTTAACCACTGGGCCACAGTGCCGCCCCAAATGTTAGTGCCGATTAGCATTTATTTTCCTATTTATTTTAATTTATTTTCATCCATCTCCCTCATTGAGCTTGAAAACATGTATGTAGAAAGGAAATTGTCAGGGTGGGAGTGGTATAGCGCCCAAAGCTCTCTGCTATAATTTGACTCCGGCAGGCAGGTAAGGAGAGGTGAGATGCCTACCCCAGTCACTGGCGGGGTGATGCGTTGGGGTGGGGAGAAAAAGGAGAACATTTTTGCACAGGAGGTGAGGTGACCAACTTCATTTGTTGCTGCTGGCATTATCCTAGCTTGCCTGTTTACAGGCAGAAGGGACAGAATTTAGTGTATATAGCCACATTTTGCTAATAGTGATCAGAAAATGTTGTCATAAATTGGATATTCTCATACATTATTCATATAACAGAGCCATAAAACAGTCAGGTTAATGGGGAAAAGAATAGAAGTTGGAACAAAAAATATCACCGCAAAGGTGATGCTCGAAAGTGGTGTTCATGTGTATTCTGGTCCTGACTCTTTTGTTCATCTGATAGAACCATTAAGGTCAATGGTAAATGGGCAACTATTCCACTGAATTACTAGATTTAGCCTGAAGATATAATTTCTCAAGCAGCAATTGTGACTCTAGTGGCAATTGAATTTAATGAAGTCCAATCGAGGCAAACTCCAATTAAGCAGTTGTCTACCCGGCACATTATATTGATGAGCTGATTGAATAGTTAAATAAAAGAGATTTAGTACAATCCATAGATGCATTATTAGCTTCCAGTCATGGTTATGGTAGCCCAGTGGTTATACTGTTGGATTAGCAACCCAAGGTTGTAAAGTTGTGCTCATTTTTGAGGTAACAACAGAAAACAGAAAGCCTCTACCTTAAGCAGCCCAGATTACAATAACTCCAACCCTCTATGGATGGTCGATTGTTTCTGTCCTCTGAAACTGCCTGGAAAGCCATTGATTTGTAAAAGAACCGCTGAAATAGAGAACAGGGAGAAAAATAGTGGACAGTCATACAATTGGATCAGTCACGAAACCACGATGTGGACATACATCTTCATTCTTTTATCATTATGTCAAATTTCTACCTGACACTGTAGTGGGAGAATCAGCAATGGATCAAGAAGGGAAACAAGCACCACTTCTTACAGGAAAGTGCAGATGGGCAATAGATGCAACAATGCAATTGAAATGATACGAGTTAGCAGAGAAAAAAAGCATGGTGAAAAATAGACCAAGCTCACAACTACAAGTCTTGCATTTCAGTTTTAAATTTTGATCAAAACCTTCCCGTGAACTCTGAAAAGTAGTTTCCCTCCAAAAAGGGGAACATTAGCATCAATTGCATTTTAACACAATCATACAAAGTCACTCCAGTACTGGACCCACAGTTTACTAATTTTATTAGTCCGAAAATATCTCTGGTGTCTCTACATCCTTCAGTATATATTCATCTCAGATTTTGCAGTCACGTTGTGAATAAATAGAATTCTCTCTTCATTACGCTTGTGGGACGAGATACTACGGTTGCCGATGCCGAAATCGGGGCTGGGATTCTCTCACCCCGGGGCTGGGCCAGAGAATCGCCTGGATAGGCGTGAATTGCGCCACTCCGCCCCTATGCCATTCTGTCGATTCTCTGGAGAGCGGAGAATCGGTACCATTGGTGCCAGTGCGATCGGTGCGGCTCTGGTTGGGAGATGCTCTACGGGGCCCCCCTGCCGATTCTCACTGCACATGCACGTGTTGCCGCGATCCCACAGCAAATGCGCGGACACCGGGGTGCCCATCTGACGCTGGCATCCACAGCTGGAGCGGCGTGGGCCCACTGTAGGGGTCAGAATTTCTGCTCCTGAGGGCATGTTAACACCGTCGAGAAACGCGACTGCGTTTACGACGACGCCAACACTTAGCTTCGGGATCACGGAATTCCGCCCCGTGTTCGGCAATCGGCCGGACAATACCCAATTCCGACCAAATCGGGGGCGGCAATGCATTCACGGTACGCCACCCCCTCCAAAGCAGCATACCCACTGAGTCCGGCACGCCATATTTCGATGGCCTCAGGACATTGAGCCCCCCCACCGATGCTCCGCCCCCGACATAGAACATAGAACATAGAACACAGAACAGTACAGCACAGAACAGGCCCTTCGGCCCTCGATGTTGTGCCGAGCAATGATCACCCTACTCAAACACACCTATCCACCCTATACCCGTAACCCAACAACCCCCCCTTAACCTTACTTTTTAGGACACTACGGGCAATTTAGCATGGCCAATCCACCTAACCCGCACATCTTTGGACTGTGGGAGGAAACCGGAGCACCCGGAGGAAACCCATGCACACACGGGGAGGACGTGCAGACTCCACACAGACAGTGACCCAGCCGGGAATCGAACCTGGGACCCTGGAGCTGTGAAGCATTTATGCTAACCACCATGCTACCGTGCTGCCAAAACCGACCTGCCGAGTTTCCGACAGCGTGGGACACGTGTGGTCTCACCCGTTGGGAACTCGGCGTGGCGGCTGCGAACATAGTCCAGCGGACTCTCCCAACAGTCGGGGGAGAGCTGATCCTCATTATTCGGGGCTGGGTGCACTGTGGGGGGTTGGTCCAGGGCGCACAAACCGACCGAAGGGGGGGCACGATTTCACGGCCTTTGTCCGCGAGCAGCCTCCGTCATTTAGTACGGCGCGGTCGCTGCATGCGCGGCCACAGACCCGGCAATTCTCTGGGGGTTATCGGCAGCTAGAGCGGGCTATGCTGCCATCCTGCTAGCTCCCCGTAAAATGGGGAATCGGTAGCCATTTTGCGCCATTTTCTCTGGTGTAAAACGCCACCACTCCCACGCACGCCTGGGAACACAGCCCCAGAAACGGAGATTTCAGCCTGTGGTTTCCCATAGACTTTTCAAGCTTTTGAGAGGCAACTTATGCTCATTGGGCATCTGATAACAGATATCGGGCACAATTTTCCCACCACGTTGTGCCTGCTGTTGATATCGGTGCGCTGGGTGCATCACGAAAGGCCCAAATCAGGTTGAGCGACGGGCGCAGAAACCACGCGCAAGTCGAGACCGGCGTGATCTGGACCACGCCCTCACTGTGCGTGACCCTGAAAATCATATTTAATTGAGACCTCAGGTTCAGTTAAATATGTGCAGCTCATTTAAGGGCGCATTCTCCCAGCTGCACTGTAGAAGCCTCAACAGGGTGTCGATTAATATTGATCTGCACAAGTGAAATCAGGCATGATGGCCACTTCGGGGGTCTTAGAGGCCATTGGAGCCCCCGGGTGGTGGGGGACAGGCTAGTGCAATACTGGCACTCCCCCGACAACCATACACACTGGTGGTGCCAACCTGGCACACTGGCACGCGTTGTTTTCCAATACATAAGAAAAATCAAAGTGATAATACCAAAATAAAAATATTGTACGTGTTTTCCTGACAAACATTAGATGCTATTCCACAATTGAACAACACTTGCCAAACAATGCTGATTGTGCTTGGAACTACACTGAAAACCAATTTAGGATTATCAGATGGGCTTGCAGTGTGGCTCACTCGTGCACACGAGAACCAACATACATTCACACACAGGGCTCTGTCCTTTGCAAAGTGAAAGTATATGTCCATTAATACATGAAGCGCAGCACGATAGCACTGTGGTGATATGCATCACTGTAAATACACAAGGGGTTAATGTAGGTACACTGCAACTAGGTAAACACTGGAGGGAGCAGCAGAGACATCATGACACACAGACATTCAACCAATAGGTCAGTAAGATAGGACATGACCAATGGGCATTCAAGACACACTCAGAGGTGACACTACCACAAGGGAGCTACCCATATAAAAAGACAGGGCACACATACTCTTCCTCTTTCCATAGGCAACACTCAGAGACAGGGGCAGATCAGAGCATCACACCCACTGCATGGATTAGAGCACACTGATTAGTTAGATTGAGTTACTATAGTAAGATTAGCAGCAGAGTCGAACTCAAGTAGGAGAGTTGTTAACTGTTCAATAAATGTGTTAAACCTATCTCCAAGTCTGAACCTTCCTTTGTCAGAGTATACATCAAGGAAGCAGCTTATGCAACATGAAGAAGCATAACGTAACATCCACAGTGATTAGCACTGTTGCTTCACAACGCCAGGGACCTGGGTTTGATTCCCGGCCTGGGCCAATATCTGTGTGAAGTCTGCACGTTCTCCCCGTGCCTGTGCCGATTTCCTCCAGGTGCTCTGGTTTCCTTCCACAAGTCCTGAAAGACGTGCTCATTACGTGAATTAGACATTCTGAGTTCTCCCTTGTGTACTAAACGGGCGCCGGAGAGTGGAGACAAGGGGTTGTCGCAGTAACTACATTGCAGTGTTAATGTAAGCCTACTTGTGACACTAATAATAAAGTTTGGGCAGTACGGTAGCATAGTGGTTAGCACAATTGCTTCACAGCTCCAGGGTCCCAGGTTCGATTCCCGGCTTGGGTCACTGTCTGTGCGGAGTCTGCACGTTCTCCCCGTGTGTGCGTGGGTTTCTCCCGGGTGCTCCGGTTTCCTCCCAGAGTCCAAAGATGTGCAGGTTAGGTGGATTGGTCATGCTAAATTGCCGTTAGTGTCCAAAATTGCCCTTAGTGTTGGGTGGATGACTGGGTTATGGAGATAGGTTGGGGGTTTGGGCTTGGGTAGGGAGCTCTTTCTCAGAGCCGGTGCAGACTCGATGGGCCGAATGGCCTCCTTCTGCACTGTAAATTCTATGAAAGATTATTATTATTATGCCATATGCCTTTTCCAACTAAATAAAAGCTTGAAACACATCTGTTCCCTGGTTCATTCCCCATGGAAGTTCCTTGCCCAATCAGAATCAACCTGCCTGGTTTGGATTTAGCTGGTTTAGCTCAGTGGGTTAGACTACTGGTTTGTGATGCAGAACAAGGCCAGCAGCATGGGTTCAATTCCCATACCAGCTGAGAATTCTGAATTATCCCAGGGTGTACCCGAACAGGCACCGGAATGTGGCGACTAGGGGCTTTTCACAGTAACTTCATTGTAGTGTTAAGGTAAGCCTACTTGTGACAATAAAGGTTATTTTGTTTTTGTTAATTTAAAACAAAAGCTTGATAGTTAACTGTCATTCCTGGTGCCAAAGCCTCAACCCAATCAACACTCTCTGCAAGCAGTATAAATTGTTGTTCTCTTTACTGTTGCATAGCTATTCTGATGAGTGCAAGAAGAAAAACTTTGATGGCGCATCTCCTTTTTCAGCAATATTCAAGTTTTGCGCTGCAAAAGAACTATTAATATTTAAAGATTTGTAAAATCATATACAGAAAATGAAATACAGAAAGCGAATTAAAGAAGTGGGAAAGAAAATGGAATTAAGAGAAAGACCTAAAGGAGATATCTTTGACCTTCATAAAGATCACCAACATGAGTTAATTTGTGAAGGATGATACTCCACACGTGTAAAATGTGCTCTCAATCTTTTAGGGGGTTTCGGTTAGTGGGGTGGATAAAGAAGAACAAATTATTGTAGGTATTAGTATTTTCAAAAAGTATTCAATAATCTGCCACACAAGATCTTATAAAAAGTGATGGACCATGAAATAAAGAGTAAGAGGTGACTTGATTGGAACCTAAGGGATCTTGACAGGGTGGATGTGGAGAGGATCTTTCCTCTTATGGAAGAATCTAAATCAGGGGTCAGTGTTCAAAAATAAGAGGTCCTCCATTTAAAATGGGAGAGGAGGCAAAGTTTCTTCACGCAATCACTGGCGATTCAGAGAACAGAAGCTGGGACTGTCTAGCCTCTCACGCCGGCGGGATCTTCCCAGTAGACAGGAGTGCGTTCAACGGGAAACCCAGAAG
The DNA here is from genome assembly GCF_902713615.1 of Scyliorhinus canicula. Taxonomy (NCBI): domain Eukaryota; kingdom Metazoa; phylum Chordata; class Chondrichthyes; order Carcharhiniformes; family Scyliorhinidae; genus Scyliorhinus; species Scyliorhinus canicula. The sequence goes on from NC_052147.1 coordinate 270,383,175, forward strand.
ATCCCACCGCCGACCACTGCTACGGACCACGTGGTGGGTTGCACGGAAAATCCCACCCTGATTCTTTGAATGTGTTCAAGGCTGAGGCGGAGAGATTCTTGGCAAGCAAGGGGGTGGACATGATGCAGGTTTCAGATTACTATCAGATCAGCCACAATCTTATTAAATGGTGGAGCAGGCACAAGGATTTGAATGCCGACTCGTATTCTTCGTTCATAGGAATATTTGTATGGAATTGGGGGTGAGCAATATGCTGGTAATGTGCTGCAGCACTTCATGAAGGAGACACATCGCAAGTTTCTCAAGGTCAACTTGGCTGGACAATTAATTTCAGCCTTGCCAGATGTCCTGAGATAAATAAATGAAAACAAAATGACAACATTTACCTTTGATAAATAGACCATAAAACAGAGTTCTATTGATTCCGTTCTCTTAACCTCAATCATCCATAATAGTGCCTTTGTATTCCAGGTCAGTTTTATGATATCTTGCATTCATAACATTGCTTAAGTGTCAAGTTTGTCAACAGTTTCTCTGATCATTCTATACAGAGAAACTCATCTGAAAACTCTTGCCACAAAATGTTAAACTGCTGGTATTTTGGAGCAGTATTTTCATTGGAGACTATTCCTCAACCCCAAATAAAACCAGATTTTAGGTTCCGACAGGACCACCCAGCTCCTGACCTCATTACTACCTTGGTCAAAACATGGACAAATAAGCTGAATTGCAGAGGCAAAGTGAGAGTGACTACCCTTGGCATCAAGGTAACATTTTACCAAGTGTGGTATCAAGAGGTTGGAGTAAAATTGGAGTAAATCAGGAATGGGGAAAAACTTTTCACTCCTGGAGTCATATCTTGCACCAAAGAAGATGGTAGTGGTAACTGGAGGTAAATCATCTCAGTTCCAGGACACCATTGCAGGCATCCCTCAGGGTAGTATCTTCAGCTGTTTCATCAATGGCCTTTCCTACATCAGAATCTGATGACTGCTCTGTGTTCAGTACCATTAGAAACTTCTCAGATACTGAAGGAGTCCATCGTTTAGCTGGGTTCTATATAAGAGAGAGGTAAAAAGCGCACATTCAGTAAGCTTTGCGCAAGTGAAGTAGAGACAGCCTGGGTGAGAGAGCCCGAGTGAGGATTGAAATTTGGTAATTTGAAGCAGTGGGTTAATTCGGTGCAGACTGGGAGGAGGTGCGTTTTCCCTTTTGTTTTGTTTAATTTCTTCTGGCTTTGTAACTGTTAATCTGCAGGGAGAAATCCAGAGAGCATCCTGGCAAGACAAGTGACATAACCACCTTTTCAAATTGTGGGTGAAAAAACGGAAGTAACATCACAGTAAAGCTGTGTCCTGATTGGCTGGGAGGGAATATGTTAAATTTGAAAAAAAAAATAACATTGAAAAAACGAATTAATTAACTAGGTAGAAGAGGAACGAAACATGAGGGCAGAGATTTGCATTTAGCAATTAATTTTACAATAAAAATCTAGTGCCAGGGCCATATAGTTAATTGTAACTTAATCTAATAACAATTTAAAGTATTCTTTTGAATTAATTAATTAGTGCATAGATATTACTCAGCTGGGTGCAGTGCTCTAACTGTGAGATCTGACAGATCCGTGACGCTTCCAGCATTCCACTCAACTCCGTCTGCAGCAGGTGTAACCAATGGCAGCTCCTCACAGACCGCATGGTTCAGTTGGAGCAGCAGTTGGACGCACTTTGAAGCATGCAGGTGGCGAAATGCGTCATAGGTAGGGGTTATAGAGACTTGGTCACATCCAAAGTGCAGGCAGACAAATGGGTGACCACTAGAAAGGGCAGGCAGTCAGTGTAGGAATCCCCTGTGGCTGTCCCCCTCTCTAACAAGTATGCCATTTTGGATACTGTTGGGGGGGGCATAGCCTATAAGGGGAAAACAACAGCAGCCAGAACAGTGGCACCACAACTGGCTCTGTTGCTCAGCAAGGGAGGACAAAGTGCAGGAGAACGATAACCCTATAGTGGTTAGCACTGAGGCTTCACAGCGCCAGGGTGCCAGGTTTGATTCCCGGTTCGGGTCACGGTCTGTGAGGAGTCTGCACGTTCACCCCGCTTCTGCGTGGGTTTCCTCTGGGTGCTCCAGTTTCCTCCCACAAGTCCCGAAAGACGTGCTGTTAGGTGAATTGGACATTCTAAATTCTCCCCCATGTACTCGAACAGGCGCCAGAATATGGGGACAAGGGGCTTTTCACAGTAACTTCATTGCAGTGTTAATGTAAGCCTACTTGTGACAATGAAGGTTATTACTATTAGATAGGCACTTCTGTGGATGTGAAAGAGAAAGAGATTCCAGGATGGCATGTTGCCTCTCTGGTGCCAGAGTTAAGGATGTCTCTGAAGGGGGAGAGCGAATAGCCAGAGGTAGTAGTGTACATAGGAGCTGACCACATAAGCAGGAAGAGTGATGAGGTTCTGCACAAGGAGTTCAGGGAGTTAGACAGTAAACTGAAAAGCAGGACTTCCAGGGTTGTAATCTCAGGATTACTCCCAGTGCCACGTACCAGTGAGGCTAGAAATAGGAAGATAGTGCAGCTAAACATGTAGCTAAACTGGTGGTGTAGGAGGAACAGTTTCAGATTTCATGACCATTCAGATCTCTTCTGGGGCAGGTGGGACCTGTACGAGAAGGACGGGTTGCATCTAAACTGGAGGGGCACCGATAACCTGGCTGGGAGGTTTGCTAGATTCACTCTGGAGGATTTAAACTAGTATGGCAGGTAGGGTGGGAACCAGAGCTTTAGCTCAGAAGGTGTAATAACTGAAGGGGAAATAGAGAACAAAAATAAGAGAACATCACCCTCAGGAAGAGCAAAGAAAATGTGACAAATGTGAGAAGGGAGGTGGTCAACGCAGGACTGAGGGTGTTGTACCTAAATGTGCTCAGTATACGGAACAAGGTAAATGAGCTTGTTGCACACATTGGAAGTAGCCGATACGATGCTGTGGGCATCACGGAGACGTGGCTGCAAGGACATCAGGGCTGGGATCTAAATATACAAGGATATGTGTCCTATCGAAAGGACAGACAAACGGGCAAAGCAAACAGGGTTGCATTGTTCGTAAGGAATGAAGTTAAATTGATAGCAAGGCGAAGGATAGGGTTAGAAGGCATAGACAGCGCGATTCTCCGGACTCACGAAAAATCGGAGAATAGCGGGCGTCGCAAATTTTTACGGCGATGCTGGTCCGACACCCTCCCGCTATTCTCCGAACCCCGCACAAACTCCAAGTCGCCATTCCCGCCAAACGCCTCTAACGCGCCCCCGACACGACCAGAATCGCTAGTTTTTGGCCACCCGGCTATTCTCCGGCCCGGATGGGCCGAAGTCCCGACTTAATTGCGCACTGTTTACACGGCGTCAAACACACCTGCTTTTTAAGTTCGTCAACCAGTCGTGCTGGCTGACGACTGCTTCCAGGAGGTGAGCGCACCACTCAGCGCACCGCTCGAGTCTGGCCACAACGGGGAAGGCATCCCTGAGAACGGGAGGGGGGTCCAGAGCGGGGGGGAGTGGGGGAGACGGAGTGGGGGAGTGGGGGAGATGGAGGGGGGCAGTGGGGGAGACAGAGGGGGGAGTGGGGGAGACGGAGGGGGGAGTGGGAGAGACGGGGGGGAGTGGGGGAGACGGAGGGGGAGAGTGGGGGAGATGGAGGGGGGGGAGTGGGAGTGGGGGTGGGGTGTTAGGGAGAGAGTGAGCAAGTGAGCCGTCCAACCCCGTAACAAAATGTCTGCCACCATGCCATGGCGTGCCAGTCACAAGGACAAGGCCGCTGTTTGCCCTGTGGCTTACGGCCACAGGCCACTGACACACCGGTGAGGAGGACATAGTTTACTGCCCGTTGGATGCAGAAAGTGACCAGGGGTTAGGCTGCCCGCGTGTCAGCAGCGCGTCCAGGCCACCGGGACACACAGGTATCCCGTGGCTGGCGGCTGCCGAGTTGTCGACTAACCTCCGTCTAACATGTCCCGTTTCTCTGCCCCCACCACCCTTCTGTAGGTTAGCACGATGTCTGTGAACAGAATGGCTATGTTCTGCGCAGTGGTTGGGGCCGCTCTACTGGATTTGGAGATGCAGCAGCATCCACAGCCACAACCCGCAGTGGATGCAGGGCCAGCTGCAGCAGCAGAGGGACGGGCCGAGGAGTTGCCAGTCGTCGAGCAGCATGGGGAGGAGGAGGAGGAGGAGGAAGAGGAGAGAGTGAGGGTGCAGCCACGGCGCCAGAGGCGACGACCAAGGCCGAGGGTGTACCGTGTCCGGGTCTCTTTCCTAACAATGACGGACAGCACCTGCAGGAGGAGACTCCGGCTGAGTAGGCGGACGGTGATACATATCTGTCACCTCGTGGCGCACCTCGCCCCACGTGGAACGGGGGGAGGATACGCGATCCCGGTTGCCATCAAGGTGACGGTCGCTCTTAACTTCTATGCTACCGGCTCCTTCCAGTCTCCGAGCGGGGACGTCTCCGGGATCTCCCAGTCATCGGTGCACAGGTGCATCCGGGATGTGACCGACGCCCTCTATGCCATCGCTAACATCTACATCACCTTTCCTGAGGACCAAGCAAGTCAAGACTCACGAGCTTGTGGATTTGCCAGAGTGGCCGGGATACCGAGGGTGCAGGGGGCAATCGATTGTGTTCACGTCCCCATGTGCCCGCCTGCAGCAGACAGGGAGGTGTTCACAAACAGGAGGGGGACATACTCCATGAATATCCAGGTGGTATGCGACCCCCAAATGAGGATCATGAATGTCTGTGCAAGGTTCCCAGGGAGTGTGCATGACTCCTACATACTGGCGCAGTCGTTCATCCCTGCGATGTTTGAGGGACGTCCCCCCCGGCTGAGGGGCTGGTTGCTAGGCGACAGGGGTTATCTGCTGAGGTCTTGGCTGATGACGCCTATACGGAGGCCTCAGACCAAAGCGGAAACACGATACAACGAGGCCCATGCAGCAACCAGGGGTGTGGTGGAGCGCTGCCTTGGCCTCCTGAAGATGAGATTCAGGTGCCTGGACCGCTCCGGAGGGGCCCTGCAGTACCAGGCTGAAAGGGTCACTCGCATTGTTGTGGTCTGCTGTGCGCTGCACAACATCGCGATGCAGAGGGGAGATGACCTGCTGCAGGAGGCGGAGGGAGAAACCAGTGGCAGTGGTGCCAGCACAGAGGAGGAGGAGGAGGAGGAGAGGGAGGAGTAGGAGGAGGAGGAGGAGAGGGAGGAGGAGGAGGAGGAGGCTGGTTGAGTGGCGGGCGCAGCACGCAGACACGACCCAGGTGCTGGTGATGGCCAGGAGGCGGCACAACAGACCCGGCGAGGACGGCGGGCACGCAACGCCTTGGTGGCAGCACGGTTCACGTGTCGCATGTGACATCCCCGCTGAACACCAAACCACCACCTGCATCGCTAGTCGTGCAGAGGATCAACACATAACTGCCACCACCACAGCCCCCCCCCCCCCCCCCCACTCCCTCTCAGTGTACAGTGCTCCACTTCGACATCACCCTTACCACTGGGTCCAGACGGTATGGTACAACATTGATGGCTGTGTCAGCGGGTGTGATCAGTGCCATGTGGAATGATGACAGCCCGCTCTGCGAAGAGCTGTGAGCTCAGAATCGTTAGAGAGAGTCTGACCCACGGCAATAGCTGAACCATCCACCTTGGTGGCCGCTGAGTTCGTCATGGACACTCCATCACGTGCCCGCGTGGGCTAGCTGTGGGAGGAGGGGGTGGGGGAGGGGCAGGGACTGCACACCCGGCACCGAAGTTTCACCGTTCGTCAACCCAGCGACACTCGGTCACCATCACGATTCCTGTGGCTGTGGAACAATCACACGGTATTACAAGTAAGGTGGAACAGTGCGTTTAATGTGAACAAACATTTACAGGTGCCCTAGCCCCTACAACTAAACTGTGCCCTTCACCCGTGTCTCACTTTGTTGCCTTACGGGCCCTGACACTACGTCTACGTGAGTCCCCAGATGATACAGCAGGAGTGGAGGAGGACTGCTGCGAATCGCCCCCTTCGACTTGTTTCTCCTTCGGCAAGCGTTTCCTGGGGCGACCCGGCCTTGATGGGCCAGGCTGCTCTGCGGGCGTCTCAGGTGACGTTGTGCCACCCTGCTCTGCCTGCTGCCCACCCGATGCACCAGGGATGGGACGGGGGGAGGCCGAGAATTCCAGGACGTCCCGTGATGGAGTTAATGGGACGGGCCCCAAAACCTGCTCCTCCCTCGGGGAGCCCGGTGACCCTGGGTCTCACTTTGGGACAGAGGTGCGAGCGGGGAGGTGTCCCGTCGTGCCACCGACACCTGGCGCTGCCAGTCCTGGAGGCCTGCGACGGTGTCGACCAGGATCCGAAGGTTTGCAGACACGGAGTCCAGGGAGTTAGACATTCCCGCCAGGGACTATGCGACCTCAACCTGTGAGTGCACGACACCATCCAGCACATGTGTCAGGCGGTTGATGCTCTCGGCGACTGACTGGTGGGACTGTGCCATTTCCTGCTGGAACTGTGCCATTGCGTGCTGCGACTGGGCCATGGTGAGACTGGGCCAAGGCCTGCAGGGCGCCGGCAATGTCGTTTTGGCTCTGGCACATTGCTGCCTGTGAGAGGGCAACCCTGTCCAGGGCCGAGGATGACGCGTGCACATTAACCCCAATGCCTTGCATAACCTGACCCATGGCCGAAACCGTTTCACCCATTGCCTCCACCGCGGATGCCACCCGTGCGGTGTCAGCCTGGGTCTCTGCCATGAGCGGCACCACTCCCTGTGCGTGGATGCGGTTCGACTCCTCTAACAGCGTCTGCAGAGTCTGGAAAACAGCCCTCATCCCGTCATTGTTACCCTGGGTCTCTTGAGGCATCGGCTGTGTGGGTGGGTTGAGAAACTCCAGGAACTCAGAAAACGTCTGGGAGCCAGCTGCATGCTGGGCCTGGCCTGGCCTCCGCCAGTCCGGGCCCTCGGTTGCTCCGACCTCCACCTGCTGTACCTGCTCAGCTGTGATGTGCGAACCAGACTGTGACCCAGGAGACTCATCACTAAATAGGCCCGCCGGGGTGAGTGTCTCTGGGATGATGGATGGTGTGGGAGATAGCAGTGCCGCAAGCCCAATGTCGTCTGTATTTAACGCCTCCTCTATGGTATGGGGCCGCTGAGAGTCCGCAGGGTGTTCGCTGGCCATTTCTGTGGCTTGTGGTATCGCCACCCTCTGGGCGTCCTGCTCCGCAGATTGGGTTGGGGAGGATGGGGCTGCCCGCTGATCGGGCACCCTCTGTCGTTCGGCCCCAGGTGAGGTGGGAGCAGATGCCTTTGTCCGTCTGCAGCCAGACGGCCCTGGTCATTCGGCATCACGTCCTAGGGAAGAGAATGAAACGGGTTATTTAGATTCGCTCGGCCGGCCGCTGGACGGTCCCAGTGGGCAGGGTGTGTGAAGGGACAGAGGATGGGGGAGGGGTGGGTGTTTGTCAAGGAGGGTTGTCTCACCTGCTGCAGATCCGCCAACCTCGCATAGCGCGACTTCCCGGGTGCCAGACCCCTCAACAAGGTCCAGTGCCCTCAGCTCAAATGTGGTCAGGGGGTGCAGGTTGGGCGAACCCCTCCAGTCTTGTGCCGCTCACGGGTGTTGTGTGCGGACTTGGCCTGTTGGGGGAGGGGACATAGGTAGATCATTACAATACGGCAGGTATCAGCAGTCCGTTCAGATACTGGCACAGTTTGGGGGTGAAGTTGTCATAAGACCATTGCATCTCTCCACGGAGGCCAGAGCGCTGGGTCTGTGACAACTTTGTGAACCACCCTCAAATAACTCTGCCCCAATCCCCCTCCACCCCCCCGTGCCAGGGGGGCAGGTGGCTGATTAAGTTAAGGGGGGAGGGATGGTTGTGACCAGGGGGCACCCTCTTGGCACTTACCCTGGCAGCCCTGGTGAGGTCGTGCAGCTTTTTCCTGCATTGCTCTGCAGAGCGAGGGGTCTGCCCCACAGCACTAACGGCAGAAGCCACCTCATGCCAGGCCTGGCGTACCGCGCCGGAAGGTTGGCGATTCCCTCTACGGGGGCAGATGATGCCCCTCCTCTGCTCGAAGGCATCGAGCAGCGCCTCCACATCAGCCTCAACAAACCGAGGGTCAGCTCTCCTGGGCTCCGACATCATGGCCGACAGATTCTGTGCTCGCCCGCGCCTTTTTACAGCGTCGGGCGGCGTCCCGTGGGCGTGTTCGTGTCGTCGCCGCGTTCCGTCGTAATGGCGCACGTAATTGACGCGGCCGCGTTCCTAGCCCATTTCCCGGAAGTGAATACATCGGGAAATGGCCCCTTCCCGACCGTCGTCAAACGCCCCCGTTTTTCCCGCCGATTTCCCGATTTTTCGTGAGTCCGGAGAATCGCGCCCAGAATCTCTGAGATAGAAAAGGCATGTAAAAAAGACGTTATTACAATGATCGTGGGGGACTTGGAGAGGGTACAGAAGCGGTTTACTCGGATGTTGCCTGGTATGGAGGGCATTAGCTACAAGGAGAGTTTCGGTAAACTTGGTCTGTTCTCACTGGAACGTCGGAGGTTGAGAGGCGACCTGATAGAGGTCTACAAGATGATGAGTGGCATGGACAGAGTGGATAGTCAGATGCTCTTTCCTCGGGTAGGAGAGTCAAGTACCAGGGGATATAGGTTTAAAGTGCATGGGGAGAAGTTTAGAACAGGCAAATATTTCACACAGAGGGTGGTAAATATATGGAACACGCTTGTGACAGAGCCTACTGGGCAACAGACAATTCTGGATTTGGTGCTGTGTAATGAGGCAGAATTGATTAAGGAACTTAAGATGAAGGAAACCGTAGCGAGCAATGTCACAATATGATAGAATTCACACTGCAATTTGGGAGGGAGAAGCTGGAATCAGATGTAATGGTATTGCAATTAAATAAGGGTAACTACAAAGATATGAGAGAGGAGCTGACCAGAGTTAATTGGAAAAGTAGCCTAGCAGGGAAGACAGTAGAACAGCAATGGCAGGAGGTTTTGGGGGTTAGTTGGGAGACACAACAGAAATTCATCCCAAGGAGGAGGAAACATGCTCAGGCATCCATGCTGACGAGGGAAGTCAAGGACAGCATAAAAGCAAAAGTTAAAGCATACAAAGTGGTGAGAATTAGTGGGAAGCAAGAGGATTGGGAAGCCTTTAGAAGCGAGCAGAGGACAACTAAAAAAGCAATAAAGAGGGAGAAGATGAAATATGAGTGCAAGCTAGCTAGTAATATAAAAGCTGATTGGAAAAGTTTTTTTCAGGATATAAAAGGTAAGAGAGAGGCAAAAATAGACATTGGACCTCTGGAAAATGTGGCTGGAGAAGTAATAATAGGAAACTAAGAAATGGCAGAGGAACAGAATAGTTACTTTGCATCAGTCTTCATCGTGGAATGCCAGTGATCCAGAAGAATCAGGGGTCAGAGGTGAGTTCAGTGGACATCCCTAAGTAGAAGATTCTGGGGAAATCGGAAAGGTCTGAAGGTGGATAAATCCCTGGACCAGATGGACTATACGCCAGGGTTCTAAAAGAGATAGCTGAGGAGATTGTGGAGGCATTGGTGATGATCTTTCAGGAATCACTGGAGGCAGGAAGGATCCCAGAGGACTGGAAAGTGGCTAATGTAACACCGCTGTTTAAGAAGGGAGGGAGGCAGAAGACGGGAAAATATAGGCCAGTTAGCCTGACTTTGGGCATTGATAAGATTTTAGAGTCTGTTATTAAAGAAGAGATCACAAAGTACTTAGAAGAGCAAGAAAAAATCTGACTGAGTCAGCACAGCTTTGTCAAGGGTACGCCACGTCTGACAAATCTGTTAGAGTTCTTTGAGGAGATAAGATGGAAGTTAGACAAAGGAGAACCAGTGGAAGCAATTTATCTTGATTTCCAACAGGCCTTTAATAAGGTGCCGCATAAGAGATTGTTAAATAAGTTAAGAGCCCATGGTGTTAAGGGTACGATCCTGGCATGGATAGAGCATTGGCTGACGGCAGAAGGTAGAGAGTGGAGATACATGGGTCCTTTCCAGGATGGCAGCTTTTGACTAGTGGTGTGCCTCAGGGGTCAGTGCTGGGACCACAATTTTTCACAACATACATTAATGATCTGGAAGAAGGAATTGTAGGCACTATTGCTAAGTTTGCAAATAATACAAAGATCTGTAGAGCTACAGGTAGTATTGAGGAAGCAGGGGGGATGCAGAAGGACTTAGACAGGCCAGAAGAGTGGGCAAAGAAGTGCAGATGGAATACAATGTAGAAAAGTGTGAGGTTGTGCACTTTGGAAGGAGGAATGGAGGCATAGACTATTTTTTAATGGGGAAATGCGCAGAAAATAAGAAGCACCAAGGGACTTGAGAGTCTTTATTCACAATTTTCTCATTGTTAATGTGCAGGTTCAGTCGGCAGTTAGGAAGGCAAATGCAATGTTAGCATTCATGTTGAGAGGGCTAGAATACAAAACCAGGTATGTACTTCTGTGGCTGTATAAGGCTCTGGTCAGACCCCATTTGGAGCACTGTGAGCAGTTTTGGGCCCTGTATCCGAGGAAGGATGTGCTGGCCTTGGAAAGGGTCCAGATGCGGCTCACAAGAATGATCCTTGGAATGAAGAGCTTATAGTATGAGGAACGTTTGAGGACTCTGGGTTTGAACTCGTTGAAGTTTAGGAGGATGAGGGGAGATCTTATTGAAACTTACAGGATACTGCGAGGCCTGGATAGAGTGGACATGGAGAGGATATTTCCACTTGTAGGAAAAACTAGACGCAGAGGACACAATCTCAGACTAAAGGGACGATCCTTTAAAACAGAGATGAGGAGGAATTTCTTCAGCCAGAGGGTGGTGAATTTGTGGAACTCTGCCGCAAAAGGCTGTGGAGGCCAAACCACCGAGTGTCTTTAAAATAGAGATAGATAGGTTCTTTATTAATAAGGGAATCAGGAGTTAGAACATAGAACATAGACCATCCAGTGCAGAAGGAGGCTATTTGGCCTATCGAGTCTGTACCGACCCACTGAAGCCCTCACTTCAACCTATCCCCTTAACCCAATAACCCCTCCTAACCACCGGATAAAAGCAAATTACTGCAGATGTTGGAATCTGAAATGAAAGAGAAAATGCTGGAAAATCTCAGTAGGTCTGGCAGCATCTGTAGGGAGAGAAAAGAACTAATGTTTCGAGTCCGATGACTCTTTGTCAAACATCATCGGACTCGATACGTTAGCTCTATTCGCTACCTACAGATGCTGCCAGACCTGCTGAGATTTTACAGCATTTTCTCTTTCATTCCAATGCCTCCTAACCTTTCTGGACACTAAGGGCAATTTAGCATGGCCAATCCACCTAACCTACACGTCTTTGGACTGTGGGAGGAAACCGGAGCACGCGAAGGAAACCCACGCAGACACGGGGAGAACGTGGAGTCTCTGCACAGACAGTGACCCAGCCGGGAATCGAAGCAGGAATGCTGGTGCTGTGAAGCCACAGTGCTAACCACTATGCTACCGTGCTGCCCTATGGGAGAAGGCAAGAGAATAGGGATGAGAACAATATGAGCCATGATTGAATGGCGTTCAGACTCGATGGGCCGAGTGGCCTAATTCTGCCCCTATGTCTTAAGGTCTTGTGGTCTTATCCACATTCAGCAGTGCCTGGACAACATTCAAGCGTGGGCTAACATGTGGCAAGCAACATTTGTATCATACATGTGTCAAGCTATTACTATATCTGGCAAGGTCATATTACCACCATCCCTTGATATTCAACAGCATGCCCAACTAAATCCCCCACCATTAAAATTCTGGAGATTGTCATCACTCGAACCTGAACTGGACCAGGCAGGTAAATACTGTGACTACAACAGCAGATCAGAGTCAGGTATTCCGAGTTCAATAGCTTACCTCCCAACTCCTCAATGCTCTTCCACCATTTGCGATGGATAAATTATGCGTGCGATGGAATATTCTGCACTTTCCTGGAAGAGTGCAGCTTCAACAACACACAATTAGCTCAACGCCATCCTGGACAAAGCAGCCCACTGAAACAAAAACAGAGAATGCTGGACAAGCTCAGCAGGTCTGACAGAATCTGTGGAGAGAGAAGGGAGCTAACGTTTCGAGTCTGGAGTAGGTTTTATATTGTTCTGGGAGGGTGGGAACGATGGGAGTTGAGAGGGGGCCAGCGATAGGTGGAGATTGACAAAGATGTAATGGAAAGAAAGACAAAAGGAATGTAAATGGGGGGGGGGGATTAAGGCTAGGAAGGGTGCATATCAAGCTTCTTCAGAACGTTACATCTCCCTCTCAAACTGCAGGGTAAATTTGATCATATTGTGGTCCCTGCTCTCTGAGGGTTCCTTCACCTTAAGTTCCCTAATCAGTCTGCCTCATTACACATCACCAAATCCAGAATTGCCTGTTCCCTAGTGGGTTCTACCACAAGCTGCTCCAAAAAACAATCTCTTAAACATTCCACAAATTCCGTTTCTTGGGATCCACTACCAACTTGATTTTCCCAGTCCACCTGCATATTGAAGTCGCCCATGTTTATTGTGATATTGCCTTATTTACATGCTTTCTCATCTACTGATTTATTTTCTGCCCCACATCCTGACGACTGCTCGGGGGCCTGTACATAACTCCCATCAGGGTCGTTTTACCTTTGGGATTCCTCAACCTTACCCACAGAGGTTCTATGCCTTCTGATCCTGTATCGCTCCTAGCTATCGAATTAACGTCTTCCCTTACTAACAATGCAACCGTGCCCCCTTTTCCCATCTGCCTGTCCTTTCGCTAGGACACATATCCTTGTATATTTAGATCCCAGCCCTGATCTCCTTGCAGCCACGTCTCGGTGATGCCCACAACATCGTACCGGCCAATTTCAACGTGCGCAACAAGCTCATTTACCTTGTTCCGGATACGGCGCCAAATCCTCCAAATCATACCTCATCCCGACTTCGAGCTATATTGCCATTCCTTCATTGCGTCTGGGTCAATGTTCTGGAACTTCCTCCCTAACAGCACTGTGGATATACTCCACCACTTTTTCAAGGGCTCTTAGGGATAGAAAATACATTCTGACTATGCCAATGGCGCTCACATTCCATGAATGAAACTTTGCCGACCCTACATCCTCACCATATCCCATACTTTGTCGTTATTTAACAGGACTTCAAACTTGTGGAACCCCTTGTATCAAGTAGTCTCTCCATGCATTTGAAATGTGTTTTTCAGTGGGAAAATAAAGTGGAGATACAGATTAGCCATAATGGAATTAAACAGTGGAACAGATTTGAGGGGCTGAATGTCCCATTTCAATTTGTACGTTCCTGAGGTTTTTTTAATATCTGTCTTCATTATTTGCTAATTCTCATCGGCCACCTCAGGTTGTTAAATCTGCTGATACGTTTCTCATAATTAATCTGGCAATTGCCATATTAATTCAGCGCATCTACTCTACGAACCTCTTTGGTCTGTTATATGAGTTTTCCCCTGACTAACAATAGCTAATTGTCACAAGTAGGCTTCAATGAAGTTACTGTGAAAAGTCCCAAGTCGCCACATTCCAGCGCATGTTCAGAGTGGCCGGTACGGGAATTGAACCTTTGCTGCTGGCCTTGTTCTGCATTACAAGCCAGCTGTATAGCGCACTGTGCTAAACCAACCCAGGGCTCTTAAATTAACTGAATGCTGATATTTGCAACTGTTTTTTTTTATACCTTTTGAGTTTAAGAGTCTGCAGCCAGACGGCCCTGGTCATTCGGCATCACGTCCTAGGGAAGAGAATGAAACGGGTTATTTAGATTCGCTCGGCCGGCCGCTGGACGGTCCCAGTGGGCAGGGTGTGTGAAGGGACAGAGGATGGGGGAGGGGTGGGTGTTTGTCAAGGAGGGTTGTCTCACCTGCTGCAGATCCGCCAACCTCGCATAGCGCGACTTCCCGGGTGCCAGACCCCTCAACAAGGTCCAGTGCCCTCAGCTCAAATGTGGTCAGGGGGTGCAGGTTGGGCGAACCCCTCCAGTCTTGTGCCGCTCACGGTTGTTGTGAGCGGACTTAGCCTGTTGGGGGAGGGGACATAGGTAGATCATTACAATACAGCAGGTATCAGCAGTCCGTTCAGATACTGGCACAGTTTGGGGGTGAAGTTGTCATAAGACCATTGCATCTCTCCACGGAGGCCAGAGCGCTGGGTCTGTGACAACTTTGTGAACCACCCTCAAATAACTCTGCCCCAATTCCCCTCCACCCCCCCGTGCCAGGGGGGCAGGTGGCTGATTAAGTTAAGGGGGATGGTTGTGACCAGGGGGCACCCTCTTGGCACTTACCCTGGCAGCCCTGGTGAGGTCGTGCAGCATTTTCCTGCATTGCTCTGCAGAGCGAGGGGTCTGCCCCACAGCACTAACGGCAGAAGCCACCTCATGCCAGGCCTGGCGTACCGTGCCGGAAGGTTGGCGATGCCCTCTACGGGGGCAGATGATACCCCTCCTCTGCTCGACGGCATCGAGCAGCGCCTCCACATCAGCCTCAACAAACCGAGGGTCAGCTCTCCTGGGCTCCGACATCATGGCCGACAGATTCTGTGCTCGCCCGCGCCTTTTTACGGCGTCGGGCGGCGTCCCGTGGGCGTGTTCGTGTCGTCGCCGCGTTCCGTCGTAATGGCGCACGTAATTGACGCGGCCGCGTTCCTAGCCCATTACACGGAAGTGAATACGTCGGGAAATGGACCCTTCCCGACCGTCGTCAAACGCCCCCGTTTTTCCCGCCGATTTCCCGATTTTTCGTGAGTCCGGAGAATCGCGCCCAGAATCTCTGAGATAGAAAAGGCATGTAAAAAAGACGTTATTACAATGATCGTGGGGGACTTGGAGAGGGTAAAGAAGCGGTTTACTCGGATGTTGCCTGGTATGGAGGGCATTAGCTACAAGGAGAGTTTCGGTAAACTTGGTCTGTTCTCACTGGAACGTCGGAGGGTGAGAGGCGACCTGATAGAGGTCTACAAGATGATGAGTGGCATGGACAGAGTGGATAGTCAGATGCTCTTTCCTCGGGTAGGAGAGTCAAGTACCAGGGGATATAGGTTTAAAGTGCATGGGGAGAAGTTTAGAACAGGCAAATATTTCACACAGAGGGTGGTAAATATATGGAACACGCTTGTGACAGACCCTACTGGGCAACAGACAATTCTGGATTTGGTGCTGTGTAATGAGGCAGAATTGATTAAGGAACTTAAGATGAAGGAAACCGTAGCGAGCAATGTCACAATATGATAGAATTCACACTGCAATTTGGGAGGGAGAAGCTGGAATCAGATGTAATGGTATTGCAATTAAATAAGGGTAACTACAAAGATATGAGAGAGGAGCTGACCAGAGTTAATTGGAAAAGTAGCCTAGCAGGGAAGACAGTAGAACAGCAATGGCAGGAGGTTTTGGGGGTTAGTTGGGAGACACAACAGAAATTCATCCCAAGGAGGAGGAAACATGCTCAGGCATCCATGCTGACGAGGGAAGTCAAGGACAGCATAAAAGCAAAAGTTAAAGCATACAAAGTGGTGAGAATTAGTGGGAAGCAAGAGGATTGGGAAGCCTTTAGAAGCGAGCAGAGGACAACTAAAAAAGCAATAAAGAGGGAGAAGATGAAATATGAGTGCAAGCTAGCTAGTAATATAAAAGCTGATTGGAAAAGTTTTTTTCAGGATATAAAAGGTAAGAGAGAGGCAAAAATAGACATTGGACCTCTGGAAAATGTGGCTGGAGAAGTAATAATAGGAAACTAAGAAATGGCAGAGGAACAGAATAGTTACTTTGCATCAGTCTTCATCGTGGAATGCCAGTGATCCAGAAGAATCAGGGGTCAGAGGTGAGTTCAGTGGACATCCCTAAGTAGAAGATTCTGGGGAAATCGGAAAGGTCTGAAGGTGGATAAATCCCTGGACCAGATGGACTACACCCCAGGGTTCTAAAAGAGATAGCTGAGGAGATTGTGGAGGCATTGGTGATGATCTTTCAGGAATCACTGGAGGCAGGAAGGATCCCAGAGGACTGGAAAGTGGCTAATGTAACACCGCTGTTTAAGAAGGGAGGGAGGCAGAAGACGGGAAAATATAGGCCAGTTAGCCTGACTTTGGGCATTGATAAGATTTTAGAGTCTGTTATTAAAGAAGAGATCACAAAGTACTTAGAAGAGCAAGAAAAAATCTGACTGAGTCAGCACGGCTTTGTCAAGGGTACGCCACGTCTGACAAATCTGTTAGAGTTCTTTGAGGAGATAAGAAGGAAGCTAGACAAAGGAGAACCAGTGGAGAACCAGTGGAAGCAATTTATCTTGATTTCCAAAAGGCCTTTAATAAGGTGCCGCATAAGAGATTGTTAAATAAGTTAAGAGCCCATGGTGTTAAGGATAAGATCCTTGCATGGATAGAGCATTGGCTGACGGGCAGAAGGCAGAGAGTGGGGATACATGGGTCCTTTTCAGTATGGCAGCCGGAGACTAGTGGTGTGCCTCAGGGGTCGGTGCTGGGACCACATTTTTTCACAACATACATTAATGATCTGGAAGAAGGAATTGTAGGCACTATTGCTAAGTTTGCAGATAATACAAAGATCTGTAGAGGTAGAGGTAGTATTGAGGAAGCAGGGGGGATGCAGAAGGACTTAAACAGGCCAGAAGAGTGGGCAAAGAAGTGCAGATGGAAAAGTGTGAGGTTATGCACTTTGGAAGGAGGAATGGAGGCATAGACTATTTTTTAATGGGGAAATGCGCAGGAAATAAGAAGCACCAAGGGACTTGAGAGTCTTTATTCACAATGTTCTCATTGTTAATGTACAGGTTCAGTCGGCAGTTAGGAAGGCAAATGCAATGTTAGCATTCATGTTGAGAGGGATAGAATACAAAACCAGGTATTTACTTCTGTGGCTATATAAGGCTCTGGTCAGACCCCATTTGGAGTACTGTGAGCAGTTTTGGGCCCTGTATCCGAGGAAGGATGTGCTGGCCTTGGAAAGGGTCCAGAGGCGGCTCACAAGAATGATCCTTGGAATGAAGAGCTTATAGTATGAGGAACGTTTGAGGACTCTGGGTTTGAACTCGTTGAAGTTTAGGAGGATGAGGGGAGATCTTATTGAAACTTACAGGATACTGCGAGGCCTGGATAGAGTGGACATGGAGTGGATGTTTCCACTTGTAGGAAAAACTAGACGCAGAGGGCACAATCTCAGACTAAAGGGACGATTCTTTAAAACAGAGATGAGGAGGAATTTCTTCAGCCAGAGGGTGGTGAATTTGTGGAACTCTGCCACAAAAGGCTGTGGAGGCCAAACCACTGAGTGTCTTTAAGATAGAGATAGGTGGGTTCTTTATTAATAAGGGAATCAGGAGTTAGAACATAGAACATAGACCATACAGTGCAGGAGGCTATTTGGCCTATTGAGTCTGTGATGACCCACTGAAGCCCTCACTTCAACCTATCCCCTTAACCCAATAACCCCTCCTAACCACCGGATAAAAGCAAATTACTGTAGATGTTGGAATCTGAAACGAAAGAGAAAATGCTGTAAAATCTCAGTAGGTCTGGCAGCATCTGTAGGGAGAGAAAAGAGCGAACGTTTCGAGTCCGATGACTCTTTGTCAAACATCATCGGACTCGATACGTTAGCTCTATTCGCTCCCTGCAGATGCTGCCAGACCTGCTGAGATTTACCAGCATTTTCTCTTTCACTCCAACGCCTCCTAACCTTTCTGGACACTAAGGGCAATTTAGCATGGCCAATCCACATAACCTACACGTCTTTGGACTGTGGGAGGAAACCGGAGCACGCAAAGGAAACCCACGCAGACACGGGGAGAACGTGGAGTCTCTGCACAGACAGTGACCCAGCCGGGAATCGAAGCAGGAATGCTGGTGCTGTGAAGCCACAGTGCTAACCACTATGCTACCGTGCTGCCCTATGGGAGAAGGCAAGAGAATAGGGATGAGAACAATATGAGCCATGATTGAATGGCGTTCAGACTCGATGGGCCGAGTGGCCTAATACTGCCCCTATGTCGTAAGGTCTTGTGGTCTTATCCACATTCAGCAGTGCCTGGACAACATTCAAGCGTGGGCTAACATGTGGCAAGCAACATTTGTATCATACATGTGTCAAGCTATTACTATATCTGGCAAGGTCATATTACCACCATCCCTTGATATTCAACAGCATGCCCAACTAAATCCCCCACCATTAAAATTCTGGAGATTGTCATCACTCGAACCTGAACTGGACCAGGCAGGTAAATACTGTGACTACAACAGCAGATCAGAGTCAGGTATTCCGAGTTCAATAGCTTACCTCCCAACTCCTCAATGCTCTTCCACCATTTGCGATGGATAAATTATGCGTGCGATGGAATATTCTGCACTTTCCTGGAAGAGTGCAGCTTCAACAACACACAATTAGCTCAACGCCATCTTGGACAAAGCAGCCCACTGAAACAAAAACAGAGAATGCTGGACAAGCTCAGCAGGTCTGACAGAATCTGTGGAGAGAGAAGGGAGCTAACGTTTCGAGTCTGGAGTAGGTTTTATACTGTTCTGGGAGGGTGGGAACGATGGGAGTTGAGAGGGGGCCAGCGATAGGTGGAGATTGACAAAGATGTAATGGAAAGAAAGACAAAAGGAAAGTAAATGGGGGGGAGGGGGGATTAAGGCTAGGAAGGGTGCATATCAAGCTTCTTCAGAACGTTACATCTCCATCTCAAACTGCAGGGTAAATTTGATCATATTGTCGTCCCTGCTCTCTGAGGGTTCCTTCACCTTAAGTTCCCTTATCAGTCTGCCTCATTACACATCACCAAATCCAGAATTGCCTGTTCCCTAGTGGGTTCTACCACAAGCTGCTCCAAAAAACAATCTCTTAAACATTCCACAAATTCCGTTTCTTGGGATCCACTACCAACCTGATTTTCCCAGTCCACCTGCATATTGAAGTCACCCATGTTTATTGTGATATTGCCTTATTTACATGCTTTCTCATCTACTGATTTATTTTCTGCCCCACATCCTGACGACTGCTCGGGGGCCTGTACATAACTCCCATCAGGGTCGTTTTACCTCTGGGATTCCTCAACCCTACCCACAGAGGTTCTATGCCTTCTGATCCTGTATCGCTCCTTGCTATCGATTTAACGTCTTCCCTTACTAACAATGCAACCGTGCCCCCTTTGCCCATCTGCCTGCCCTTTCGCTAGGACACATATCCTTGTATATTTAGATCCCAGCCCTGATCTCCTTGCAGCCACGTCTCGGTGATGCCCACAACATCGTACCGGCCAATTTCAACGTGCGCAACAAGCTCATTTACCTTGTTCCGGATACGGCGCCAAATCCTCCAAATCATACCTCATCCCGACTTCGAGCTATATTGCCATTCCTTCATTGCGTCTGGGTCAATGTTCTGGAACTTCCTCCCTAACAGCACTGTGGATATACTCCACCACTTTTTCAAGGGCTCTTAGGGATAGAAAATACATTCTGACTATGCCAATAGCGCTCACATTCCATGAATGAAACTTTGCCGACCCTACATCCTCACCATATCCCATACTTTGTCGTTATTTAACAGGACTTCAAACTTGTGGAACCCCTTGTATCAAGTAGTCTCTCCATGCATTTGAAATGTGTTTTTCAGTGGGAAAATAAAGTGGAGATACAGATTAGCCATAATGGAATTAAACAGTGGAACAGATTTGAGGGGCTGAATGTCCCATTTCAATTTGTACGTTCCTGAGGTTTTTTTAATATCTGTCTTCATTATTTGCTAATTCTCATCGGCCACCTCAGGTTGTTAAATCTGCTGATACGTTTCTCATAATTAATCTGGCAATTGCCATATTAATTCAGCGCATCTACTCTACGAACCTCTTTGGTCTGTTATATGAGTTTTCCCCTGACTAACAATAGCTAATTGTCACAAGTAGGCTTCAATGAAGTTACTGTGAAAAGTCCCAAGTCGCCACATTCCAGTGCCTGTTCAGGGTGGCCGGTACGGGAATTGAACCTTTGCTGCTGGCCTTGTTCTGCATTACAAGCCAGCTGTATAGCGCACTGTGCTAAACCAACCCAGGGCTCTTAAATTAACTGAATGCTGATATTTGCAACTGTTTTTTTTTATACCTTTGAGTTTAAGAGGTAAGAAATAAGTGTTAAATGTCTGGGATATGTTACTAAATGGGAAAGGTCAGTACTATTGATCTCTCACGCAAACAATACAACCATTTGAAAGTTGGTCCTTATCTTTGTCATATCTGTAAAAGTACACCAAATATTCCACAGCAATTGCGGCCCTGGAGTACCTGACTTCCCTGATGAAGGGCTCTATTTGTTGATTTATTTAAATATTGATTTACTATGGGCAATTATCACTAATCTCATTGCTGTTTCCTGACTTTGTGAATAACTGCAAAGATTGGCATCCATAAGCCTTGTCATTTACCCAGTTGCAAATGCAGAAGCTAATCACTTATTGAAAAGGTTGGACATTCATGTGGTTAGCAAAGAAGAAGTGGTGTCGTAGTGATTGCGGGCGGGATTCTCCCCTACCCGATGGGGCGGGCTGTACCAATGCCGAGGAGTGGCATGAACCACTCCGGTGTCGGGCCGCCCGGAAGGTGCGGAATCCTTCGCACCTTCAGGGGCTAGGCCGGCGTCGGAGGGGTTGGCATCGCGTCAGCTGGCGCAGAAGGGCTTGGCGCCACACTAACGGGCGATGAAGAGCCTCCACCGGCTGGCGTGAGTTGGCACATGCGCGGGGGCGCCAGCGTGTGCTGGCGTCATCCCAGCGCATGTGCAGGGGGGTTCTTCTTTGCACCAGCCATGGCGGAGGTTGACAGCAGCCGGCGTGGAGGGAAAGAGTGCCCCCACGGCACAGGCCCACACGCGTGCAAGGCCACCCCCCCCCCCCCCTCCCTCCTCCCCCCCCCCGGGGCCAGATCTGAGTACTCTGCAGGCCGCCCATCGAGCCAGGTCCCGCCAGTACGGACCTGGTTTGATTTATGCCGTCGGGACCAGCTGAAAACAGGCGGCCACTCGGCCCACCGTGGGGCGGAGAATCGCCGGGGGGTGTCCACTGCCAGCAGGCGCCGACTGGCGCGGCGCGATTCCCGTCCCCGCCAAAACCCCGGCGCCGGAGAATTCGGCAGCCGGCGTCGGGGTGGGATTCATGCTGTCCACCCCCGCCGATTCTCCGACCCGTCGGGAGATTTCATAGAATTGACAGTGCAGAAGGAGGCCATTCGGCCCATCAAGTCTGCACCAGCCCTTGGAAAGAGCACCCCACTTAAGCCCACACCTCCAATTTATCACCTTAACCCAGTGACCTCAGCTAACCTTTTTGGATACTGAGGCAATTTAGAATAGCCAATCCACCTAACCTGCACATCTTTGGACTGTGGGAGGAAACCGGAGCATCTGAAGGAAACCCACAGAAAGTGCAAACTCCATACAGACAATGACCCAAGCCAGGAATCGAACCTGGGACACTGGAGCTGTGAAGCAACTGTGCTACCGCTGTGCTACCGTGCCCACTAATTATTTTTTCCGCCCAATTGAGGGGCAATTTAGCATGGCCAATCTACCTACCCTGAACATCTTTCAGTTGTGGGGGTGAGACACGGGAGAATGTGCTAAATCCACACGGACAATGACCCGGGGCTGGGATCAAACCCGGATCCTCGGTGGCGTGAGGCAGCAGTGCTAACCACTTTGCGACCGTGCCACCCCCTCAGCCTTAAAAATACACAAGGACTCTTGCCCCCACAACTCTCTATGGTAAGACTCAACCAACTGAGGGAAGACATTTCTCTTCATCTCAACCTTAAATAGGAACTGAGATTATGCCCTCTGGTCTGAAACTCTCCTATGAAAGGAAACATCCTCAAAATTTATCTTGTCAAGCCCCTTAAGAATCATCAATGAGTTCATCTCTCATTCATCTAAATTCCAATGAGTTTCAACCTGTTTAACCTTTGCTCATAAGACACAAGACAATCCCTTCATAACGTGGATCATCCTGGTGAACCTTCTTCTTTCAGCCCAACCGCCAGTGATATCATTGTCAGCGACTCCTACTCACTCCTTTCAGGCTCTTCCTAAACCCCTTCCTCAAAATTAGATGCT
The DNA here is from genome assembly GCF_902713615.1 of Scyliorhinus canicula. NCBI lineage: Eukaryota > Metazoa > Chordata > Chondrichthyes > Carcharhiniformes > Scyliorhinidae > Scyliorhinus > Scyliorhinus canicula. The sequence continues at coordinate 270,405,398 of NC_052147.1, forward strand.
TCAAAAGGTGTTTGGTCAGTTAATTTGAAGCATAGTTGTGGAGTGTCTTGTGAGGTTGCTTTATTTTCAAAGTGACAATGAAACTATGACTATGGAAAGACACAACTTTAGCAAGTTTTGTTTTAGGTCATATTTTACCCAAAAGCAGAATTGAGAGATTGGAACACATTAAAAATAGAAATAATTACTCAGAGCCTTAGAAGTACAACATACTTAATTAACTGATTATTGCAAGCAGAAAGCAAAGATTAAACTGCTAGTCAAAATGATAGTCAGTCATCACTTGGAGAAAATGGATAGGAATGAGAGAAAATGGATATCTCGGAATGATTATAAGTCTACTAGTATGATAACATTTGTTTGTAGCTCGAGAAGTCCTAAGCAGTCGTATGACCTCAGATTTTCTTTAAGACATTCACTGTTGCCAGCACTCAGAGACCACGCAAACTTAAGTGGCCAAATCACTTTAATTCAGTGTGGATGAGATCATATAGTTGGCATGGTCACTGGCATAATCTGCCAAGACTGCCACAATTTATCTATTAGTTATCTTAAGTCAATGATTGTGGAACAAAGTCCAATGGATTTTCATGTTAGCCGAGTTATAAACACTGGTGTAGAGTCTTGCACAAGCCAAATGTCCCCCCCCGACGTTTTAGAATGAGCATCGATTCAAGAGTAAGAGAATTTTTTTCCCGCCCATTATCACTGGACTAGTAATCCAGAGTCACAGAGTGATATTCTGGGAACGCTGGGTTCAAATCCGACCATGGCAGATGGTAAAATTTGAATTCAATAAAAATCTGAAATTTTAAAGTCTAATTATGACCATGAAACTCTTGTTGTAAAAACCCACCTGGTTCACTAATGTACCTTTCGCGAAGGAAATTTAACACTGGTCCGGCCTACATGTGACTCCCGGCCACAGCAATGTGATTGATCTTCCAATGTCCTTTGAACTGGCCCAGCAAGTCACTCTGTTCAGGGGCAATTAGGAATGGGCAATGAATGGCCCAGCCAGTGACTCGCGAACGAATAAATAAAAGCAAAGAAGACATTTCGGTTTTGGACGGCGGTAAATTTATGTGTTTAAAAAGTGACCCCTGCCATGATCGTTCGCGACTCCAGGGTTACAAATGTAATCTGAGCCAATTGCTAGAAACTGGGCAGCTCAAAATGAGCAGGTCCCATGCCTATTCAGACACCAACCAATTCCAATATTAATTTATAGGGTTTTCAGGTGGATGATGTGCCTCACTACAATTATGTAAAGGACCCAGGTGCAGTTTTAAATGAGTTTGAGTGAGGACACGGCTGTGGTTTTCTCAATAAGCAGACACTGATCTGATGACCAAAAAGCCCCTTTAGTTAACTATAAAACATTGCTTTGTGGGGCCGCTGTGCTACACTAAGGAAGTGTAAGCCCCCCTACCCAACTCTACTCCACTTTCCCTCTGACCCTCAGACAAACTCTTCCCCATAATGCAAACTAATTGCTAACAGGAAGTCCTTGTCATCCAATCTTCACCTCCTGATGACTTCTCTACAACCTTTTCACCAGAGCGGCACAATAGCACAGCGAGTGGCACTGTTGCTGCACAGCGCCAGGGTGCTGGGTTCGATTCCCGGCTTGGGTCACTGCCTGTGCAGAGTCTGAGCATTTTCCCCGTGTCTCCGTGGGTTTCCTCCGGGTGCTCCAGTTTCCTCCCACAAGTCCCGAAAGATGTGCTTGTGTGTGAATTGGACATTCTGAATTCTCCCTCAGTGTACCCGAACAGGCGCCGGAGTATGGTGACTCGGGGATTTTCACAATAGCTTTGTTGCAGTGTTAATGGAAGCCTACTTGTGACACTAATAAAGATTATTATTATTAATACCACTGTTCCAGGCAGGAAGAAGACTGATAACATTAAATATTGCCACAAATGTACTGTCACCTCTGACAGGAAGGGGGTTATAACAGTTACGGAAGCCAGAGAAGTTAAATTAAACAGTATTTAATAAAGCCACACAATGTAAAGGCTGCAACACGGCTCACAGTTCAAAAGTCCCAACCAGGACTACTAATCAGGCTGGTCCCAGTTTGAACCGGCTTTCATTGGGCGGATTTATGAGTCCCAGCTGGGTGAGCCTCGACCCACTAGCGAGGGAGCAGTTATTCAACGAGTCATAGAAACATAGAAAATAGGAGGAGGAGGCAATCGGCCCTTCGCGCTTGCTCCTCCATTCATTATGATCATGGCTGATAATCCAACTCAATAGCCTAATCCTTCTTTCCTCCTATATATCCTTTGATCCCATTCACCCTAAGTGCTATATCTAACTGCTTCTTGAAAACATACAGAGTTTTGGCCTCAACTACTTCCTGTGGTAACAAATTCAACAGGCTCACCACTCTCTGGGTGCAGAAACATCTCCTCATCTCTGTCCTAAATGGTCTATCCCTTATTTTCAAACTGTGATCCCTAGTTCTAGAAACATCTACCATCGGGAACATACTTCCTGCATCTACTCTGTCCAGTTCTGTCAGAATGTTATAGGTTTCTATGAGATCTCCCCTCATTCTTCTGAACACCAGTGAATACAATCCTAACCAATTCAATCTCTCCTCATTCATTAATGTGCAACTGTATAAGGTGTTAGTGAGGCCACACCTCGGGTATTGTGTTCAGTTTTGGTCTCCTTACCTGAGAAAGGACATACTGGCATTGGAGGGTGTGCAGAGGAGATTCACTAGGTTAATCCCAGAGTTGACATGGTTGGATTACTAGGAGAGGTTGAGTAGACTGGGACCGTACTCGTTGGAATTTAGAAAGATGCGGGGGGGATCTGGTAGAAACATATAAAATTCTGAAGGGAATAGATAGGATAGATGCGGGCTGGTTGTTTCCACTGGCGGGTGAAAGCAGAACTGGTGGGCATAGTCTCAAAATAAGGGGTAGTAGATTTAGGACTGAGTTTAGGAGGAACTTATTCACGCAAAGGGTTGTGAATCTATGGAATTCCTTGCCCAGTGAAGCAGTTGAGGTTCCTTCATTAAATGTTTTCAAGATAAAGATAGATAGTTTTTTGAAGAATAAAGGAATAAAGAGTTATGGTGTTCGGGTGGCAAAGTGGAGCTGAGTCCACAAAAGATGAGCCTAATTGAATGATCTAATTGAATGGCGGAGCAGGCTCGAAGGGCCAGATGGCCCACTCCTGCTCCTTATGTTCTTCTGTCCCGCCATCCCAGAAATCAGTCTGGTAATCCTTCGCTGCACTCCCTCTGTAGCAAGAACATCCTTCCTCAGAAAAGGAGACCAAAACTGTGCACAATAACCCCAGTGTGGCCTCACCAAGGCCCAATATAATTGCAGCAAGGCATTCCAGCACCTGTATGCAAATCCACTCGCAATGAAGGTCAGACCATTTGCTTTCTTTACCTCTTGCTGTACCTGCATGCATATCTTCAGTGACTGTTGTACGAGGACATCCAGGTCTCATAGCATATTCCCCTCTCCTAATTTATGGCCATTCAGATAATAGTTTGTCTTCTTTTTTTTGCTACCAAAGTGGATAACCTTACATTTATCCAAATTATACTACGTCTGCCATTCATTTGCCCACTAACTCAACTTGGCTACAAGATGGCGCCGGAGCATGGCAACTCTCACAGAGCTCTGTCACACAGATCCTCTTTTTACATCTCCTATAATCGTACTATTCTCTTAAAATTTAATTCTCATACTAACACTATCACTAACCTTTCTCTTTTATCTTCCCTTGCAGGTTTGAAGATCCTCCGAGGCCCGAGGAGTGGACCTGATGACCTGACTCAACCCAACCCGGCTGCACTCCTAATGACCCAACCCGACCTGGAGGTTGATGAGGCCCAAACTGGAAGTGCAGCCCCAACCTCGATTTCGATCCGACCCAGAAGTCTGAGCGCCCGACGTGGCCAAGGTATCGACGATGCTTCACCCGATGCCGGTGTCTAAGTATTGACATTGTGTTGCCCTATAATGTATTTTCTTTTCTTTTCATGTACTAAATGATCTGTTTGAGCTGCACACAGAAAAATACTTTTCCTTGTATCTCCGTACACGTGACAATAAACAAATCCAATCCAAATCACACTGAAGGATCTCTGCAGCCTCCTCACAACTCACCCTGCCGCTCAACATGGTGTCATCTGCAAATTTGGGGATATTACATTCTGTTCCCTCATCTAAATCCTTAACATATATTGGGAATAAATGGGCTCCTAGAACCAATCCCTGTGGTACCCCACTCATAACTGGCTGAAAATTTGAAAAAGATCCGTTAATTCCTACTTTCTGTGTCCCAGAGGGAGGTCAATTGAGATGTCCCCATTGGTCTTGTGAGGGTTATTACAAGAGTCAAACTCATCAATTCTTCACTGGTAACCTGCTACGATATTAACCTAGTCTCCATGCCACTTGCAAGTGAGGATATTGTGGTGAGGAAGCAATTAAAGAACCACCATTTTGAGCACCCAGATGAGACTGAAGGACCCAAGGCAACTGAATCACACACATTCCTAATTTCAGTGATGGCCAGGCTTGATTTTGACTTACTTATCTTAAGATGGCCTGATGTGAACTTAATTTACTCTCCTACACCTCACTGTGAATAATTACATTAGCTGACCCTGTGAATTGCATAAATTCTTTCCTTCTGTTCTATAATGGGAATGATGGTTCGAACTCTGCTTTCCAGCAAAGAGTAATGTGCAACTTTCACCTTTGCAGAGAAAAATAGACAACAGGCATTATCTAAAACACATAACTCTTCCCGAAGCAATTAAATAGACCCACATAAATTCCAAGGGCTCAGTAATTAACTTCTAAGGCAAACTTATACAAGCTGCAAGATTGCTTAAAAACAATGCCCTAATGTTAGGGAGACTCTGAATGTTCGTAGGAATGAAGGATGACATATCAAACTGGATGAATGCAATCTGAGTCTAATGATTCTCACTCCCCTCTCTTTTATGTGGGATAAAATTAATTCTTCAAACAACTCTGATTCATTTGCACGGAATGCACAAATTGCTGACTCTTTCAATGGGAGCACAGTTAAAAGTACATCTATGTCAATGGCATGTGCCCCATTAGCAGTGCATTAGTGTAGCGGTTATGTAATGAGACTTGTAATACAGAAGCCTGGTTTTATAATCCAGGTAATGCGGGTTTAAATTCCACCCCAAAGCAGTTTGAGAATTTGAATTCAGTTTTAAAAGTCTGGAGATTTAAACAGAAATGTTGGTACGGTATTGGTAAAAGGGAGCATGAAGCAGCCAGATATTTGTCAAAGCTGAACACTTTTAGGGGCAGCACAGTGGTTAGCACTGTTGATTCACAGCACCAGGGTCCCAGGTTCGATTCCCGGTTCGGGCCACTGTCTGTGTGGAGTCTGCACGTTCGCCCCGTTTCTGCATGGGTTTCCTCCGGGTGCTCCGGTTTCCTCCCACAGTCCAAAGATGTGCAGTTTAGGTGGATTGGCAATGATAAATTGCCCTTAGTGTTTAAAAAAATTAGTTGGGGTTACAGGGATAGGGTGGAGGTTTGGGGCTTAAGTGGGGCGCTCTTTGCAAAGGGCCGGTGCAGACTCGATCTGCTGAATGGCCTCTTTCTGCACTGTAAATTCCATGTTCAGCATTATCCTTTGAGCAAAGTAAGCTAGCAGCACATTTACCTGGTTGACATTGACTTGCCCTGCGAAGTGGTTCCAGAAAGCCATTCAATTATGTCAGAAAGGCATTGAATTATGGTCAAAATATAGAATACTCTCTTCCCTTTAAATGAAATGAAATGTACTTACAAAAGCACTTGCAATCTATTTTTACATTCTGGCCGATTTATTCTCATATTTGATTTTGTCTCTGGGCAATTTTTGGTTGCCTTTTGCTGATTTTTAAAAGAAATTTTTTTTTAAAAAATCTTCATGCTTACTATTCTTCATAATCTTATAAGTCTTTCTTTCAATCTAATGCAATGTTTAAGGACCCTAGTGAGCTACAGATTTTCGAATGAGCTTCTCTTTTTAATGCAACATATTTTTGTTAAAAAATTGTCATAGTATCTGTAAATGTTTCCCAGTGTATATTTACCTCTATACCTTTCAGTCTATTGCTGATACATATCGCCGCTACTCTCCTCGTACCGACTTGAGGCAGCAGGGCTAACCCACTGCGCCACCGTGCTGCCATGTCGCTTTCAAACTTAACATGGTATTCAATTGTACCTTGATCACTTCACAGAATCACAACCTTTGCACCTCTGCAGTACAGAAGCAGGCCATTCAGCCTGTCATGTCCCTGCTGGCACTCTAAAGGAGCAATTTACCTAATTCCACAGCCCTGCCGTCTGCCTATGGCATGTACATTCTTCCTTTTCAAGTAACCATCCAATTTCCCCTTGAGTGCCTTAATTGGGTCTTACTCCTCCACACTCTCAGTCAGTGCATTCCGGATCTATAACTTAATTGAAGCCTACTCGTGACAATAAGCGATTTTCATTTTCATTTCATTTCAAGCTCTCAGTCAGTGTATTCCGGATCCTAGCCATTTAGTGCGAGAAAATGTTTCCCCTCTTGGCACCTTTGCTTCTTTGTGAATTACGTTAAATCGCTGCCCTCTCAATCTCCATCCTTTCACCAAAGGGAACATTTTTCCCAATCTACTCTGTCCAGGCCCTTCACGCTATTTTGGATATACCTCCATCAAATCTCTCAACTCTTCCCCAAAGAAAACAGTCCCAACTTTTCCAATTAGTCTATGCAACTCAAATTTCTCATCTCTGGAACCAATCTTTTGAAACTTTGAAACGTCTTCCCACCTTTCCTAAAATGGGGCACTAAACTGGACACCGTACTCCAGATGAAGCTGAACAAGAGTTTCAACAAGTTTAACATCCCCTTGCTTTCATATTCTATGTAGGCCTATTAATAAATCTTAGGATGCTGTATACTTTAGTCATGATGTGAAGAACCTGAGGAAGGAGCAGTGCTCCGAAAGCTCGTGTTTGAAACAAACCTGTTGGACTTTAAGCTGGTTTTGTAAGACTTCTTACTGTATACTTTAGTAACTGCTCTCTTCATCCTGTCCTGCCACCTTCAATGACTTATCCACATTTACCATCAGGTTTCTCTGCTCTTTCTTCTGTTTAGAATTGTAACTTTTAATTTATATCGGGCAGGATTCTTTGTTTTGAAGACTATGGGCACAATCTAACGAAAAGTAAAGAGTCTGTTCTGTTCAGGATCATTCACGCACCTTGTAGCACCAGGAATGACCCCACTAACGGCACTCTGGAGTCTTTTTCGGGCCTCAACGGGGAACCCTCTGCCAAGGCTGCACTCAGTCGCATTTCCTGCATTGAGGAGATCCGATGAGTGGAGCTCCTTGGAGCAGGCAGAGATCGGAGTGCCATTTTTAAATGGCGCCTTGATCTCTTGATCCCCTGACCCTACTCCCAGACACATCCAACGCCCCAACCCATGAGATCAGGGGTTCCCGAGCCGCCCAGCATCCCACTTCACATGTGCAGGGCACCCCTGGGCCCGGTATCCGGCGCAAGCAAAATGCCATCGGGGTACTTTGACAATGCCAGGGTGTTGAGATGGCACTGCCAGGGTGCTAGGCTGGCAGTGCCAAGGTACCTGGCTGGCATCAACAGTGACATGGTGCCACCCTGCCCAAATACAAACCACCCTGGAGACTCCCAAGTGACGTTCTGCCTGGACCCCGTTTGTGAGGCCCAGTGCTCAATGGCGTTCAACTGGGGTCTCCTCAGTGAGGCCGGTAGATCCTGTGAGTCGGTTCGCTCTGGCACGGCAGAGTTAAATGAGCTTTTAAACTCACTTAACTCTGCAAGCCTGGGTCCCGCCCATTGTGGGTGGCATGCAGATGGTGCCATCTCTCGAGATCTCTTTAGATCCCGTGAGGCGTAACGACCATTGGGGATCCCAAAAGAGACATCTCCCAGGATCTACCGGCAACGTCTCGTTCTGATTCCGACGAGACATATCCGGTAAATCGAGGCTTATGTTCTCTCCGCCAGAGCTCAATTGCAGCTGCATGAGTGGAAATCAGGAAGCGATTTTTAATCGCTAGCCATGCAAATTTGTGCAAGGAGTGCAAGGGATTCCCTGGCAAATCCCGCCATTGGCCCGGCATTTTGAGTGGGCGGCCCAATAGCAAGATCTGGCAGCCGGCCCCTCACTGTGATGCAATTAAGCTCCCAACCCCTAAAGCACAATTTAGCCCATCACAGGATTTTCTGGGTCACCCCCAGCCACCACCCCTCCTTCCCCCGTATGGGGGGGGTCCCCATTGAGGCCTGAAAAAAAACCAGAGAGCCGTTAGCGGGGTCGTTCCCGGCACTGCAAGTGGTGGGAATGACCCCTCTAATCCCACCCAGAACGGACTCTTTTTTTCTTTTGTTAGATTGTGCCCATTGTCTCCAGAACAGAGAATCCTGCCCAATATAAAAGAAAGGATACAATTCTAAACTAACAGAAAGCATTTAACTCTGATGCGGTACAGGATCAAAGCCGATGTTTCTAAACGTTGTAGTCAGTTTCACAGCTGACCACTTCAAAGCCACTCAGCCATGAAGGGAGATGAATAGAATAATGCTGACAGTTGGGTGTGTGTGGAAGCTGTCAATCGCAGCTCAGTAAAATCAATATCAAAGGTAAATTAATGAATGGCTTGCAGATCAAAGATCTGAAGGGGTTTAAACGCAGCTGACTAGTTTCCTCTTTCGAGGAATTGACAGGTGCTGCTTCCTATGCCTGAGCCAGCAGGTGTATTTTCCCGGTGAGTTTTAAAGCAGTGACTTTTTTTCACTGCCTCTGACTGGACTGCTCTCCAAGCTCCAGTCAGGGGTCTCTCTTCTCAGGGGGGCTTGCAGACAGGGGTCTGTAGCTTTACAAAAAGGTCACCTGGATTCAAAACGTTAGCTCTTTTCTCTCCCTGCAGATGCTGCCAGGCCTGCTGAGATTTTTCAGCATTTTCTCTTTAGGGTATGTATGTGGGTTCTCTTCATTTAGGCGTCTTTGTTGGGGGTCTCTTAATTTAGAGAGTGGTTGGGGTGGTCTCTTTATTCAGGGGGTCTCTGCTGGGCTACCATGGAGGGATCTGGTGGGGGTGGGGGTGGGTGGTCTGGCATTGTGGGGGTGGATGGTGGCCCACTGATGGACTTTGAGAGCAACTCCCTTAAAGAGTTAGCCAAATGGCCCACCCCAAGTTCAGGACCTGCACAAACGCACACCCACATGACCCCAGGCCCAGAGGAACGGAGAATCACAAGGACGCAGAGAATATGGTGCCTGGCCTATTACTAGGATGCAAATGGGTCTTGATGACCGATTTGCATTATCCCGCTGGCGCGGGGTGTGAAAGTCGATCCCGACACCAGCAGGAACCAGAGCAATCGAAGCAGATTGGTGCCCTGCACTGATCCTGTTTTTTATCTGATGCTGGATTCTCCACCACATTGGGACGTCCGCTACCGCATGGCGGTGGATCCAGCCCAAATTGTCTCTTCTATTTCTTCCTCCCGAATTCTGCCCAGAAGGTCATATACTGGCCTCCAATCCCTAAGTGCTCAAATCCCTAACCGGAATCACAGACCATTCATGGTCAAATAGGTTTCAGATTAGCGTTAGGATTGGTGAGTTATTTGCCACTGCACTTCCAATGGTCAAGGGACAATGGAAAGGGTTGGCTCATATGGCTTTAGCTGCCAGTTAAAGTGCCTGAGCATGATGATTGCACTTAAATGGGATGACCGCCAAGGCAAAATGCCGACTAAAAAACTGCGTAGTTTTTAACACGTTGATTTCTACATCTGAATCATAACTTAGGTTTTAACGTTGTCATTATTCTCAATAGAACAACAGAAATAACCATATTGTGGAAAATATGCAATGTCCACTTATTTATAATTTTAATGAGTATCTGAGAGAAAAGACAACAAATAAAGAAAAACAGACAAAGGATTAACTCAGCCAGTAAGAAAGCAATTATATTTATATAGTTCCAGCCATGGTTTATTTCATAGATTTCATAGAATTTGGGCATAGAATGGGCAGCACAGTAGCACAAGTGGACAGCTCTGTGGCTTCACAGCGCCAGGGTCCCAGGTTCGATTCCCCGCTGGGTCACTGTCTGCACAGAGTTTGCACGTTCTTCCCGTGTGTGTGCGTGGATTTCTTCCGGGTGCTCCGGTTTCCTCCCACAGTCCAAAGACTTGCAGGTTAGGTGAATTGGCTATGATAAATTGCCCTTAGTGACCAAAAAGGTTAGGAGGGGTTATTGGATTACGGGGACAGGGTGGAAGTGAGGGCTTAAGTGGGTTAGTGCAGACCCGATGGGCAGAATGGCCTCCTTCTGCACTGTATGTTCTATTTAAAAAAATTACAGTGCAGAAGGAAGCCATTTGGCCCATCAAGTCTGCAGCAGCCCTTGGAAGGAGCACCTTACCCAAGCCCGCACCTCTCAGTAACCCCACCCCACCTTTTTTGGTCACTAAGGGCAATTTAGCATGGCCAATCCTCCTAACCTGGTTTGTAATGCAGAACAAGGCCAGCAGCGCGGGTTCAATTCCTGTAACAGCTTACCCGAACAAGCGTCGGAAGACTCAGGGCTTTTCACAGTAACTTCATACTTGTGACAATAAAAGATTATTATTATTATTAATATTACCTGCACATCTTTCTCATCTCATCTCTGGGTCCAAGTCCCATGCTAGGGCCCAAGTTCAAAATCTGTGGTGACCCTTCAGTGTGGTACTAAAGCCGTTCTGCATTTTTGAAGGTGTCAGTTTTTCTGATGGACTCCGAGGCTGCTAGCCAGAGGCGGGATGGCCCGTTGAATCGGGTCTATCCTGGCCATGTCGAAAATTTAATGTAACAATACTCAGCCTTCGCACATACTACATGTACACAACCTAACGCAGATGATTTGTAAAGATGTAGCATGCACTTAAATTAATTCAAGGGTTTTAAAAAAAAGTTACTACTGATAATTTCTCAAGCTGGAAGTAGAAATGTTGAAGACTTGAAAGATTCCCACTTTATGTGCTGAAGGAAACTGAAGATGAGGGGTTAATGGTGATCGATTCAAACTTGGTCAGTCCAAATAACAGCAAAGCCTTTGGTTTTTCAGTCAAAGCTGCTGGAGTTCCTGTCGTGAAGAATCATACTGGCAGATCACTGGCCTTGTCTTGTAACAATAATACGAATTTTCATGTGGATTCTCCTAGCTGTCTGCCGTCAAACCATTCCTTCAGGATTTCATTGTTTTTTCCACTCTATTAGCTACAGCAATCAAGCAGGAGCATCCATTAAAATTCATTCCAATTACAGTTGTGGAGAAGCCTGTTAAGGAATGAGAGCTGGTACTTTTTAAAAATAGTTTTACATGATCAAATGTAGTCCATCCAGTCCAACCAAACAGTTGGCTTGTTTGGTGATTGTGGCGGGTTAACATGTTTGCAACTACAGCAGTCGCAAATGAAAGTTATTGTTCCCATATTCTGGTCACTCCCATGGTTAACTGATACTGAGGAAGGGAAAATTGAGAGAGAGAGAAAAAGAGAGAGATAACAAAAAGGAAATGAGAAAGGGAAGGGGGTTCAGTAATTGCAGAATCACGATCCAGACTATACATCAGAACAGATTGATGCGACATTGACTCTGGAAATGGGCAGTGATTTGATTTGGATTTTCTGCCATTATCAGGAGGTAGAAATATTGCTTGTAATGAGTTTCCTTTAGATCAATCTGAGTTAGGGAACAATTGATCTCTTAAATTGAAATGGCAGTGAATGGAATGATTTTATTGCTGACAGAGACGCCTTTAGAAGTTGAAATGTCATCGAAAAGACTATCAGCAGAATCCTCATCTCCGCCGGCAGCGCACCCATGCCCGCGGGTTTCCTGACGGCGTGGGGTGGCGCCACAATAGCAAACCCCATTGGCCGTCTGCTGGGATGGAGGACCCTGCTGCGGGCAAGGGCACGCCACTCAGGGATACGTGGCTGGCAGACTGGAGAATCCCGTCCCATATATTTATCCACAGATAATTTACTTCTAGTTACTTCTTATATCCAAAATAACCTTGAGAGGGATTCTCCGCCCCCGCATCCAAACATATTGTACATTATCGTGAATAGTTCCATCATGCAAGTTAGTAATTACAAAGGAAGAGTAAGAACCAAAGAAAAAGTTGTCACGAAAGAAGAATAAAGTTGCGAATTCAACACAAGGGAGCATCATTCAAATTGTATATTTGTGTGCAGCTGAAGCCTGTAGTCACATTGGAAAAATTCCAAGCATTGTGCACAATGACATTTTTGAGGTTATTACATAAGCAATTGGATCTCTAGAGGGTTAAGGGATTGAGGATTCGAATGGACAGCCAGAGATTGATCTATGAATATGGTTCAAGCTTATCTGAACCTAATAACCTGTTCTTGTTATGCCTAATTCATCCAGATAGAGTGTAGTACATGTTTGAGCAAGTTGCATAGCCACATTCTCATTCTAACTGTCAATTTAACATGGGATTTCTACATTGACACATCACCCGCTGGTTTCTGGGGGATGTGAGAAAAGAGATACCACAGCAATAAATGTGGGCAGCTTCATTCCAGCACATGCACAAACTCTGGATGACATTACCTGGGTATTTCAGGAGCAAAATAGTTTCTTAGGGGGCCATGCTGGGCATCTTGAGCTGCAAAATCAGTTTAGTCCACACAGGACACCACTTTGGTGAATAGGTTGTAACACGTGCTAGGTAATGGCCACTCGGACAATCGAAAGGTGCTCTTTGTCAATTAAATTGCCTGACTGAGAAGATTAGAGGGAGGAAGGAGACTTAGGAGTGCATACCAACTTTCCCCTGAAGGTGGATTCAGGGCTGGATGTGGGTGGCCAGGCAGGCATTTGTTTTTCCTTTTGTGGATACGGGAGCCACAGTCAAGGCTCGCATATGTTGCCCATTCTTAATTGTCCTTGAACTAAGTAGCTTACTAGTTGCTTTCTAGTGACTTACTAATTACTAGTAGGGGCAACATGGTAGCACAATGGTTAGCACTGTTGCTTCACAGCGCCAGGGTCCCGGGTTCAATTCCCACTTGTCTGTGTCACTGTCGGTGCGGAGTCAGCACATTCTCCCTTTGTCTGCGTGGGTTTCCTCCCACAAGTCCCAAAAGACGTGGTTGTTAGGTAAATTTGACATTCTGAATTGGTCCTCGGTCTTCCCAAACAGGAACCAGAGTGTGGCTACCAGGAGCTTTTTGCAGTAACTTCATTGCGGTGTTAATGTAAGCCTACTTGTGACAATAATATAGATTATTATTATTATTATTGGATGTTGTGTCCCAGGCTTTCCACTGCGATCGCCATCCAGGCAGTGTTGGCCTCGGTGCCACGCAATGCCGGCACGCCGTGCTGCGCATGAAGTCTTTGGTACTTCTCCAAACTGTCTTGCAGTTGAAGGAATGAAGCTGACACCCCTTCCCGAATCTCACAGCTCTGACTTAGCATCTACAGAAGCTCAGGGAGAACCTTGTCCAAAGGCTCGGCATGTGGGTAGTCGTCAGCCGAGTTCTGGGATCCAGCAGACCTCCGACTGCCATTTCCTTCGGAAGTTCCTGCCTCCATCTGATGTGCACCATCAGCTGTGTGGTGCTCACCAGATAGAGACACAGCAGCCCTTCTTCAAATCCCGGCATCGAGGGGTGAGCCTCTGCGACGGTGGAAGGTGGGGGTGACAGCCTTGATGTATTGCCGGTGTTCTGCTCGGAGCTCTCCTCCGACGTGGTCGCTTTGGTGGCAGAAGGGGGGAGCGACTCTGGAGCCCAGCCTCATCAGGTGGTGGTTCTGCAAGAAAATGGATGTGGGTTCAGTGAAAGGGGATGATAGGGGTCTTGGATATCAATATCTCACTTGAGACAGGTTATTCAGATAAAGGTGTAATGGAACCTCTCTCCTCTGACATGGGCCAACTTCGCTGTTGGTCACTGCTTGGCCACTTCCACAATCTCCTGGACCCTTTCCTCATAGTGGATGAGGACTCCCAACGCGGGGACACCCCCACCCGCCTTCTCCATCTACCTCTTGTTATAGGCTATCTTCCCCTGCAGGGACAAAAAAGATGAGCTGCCATCCTCCTGGCTTGACTGGGAGTGAGTGATGAGGGACCATTTAAGTGCAATTCCCCCTCCTTAGCAGTGAACAGTTGAGTCCAAAGTCAGGCAATCAGATGACTGTGGAGTCTGGCTCAGTGTGATTGAGGTGTGGGATTCAGGCGCCCTAAATGCCATATTGGGAGAAAAACAATTGGTGTGGATCGTGCCAGCAATTCTGATGCAAGTCCAATCGCAATCTCCCCACACTCTAATTTCTTCACCCAAAGGGTTGTGAATCTATGGAATTCCCTGCCCAGTGAAGTAGTTGAGGCTCCTTCATTAAATGTTTTCAAGTAAAGATAGATCGTTTTTGCAGAATAAAAGAATAAAAGGTTATGGTTTGGGTGGGAAAATGGAGCCGAGACCATGAAACATCAGCCATGATCTCATTGAATGGTGGAGCAGGCTCGAAGAGCCAGATGGCCTACTCCTGCTCCTAGTTCTTATGTTCTTACTTAAGTCATTTTTTTTGGAGCTTGGGGTGATTTGCTCTGATAATGAGACGCCAACAAGGATAAATGCTGCCAATGGAACAGCAGATACCCAGGGGTGGTGATGGTGGTGCCTGGAAAACATAATTCGATGAGTATGACTTTGTCGGGCTGTTGCTGGACTAGTCTGTGAGAAACCTCGCTTAGTTTTGGCACAAGCTCCCAGATGTTTGTTTGGAGGACTTTGCAGAGATGAGAGAGCTGTGTTTTTCTGTGTCATTTACCGTGCCTAGGTCAATTCCGGTAATCAATGTCAGGTACTCCACCAGTTTCCTATTTTATTAGAACTGTTATGGGCCAGGGCTTAGAAACTCCAAAGTGTATTATGAAGTTCACCTGACCTATAACCTTTATGTTGAATTTGGCTAGGAGGAGCACAAAATCCTTCACTGCAGGTGTGATTCATCACACTTCCAAGACACTTTAATCAAAGCAAGGTTTGTTCTAAGAATGTAGTTAACATATATATATATATATAAACACAGCAAGAGCTTTTATCAATTGCAAACATAAAGACACCACTCGGCTACAGTAATCTATGTATAACACTTAATGAATCTCCCCTTAGCTGTTCCAATTCAATAACAAAATTCAATAAACCAAAGCCCCTTTTCAAGGGGTTGGCCCAGCACACTGTTTTCTCACTTGAATGGGACTGATCCTTTTCCTGAGATTCTGATCCAGGTCCAGCTAGCAAATTCAAATTCCTTCCAGAAAACAACTATATCTTTAAAGTTACCAAGGCCGTTAGGCACACCCCAATGTGTTTTTTTACTGGAGCAGCTTTAAAATGAAAACAGAGAAAACATTTATTTCTCCTTCTGCAGTCCAAAGCAGTCAAACTGAAACTGAAACCCCCTATCACCTCACAGCCACAGCCCAATGTGCTACAAGTCACATGATAAGAGGCAAAAGCTTTCTTCAAGGAACACTCATATGACAGGTCTTTTTAAGCTGTTTGATGCAACAGAGTGGCTCAGCCATTTCGAAGGACATTTAAGAGTCATCCACATTGAAATGAAATGAAATGAAAATCACTTATTGTCACGAGTAGGCTTCAATGAAGTTACTGTGAAAAGCCCCTAGTCGCCACATTCCGGCACCTGTCCGGGGAGGCTGATACGGGAATCGAATCGTGCTGCTGGCCTGCTTGGTCTGCTTTAAAAGCCAGCGATTTAGCCCTGTGAGCTAAACCAGCCCCTTGCTGTGAGTCTGGAGTCACATGTAGGCCAGACCATGTGAAGATGGCAAATTTCCTTCCCGAAAAGGCAGTGAAGAAACAGATGTGTTTTTATGACAATGATTTCATGATTGTCATTCAATCTCAGATTTTTATTGAATTCAAATCTCACCATCTGTCATGGTGGGATTCAGGGTGGGAATAATCCAGAGACTCAAGACCCGAGGTCTCTGGATTAATAGTCCAGTGACACAGGATGATGCCTTGTCTGGGGGTGTTTGCTATGCGGAGAGGCTGAATAGACTCGAACTGTTTTCATTAGAACGACAAAGGTCATGGGATGACCTGATGAAGGTCTACAAGATTATGAGGGGCATGGATAGAATAACCCTTTCCCAGGGTGAAGAGGTCACTCACAAGGGGCCAGAGGTTAAAGGTCTATGGGGCAAAGTTTAGAGGAGATGTGCGAGGCAGATTTTTTAACACAGAGAGTAGTGAGTGCCTGGAACGCGTTGCCAGGGGAGGTTGTGGAAGCAGATACATTAATGGCATTCAAAAGGCATCTTGACAAATACATGGATCAGATGGGTGTAAAGGGAAATGACACAAGGAAGTGCTGAGGGTTTTGGCAAGGTTAGTATCATGACCGGTGCAGGCTTGGAGGACCAAAGGGCCTGTTCCTGTGCTGCATTGTTCTTTGACACGTTCAGTACGCCACGGTTCCCCTTCAAAAACTGCAAGATGAATTCTCGTGTCTTACCAAGGTTACTTCATAACATGTAGCTCCCTTAAAGCCTCTACTGTTGAAAGGAAAGGTTTGGCCATGTTGTAGAACACTGTCACCAACCTCTCAAGTCGCACACCATTTGACTTGAACCTATGTCACCACCCCGTCATAATTCCGGTGGCCATATCGGATTGGATTGGATTGGATTGGATTTGTTTATTGTCACGTGTACCGAGGTACAGTGAAAAGTATTTTTCTGCAAGCAGCTCAACAGATCATTCAGTACATGGGAAGAAAAGGGAATTGAACAGAATTCAAGAAAATACATGAGAATACATAATAGGGCAACACAAGATATACAATGTAACTACATAAGCATTGGCATCGGATGAAGCAGACAGGGTGTAGTGTTAATGAGGACAGTCCATAAAAGGGAGTTGTAGATGGAATCAATGGATGGGAGGCAGGTTTGTGTGATGGACTGGGCGGTATTCACGACTCTCTGAAGTTCCTTGCGGTCCTGGGCCGAGCAGTTGCCATACCAGGCTGCGATGCAGCCCGAGAGGATGCTCTCTATAGTGGATCTGTAAAAGTTGGTAAGGGTTAATGTGGACATGCCAAATTTCCTTAGTTTCCTGAGGAAGTAAAGGCGCTGTTGTGCTTTCTTGGTGATAGCGTCGACATGAGTGGACCAGGATAGATTTTTGGTGATATGCACCCCTAGGAATTTGAAACTGCTAACCATCTCTACCTCGGCTCCGTTGATGCTGACAGGGGTGTGTACAGTACTATGCTTCCTGAAGTCGATGACCAGCTCTTTAGTTTTGCTGGCATTAAGGGAGAGATTGTTGTCAAAACTAAAGAGCTGGTCATCGACTTCAGGAAGCATAGTACTGTACTGTACTGTGGTGAAATATCCTGCATTCCTTCAACTAGCACCATTCTGGGTGTGCCAGAATCAAGAAGAGAAGGCCAAATGCTCTCTTCTCTGGTCACCTAGGAACGGAAAATAAACACAGACTTACCAGCAGCGAAGATGTATAAAAAAGTATAGAAACGATGCAGCGGACCAAGAGTGGAATCAGAAGCTAATTACAGCACATCAGTTGACTGATCCCTGGCCTCTTGATGGTTAACTTTAACAGCAGCTCTTTGTAACTTTCTGATTTTTAAAAAGTACTCTGGTCGTGACAGTAGTTCTTCAAGTGAGCTTTAAAAAATCTTCAATTCTAGCCAACGCACATGACACAGCTCTGTGTTTCATTCAATTTTGCAAAGTACAAAGTCTTAAAGGCAGATAATTGTACCTTATTTTGTTCTGCCATCAATTGTACAGCTCTGAAACAGTTCGGTGCCTTTGTAGGTTTTTCAACACATCAGTAGAGCAGAAAATTGGAAGTTTGAAATTCCCCTTTTTGCAGCTTATGGTTGATAAAAAAAAAGAGAGGAAACTACTGGAGCTAAAAGCCAGCCCTACCTTTGTATTGATTGCTCTTAGTGAGATCTGTCCAAAACCGCCGGGCTGAGTTTATGCTTAATTGAGTTCTTTTTTAAAAATCCAATATTGTCCTTACTTATTCTGAAGGACCTTGCTCTTGCTGGGGGAGGGGGGAAGAAAAATGACTTGACTTCACTCACGTGACCATTCCTCACATGAAGTTGCCAGCCTGTTTGGCTCCAATCTTCTACCTAACAGAACTGGGTGAGCGCCTTCACATAAACAATTCAAAATAATCAAAAACAACAACAGCGTGCATTGATGTGACAACTTCAATGTTAAAATGAAACGTGCCAAGGGATTTCACAAAACAGTAAAGAAGTTGGTTGCCATAGATACGTAAATAAACCAAACGTTTCTAGGCATTGTTGCCCAAGTAGAGGAGTTAGGGGAATTCCCGGAAACTTTCAGAGATCTCTGCGCAGAAACTAAGGCCATTGCTGGAGGTTCGGCCTAGTACTGAGATACGCAGAAGTAAAACCAGGCAGGGAACAGCCCTACTGAGGTGGCGCACAGAGGGGAGACGGGAAGCAGTTCTTGACCTCGCTGAACGGATCAGACAAATTAAGAGAGAGCAGGAGCCATACTGACAGTAGAGGATAGTGTGATTATTTATGGAAGCCTCCCATAATCCTGATCCAACCTGAGGTTTAAGCATGTGTCCTTTCCAGCCATGATCATTGGAGATTGAACAGATCTGAACCATTTTGGATCCCTTTAAACTCCTCAACTCTGAGAAGCTGAACTCCACCTTTAAGTTCCATTTGCCATCTGAGGAAATATCAGCTGATTGAATGCAGAACCTAGGATTCATTAAATCCCTACAGTGCAGGAGGAGGCCATTCAGCCCATTTAGTCTCCGCCCACCCACTGAAGGAGCACCCTACCTAGGCCCACTCCTCCACCCTATCCCCGTAACCGGCAATAAAAATCTGCACTTTCATATCGTACCTTTCACAACTTCAGGACATCCAGTTCACAGCCAATTAACTTTAATTGACTGTAGTCACTGTTGTAATGTTTAGAAAATCAGCAGCCAATTGGTGCACAGCAAGGTGCTGCAAATAGCAATTTGGAAAACGACCAGATAATCTCTTCACTTGCGATGTTGGTTGAGGGATAAATATTGGCCAGGACTCGAGGGAAAACTTGTCTGCTCTTCAGATAATGTCATGGATCTGTTACATCCTCCTGAGTGGGCAGATGGCATCTCGGTTTAACATTTCATCTTGAGGCAACACGGTGGCGCACAGTTAGCCCTGCAGCCTCACGACGCTGAGATCCCAGGTTCGATCCCGGCTCTGGGTCACTGGGTCTCTAAATTGCCCCTTAATTGGAAAAAAATAATTGGGTAGTCTAAATTTATTTAAAAAAAACATTTCATCTTGATTGGGGCTTGATGCCACAACCTTCCGCCTCGAGGAAAAAAAATGATCTCTGAACCAAGGTTCATACTAAGTAAATAACTGATGATTCTCTAACCCTAACATCGTGATACACAATTGTTTCAGCGGTCTGCGAAAGTAAAGGTGACATTTGTGCACCATTTTGCCAACCTCGTTGGGTTTGGACCCAAATTGAAATCAAGTTGGGATCATGCATCTCATGTTGAACCAAAACCCAAAAACTAACACCACCTTTTCACGCTAACTTTCATGCTATCGGATTTAATTTGGACTTTAGCAAGACCTTGCTTCACAATTTTGACAATATTTTTATGCCTTCTTTTCTCTTTGGGCGCGAAGACACTTGCTGATCTTTGGAGGCTGACCCAGGTAGCTTGCAACCTCACCAATTGTAAGTCTTTCTCCTTCTTTCGGAATACAGGAGGGAGATAGAGAACCTAGTGGAGTGGTGCAATGGCAACAATCTATCCCTCAATGCCGGCAAAACAAAAGAGCTGGTCATTGACTTCAGGAAGCAAAGTGCTGTGCACAACCCTGTCAGCATCAACAGGGTTGAGGTGGAGGTGGTTAACAGCCTCAAATTCATAGGCGTGAACAGCACCAAACATCTGTCCTGGTCCACCCATGTTGACGCTACCACCAATAAAGCACAACAGGACAAACCTCCTCAGGAAACTAAGTAAATTCAGGTTGCCACACTAACACTTACCAACATTTACAAATGCACCATAGAAAGCATTCTATTTGCTGCATCGCAGCCTGGTACGGCAACTACTCGGCCCAAGACCGCAAGAAACTTCGGAGAGTCGTGAACACAGTCCAGTCCATCAGACGAACTTATCGCTCATCTATTGATTATATCTACACCTCCCGCTGCCTGGGGAAAGTGGGCAACATAATCAAAGATCCCTTCCACCTGGCTTACTCACTTTTCCAACTTCTTCCATCGGGCCGGAGATACAAATGTCTGAGAACACGAATGAACAGACTCAAAAACAGCTTCTTCCCCGCTGTTGACAGACTCCTAAACGACCCTCTTATGGACTGACCTGATAAATACTACACTCCTGTCTGCTTCACCCGATGCCGTGTCTATGAATTTACATTGTGTACCTTGTGTTGCCCCATGTATTTTTAAAACTTTTATTTTATTTTCACGTACTTAATGATCTGTTTGAGCAGCTCGCAAAAAAATACTTTTCACTGTACCTCTGTACTCGCGACAATAAACAAATCCAAACCAATCCAATCCTTTAAAATTCTCCTTAAAATTTACCTTTCATCACGTTTTTGGCCACCTGCTTAATGTGCTCAATGTCAAATTTTATCTCATTGCACTCCTCTTAAAATGCCTTGGGATGTTTAGCATGTTAAGATATGCTAATATAGTTGTTGTGCACTATTCTTTGGCATCAACAACTCGCCAGCCCAGACACGATGGCCTCTATGTTCCCCCCCCCCCACCCCCCACCCCCCCCCCCCCCCCCGACCGCAACAAATCTGTGATTCTGTAATTCATGACATGCAAGAAAATGAGCATCGCAGGCAACGATAAACCTCTCCTGACCAAAGTTCAAGGTTTGCATGTTTACACCGGGGGCAACAGGATGGCCTTAAGCGACTGGGCTGGTGAACCTTGCCTGTTATGACTGGAGGAAATGAGGAGAGTTGTAATACACCCTGGTTGTGATCAGCACGTTCAAAACAATCTGGGAATCAAATCTAGCATCTTCTGAACTGTGCGTATTAGTAAAACACAGGTTCTCCTTTTATTCGTCATTTTTTTGATACTTACAATGAATTGTCTATGTTGCACAGTTGAATCTGCTCAATTAATCGGATGTGCAGGTAATGTATCTACTTTAAAACATTGGGATACCAGAGCTAGTAAATCTCATAGATCAGGGGTGGGCAAACTACGGCCCGCGGGCCGCATGCGGCCCGCCAAAGGTATTTCTGCGGCCCACCAAGTCATTAAAAAAAAAAAAAAAAAAATTTTTTTTTTAAATTTTTTTTTTTTTTTAATTTTTTTTTTAAAGGTTAATGGGTGGGGGGGCTGTTGGGTTACTTACTGGTATAGGGTGGATACGTTGACTTGAGTAGGGTGATCATTGCTTGGCACAACGTCGAGGGCCGAAGGGCCTGTTCTGTGCTGTACTGTTCTATGTTCTATATGAGGCGCCCAGAATCATAACCGGGTGAAGTAATTATTTTACTTAATATACTATGCGGCCCTTTGTGAATTGTGAATTTCTGAATGCGGCCCTTGCACGGAAAAGTTTGCCCACCCCTGTCATAGATACTACCACACTGAGTTTAAACCAGCTGTTGAAACAGCCATCATTTAGTCATGTTAGGTGCAAGAGCTTTAACTCTGGTTTGGTTCCCCTTTCTCAGGCTTGTACTGATCCTCGAGTCCACAGTTGTAACAAAGCACAACAATGTAGTGTTGATGGATTATTTAGGAGTTTAAGGATCACATTATAAACTAAGAGGAACAGAAGAAAAATGTTGAAACAGATGCACCACTTGGTTCCAAATCAAATGTTGTTGATCGCAGCCTTCCTGGAAAAGGGAAGGTTGAGGGGTGGCCGCTTTAATACTGTGAACGAGCTTAATAGGGGAGGTGGAGACATGGGGCTGGATTCTCCACAAATGGGACTGTGTCCCCGCACCAGCATTTTCACTCCGGAGTTTCCTGTAAAATCAGTTGAGTCTTTCACCTGCAGGGGGCAGGCAGGGACCCAGAGTGATTCACGCAGCTTTAGCTGCCGCTACGGGCCACCGCACTTCCTGTTTTGAGTCCGCGCATGAGCACGGTGGCGGCCTCCAGCGGCCGCGCCGAGCGCCATGGTGGACTCGGACCATGGAGGCAGCTGAAGGATGTAGGCCCCCC
The DNA here is from genome assembly GCF_902713615.1 of Scyliorhinus canicula. NCBI lineage: Eukaryota > Metazoa > Chordata > Chondrichthyes > Carcharhiniformes > Scyliorhinidae > Scyliorhinus > Scyliorhinus canicula. The sequence continues at coordinate 270,427,803 of NC_052147.1, forward strand.
GATCGGCCGCGCACCCTAGATCCGACTGGCCCTATCTTCCCCCTGACCACCCATAAGTCACCCCCCACCCCCCGAGTCAGATTCCTCCGCCCTCTCCACCAGGGCAGCCGCGGACTGAATTCACAGCTGCCATGCAAGCCTCCCAAATGTCGATAAGTGGCTAGAACCACGCCGTTGGGAACTCGGCCGGTTGGGAGAGGAGGATCGCTGGGCGGGCCTCTGGCAATGGGCCCACAGTCGCGGGGTGTACTCAGCGAACACACCAATTCTCGGGTCCCAGAGAATCGCCGGATAGGCGCCGGGCCCGATTTTGGCACAAAATTGGATTCTTTGTCCCCGCGCCAAAATCGCTGCGGAGAATCCAGTCGATGTTTTCCAACTGCACAGTCCATTCACTCTGCAATACCAGCTCTGAACTTCCAGTTGACTGTGGCGCTGTCTCTTGTTCTGCTAACAAAGTCCATTCTTTCCACTTTCTGCATGTTGCATTGTGCACCCAACGGCTGAAAGTTGTTGCACGTTAACTCTTGCTAGCAACTACCTCTGTATATGTTCTGGCTCCTGTCGGTCTGCTGATTCTGCGTGTTCATACACTTCACTTGCAGGCAGTATGCCTTGGGGTAGGCAGGACTCATAGCAGGGTGTCCAGGAACTAGGCCAGGGGAGGGCAGAGAGCAAATGGGGCACAGACCAGGCCGCAGTACAGAATAACATGACAGATACTTCACATGCCTCGGATGCAACGTATGTTTAATGGTTTCCAAGTATAATCCTGACCCCAACTGTTGCTAGCTACTGATGGAGACACCCCCTCCCAGTGCCCTCTTCCTCAATCCTCAATATTCCGAGCCCGCTGGGTTTTATCGCTATTTCAAGCTTTTTCATGAGGATGCATGTCAGAGATGGAGGCAGCCTGCATCCTGTACTCTTTAATGCCCCTGGCGGCTGTTCTCTGGAAGGCTTGGTGGTGGAGGGACCCTGCTGACTTGCCACTTGCTCATGATTTGCCGTGCTTCCCTCTTCTGCATGCTGACCCCAAGATGTGGCTTTGTCATGGAGGGTGGAACCAAGAGGGCTGATGACCACCATTGTCTTTCTGTAGGGGGCTCCGGGTCGGACTCTAGCGCCCCCTCCTCCCGATTGGTGCCCATGGGACCCTGGGATCACCTTGGGACAGAGGCGCAGCTGGATTAAGTTCCAGCAGCCCCTGCAGCATCAGGTTCTGCCAGCCCTGACAGCTCCCCAATGTCTGCACCATGGTGTCGATGCCCTCAGTGATGCTCCTCTCTGAGCAGACCATGCTCTTCAGTACCTCATTGATGTCCACCTGGACCTGGGACACAGTCCTCAGTGACTGCGACATGCTCTGGAGAACCTCAGCAATGCCCACCTGAGACCGGATCATACTCCGCAGCACCTTGGAAAGATCCACCTGCATCTGGGACACGTCCCCCAGCCTAATAATAACAAGCGCTTATTGTCACAAGTCGGCTTCAATGAAGTTACTGAGAAAAGCCCCTCGTCGCCACATTTCGGCGCCTGTTCGGGGAGGCCAGTATGGGAAATGAACTGTGCTGCTGGCCTTGTTCTGCATTACAAACCAGCTGTTTAGCCCACTGTGCTAAACCAGCCCAATGTGGGACATACTGACATGCTCAGCCATGGCTGTCACTGACTGAGCAATGCCTTGGACACCAGCACTCTTGGTGCTGACGTCATGCTTCAGGCTCTCGTTGTGTGGTCGCCACCCTAGCAGTGTTGGCCTCAGTGCCAACATTCCTGAGCCCGTAGCCTCTGGGACTCCTCTAATAGGCTATGGGCCTGCTAGAGTGTCACTGACATCCCCCTCTGAATTTCACGGCCACACCGTATCGTCTCCATCAGCTCTGGGACAGCCTGGTCCAGAGGCTCAGCATTTGACTGGGACCCAGCTGGGTCCTGAGATGCGGCAGACCTCCGACTGCTCTCTCCCCTGGACATTTCTGCCTCTACCTGATGTGCATCAGCAACTGTGTGGTGCTCACCAGTATGCTCTCCACAAGCCTGTCCACTACCTTCACCCACTTAGGTATGTGTCTCTGCGCTGGTGGAGGATGGGGATGACAGCTCTGACGCAATGGTGTTGGCATCCTTGGAGCTCTCCTCTGGTGTGTTCTCTTGGGACGCTGGGCAACGCCCACCCTGGATGTGTTGGCACCGCTGGGTGCAATCCTGTGGGAGAATGGACATGTGATCAGTGAGAGGGATGGGTTGTCAAGCTGGCATGAACATGTGACAAGTCATCTGGGTTGGGGTTAGTGGATCCTCACTTCCACGGCATTTGACGGTCTCGACGTCAGTGACCGATCTGTCCTTTGACACCCCCTCAACTTCCAGGGCCCATTCCTTGTCGGGGGTGAAGACCCTGAGGCCCGGCATCCCGCTGTCCATCTGTGCCCTCTCCCATCTGTTGTCAGTCAACTTCCCCTGCAGGGTCTCAGAGAAGGGATCGTGAGCTGCACGTTTCATGCATCACGAGGGGGAGGTGGGGAATGGCGATTTACAGGGCATGGGCACCGACGCCAGTCATGGGTGGGCTGTGCTGGTGGATGTGAGGTTGTGCTGGGGCATGTCATTGTCTTGTGCTGGAAAAGGGGGTCAGGTGCGAGGTCATTGGGGAGGCCCCCAGGGGTGGCAGGTGCAACCGGTGCCACGAGGCTGATGCCAACTCATCTGTCTGGAGGAGGTCACAAAGCTTCTTGCAGCACCGGGTGGCGATCCTCGTTGTCACACTCTCCAAGCTGGCGGTTACTATTCCTGCCTCCGAGGCGGCACTGGATGCCCTGTGGCTGACCCTCCGATCCTCTCGGGGGGCCACAGGATATCCCAACTGGACTCGATCTCATCCGTGAACCTCGCCTGGTGGGCATCCCCGAGTTGTGACGCTGGTCTCCTTGATGGCATGGCTGCGTGCTGTCTGAGGTTTGCCCGACAGGACCGGGTTTATGTGCTGCTTCCCCTCGTTAGTGGGCAGCTGCCAAGCGCGGTCCCGGCGAATCAGCCGGTGGGACAGTCATTTTCAACGTAAAGCCCATGGAGCTCCATCAAGTGCCCTAATTAACGTTGGATACCGCAGATGGCCTCGCTGAGTTGGCCATTAGGAAACACCTGGTGGTTCCCACGCGCTACCGCACTGGGAACTAATTAGGTGAGATTGTGCCCAGAAAAGTCAGGTTGATAGGGGGCAGGATTCTCTCAGCCCGGGGCCGGGTTGGAGAATCACAGCGACCGGCGCTAATCGCGCCACACCGTCCCGATACCATTGTGGAGAATCGGCGCCATTGGCGCCGGCGTGGTTGGTGCGGTGTCGGTCGGGGGCCAGTCTACGGGGCCCCCCCTTGCCGATTCTCTCAGATGGACAGATCAGCCGTCGGGACAAACTCGAGTCCTGCCAGCGCCATTCACACCTACTCTCAGCCGGCGGGACCCCGGCGTTGAAGGGTCCGGGGGAGGCCTGTTGGGGGGGGGGGGGGGGGGGGGTAGTGGGATTCGACCCAAGGGATGGCCTGTTGCCTGGCCCGCGATCAGGGCCCACCGATCGGCGGGCCGGCCTCTCTGGCTGGGGGCCTCCTTTCGTCCGCGCTGTAGCCCTGCGTCATGTTGCTTCGGGGCCGGCGTGTTGAAGGGAGCCACTGTGCATGCTCGAGTTGGTGCCGGTGCCACTGCGCATGTGCCATTCTAAATTGGCCCTTAATTTGAAAGAATAATAATTGGGTACGCTAAGTTTTTTAAAAAATGAATATATTTGATGCACAACTACTGAAGCTTAAGTTCTCACCTTCTTACTCAGAATGGGGGACATGTCAAAGTGCTATTGAGACCTCATTCAGGCTTTACAATTAGCTTCGGTGCCGGTGCCACTGCACATGCGCGGATCCCGCGGCGTCCAGTTCACGACAGGATCAGCAGCTGGAGTGTTGTGAACTGCTCCAGTGCCATGCTGGCCCCCTATAATGGCCAGAATAACTGATCCTGAGGTTGTGTTGACGCCGTCATGAATCGTGACGCCACTTCCGACGGCGTCAACACTTAGCCTCAGGATCTAAGAATCCCGCACAAGAAACCTGGGCCGGGATTCTCCCCTACCCGGCGGGGCGGGGTGTCCCGGCGTAGCGGAGTGGCGCCAACCACTCCGGTGTCGGGCCTCCCCAAAGGCGTGGAATTCTCCGCAGCTTTGGGGGCTAGGTCCACGCCGGAGTGGTTGGCGCCATGCTGTCTGGCGCCAAAACTGGCTCCAACAGCCTTTGGCGCCCGTCGCCCGGCATCGGGGCTGGCTCAAAAAGACCTTCGCTGGCTCGCGCATGCGCCGGTGCGTCAGCGGCCGCTGGCATCGTCACCGGCGCATGCGCGGTAGGGGGGTTCTCTTCCACCTCCGCCATGGTGGAGGCCGTGGTGGCAGCAGAAGAAAAAGGGTGCCCCCACAGCACTGGCCCACCCGCCGTTCGGTGGGCCCTGATCTCGGGCCAGACCACCGTGGGGGCACTCCCCCAGGACCCCGGGGACCCGCTCGCGCCGCCAATCCCGTCGCCACCAGAGGTGGTTTAAACCACGTCGGCGGGATTGGCCTGTCAGCGGCGGGACTTCGGCCCATCGCGGGCCGGAGAATCGCCACGGGGGGGCACGCCGATCGGCGGGGCGTGATTCCCGACCCCACCAATTCCCGGGTGGTGGAGAATTCTGCCCACAGCGGGGGCCGGATTTACGCCAGACCTGGGTGATTCTCCGACCCTGCGGGGGGTCGGAGAATTCCGCCCCTTAAAAAAAATACGTCCTCAAGCTTTCTCACGCTTCACATTTGTCAGACATTCTTCCAAAAAATTCAGTTCAATAAGAATCAGAAATGTATGACAGGATTTTGACAGACTTAAACTTATAATGGAGTACTTCTTAGAATGCAGATAGCTGGTAGAATAATGAAATGATGAATAAAGATATTAATATTGTTACAGTCTGCAATTTATTTTTGCAGGAGGAACTAGTTCTGACCCAATCTGCCCAGACTGAAAGTCATTCTGCAGATGAAGAAATTCGTGGAATGCGTACTGCAGTCATTGTTTATATCCAATTAAAATTAAATTTGATTACAGTGCAAAAATAGATAATGATTTTTGACGCGCTGACAGTGTTTGGGAACAGTTGTTGAATCACTATTAAACGTACATAACTACCGGATCAAATCAGTGAATAGAATGTTTTAATCGTATATTTGAATTGAAAGTTTCAAATTAAATGCAGCTGAAATGATCAAGATTTCTCCAGAATTTCTTTGCCCCCTGAATACTGATGGACTGCAGAAAGACGTTGCTTCTTTTCTTCTCTTCAAATGTCAGTCACCTCGGAATGCGTTTCGTCATATTTGAGAAAATCTGCCATGTTCCTGAACTCTAACACCTCATCCAGGATTGATCAGACATGTTCTATAATGGCTTTGTTGGCTGTTAGAGAGAAATGCATGTTACTTATGCACAAGTCAAGGTCTCAGACAACAAGTGCAGCATTTCAGTTCAAGCAGGTCAAGAAATCTTACAGGAAAGGTAACTTTACCAGTAATGGAAGCTAATTGAAAAGCCTGCATGAGGTCTCAGTAGCATTTTGACATATCCCCCATTCTGAGTAAGAAGGTGACAACTTAAGCTTCAGCAGTTGTGCATCAAATATATTAATTTTTGTTATTAAATTTTGGGTACCCAATTATTATTTTTTCAAATTAAGGGGCAATTTAGCGTGGCCAGTCCACCTAACCTGCACATCTTTGGATTGTGGGGGTAAAACTCATGCAGACACGGGGAGAATGTGCAAACTCCACACGGACAGTGACCCAGGGCCGGGATTCGAACACGGATCCTCAGCGCCGCAGTCCCAGTGCTATCCATTGCGCCACATGCCGCCCACAAACGAATATATTCATAAGGGAGCAATTTAATTATTTGTGTTTTTTATATTACAATAATAAAATCATAGAATATCTAACGTACAGAAGGAGGCCATTTGGCCCATCAAATCTGCACCGAAATAGTACTCCACCCAAGCTCTGTCCCCCCCGCCCTATCCCAATACCTCTTAACCTTACGTGCACTTCCTTTTTTGAATACTATGGGGCAATTGCACATTGCCAATCCACCTAACCTGCACATGTTTGGACTGTGGGAGGAAACCGGAGCAGCCGGAGGAAACACACGCAGACATGAAGAGAATGTGCAAACTCCACACAGTCGCCCGAGGCGGGAATTGAACCTGGGTCCCTGGTGTTGTGGGGCAGCAGTGCTAACCACTGTGCCAAATTTTATTTGTTGATGCCATGTTTCAGTAATGTAGATGGAAACAGCTTCGGTCAGGCTCTTCCAATGGGTTTGTGGATATATGAATTACCAAACCACATAGACGAGGAGAGTCTGAGATTCAATCCTCATTCTTGGTGATTTGCCCTGAGATCCCAATAAGAGTGCTCCAATTGACTGTGGGGCTGATAACTGACATGAAAATTAACCAAGGTTCTGCCCGTTGATTGCTACCTAGTGACACCTGCATAAAGGTGTAGATGATGGACACCAGAGGATTGAGTCTGCCCTGTTGTTCCCCACAATTTAGTACCCTGCTACCGCTCATCATAGAAGCTCAGATATAAAGAATAGCCACCACAGGTGGACTTTAATTAGCACTTCAAAATAAAAGTGTGGAACGGAAGTAATATGGAGTGACTTTGTTTGAAGCTCCTCTCACTTCACTGCTATAATTTTGCTTGCGATGCAGTAGCAATCCACCTTTCCCAGCGAATGTGTTTCTCTCACACCTCTCGGTTGCTATAGCAGAAGAGGCCCTGTGAAAATGTACATTCGGAACGCGAATCAATTAGTTGTTGGTAACAGAACAAATGAAATTAAATTAAATGAAAATCGCTTATTGTCACGAGTAGGCTTCAATGAAGTTACTGTAAAAAGCCCCTAGTCGCCACATTCCGGCGCCTGTTCGGGGAGGCTGGTACGTGAATCGTTCTGCTGGCCTGCTTGGTCTGCTTTAAAAGCCAGCGATTTAGCCCAGTGAGCTAAACCAGCCCCTGTAATAACGCCCATGTAAATCTGAATAACACAAAACAAATTGTACAATCCCCATTGCAAGAATCATAGAATTTACAGTGCAGAAGGAGGCCATTCGGCCCATCGAGTCACAGTTAGAAGAAGGCACAGTCACAATACGCCAAGTGCACAGAATGGGTCTGTCAGGTGTTGAAAGGTGGCATTAAGTATCTGCTGGATTAGTGCAACCCCCAATGTTCCAAGTGGCAATTTAAGCCAACCCAAAGCGCTGTCAAACCACACGTGAAAGATCTCTGTAACAATATAAAAGTATGTACAGGAAAACTGTACTTGTTTCCAAGCACAATTCCTACCCTTCTCAGATGAATTGCATTATGCACTCCATTCATTTATCTGGTTTTCATTTATGGGATGTGGGCATCGCAGGCAAGGCTCACATTTGCTGTCCATCCTTAATTGCCTTTGAAATGAGTGGCTTACTAGCTAATTTCAGAGGGCAGTCAACCGCATGGCTGTGCATCTGGAGTCACATGTACACCACACCTGGTAAAGACAGCAGATTGCGTTTCTTAAAGGACATTAGTGAATCACTGGGTTTTTACGACAGTCAACAATGGTTGGCAAGGTAGCACTGTAGTTAGCACTGTTGCTTCACAGTGCCAGGAACCTGGGTTTGATTCCCAGTTTGGGTCAGTTTCAGTGTGGAGTCTGCATGTTCTCCCCGTGTCTGTGTGGGTTTCCTCCGGGTGCTCCGGTTTCCTCCCGCAAGCCCCGAAAGATGTGCTTATTAGGTGAATTAGATATTCACCCTCTGGATTCTCCCTCTGTATACCCGAACAGGCGCCGAAACGTGGCGACTAGGGGCTTTTCACAGTAACTTCATTGCAGATTTAATGTAAGCCTACTTGTTACACTAATAAAGATTATTATTATTACTGAGACTAGCTTTTTCATTCCAGACGTATTAATTCAATGTTTTTAATAATAACCTTTATTGTCACAAGTAGGTTTACATGAACACTGCAATGAAGCTACTGTGAAAAACCCCTAGACACCACATTTTGGCACCTGTTCGCGTACACTGAGGGAGAATTCAGAATATACAATTCACCTAAAAGCACACCCTTCGGGATTTGTGGGAGGAAACCGGATCACGGAGGAAACCCACGCAGACGCAGGGAGAACGTGTAGACTCCGCACAGACAGTGACACAAGCCAGAAATTGAACCTGGGACCCTGGAGTTGTGAAGCAACAGTGCTAACCACTGTGCTACCATGCTGCCCCATTCAAATTCCACCAGCTGCCATGGTGGGATTTGAACCCATGTCCCCAGAGCATTGGCTTCTGGATTACTCGTCCATGACCCTGAGCCATAAACAAAGCTCCAAACACCAAAGCTCTTAAAGGAGCAGAAATGTGTTTTTCCAGCAAGTATTTTCCCTGTACCTTCCAGCAGTTTGTTTTTTATAGCCTCTGTTTTATCGCTGAGAGGGCATGTCATTTGGGAAAGAGTAAATAGACAGCAGGTTAAGCGCTAACACTTTGTGGTTTGACTTGGCATTTTATTTTGTAATGTTGTTCAGAAAGGAAGAACAATATTGCAACTTCCACACACCTGGCGCTTGAGGGCCTGTAAAGTACTGGGAAACCTGGCCAGGCCGGGTCCCAACACTGTCCCGCCTCCAGCAACTGTCCCAGAAGAGGCTGACGTGGGAATTGGCAGCCATAAGACCATATGAATTAGGAGCATAAGTAGGCCATTCGGCCCATCGGGTCTGCTCTACCATTCACTGAGATCATGACTGATCTGATACGATTATCCTCAACTCAACATTCCTGCCTTATCCCCATAATCCTCAATCCCCTTACTGATTGATAATCTGTCTATCCCAGCCGTGACCATACTTAATGATCCAGCCTCTACGGTAAAGAATTCCACAGATTCACTGTCCTCAGTGAAGACATTCCTGTATTTAATGGGCGACCATGTCTTCTGAGATTATATCACCTGGTCCCAGACTTTGCCACAAGGGGAAACAATCCCTTAGCATCTGCCCTGTCAAGACCGCTGAGAATCTCATATGTCTCCATAAAGTCGCCTTATATTCTTCTAAACTCCAATGAGTACAGGTCCAACCTACAAAACCTCTCATAAGGAAAATCCCTCCCGACACAGGATGAACCAGTGAACCTTCTGAGAACTGCCCTATCCATGGAGGCAGGAAGTCATGAAAGCCAATCAAGGCCCCAATCATGGGTTCTTTTCCCACGGTATTGCCACATACCTGCTGTTTCAGGATAATGGTCATAATGCAGAGGCAGCTTCTCGCTGGGAAGTCAGATGGCTGTCTGGAATGATTTTCAGCATCAGAGGAGTGCAATGGTCACAGAAATCCAGGAAACGCTGCAGGCAATCTTCGATTGAGGCTTCTCAAATTACCTTGAGGGGGATGGAATTATTCCCCCTTCACCCCCGCAGCATGTTTATCGGTGGTGGGAGGTGGCCCACCATTGGCCGAAGGTGGGATCTCCTGGACCCGCTGCTGTCAGTGACATTTCCCATTGAGTCCACCCACCACCAGAAAGCCTGCGACGAGGGTTCCCTGTTGACTGAACCAGAAGATACCGCTGGCGAGAACGGCTAGGAAATTCCCCCCCTTTATCTTTCTTATCACTGAGTCCCGCCGCAAAATTCAGTTCATTAACTGTTTACTCCCCCCCCAGCTGCTCCCTGACCTGCATTTTCAATTTTAAAGTGTCGCTGTTGAATAACTCATTCAAAAGGCAGTATCTTCAGCAATGCAGCTCTCTGGCTGTACTGCTCAGAAGTGTTAACTCAGGTTAAGTGTTCAAGCTCTGAAGTGGGGAATATCTGAGGCAGAGGCAAAAGTGACATTGTATGGCCATACTTTGCGAACAGTCTTTTATGTAACACGTTTGGCCCTCCTGCCAGGCATTTCATACTGTCTTTGTGGAGTCTGCACATTCTCCTCGTGTCTGCGCGGGTTTCCTCAAGGTGCTCGGGGATTCCTCCCACAAATTCAAAGATGTAACAATAATAATAACCTTTATTAGTAATAATAATAATAATCTTTATTAGTGTCACAAGTAGGCTTGTATTAAATCTGCAACTAAGTTACTGTGAAAAGGCCCGAGTCGCCACACTCCGGCGCCTGTTTGGGTACACTGAGGGGGAATTCAGAATGTCCAATTCACCTAACCCCATGTCTTTCGTGATTTGTGGGAGGAAACCATGCAGACACGGGGGGAATGAGCAGACATGGGAGAACGAGCAGACTCCACACAGACAATGACCCAAGCCGGGAATTGAACCTGGGTCCCTGGCATTTGAAGCAACAGTGCTAACCACTGTGTTAGGTTGGGTGGATTGGCCGTGATCAATACGTGCGGTTACAAGGCTTGGGGGGGGGGGGGGGGGGGGGGGTTACAGGGCTGGGCGGGGTGGCTAGATAGAGTGCTCTTTCAGTGGGTCGGTGCAGACTCGGTGGGTTGAAAGGCCTCCTTCTGAATTGTATGGATTCTACTGATGTTTTTTTCTGGGGCAGCCTCTGACACTGGCAAATAGGATAAACCTCCTCTCATTACCTTTTAGGCAGCAATGCCTCTACTTTCCAAAAGAGGAGTCTTGTTTAATGTCAGCAACTGCTCTGAGAAGGGTTCAAGGGGTACCTTTTCACCTAATAGGTATGAGATATCATTGTTCCTAAGTTTTCAATTTTAACAAGGGTCATACATCAGACACGATTGAAGGCAGCCGAAAAATTCAGAGCAATAAAAATTTCCCAGTCTTTAATCAAACCTATCATGGAAGGCAGCCAAGATCAGGAGGCCGCAACATATGGATCAATTGTTTCAAAGTCAAATTGAGTGTTATAGAGCAGATTACATTCACCGTTTAAATGTAATACTCTGTTTTACACTTCCACCCTGCTTACATGATGTTGGACACGTCAATTTCCACTTGAAGATCATGGGGTGAAATTGGCTCACCCCCCCCTCCTCCCCACAACGGTCAAGGGGATCGCGGTAGGCAATTAACCTGCATCCAGTCATTGCATTAGAGTCAGTTTGTTAAATTGGTTGTGCTCTTTTAAATGATTGCTGCAAGCAGTCAGCACTCCCCATGCTGTTTATTGACTTGCACATCAAGAAAGCAGCCGGTCTTGTGAGTGATCAGCACTCCTTAAATGCGCCTCTTAAAGGGGAAGTGCACTGGTACGACAAGAATCATTAGGAGGTTTGTTTTTTAGTTAATCTGGGCTGTGTTTTTTGAGGAATGACTGAACGAGCATGTGGCCAGAGAGTAATCACCAAGGTTTTCAGAAAAACAATGGAGGTCACTTGCAGCCCGTAAGTGGCCAATTATTAGCTTCCCTTCCTCTGGTAGATTATGCATACTGCTACCACTGTGCCTCTGTGATGGAGTGAGTGAATGTTTATGCTAGTGGATGGGGTGCCACACAAGAGGGCTGCCTTGTCCTGGATGGTGTCGAGCTTCTTGAGCATTGATGGAGCGGTACTCATCCAGGCAATTGGAGAGCACTCCATCATGCTCCTGACTTGTGCCTTGTAGATGGTGGACAGGATTTTGGGAGCCAGGAAGTGGGTTACTCACCACAAAGTTCCCAGCCACTGTCCTGCTATTGAGCAAAAGTACTTACATGACTGGCCTGGTTCAGTTTGAAAAATGAAATGAAAATCGCTTATTGTCACAAGTAGGCTTCAATGAAGTTACTGTGAAAAGCCCCTAGTCGCCGCATTCTGGTGCCTGTTCGGGGAGGCTGGTACGGGAATCGAACCGTGCTGCTGGCCTGCTTGGTCTGCTTTAAAAGCCAGCAATTTAGCCCAGTGAGCTAAACCAGCCCCTAAAGTTTCTGGCCAATAGTAAACCCGAGGATGTTGTGATGATGTGAGCACCCTTCCCTCCTCCAACTCTCCCAGGTGTTGTGTTATTCCACAGGGATGATCCATCAGCCTCTTGCACCTGTGCAAGCTGAATAAAAGAACTGACTTGTCACACTTCAACCCTTCCTTCATAACCCAGCAAATTAATCCTCTTCAGGTACTTGTCCAATTGTTCTCTGACATTTGCTGTGCAGTCTCTTTGGATCACCCTTTCCGATATTACGTTCAATTTTAACTACTCTGCCTGTGGATGTAATTCTGCTCATTTCACCTCCAGTTGCTTTCCAATTATATTAAATCTATGCCCTTTGTTTAAAGGCCCACCTGTCAGGGGGAAACCGTTTTGTTATGTCTTTTGGTTGGTTCCCTGCTTTTCAAAATAATCACACTTTTAGGCACGGGATTTTGCTCCCGGCTCAGTAACACAACTGGGATAATTCCCGACTCCGCAAACCTGTCCGGGCAGAAGGTTGGATTTTTGTCCTGGGATGGTAGGGCCCTCTGGGCGTTGGTGAGGTGAGCCCTGAATGAGTGCGGAGGCTGTCTGGCGTGGAAGCGGGATGTGCAGAAGGTTTGCCTTAGCGCACCAGCAGTTTCTCGAAGAGTCGAAATGAGCATTAAAACAAAAATAGCTCTTCAGCCCTCACCCCTCATACTCCCTCACACCCCATATGCTCCCATTCCTTATTCATGCCAACCCTTGCCACCACATGCCCTCTACCTATCTCCCATAATAATAATAATAATCTTTATTGTCACAAGTAGGCCTGCATTAACATTGCAATGAAGTTACCCTGAAAAGACTCTAGCTGCCACATTCCGGCGCCCGTGCGGGTACACGGAGGGAGAATTCAGAATGTCCAAGTTGCCTAACAGCACGTCTTTCAGGACTTGTGGAGGAATCTGGAGCATCCGGAGAAAACGCACGCTGACACGGAGAGAACGTGCACACTCCGCACAGCCAGTGATCCAAGCAGACAATCGAACCTGGGACCCTGGCGCTGTGAAGCAACACTGCTAACCACTGTACTTCTGTGTCGCCCATACCCTCTATAAGTCCTTCTGCCCACCCCATGGCCCCTTATATTCTGCATGCAAACCTATTCCTCTCTACCCAACCCCCATGAGTCTTTAAAACCCCATGCTAACGTAGTGAGAATGCATGCCAACATGTCTTCCAACCACCACCCTTTGCCTTTACACTCTCGTGCCAACATGTCCAGGAGGCACCAGGGGCAGCCCTCAGGAACCATACTGAGATGTACTAAAATAATGTTCCCTCATTCATATAAAATCCATTTACTACATTTAAATTTGTTCAACTACACAACCAAACATTTAATTCAAGTGCTTAAATTCTTATAAAACGAAGCATTGGAATTCATAACCCCACATCAAAGAGTCGATAACCACTTGCTGCTGTTAATCAAACTGTGAAATGAAAGGCACTCCAATATGATAATTAAATGTTGCAAAATCAGTCATTCAGCACAAATCCAGTAATCGTATCCCTCAGTTAATCTCAAAAGACAGGCAGAGATAACAAATACTATTTTCTTTAACATTTCACAAAGTTTTTTCAATTATTTAAAGAGCAGGAGTTTAACATGCCTTGACAGCTTGACAATTGCTTTTGACAACTTTGAGGGTTTTAACACTTCCTCTTCATAGTTCCCCTTGACGGCTCTCATGGCAGTTACAATTAGTTTATACACTTTTTATACACAATCATGTTGACATTTAACAATCCCAAAGGACACCTTAGCTCTCCAAAGGGCGCCTGCTGACCCCCAAAGTTGTCCTGAGACCATATCTAAAGTGGTATCCTATATTTTCAAAAGATTTCCCCACCTCTCCAAAAGGACTCCACCAAGTTTAGACCTGCTCCTATCAGGTTTAATATGTATGAATTGTGTTTCCCACTCCTGGCTAATGAAAGTCAGACAGGACAGGAAGCAGATTCTGCCTTCTATACGCTACTGCTTCCGCGATACGTGAATGTGCAAATACTGACCTGGCCACAATTCCTGTCCCTGAACTTTTCCCTCGCTGTGAAAATTCGAGCGTTGACTCTAATGTTGGAGCTTCATTGAATTTATTTCTCAGATCACACGATGTGCTCTGGGTCGATGCATTATTACTTTAATAAGCAAGGAGGTCTTGTGCCTCTACTGCTGGGCCAGAAGCCCCCTTTTGCAAGTCCCACCCAGGATTTGTTGACCACGGAAGGATTACTGACAAGCTATGATCAGAGCTTCTGCTATCATCATCCTCACTGCTCTCTGCAAACAAAGTTAGATTTGGACCAGGTAGCTTGTTATCTTTGCGTAATGTCAAATTATCTAGCCAGCCTTTTAATCCATTTTTACCCTATGCAATAGCTCTACCTCCTTCCCCTTTACCATAACATTAACATCATCTTCACCTTTTGCAAAGAGAGATACAATTACTCATTCAATAGCTCAGTCACCCCTCTGGCTTCCTCAAGAAGCTGTTGTTCTGTCCCTAATTGGCTCCGCCATTACTTCAAATACATTGATGATTACAAAATATTTTGGGATTCTTGTTACCTACTAATGTGTTCTAATTTTTACATCAACTTTCCTGTGCACTTTTATCACTTCCCCCTTCCCACTTTGTATTCTGTATGGTTTTCCACTGTTATTTTCCCAGTTAGGATTATTTTTATATTTCCCTGAAATTTGGCAACAAATTTGCTCCTCTACTTTCCCCTCAATGTCGGGGGCTCTGTAAAGAATTTTCAGCAACGTAACGTCCTTTTCCATCACTTAACTCTGAACAAATAGATTCAGGGTGGGACTTTGGGGTCCTGCCGTCCTCCCGTCAGAGGTCAAGGGGGGGCTTTTTGCTTGTGTGTTGAATCCTTTGTCCTGCCCACAATGATTCCCCTGCAGGATGGGGCCAGGGAATGTACCCCACAGTCTTTTAATCCTCGAATATAATCAAGGTGATTCTCCTCCCAAATTGCGCCTCGCGCACCTCTCCCTTTTCCCAGAGAATAGCGGGCGGTCCTCTAAACAGGGTTCAGGCTGGGTGCCGAATGGAGCTGAATATGCCCGGCCCACGGCACTGGGTGCAATCTGGTTCATGTCCTTGCTGATAGTAAACCAGGTTTGCATATTTAAATGAGTATTTAAACTAATTTAAATGCGCATTTCCAGATTTTAGCGGCAGTCTCCCAGAAACCTGGGTCACTGTCCCTGCCGGCGCATTGCAAGGCTCGCGGGAATCACAACTGGTCTCCATCAATGGAGACCTTGATGCGATGAACACGGCGAGGGCCATTGGAGTACCTGGGTAATTGCGGAGAGGATAAAGCACCCTGGCAGTGCCAACCTGCCGAGGGAGGTTCAAGGGTGCCAAGGGGCACTGCTAATGGGCAGGGCCTGAGATGGAAGGGGAACGAAGGGGCCTGAATGGGTCCTGAGGGAGGGGGCATCAGGGGGCCTAAGGGGAAACATGAAAGGGGGGACATGGAGACGGCTTAAAGGATGTGGCTTTAGCCACCGCATAACGGGGCTTCTGTCAATTGGGGGGCGGGGGGGAGGGGAGGGGGGGCTGTTGGTGCCAGCGATGGGGGCTGTAGGGCCTGGTGTCTGTGAGAACATAGAACATAGAACAGTACAGCACAGAACAGGCCTTTCGGCCCTCGATGTTGTGCCGAGCAATGATCACCCTACTCAACCCCACGTATCCACCCTATACCCGTGACCCAACAACCTTACTTTTAAGGACACTACGGGCAATTTAGCATGGCCAATCCACCTAACCCGCACATCTTTGGACTGTGGGAGGAAACCGGAGCACCCGGCGGAAACCCACGCACACACGGGGAGGACGTGCGGACTCCGCACAGACAGTGACCCAGCCGGGAACCGAACTGGAACCCTGGAGCTGTGAAGCATTTATGCTAACCACCATGCTACCGTGCTGCCCGTGCTGGGGGGTTGTCTCCGGAGGCGGGTGCTATAGGGCTGATCTCCCCGGAGCCAACCTGGCCAGCGTCTTGAGGTGCTGCACATCTCTTTCCCGGCAGGAATCCCCCCAAGCTCCAAAAATTGATTGAGTGTGGGTGGATTATGATAGCAATCAGCTGGAAATAACCAACAGGATTCTTGTTGGTTTTCCCGGCCAAAGTGGCACTGGACAGAAATCACCAGCAGTCCACGCTGGCGGGATTCTCTGTTCCTGCCAGCAGTGCACCACCTCCTTCAGGTTTCCAGGTTGCGTGAGGTGCTGACAGTGATGGGAGCAGAGAACACGGCCGCCAGCGAATGGCTCGCCATTCTTACCGCCGAGAAACACGTGGCTGGCGGACAGGCCGTAGTCTCCCGCCTACACTCATATTTTGGAGAATTCCACTCATTGCCTCTCTCTAGAACTGTAATATTATCCTTGATCAATACTGCCACCCTCCTTCTGCCTTTTTTGTTGCTCCGTTCCCTATCATTCATGAATATGTTGCAGCCAGGATGATTATTTCCCGTTCCTGGCCATATTTAAGGCAGATCTCCATTATATCCATAACATCATAATCCCATTTGTCAAATTATGCTTACAGCACATCAATCTCATAACACGCCTCACATACATTGCACCCTAGTTTGCTTTTGCTTTGCCTTTGTGCTCCATCTAATTCCTGCTCTTGCTACACTATCGCGTTTATTCTGTTTTCAGTTTGTCATTTCTAGCTTTCTATGCACGTCCTGTTTCCCATTCCCCTCTCAAGTTAGTTTAAAATCTTCATCCATATCACTAGTTAATCTCCAGGCGAGCACTTTGGTTCCAGTTCTGTTCAGCATGGTTTAATCTGTAAGCAAAAGCTGAAAAATATCATGCTTGATATATCGATCCTAAATGGGTAAATCCAAGCTAGTGTAGCTGTACACAATCTGATTTGGTCAACTATAGAAAAAT
This sequence comes from Scyliorhinus canicula, assembly GCF_902713615.1. Classification (NCBI taxonomy): domain Eukaryota; kingdom Metazoa; phylum Chordata; class Chondrichthyes; order Carcharhiniformes; family Scyliorhinidae; genus Scyliorhinus; species Scyliorhinus canicula. Next base: position 270,444,741 of record NC_052147.1, read on the forward strand.
AATAACAGTTTGTACTTTCTACTTCGTTCCCATTGATGTAGACAGAGGCATGTTCTCCACTACGCTTCCTGAAGTCGATGACAATCTCCTTAGTTTTGTTGACATTGAGGGAGAGATTATTGTCATCGCACCAGTTCACCAGATTCTCTATCTCATTCCTTACTCTGTCTTGCCATTGTTTGAAATCTGACTCACTACGGTGGTGTCATCAGCAAATTTGAAAATTGAGTTGGAGGGGAATTTGAGGAGTATAGTAGGGGGCTGAGGACACAGCCTTGTGGGGCACCGGTGTTGAGGGTGATCGTGGAGGAGGTGTTGTTGCCTATCCTTACTGATTGTGGCTGAGGGTTAGAAAGTTCAGGATCCAGTCGCAGAGGGAGGAGCTGAGGCCAAGGCCACGAAGCTTGGAGATGAGTTTCGTAGGAATGATGGTGTTGAAGGCTGAGCTGTAGTCAATAAATAGGAGTCTGACATAGGTGTCTTTGTTATCTAGGTGTTCCAGGGTAGAGTGCAGGGCCATGGAGATGGCATCTGCTGTGGACCTGTTGCAGCGGTAGGCGAACTGTAGTGGATCAAGGCATTCCGGGAGGCTGGAGTTGATTCGTGCCGTGAGTAACCTTTCGAAGCACTTCATGATGATGGATGTCAGAGCCACTGGACGATAGTCATTAAGGCACGCTGCTTGACTTTTTTTGGTATAGGGATGATGGTCGTCTTCTTGAAGCAGATAGGGACCTCAGACTGTTCTGAAGAGAGGTTGAAGATGTCTGCGAATACCCCCGCCAGCTGATCCGCGCAATACCTGAGTGCTCATCCCGGTACCCCATCCGGGCCACTGGCTTTCCGTGGGTTGACCTTCGAGAAGGCTGCTCTGACATCTGCAGTGGTGATCTCAGATACAAGTTCATCCGCGGTTTCTGGAGTGGAGGGTTCTCTCTCACTGACCTCTTGCTCAAAGCGTGCATAGAATGCGTTAAGCTCATCAGGGAGGGGTGCGTTGGAGCCAACGATTTTACATGCCTTCATATTGTAGCCTGTTATGTCTTGCAGATCTTTCCAGGGATCCGTGTGGCTAGCCTGGGACTCGAGCTTGGTCCGGTACTATCTTTTGGCATCTTTGATGGATTTCTTTAAATCATATCTGGCTTTCTTGTAGAGGTCAGGGCCAGGGTCGCCTGACTTGAACGCCTCAGACCTAGACTTCAGCAAGCAGTGGCTATCTCTGTTCATCCAGGGTTTCCGGTTGGGAAATACACGGATTTTCTTCTTTGGCATCTGTTAAGAGGTCTGAGAGTTTTGAAATTGAGACATTGCTAAATTGGGAACCAATGCAAGTCAGTGAGTCTAAGGGGGATGGTTGAATGGGAAATGGTGAGCTCGGACATGGGCAGCAGATTTTAGGACACTCAAGCTTGCGGTCCACAAGGTATGGGAGGCAAGCCTGGAGTGCATTGGAGTAGGGGGTGCAGAGGTGACAAAAGCATGTGTGAGACTATCAGCAGCAGATCAGCTGAGGCAGGGATGGAGTTGGGCGATGTTACGGAGATGGAAATAAGCTGTCTAATCATAATAATAAAAATTCTTATGAGTGTCACAAGTGGGTTTACGTTAACACTGCAATGAAGTTACTGTGAAAATTTCCCAGTTGCTCCAATCCGGCGCCTGTTCGAGTACACGGAGGGAGAATTTGGAATGTCCAATTCACCTAACAAGCACGTCTTTCAGGACTTTGTGGGAGGAAACCAGAGCTCCCGGAGGAAACCCACACAGACACTGGGAGAACGTGCAGACTCCGCACAGTCAGTGACCCAAGCCGGGAATCGAACCCGGGACCCTGGCTCTGTGAAGCAACAGTGCTAATCACTGTGCTACCGCGCCGCCTCAGTGATGACATGGGAGACGTAACCAGAAGCTCATCTCAGGTTCAAATGTGACACCATGGTTGCCTCATTCGGGAAAGCCATGGGACATTACCAAGTATTAGATTGGTTCAACATGTTGCCCTTCTGAGGTTGATTAAAGTAAATTGAGAAGTGTAGAGGGAGCTTTGTTCTTCATTCGATTGTGCTTCAGCTGCCCTGCGAGTACTGAACGATGACACTGGAAACCAAAATAGAGTGTTCCATTTCCAGGCTTAATAATCCTGACCTCAATGATTATAAACTTAACAAGGAGAGTTTGGAGTCAAGGAACAAATATATCAACAGAACAAAGCTTGGCAGATTTTCTACTTCTCTTGGAACTGTCTGTCCCTGACTGTAACTAGAGTGCAGCAGTTGACTGTCAATAAGTTTGTGCAGACTGATAGGGAGCCATCATTTTCCTTTCACTGGAGACCTGCTGAGACCTGTCTGAACACAGTGCAACTCAACAGGAATTGCATTTACAAAAAAAAAAAAATTCCCATCAGTCTTGCAATGAAGCAATGACATAGAAATCAATGCCAGCCACTGGATGTGCGCTACTAATACTTGCTCCCAAGTCACTTCTTTCAAACTGCCTGTAGCCTGAGCTCCACCGGGGACACCCAACGAAGGTTTTATCTGAAAACAAAGAGTCAGTTAAATAAGGTAATGATAAGTGCCTGAGGGAGCAAATAATTTGCTCTGACACTATGTACCCTTTAAAGCTAACACCCCAGTGGTAAATAACAGGTTTCCGAGTATCCTTTCCCTGCTAATTGGCAAACATTGTGGACAGAATGGGGAATTTTTCACCGCCAAGCATTCCCTTTAAGTCAAATGTTTATCCTTAATTAATAGAATTATTTTGTATTGCTCATTAATATGGGAGTCAACAATTACATATTGCCAGCATTGAAAAAATAGCCCACAGAGCAATATTTATGAATATTTCTCACTATTTACAGTTTCACCCATTAAACAGCAGAGCCTTGTTTACCATTGTCAATTAATCTGTTGTGCCTTTGAAGCTTGCCTGCCTTAAATTTAAAATTTGTCTCATCACTCCCCCATCCCCCCTCTCAAACAACACTGTCATATTATGATCACTGTTGCACGTTCTTCCTTTGCCACCGGATTATTAATTAACCTCGGCTCATTACTCACCAGTAATTTCAGTATTGCCTGCTGCCGAGTCGGTTGTAAACCCACATTGTTCCCGGAAAAATACAGCTCCTGTGTTATGGACGTATTCGCGTTGGGAATATGCTTGAGTCAATTTTCCTTTGCGTGCTGCTGATGGGAAAAACAGATTTTGAGTCCATCAGACTCAGAACCCGAAGGCAAAAGAAGTTCACCCATCGTGGTCAACTTTTGTGTTCCTTTTCAGTGATGGCAGCAGTATTGCTTAATCACTAACAATAAATCAAAACGGTAAAAGGAGCATTTTGTTGCCTCAATTTAACGGTGAATGGAGTTCAATCAAAGTGTTATTTTGTAGCCAGTAGTAATTTGAATCAAACTTGCGAGTCAGAAAGCCCAAATGGAATGACTGGATGCTGGTTTATTATCCACTCCACCGAACTGCAGGTGCGGCAGATATAGAATTAGCATTCAAGCTGATTCTGTCCATCTCCTACCTTAAATTTCGCCCAAATAATCAATTACTGGAAACCAGCAGATTTGCAAATTGAAAACAAGTCAGCCTAATTTTCCTTTACTTCATTATGAGCATATAAATGACTTTCCATCGTTTTGTGTAACCTTACTCTCCCCTTCAACTGGGAAAGGAAACTGGTTGAATCCACACGGTGTTCAGTGACAATAAGGTCCATTCTCTGCATTAAGAACATCCGGCTTATTAATTTGTCTGCATACCAACAAGTCCCTGAATTTCAAGATAATTCATTGTAATGCAAAGCATTTGGAGGTGTTTGTGAAACGTGATATTTTACAGATATAAATTGCTACGCCACACATGAATAAAAGAGTTTGCTTTGGTATAGTGCCTTTCATCACCTCACCACGTCCCAAAACACTTGATGGCCAATTAATTACTTCTGAAGTGAAGTCGCTGTTGTAACATAGGGAAAAGCAGGAGCCAAATTTGTCACAGAAATGTCCCACAATGAGATAAATGGCCTAATCTTATTTTAGTCATATTGGTTTGGAAATAAATATTGGCCAGGACAGCTGCTGAACACCGTTGTTTTTTCTCTAATGAGTGCCATGGGATTGTTCGTGCCCATCTGTGAATGCTTAAGTTTAACATCACATCTGAAAGACAAAAGACCCAATGATGCAGCACCCTCAAAGCCGTCAATTCCTCAAACTGTGAGTGACCCACGATGGAGTCACAGAGACAGCGTTTGGTGTCACGAGATCTCCCTCCTCTCAGGCAGCAATGGTGACTATGCACAGGGGCTGCCCTGTGGGACTCTGATGGGATAGCCTGCGACACGCAGAGTCAATGCCACCAAACAGCAAGGGGTGCATGGTGAGCCCAAAGTTCTCTATGACAGGGCAGCATGGTGGCACAGTGGTTAGCATTGCTGCACACGGCGCTGAGGACCCGGGTTCGACTCCCGGCCTTGGGTCACTGTCTGTGAGGAATTTGCACATTCTCCCCGTGTCTGTGTGGGTTTAACCCCCACAACCCAAAGATGTGCAGGGTAGTTGGATTGGCCACACTAAATTGACCCTTAATTGGAAAAAATAATTGGATACTCTAAATTTAAAAAAAAAAGTTCTCTATGACCTTTGAAAGCAGTTTTTTCTCAATGAGTGCAGAGCAGGTACAGGATTTTTATCCACTGACTTAGCGCAGTCGGTGGCAGGCAAGTATATAACTCAGTGACTGACTGACGCATGAGTCTGGATTGGGAAGGGCAGCACGGTAGCCCAATGGTTAGCACTGCGGCCTCACGGCGCCAAGGTCTCAGGTTCGCCCCCGGCTCTGGGTCACCGTCCGTGTGGAGTTTGCACATTCTCCCCGCGTTTGCGTGGGTTTCGCCCCGACAACCCAAAAGATGTGCAGGATAGGTGGATTGACCACGCTAAATTGCCCCTTAATTGTAAAAAAAATGAATTGGGTACTCTAAATTTTTTTAAAAAGTGAATCTGGATCGGGAGAAAAGGAAAATGGGAAGTCATGTGACTGAGCTGGCGAGGTGAATGACGGCTTCAGACCTCACTGCGTTTCTGCTGCTGTCTGCCTATTGTACAAGCTCCCTCCCCTGGGATTGTGGTGGCTCTGCTTTGCAGGCACTAGAAACTGGAGCACAAAAGCGTAAGGAGGGTTGTGCGGAGGGATGATGACTGTGCATGGTGAGGTGGGGCAGAAAGAGGTTTTGACTACAGTGTCTGAATACACAGACTGGAGCAATGTCAATCAAATTTTGACACGGGCCCAAATAAGACAATATCAGGGCAGGCGACCAGAAGCCCCAAAGAAGTAGGTTTTAAGGAATGTCTTTAAAGAAAAAAGAAGAGGTACAGAGTCAGGAACATTTTGAGTAGAAAGGCTGGAGCTTTGGAAATAGGCAGTTCAAGATGGCCTCCAGTGGTGAAGTAATTAAAATCAGCGATGTTCGAGAGGCCGGAATGAGATGAGGGCAGATGGCATGAATGATTGGAAGGCTGAAGGGGATTACAGAGATAGGGAGAGATGAGACCATGGGATACTACAGCTCAGAATTAAAAAATAATTGTTTGTCCAGGAGTCACTGTAGAACTGATGCACAAATATGGTTTAGTGAGAGTCATGACTTGGTCGCAGAGTCTGATTAATTTTATTCATGCCCAAACTAATATAGGTGGGAATTACACAGTAAATGGCAGAACTCTTAGGAGTATTGACAGGCGGAGAGATCTGGGTGTACAGGTCCACAAATCACTGAAACAGGCAATGCAAGCGGATAAGGTAGTCAAATAGGCATACAGCATGCTTGCCTTCATCAGGTAAGGCATCGGGCATAAAAGTTAGCAAGTCATGCTGCAGCTGTGCAGAACCTTAGTTAGCCCACATTTGGAATATTGTGCACAATTCTGGTCACCACACTACCAATTCAGATGTTTGTAAAAGCTTAACACTTTTAGGGGCAGCACAGCAGCAAAGTGGTTAGCACTGTTGATTCACAGCGCTAGGTACCTGGGTTCAATTCCCAGCTTGGGTCACTGTCTGTGCGGAGTCTGCACATTCTCCCTGTATCTGCGTGGGTTTCCTCCGGGCGCCCCGGTTTCCTCCCACAAATCCAGAAAGACATGCTGTTAGGTGAATTGAACATTCTGAATTCTCCCTCCGTGTACCCGAACAGGCGGCGGAATGTGGCGACGAGGGAATTTTTACAGTAACTTGATTGCAATGTTAATGTAAGCCTACTTGTGACAATAACGAAGATTCTTGAAAAATTAGCGGAGGCTTTGGAGAGGGGACAGAAGAGGTTGACCAGGATGCGGCTGGTAGGTCCAGGGAGAGACCCCTCCTGGGATTCCCAACAGCCATTAACGCCTCGCGAGATTTATCGAGATCTCATGATCTGGTGGGTGGAGCCCAGATGCCCTGCCCTATGTGATGGGGAGTGGGGTGGGGGGGGGGGGGGGGGGGGGGGGGGGGGGGGGAATCTCAAGAACCTCAATTTAAAATAACATCCCAATGCCTTCCTGCACTGAGGAGCATCTGAGCTGAGTGCGTCCTCAGCAGGGCCCGGAAAAAAACAGAGTGCCATTAGGGAGCAGGGTCATTCCCAGCATTACAAGCATCGGGAATGACCCCTCATTCCTGCTCAGAATTGTTTTGTTTTTTTTGGTCAGCTCACACCCTATAATCTTATGAATCTGTTTCACTGGGTTTAATTCCCCCTGTGCACTATTTTTGGCCACACCAGTTAACGTTTTTGCATAAACCTCCGTCTGTGCAATTTTAAAGTGACCATTTGCCATGACATAAAATATTGGGCAAAAATGTAATGGTCTCTGGAGAGTATTTCTCAGCGAAGAAGTGCAACCCTTTGTCACACAGGCTCAGTATCAGAGCTTGTCAAAGCCTGTCAGGTTCCCTCAACTCTCCCTCACCCTTCACTATTCACTGCCAGGAACCAGCAAAAAAGTACTCACATTTAAACAATTTCATAGAATTTTCCAACTGAAGGAGGTAGTTTAGTCCATCATGCCTGCCCTGGCTCTTTGAAACAATGGTCCCAGTCGTTCCCCACCCTCGTTCTGCCAATGTGTGCTTTCTTTTCAAATTTGTAGTCAATTCCAATTTGAAAGTTACAAATTAACCTGGTTTCCCTGTCCTTTCAAGCAGAACAATCCAGCTCATAAACAAAATAACTGCTCATTTTCCTCCGGTTTCTTTTTGCCAATTATTTTCATACTGTGTCCTGTGGTTACTGACCCTCCTGCCAGTGGGAGCAAGATTTTGATAAGTTTAGAATGTGTTATGGCAGCATAGCAGTAGGTTAACTGTCAGGGCTGAAAATCTGTAGAGTTACATTTCACCTTATTCTCTTAATCAATCCCTTCTCATATAATTTTGCAATGTTGCAGAGAGTCTTATAAAAACCTGGATATGCACCACTGACTAATACTATAAATGTATAAAGGAGCTGATTTGACAACATATATCATTCTATACTCCCTTTTACAAAACCTCCCCAAAATAATTTAGGATTCCTTCAGCTTTACCCCACATCATGGGCGCGATTCTCCCAAAACGGGAGAAATCGTAAAGCTGGCGTCAAACCCGCGTGGGTTTGACGCCAGCGCGTCCCTTCCCGACTGGGAACCGATTCTGGTCCCCGGTCGGGGCTAGCAGCCCGACGCCGTAGGCTCCGGCATGACGGGCTTAACGAATATCGTTAAGCCCGCTTGCCGGAGTTAGCGCCGGCTGACGCGTCATATGACGTCAGCCGCGCATGCGCGGATTGGAAGACTCCAACCCGCGAATGCGCGGATGACGTCATCGCGTATTTGCGCGAAACCCGCGCATGCGCGAGCCGGGTTGCCCCTCAGCCGCCCCGCGAATGGATACTGCGGGGCGGCGGAAGGAGAAAGAGTGCGCGGGCATCGGGCCCGCTGCCCGCGATCGGTGCCCACCGATCGCGGGCCCATGGCACCCTTGGCACGGCCGTGGTACTGCCGTGCCAATCGGTGCCATGGTTATGAAAAGCGAGTTTGTGACGCCGTTTTTACGAACGGCCAGACCAGGCCCATCGAACAGCTGTGAATCGCTGCCGGCCGTAAAAAAACGGCGGCAGCGATTCGGGTCGGGAGTTGGGCGGGGGGTGGGGGAGAATAGCGGGAGGGCGGGAAAAATGTCGGGAAGGCCCTCCCGCTATTCTCCGACCCGTCGTGGGGGACGGAGAATTTCACCCCATATATTTGCAAAGACATAATGATACTGTAGAGCTATCTCTCAGTACTATTTTATATGGCTATATTACAGGGTGCTGTTTCTAACTTAAGAACCTTACTTTAATTATTTATAAGCTTGCTCTTTTTTTCGACAATGCAAATAAACTGGTTCAACTTAAATGACAAAGCACTATGTCATACTCACAATGGCTTAAATAAAAAACGTCTGGCATTAATTACACTCAAGGCAATTAAAAATATGATGGTATCTTAAGGGAGAAGATACAAATATGCAATGAGAACTATGCTGATGTTAATTTAAAAAGTTACGTTGAGAGTTATAGAAGATAGGAACAGGAGGAGGCCTTGTGGCCCTTCGAGCCTGCTCCGCCATTCATCACGATCATGGCTGATCATCCAACTCAATAGCTTAATCCTGCTTTCTCCCCAAAGCCTTTGATCCCATTCTCCCCAAGTGCTATATCCAGCCGCCTCTTTAATATATTCAAAGTCTTAGCATCAACTACTTCCTGTGGTAATGAATTCCACAGGCTCACCACTCTTTGTGTGAAGAAGTGTCTCCTTATCTCTGTCTGAAATGGTTTACCCTGAATCCTCAGGCTGTGACCCCTGGTTCTGGACATACCTATCATTGGTAACATCTTCCCTGCATCTACACTGTCTAGTCCTGTTAGAATTTTACAAGTCTCTATGAGATCCCACCTCATTCTTCTGAACTCCAGCGAGAACAATCCCAACCCAATCAATCTCTCCTCATATGACAGTCCCGCCATCCCTGGAATGAGTCTGGTGAACCTTCGCTGCACTCCCTCGAGAGCAAGAACTTCCTTCCTCAGAGAAGGAGACCAAAACTGCACACAATACTCCAAGCGTGGCCTCACCAAGGCACTGTACAATTGCAGCAACACATCCCTGCTTCTATACTCGAAACCTCTCGCAATGAAGGCTAACATACCATTAGCCTTCTTTACCGCCTGCTGCACCTGCATGCGAATGGTGCACAATGCCACCTAAGTTCCGCTGCTCACTCCCCTCTCCCAATTTACAACCATTCAGGTAGTAATCTGCCTTCCTGGTTTTGCTTCCAAAATGAATAACCTCACAATTATCATACTGCATCCGCCATTGGTTTGCCCACTCGCCCAACCTGTCCAGATCTTGCTGTAGGATCCCTGCATCCTTGTCACAATTCACCCTCCCACCTAATTTGATATCACCTGCAAACTTTGAGATGTTACATTTTGTTCACTCATCCAAATCATTAATATATATTGTGAACAGCTGGGGTCCCAGCACCGATCCCTGTGGTACCCCACGGGTTACTGCCTGCCAATTTGAAAAGGACCCATTAATCGCTACTCTTCATTTCCTCTCTGCCAACCAGTTTTCTATCCACCCTCAATACATTTCCCCCAATCCCATGCGCTTTAATTTTGCACAATAATCTTACGCAAAACTTCGTCAAACGCCTTCTGAAAGTCCAAATATACCACACCGACTGGCTCCCCCTTGTCGACTGTACTGGTTACCTCTTCAAACATTTAACTAGACTGTCAAGCAAAGCCACAATGTACTTGGATGCAAAAATAGGATGGATAGTGAAGTGGGGAGAGGCAAAACAAATAAAGTCTAAGAGTTCAGTCTATTTTCATTTACCTTTGCAGTCAACAATCTGCAATATAGGAGCCAATGGTTTGTGGTCTTTCCATAGTCTGCCTGCAAATTCATAACTGCTACAGGGAAACAGACTGGGATTGACACTCATATCTTGGGGTTTTATATATAACTAATTTGGCCCTTGAGTGGTCCGACATATAGTGACACAAGACAAGAAATCTGAGCATAGCTCAGTCACCAGTGCCTAGGGAACAAATTACATTGGGATATCATTAATTTACAAGCTCATCCTCGCATTGTCATACATTGGCCAGGACACAATGTGCCATATGTCTCTATTGTGAGATATATTCAAGATTTCAGTTTAAGGTGAATTGGAGGTTGTTAAACTTCATTTTGCTTTTCTCTGCTTGCGCATTTTGAAATTGTGCTTGACACTTTGACCCAGCTGAGAGGCTTTTAGAAGTAAGAAAGCCCCAGGTTGCTATGGAGAAATTTGCTGAGGGTGAAACTATGCTCTAAGAGGAAAGCTGGTGAGTTTTAGATTATTTGGGGAAAGATGAGGGCAAGAGAATCAGTCTATTGTATTCAACCAAATAACTCAGTTCTACAGTTCTACATGAAAAGGAGTTCTAGAGAATTGAGTAGGACTAATTAACTCAATTAAGAAACAAAACGTTCAGCTATGGGGCGGGATTCTCAGACCCCCCCGGCGGGTCGAAGAATCGCCGGGGCCGGCGTAAATCCTGCCCCCGCCGTCACCCGAAGTCTCCGGCACCCGAGATTCGGCGGGGGCAGGGAATCGCGCTGCGCCTGTCGGCTCCCCCTCCCCCCCGGCAATTCTCCGGCCCGTGATGGGCCGAAGTCCCGCCGCTGTCATGCCGGTCCCGCTGGCGTGAATCAAACCACCTAACTTACCGGCGGGACCAGATGACGTGGGCGGGCCCCGGGGTCCTGGGGGGTGCGCGGGGCGATCTGGCCCCGGGGGTGCCCCCACAGTGGCCTGGCCCGCGATCGGAGCCCATCGATCGGCGGGCGGGCCTGTGCCGTGGGGGCACTCTTTTCCTTCCGTGTTCGCCATAGTCTTCACGATGGCAGACGCGGAAGTGACCCCCTCCCCTGCCCATGCGCGGGGATGACATCAGCAGCCTCTGACGCTCCGGCGCATGCACGGACTTCTGCCGGCCGGAGAAGTCCCTTCAGCCCCGGCTGCCGTGGCGCCAAAGGCCGTTCCCGCCGGCCGGCGGGGCGCCAACCACTCCGGCAACCAGCCCCTCAAGGTTAGGGCTTGGCCCCTAAAGGTGCAGAGACTTCCGCACCTTTGGGGTGGCCCGACGCCGGAGTGGTTCACGCCACTCCATCCCACCGGGACCCCCCGCTCCGCCGGGTAAGGGAGAATCCCGCCCATCGAATCGATATTAAGGGAGTGTCTACATGCATCTGCCTAGTCATGGTATGTGACCATCAAAAACACCCGTACTTGGATCTGGAGGTTGAGTTGATAGGGGTACGCCACAACCTGAGCTGTGACAACAGCAGCCAGACCCAGAGAACAAGAAACTGCCTCCCAGTGTATGAATGTGTTTAAAGGCCTATCCAAGTTAAAGCCACGATAAAAAGGTTAAGCTGGACTAATTCTGTTGGATTACCTTTAAAGTGAAAACCCATATTGTTTAGAATCGTTGTCTTATTTGCTCAGGATACCTTTGTCATCATTATTGCTTGTGTTTGCTTTGTCCACGTTTGTTGACTAAAGGTTATTTTGGTGTAAACATAACCAAACTGAGATATCTGGGTAATCATAAGAGACTGAATGTCTGCAGCATGCTGGTTGCCTTCTCTCGTATTAGGTTTTCCTAAAATAAATATCATCCACAAGTTTTCCTTTTAACGTCTCGGCTATTTTCTCCATAGCAACTTCAGGGCTTTCCGCTTCTAAAAGCCCCTTAACTGGGTCACAATTTCAAGCATGGTTTGTAAACACACACAGGCACATCATACCAGAGAATAGATAAATAACTCCCAAATCACTTTAAATTGAAACCAAAATTCTACATTCTTAATTTTTAGTATAACCCGCAATAGAGGCAGTTGTAAAAATGAGCTTTATTCAACATCATAGCTTGTACAGCTATGACGTTTGACAATTGATCACAGTAATGAGAGTGTAGATATTCTAGCCCTAGTACAGTGTAGTTAGTGAATGACTGCATGCACCTCATGTATTAGCATAGCTAATCATTGAACATGTTCCTTGTAAAATAACCCAATTAGGAAGGATGTTGGGGCTTTGCAGGAGGTGTGGTGAGTATATCATGCAAAGCAGTAACCCTTAAAGATTGTTACTCTCACTGAAGAGAAAACTGCACTGAAGGGCAACAAAGTAGAAAATTGCCTTGAAATCAATTGGAAGCAAAAGGTAGAGGAGTGAGATAGCACTAGTTAAGGATAAGAGCTTACCTTCTCTGGAGCTGATGGGATCTTTCTATCAGAGATGATGTGTGAAACATCTGGTTAAATGAAATGAAAAATGAAAATCGCTTTATTGTCACGAGTAGGCTTCAATGAAGTTACTGTGAAAAGCCCCTAGTCGCCACATTCCGGCGTCTGCCCGGGGAGGCTGGTACGGGAATCGAACCGTGCTGCTGGGAACATTTACGAAAAAGGCCATGGATCCGAGATCAATCAACTACTGATAACGATAGTTTTCTGAGTTGAACGTATTAAGGGGTGCAGGTAATATGTGGTTAGTGAGGCTGAGGTACAGATTTTTTTTCACAATAATCTTTATTGTCACAAATAGGCTTCCATTGACAATTCAGTGAAGTTAACGTGAAAATCCCTTAGTCGCCACACTCCAGTGCTTGTTCGGGTACACTGAGGGAGAATTCAGAATATCCAAATGACCCAATAGCACATCTTTTGGGACTTGTGGGAAGAAACCGGAGCACCCGCAAGAAACTCACGCAGACACGGGGTGAACGTGCAGACTATGCACAGACAGTGGCCCAAGCGGCAATCAAACCTGATGTCATAATATACATCCATGTATGTAATGGAGTTCAGACAGGCAGTGATTGACACACAGAGCACAGCAGCCAATCACCAGACAGGACACAACCACTATAAAGCCAGAGGGCATCAGTTTTCCCGCTCTCTCGGGATCCAGCCTCTGAGAAAGTCGGAGCTCGTGAGCATAGCCAGTGCAAACACCATGTGGTAGTCAGTAAGTCTGGTTAGGCGAGCATCAGGTCTCCAGTCAAGTCAGCATAGTGTCAAGCCACAGTTGAACATGTAAAATAGTTAGATGTTAAATAAAATCGTGTTGCCTCTCATCAAGTATTGGAAGTCTGTCTCTCGCTACACTGCATCAAACGCAGTCCACATAGACCCAGCCTGCCCAAGACATCATGGTACCAGGTATGGATGCTGAAAATTGACGGACCTACCTTGAGTGGATCAGCGTTGACCAGCAAACAGCCTCCGCTGACATGGAAAATGTCCGCCCTCCGCCGCAGCTCCACATCGCCGGCAACCTCGGTGCAAATTGGAAGATCTTGAAACAGAAGTTCCAACTCTATCTCGAAGCCACCGAAAAGCCACCTCGAGGCCACATCGGATGCCAGGAAGATCGCACTATTCCTCTCCACAGCCGGGGACCACGCCATCCACATCTACAGCTCCCTTACATTCGCTGAAGGCGAAGACAAGGCAAAATTTTAAACAGTCCTGCTGAAGTTAGACAGCCACTGCGACATTGAGGTGAATGAGAGCTTTGAACGGTACGTTTTCCAGCAGAGGCTTCAGGATAAGGATGAACCTTTTCAATCCTTTTTGACCCATCTCCACATCCTCGCGCAGTCATGTAACTATGACTCGACGGCTGATTCCATGATCCGGGATCAGATCGTTTTCAGGATCCACTCCGATTCCCTTCACCAGCAGCTCCTGAAAGTCAAGCAGCTCACCCTCACCATCGCCATCGAAACGTGCATCCTCTACGAGCACGCTAACAATCGGTACTCCCACATCAGGGCTGCAGAAAAGGCAAAGCGAACCTCCCACAAGGCGAAACGGGTACAATCCATCGCACAAATGCAGGGCCTACAGATCGATGAGAGTGGCCATTTTACGTGCTTTTCCCGGGCCCCTGCGCATGCGCGCCACGACCAAGGGGACAGCGAGGCAGAAGATCATCATGTGCGTATGTAGTTCGACCGCACTGCGCATGCGAGTTGGCGCACGGAACACGCTGATGTTGGCATCATGATGTGTCCGAATTGTGGCTCCGCCCATTTAAAGCGGCAATGTCCGGCAAAATCACGACGGTGTCTACAGTGTGGCGAGCTTGGCCACTGCGCAGCCCTTTGCAGATCTGCTCCACTGCCCAGCATCCAGAAATCCCAGCCACGGCGTAGAAGCGTCCATTCCATACAGCAGGCCATGCCAGACTCCGACCCCGACAGCCTAACGGATCCTGAGGCTGAGTGCCTCAAATCTCCATACTGGGTGGGCATCATTACAAAGCATGCGCTGCCTCTCTCCAAGATAGTGAAGCACCTCCCGATCCCCAGCGTGGATCCCGACGACGAGCGGTGTGCTGTCCTCATAGTCAAGGCTCGCATCCGATTCAAGCTGGACACCGACGCATCGGCAAACCTCATCTCAAAATCCGATCTCGACACCATCCGCGTCAAACCTACCATTTTTCCACCGATCTGCCAGCAATCCTACCGACCTCTGCGGCAGTCCCGGCTATCCAAGTGCAGGCGGCCCCTGATCCACCCTTGAGGTGGTCAACCAGAATTCGTCGCCCCCCGCAAAGACTAAACTTATAGACTGAACTTTTGCACAATTTTGTTACCTCACCCTTTTGACATCTGTAAATATCGTTTCTATCCATTTCGTCTGCCCTATATCTGCACTAGTGACACCTTCCTATGTATATAAGATCATTTTAACATATTCTGTATATAGTCACGCACATATACACATACACATACACATGCACCTTACTATTTATTATCTGAACACAAACACTAAAAAAGGGGAATATATCATAATATACACCCAGGTATATGATGGAGTGCAGACAGGCAGGGAGTGACACACAGGATGACCAGTAAGCACACAGAACACAGCAACCAATCACCAGACAGGACACGACCACTATAAAGCCAGAGGGCACCAGTTTTCCCGCTCTCTTGGGATCCAGCCTCTGAGACGGTCAGAGATCATGAGCATAGCCAGTGCAAACACCATGTGGTAGTCAGTTAGTCTGGTCAGGCTAGCCTCAGGTCTCCAGTCAAGTCAGCATAGTGTCAACCCACAGTTGAACATATGAAATAGTTAGGTGTTAAATAAAATCATGTTGCATCTCATCAAGTGTTGGAAGTCTGTCTCTCGCTACACTGCATCAAGCGCAGTCCACATAGACCTAGCCTACCCAACACATCACCTGGGACCCTGGTGCGATGAAACAACAGTGCTAACCACTGTGCTACCGTGCCATTCAATCATGAAGGGGTTTCATCTTGAGGAACGGTTGAGCAGGTTTGGCCTCCCCTCATTGGAGTTTGGAATGATGGCAGGTGGTCTTACTCTCCCATTTGAGACAGGTTTGTTATAGGTTTCTACGGTTTGGGGAATTCTCTTCCACAGATAGCAGTGATAGTTGGGTCAGTGAATATATTCAAGGCAGAATAGGCAGATTTTTGATTGACAAGGGTATTGAGGACTACTGGAGATAAGCATTTAGGCCACAAGTAAATCAGCCATTACCTTATTTAATGGTGACAAAGATAGGGTGGATTGATGGTCTGTTCCTATTCATATTTCTTATAAACTTATGACTTGGGGCCTCACGGTAGCATGGTGGTTAGCATCAATGCTTCACAGCTCCAGGGTCCCAGGTTCGATTTCCAGCTGGGTCACTGTCTGTGCGGAGTCTGCACATCCTCCCCGTGTGTGCGTGGGTTTCCTCCGGGTGCTCCGGTTTCCTCCCACAGTCCAAAGATGTGCAGGTTAGGTGGATTGGCCATGATAAATTGCCCGTAGTGTAAGGTTAATGGGGGGATTGTTGGGTTATGGGTATACGAGTTACGTGGGTTTAGGTGGGTGATCATTGCTCGGCACAACATCGAGGGCCGAAGGGCCTGTTCTGTGCTGTACTGTTCTATGTTCTATGACTTTATCTGAGTTTTAACAGGCTTAAAATTCTAGTGCTGTTTCTATGTACCTTTATGTGAGGAAAGAACTCTGAGACTTCAGGAAGATTGGCAAGATAAGACTACAGAGAATGTGTCTACTCAATGTGTTATTTTGTTCACACATGGGATCCGAGCATCTGTGGCGAGGCCAACGTTTGTTGTCTTCCCCGACTTTTCCTTGACAGCAGCTAACAGTCAAGCACATTGCTGTGGATCTGTGGTCAAATGGTCACTGGCTGCAGAGTACAATGAGTGTACTGGTAAAGCCTTGTTTAGATAGCGTGCAAAATACTCATGCAGCCTTCCATGGGCATCCATTCCATATAGGTGCGCAACCAGTACTGTTGGTGGGGCTGGACAATGCTCTCGAATGACAAAGAAATGTTCCGAAAGAGGATTGCAAATTCACAAGCCAGAATGCTTTCACCTGGGCCAGAATTCTCCGAAGATTGCAATGAACCTTTTTCCGGCTGTAACGCACATCCGTCCATGGGTTTCCCAGCGGCATGGGGGTGGTTTCAATGGGAAATCGCATTGACAAGTGGCAGGCGTGTAGAATCCCACCGCCAGCGAAAGGCACGCCCTCGAGGAACACACGGCTGGGGATGCCCTGAATATAGCTGCTGATCATTACATTAACATACCATGGAATGGCTCAACAAAAGTTTTGATTTATTTACGGTGATAGACACAACTGACAACTTCAAAACATTCGAACCCCGACATCCGCAGCAGAGGTGGAGGCCGCACGCTGACTGTTTCATCCTGATGCATGTGGTGACCATGGTGGGTATGCTCTGCTGGCCCAACCTTCCCATGGTGGGAGCCACGACTTCAGACAGACTGCGGAGTGTGATCTACTCTGACGGGTGGATGTTGAAGCTCTGCTAGATATTCTGCTGCCTCCATTTGCATTCCACCAGTGAGTTGGCAGCCACTTCCAGAGGCTCACCATCTGACTGAGGCTGAGCAGGCGACTGGTCGCGAATAGCTCTCCATGTGCCGGAGACCTGCGCTGCCCCTGTTTCCGACTGCTCCGGGGGTGTCTCCGTGAGCCAGTGACCTGGACTGCCCCTGTTTCTGACTGCTCCAAAGATGCGTCTGTGAGTTTTTCTCCAGAAAGTGACCCCGGTTTCGAACCTTGATCGACATCCCACCAAGGTGTGTGTCTGCACTGGCGGAGGGAGTGAGCGAGCGAGCGAGAGCCCCTTATCCTCAGATGTGCTTCGGGGGCTCGGAGAGCTGCAGGGCTGGCTAACTGACTGCGGTCTGCTGGTACCTACAAAGACAAAAGGATAGTTTAAGTGCATTAGCTGCAGCTAATTCAGAGTATATTGCACTCACTTCGAATTTCAGGCTTGGGTGAAGTGACGGAGCTGAGATTTGGTTGTTGTGGGAGGTCTAACACTGTGTCACCAAAGAAGGGGCCTCTGTCCTCACTGGCCAGCTCTGTAGCAACTCCCTTAAACTCACCAATGTTATGAAAATGAAATGAAATGAAAATGGCTTATTGTCACAAGTAGGCTTCAATGAAGTTACTGTGAAAAGCCCCTAGACGCCACATTCCGGCACCTGTTTGGAGAGGCTGGTACGGGAATTGAACCGTGCTGCTGGCCTGCCTTGGTCTGCTTTCAAAGCCAGCAATTTAGCCCAGTGTGCTAAACCAGCCCCAGTTATATTACTTTATATTATACTGTTATATTACTTTACGTAATATATATTACTCTTTGAACCAGCCGAATTGATGAATTAAACAATCGTCTTCTTTTAAAGATGAACTAATTTAATGAGTAATATAAATAATATTCTGTGAGTCCTTTGTACTTAATGCTCAGCTAGTAAAAGAAGTAAAATACAGTAAAGATAACTAACTAACTATACAATGTAATAATGAAATAACATATAACTTCTCTCTCTAACTAATCTAGGTCTTGTCTGTTCACTCTCCTGAAGCACACTCTCTGAGAAAGAGCGGGAAAGTCTTTCTTCTACCATCTGATAGTGAGACATCTAGTGTTGAATTGACTGTACTACATTTACATACATTGATCATGTATATTCACATACAGAGATCACTACAACTGAGGCAGATGATTTCTGCCGTTAGACCCCGATCTGTGGCTCACCCACGTGTGTTGTGTACATGTTTGGCTCGTATGAGGACATAAGAAAGAAACGTGAGCAGAGGGGCTGGTGCTGAGATTGGGTGAAATGCATGTCCTCTGGGCGTGGTGTGCCCTACCCCAGAAAGGACAGAGATTGGAGCTCAAGCAATAAGACAAATGGCGTGGTGGCGTTGTGAATGTCTCCATGAGAGAAAGAGTGTTGATATCTGTCCCCCACCACTGAATGTATAATAACCATGAAGAAAGTAACCACTTGAGCATATGATGCCATGCTGAGTTTGATAGTGGAGAGAGCTGAGAGAGAACTTACCCTGACAGGGCGAATGATCAGATGAGATCATTCATCCTCTTCTTGCACTGGATGGCAATATCCTCGCAGGCTGAAGAGATGAGATTTATATGTTTCTCTGAGCTACCCCTGGGCTAGAGCATATGCCGGTGAGCCCTGGTGCTTAAAGCTGGTGCAGCCTTATTCTTAAGGCTACTTGTCTTTTGATTCTGGGTTCTTGACATTTTGGAGGGTCTCCTGAAGGCAGGTGGGCTACATGAAGGTGCTGGACTGGTATAGAAATATGGGGCCGGGACCTTTGAACCCACCAGCTGATGGAATGTGGACAAATCAGCTGTTGCCCCACCAAATGGTTCAGAGGGGCACTCACCTGTGTATGATTAATAACGTTTCAAGCGTACAATCTGCCGTGGGATTCTGCCATCTTGGCCAGTGGGCAAGGTCCCACCGGTGTCGCCCACCACCGCATTTCATCTCAGAATGGGAGGATTCCGCCCAATAATATTTTGGAAATGCCAGATAGGAACCTACGCATGACCATTCTAACATATATTTCGACCTTATTTCCACAGAGTTCTCTCAAGATGGTGACTCAGACTCCACGACGGCAAATAAATCAGAAGCTCGCAGCATTCACTCATCTCATCCTGGTGACATTACAATATCGCCCAGGCAAAGCAGCGGGGCAAAATACACTGGTGAGACATAAGTTGCTGAATTTTAGGGAATTAAAATGGGTGCACTTCATTTCAGATTGCCACTGAGGGCTCATTGCTGCTGCAGAAGAATAAAGGGACAGGACAATGGAAAGATGTGTGTGTACATGGTGGTGGGCATGTAAATGGTGGGTACAATGTTCTCTGGACATTTGTGCTTGTTAAGTGATTTGAACTTTCTGAATTCTGCCTCAGTGTACCCGAACAGGCGCCGGAGTGTGGCGACTAGGGGATTTTCACAGTAACTTCATCGCAGCATTAATGTAAGCCTACGTGTGACAATAATAATGATTATTATTATTAGGGATAGGGAGCAGTCTGGCGGGACGGTTGTGTCCTGAGTGCCTTAGGAATTTAGTTAACTGTGCTGTGAGCGAGAGGTTGTTGCACCAGTTTTCCTGTCTGCAATTGAGCTTAATGTTCTGTTTCTTCAGTCTCAGCGACAGCACGGGCGCTTTCCATCCCCAAGGAGCCATTGGCAACACATTGATTGACATTTGTGTCTAGCAAAGGCACAGGATCATTGATTGGGCAGTTTGCTGGTCATAGTTCTCCTCTTATAGGATTATTTTGGGCTCCATGCTTACTTCAATAGTCGATTTGCATTCCTAGGCTTTCCAGCCAGAGAACGACTCTGATTACTTCTGTGAATAGTTCAGTCAGCTAGAGTGGTTCTGCATTTCGGAAACGTTTAAAATTAAAATACCATTTGTAAAGGCCATGAAGAGTTTGTGAGCCAAATGAAAATTTACACTAATATTTACGTAGCACCAGTACTTTGCTACTGGTTGATGCACCATCAATTGGACACGAGACGAAGATGTGATCCAAACAAAAGGCTTTAATGCACAAGATGTGTGCCCGGCAGCAGACATAGAGAAGAATGGCCGACTGCCGGGAAGCACGGGTTCTTATATCCCGCCTTGTAGGCGGAGCTACCTACCTCTAAGCCAATCGGCTGAGAGGCACATGACTTACCCAGGCCTCACGGTAGCATGGTGGTTAGCATCAATGCTTCACAGCTCCAGGATCCCAGGTTCGATTCCCGGCTGGGTCACTGTCTGTGTGGAGTCTGCACGTCCTCCCCGTGTGTGCGTGGGTTTGCTCCGGGTGCTCCGGTTTCCTCCCACAGTCCAAAGATGTGCGGGTTAGGTGGATTGGCCATGCTAAAAATTGCCCGTAGTGTAAGGTTAATGGGGGGATTGTTGGGTTACGGGTATACGGGTTACGTGGGTTTAAGTAGGGTGATCATTGCTCGGCACAACATCGAGGGCCGAAGGGCCTGTTCTGTGCTGTACTGTTCTATTCTAATGGGCAGCGAGACCTCTGCACCAATAGCAGCTCACTTCTAAGGCACCGTAATAACCCTAGTCATACTGCCACATTCACCCCTTGTTGAAAAGGAAGCGGGGGGGGGGAAACGCGGGCATGAGGGGGATGGGGGGTGGTGGTGTCCCGTGAGTACATGAGACTGGTAGTATGACTAGAGCTGTTTAGGCCGTACAATTGGATCGATGGCTTCCCACTGATCCGTAAATAATGTGCAAAAGGAAAAAACAACAACTATGTACAGTGTGCATAATCGGGGGAGGGGGAGGGGGTGGAGGGGGGGGGGGGAATGTGTGAACAGGTAAAGAACAAAAGAAAATCACAAGAGTCCATCCGCAGGCAGAAGTCCACCCGTAGGTCACATCGATTCAATCAGTCGAGTGGGCGCCTTTGATGTCCTGCTTGACCTGCGTAGTGGTGCCGGCCACATCGGAACGGTGGTCGTCCATGACTCCGGGAACGATGATCTTGTTTATGTGTCCGTACCCCTTGTCGGAGCTAGCGGGGGCCAGGCCGGGGGAGGGGGTCTCTGTCCGCTGAGCTGTGGGTGCGTTGTTGCTTGGGGCAGTGGGTGTCGGGGGGTGGGGGGGGGGGGGTGGGGGGCTGGTGCTGGGGGGTGTGGCCGAGATCCGGCGGGTGCCAGGTCCCGGAGGGAGACCGTGTCCTGTCGGCCGCCGGGTGCTCCACATACGCGTATTGTGGATTTGCGTGTAGTAGCTGGACTCTTTCAACCAACGGGTCGACTTGTGCATCCACCAGCCAAGTCGGGAGCGGGGTCCCTGAGGAAGACTTCCTGGGAAAAACAAGAAGACGTTCATGAGGCGTTTGGTTAGTGGCGGTACAGAGAAGTGACCGGATTGGGTGGAGGGCTTCTGGGAGGACCTCTTGCCAGTGGGAGACTGGGAGATTTCTGGACCGTAGGGCCAGCAGGACGGTCTTCCAGACTGTACCGTTCGCCCTCTTGACCTGTCCGTTACCCCGGGTGTTGTAACTGGTCGTCCTGCTGGAGGCGATGCCCCTGCTGAGCAGAAATTGACGCAGCTCGTCGCTCATAAATGAGGACCCCCGATCGCTATGAATGTATGCGGGGTAACCGAACAGGGAGAAGATGGTATGCAGGGCTTTGATAATGGTAGTTGTCCCGTGGTCATGTCAGGACAGGGGATGGCGAAAGGAAACGGGAGTACTCATCAATCACGTTGAGGAAGTACGTGTTGCGGTTGTTGGAGGGGAGGGGACCTTTGAAGTCCCTGCTGAGACGTTCAAAGGGGCAGGAAGCCTTTATCAGGTGCGCTCGTTCAGGGCGGTAGAAGTGCGCTTGCACTCCGCGCAGATGTGGCAGTCCCTGGTCACTGTACTGACCTCCTCGATGGAGTAGGGCAGGTTGCGGGTCTTTATGAAATGGAAAAAGCGGGTGACCCCCGGGTGGCAGAGGTCCGCGTGGAGGGTTCGGAGGCGGCCCACTTGTGCGTTGGCACAGTTGCCGCGGGACAGGGCATCGGGAGGCTCGTTTAGCTTCCCAGGACGATACAAGATGTCATAGTTGTACGTGGACAACTCAATCCTCCACCGCAAGATTTTATCGTTCTTTATCTTGCCCCTCTGTGCATTATCAAACATGAAAGCCACGGACCATTGGTCTGTGAGGAGGGTAAACCTCCTGCCGGCCAGATAGTGCCTCCAATGTCGCACAGCTTCAACTATGGCCTGTGCTTCCTTCTCGACCGAGGAATGGCAGATTTCGGAAGCATGGAGGGTACGGGAGAAGAAAGTCACGGGTCTGCCCGCTTGGTTGAGGGTGGCCTCCAGAGCAACATCAGACGCGTCGCTCTCGACCTGAAAGGGGAGGGACTCGTCGATAGCGCGCATCGTGACCTTTGAAATGACTGCTTTGATGCGGCTAAAGGCCTGGCGGGCCTCCATCGACAGGGGGATCGTGGTGGACTGGATGAGGGGACGGGCTTTGTCGGTGTAATTGGGGACCCACTGGGCGTAATATGAAAAGAAGCCCAAACAGCGCGTGAGGGCTTTGTGGGAGTGGGGGAGGGGGAGCTCCATCTGGGGGCGCATGCGTTCGGGGTCATGGCCTATCACTCCGTTACGCAATATGTAGCCGAGGATGGCTAGATGGCCGGTGCTAAACACGCACTTATCCTTATTGTAGGTCAGGTTAAGGAGTTTTGCGGAACGGAGGAATTTGCGGAGGTTGGCGTTGTGGTCCTGCTGGTCATGGCTGCAGATGGTGACATTGTCGAGATACGGGAAGGTTGCCCATAAACCGTGTTGGTCAACCATTCGGTTCATCTCCCTTTGGAAGACAAAGACCCCATTCGTGACACCGAAAGGAACCCTTAAAAAGTGGTAGAGTCGCCCATCCGCTTCGAACGCGGTGTACTTTCGGTCATTCGTGCAGATGGGGAGCTGGTGGTAGGCAGACTTATGGTCCACCGTGGAAAAAACCTTGTACTGCGCGATCCTGTTGACCAGGTCGGAGATACGTGGGAGAGAATACGCATCCAGCTGCGTAAACCTGTTGATGGTCTGACTGTAGTCTATGACCATCCGATTTTTCTCCCCGGTCTTAACCACCAGCACTTGTGCTCGCCAGGGGCTGTTGCTAGCCTCGATAATCCCTTCCTTCAGAAACCTTTGGACTTCGGATCTGATGAAGGTCCAGTCCTGGGCACTGTACCGTCTGCTCCTGGTGGCGACGGGTTTGCAATCCGGGGTGAGGTTTGCAACAAGAATGGGGGATCGACCTTGAGGGACGTGAGGCTGCAGACAGTAAGGGGGGGCACAGGGCCGCCAAATTTGAATGTTAAGCTCTGGAGGTTGCACTGGAAATCTAACCCCAGGAGTGCTGCTGCGCAGAGGCGGGGAAGGACGAAGAGCTTATAGTTTTTAAACTCCCTTCCCTGGACCGTGAGGTCCGCTACGCAGCACCCTGTGATCTGGACCGAGTGCAAACCGGAGGCCAGAGCGATTCTTTGTTTTATCGGGTAAACGGGAAGTGCGCAGCGTCTTACCGTGGCGGGGTGGACAAAACTTTCCGTGCTCCCGGAGTCCAACAGGCAGCTCGTCTCGTGGCCGTTGAGAAAGGTCTTCGTGGTCGCCGTGGAAAGCGTGCGGGGCCGTGACTGATCCAACGTTACTGAGGTGAGTCGTGGCAGGAACTCCGAGTCGTCATCGACAGTGAGTTGTCACTTGCGGGGGCCTCGGTGCCGATCCAAGATGGCGCCACCTGTCGGCCGCACGTGGTGGGGGGTGAACAAAATGACGGTGCCCGGGGATCGCACGTGGCGTCGGGAGCCCAAAATGGCGGCGCCCGGTGATCACTCGTGGCGGTGCGAGGTGGGGGCAGAGAGATTCGCAGGCCGCGTGAGGAGCACTGGGGGGGGGACCCGCGGTCGCTGCTCGGGACTACAGCGACCGCCTTTGACTGGCAAACGGCCGCAAAATGGGCCTTTCTGCCGCAGCTTTTACAGGTTGTGGTGCAGGCCGGGCAGCGCTGGCGGGGGTGCTTGGCCTGGCCGCAAATGTAGCAGCGGGGCCCCGTGGGTTTATCGGGGCACCCTGCGGTGCAGGCCTGAGGGGGTTCCGAGTCTGCGGAGGTGAGGGGGGTCGCATTCCATACTGCCCAGGGGGCAGCCGCACGGTCGGGAGCGTCCGCGCGGGAGTTGCGGTTAGCGACATCGAGAGAGGAGGCGAGGGCCCGTGCCTCAGCGAGGCTTAAAGTTTCTTTCTCCAAGAGTCTCTGGCAGATCTGGGAAGTTGAATCCCCGCAACGAAAGCGTCTCTGATTAAAAGTTCGGTGTGCTCGGCTGCAGAAACTTGAGGGCAGGCACAGTTTCTCCCCAGAACAAGGAGGGTCTGGTAGAATTTGTCTAAAGACTCACCAGGGAATTGCTGTATCGTGGCCAGCAAGTGCCGTGCGTAGACCTGGTTCACCTGCCGGATGAAATGTCCCTTTAGCAAGTCCATAGCTGTGTCATAGTCTGTTGTGTCCTCTATGAGCGTGTACACGGCGGTGCCCACACACGAGTGGAAGATATGCAGCTTTTGTTCCCTCGTCGGGCGGTTTTCGGCTGTGCTCAAGTAACCATTGAAACACGCCAGCCAGTGTTTAAATGCAGCTGTTGCATTTGCTGCATGCGGGCTGAGTCGAAGGCACTCTGGCCTGATACCAAGCTCCATCTTTTAAAACTTGTGCATTAAATTGATGCACCGTCAATTGGACACGAGACGAAGATGTGATCCAAATAAAAGGCTTTAATGCACAAGATGTGTGCCCGGCAGCAGGCGTACAGAAGAATGGCCGACTGCCGGGAAGCACGGGTTCTTATATCCCGCCTTGTAGGTGGAGCTACTTACCTCTCAGCCAATCAGCTGAGAGGCACATGACTTACCCGGGCCAATGGACAGCGAGTCCTCTGCACCAATAGCTGCTCACTTCTAAGGTACCGTAATACCCCTAGTCATACTACCCCACTGGTCTTCTCTCTCCAGCTGGTAAATAACTGGCGGGCTCTATTTATACAACAGAAAACGTTAACAATTGCCCACCCTCTTATTGGGGGAGCTCACATTCCCCGAGATCCATGGGGTAGCCTATTGCCCCTACCAATAGGATCTGCGCAGGTTACAACAATACCCCTTTCCAACTGGGTTAGTTATCATGAACCTATATCACACTTCTAAACGATATACTACATATAAAATGAAAGTGCTAGAAGTAAGGAATGTTTTAATAGTTACTCTTGTGCTGTTCTCAATGCTCCTCCATGTGTGGTCCCCTCTCAGGTTCCTTGCTCAGCAGGCACTTCAACGTTATTTCAGGCGAGGGTCTACCACAATTCTGCAGATTCCCAGATATGAGAACCACTGAGCTAGAACCAATAGAATTTTTGAAAATATGGGAGGTGTGGTTTGGTGTCTTTACTTAAGGTTGAAGTACATTACTAATCAGACGAAATGCATGATTCACTGCTGTATATTATTTACTGTCAATTCACCTATTCTATTGAAATAAAATCATTTGTTAATTACGATGCTGGATCTCAGTTTGGTAAGAGTGTATATTCAGAACACTAACAACAATGAAGAAAGAAAATTACAGCACAGGAGCAAGCCCTTCAGCCCTCCAAGACTGCACCGACCATGTCGCCAGACTGAACTAAAATCCCCTCCCCTTCCGGAGACCATATCCCTCTATTCCCATCCTATTCATGTATTTGTCAAGACGCCCCTTAAAAGCCACTGTCGTATTTTCTTCCACCATAAGACCATAAGTCATCGGAGCAGAATTAGGCCACTAAGCCCATCGAGTCATGGCTGATATTTTCTCATCCCCATTCGCCTGCCTTCTCCCCAAAACCCCTGATCCCCTTATTAATCGCCACCTCCCCCGACAGCGATTTCCAGGTTCCCACCACCATCTAGAACATAGAACAGTACAGCACAGAACAGGCCCTTCGGCCCTCAATGTTGTGCCGAGCCATGATCACCCTACTCAAACCCACATATCCACCCTATACCCGTAACCCAACAACCCCCCCTTAACCTTACTTTTTTTAGGACTCTACGGGCAATTTAGCATGGCCAATCCACCTAACCCGCACATCTTTGGACTGTGGGAGGAAACCAGAGCACCCGGAGGAAACCCACGCACACAGGGGGAGGACGTGCAGACTCGACACAGACAGTGACCCAGCCGGGAATCGAACCTGGGACCCTGGAGCTGTGAAGCATTTATGCTAACCACCATGCTACCCTGCTGCCCCAAAAATCTGTGTAAAAAAACACGCCTGGTACATCTCTTTTAAACCTTGCCGCTCCTTTGAACCTTGAAGAGAAATTTGGGCCAAAGGAAATACTTCCAGTGGCAAATGTCAACCAAAGTAAGAATTCACTCTTATGATTCTGGATTTCAGTGTCATTTATTTAACTATTGGGTAGGTTAAGGCACATTCCAGATCATAGTGAATGTGAGGTCAGCTTAAGATAACACTGAACATGAGATACTATTAAGGCATCAAAAGATTTGATAATGATGGTGGTCTAAGTTTGCAACCTCAGTAAGAGTAATTAGAACACATCAATGGCATGTGTTCTAATACACTGGTGCTAGGTTGCTGGGTTTTTACGCACTTAGAATACTCTGCAGTCATTTAAAAATGGTGGCTAGACTTGACCACAGAATTCCCACTCCCCCCTTTCCCAGCACCCCCAATTTTCATTGGTGCAAAATAAGGATACAGATAGCAACCCCACATCTTGCACTGCTGTCCTGTCTTGCTCCATTATGGGGACTCCTGGTGCCCCCCCTTCCAAATTTCTGTGGAGTCAGTTACATTTTTGGATGACACATGGGCCGCGATTCTCCGCTCCCCAGGCCGGGTGGGAGAATTGCGGGAGGGCCGCTCTGGCACCCCTCGCGATTCTCCCACCCCCCCCCCCCCCCAAAATGTCGCGTTTTGCGACACGCCGCTCGGAGAATCGCGGGTCGCCGTTTTTTACGGCGACCGCCGATTCTCCGGCCTGGATGGGCCGAGTGGCCTGACGTTCCCGACCTGTTCACGCCGGCGTCAAGCACACTTGGTTGCTGCCGGCGTGAATAGCGCGCGACAGGTAA
The DNA here is from genome assembly GCF_902713615.1 of Scyliorhinus canicula. NCBI lineage: Eukaryota > Metazoa > Chordata > Chondrichthyes > Carcharhiniformes > Scyliorhinidae > Scyliorhinus > Scyliorhinus canicula. The sequence continues at coordinate 270,471,937 of NC_052147.1, forward strand.
GTGTGGGGCCTGTGAGGAGCGGAGGGGGGATCGAGCACCACGGGCGTGCTCGGGAGGGGACTGGCCAGCGATCGGTGCCCACCGCTCATCGGGCCGGCATCTCTAAGAGACGCACTCTTTCCCCTCCGCCGCCCCGCAAGATCAAGCCGCCACATCTTGTGGGGCAGCGGAGGGGAGGACGGCAACCGCACATGCATGTCTGACGTCACTTAGGCGCCGCCGCCGCGTCATTCTCGGTACGCTGCTTTGACGCAAGCGTCAAGGCCTGGCGACCAAGTTCCTCGCAATGCCGCTCCTAGCCCCCACGGGGGGGTAGAATAGGGAGCGAGGAGCGGCCTCCGAAGCCGGAGTGAAACATTCCGGGTTTCACTCCGGCGTCGGCCGTTGCGGAGAATCGCGCCCCTGGTTCATGGCCCTTCAGAGAAATTGTGAACCATATTCGGGAATATTTTGTGAGTTAAGTTCGAAAGGACTTACCCAAACCCCCCCACGCCCCCTCCAAGTCAATTCAGTGCTAATTTATGCCTCCCACGCATGGCCCCTCAGGTCCTCCATGCCTTCTCATAGCCCTTCCATGCCCATTCACCGAGTTTGCACGACATATAGAACCGGTGAACCATAGAGTAATAATGGCATGTGTGGAATTGCTCAGAAATCAAAACACCCGTTCGAACATATTCTTTTGAAAAGTAAAACTGTTGTTCCTACTACCCTATTAAAGGATCAATAACAGGGACTTCCAACACTTCACACCTATTTAGATTGTGCAAATAATCATTGAGGCATTGACAAAAGGGTTCACAGAAGAACAATTTATTGTAACCAAACATAGTCAACAGTTCCCTCCAGCTTTCAAAACAGACCCCCCCCCCCCCCCCCCCCCCCCCCGCTGTGAAATTATTTCATGAGTCTGGGTGCTCAGCCAGGTATTCATATTAAGGACCATGCATGTGAATTCATTGCTATAAAACTGGATAGCCTTCACTGTCATTGGATTAAAATCTTGCCGCTTCCTTCCTAACAGCACTATGGCTACACCTGCACCAGCTGGGCTGCAGCAGCTCAAGAAGGTGGATCACCAACACCTTCTCAAGGGTCGTTAAAGATGGGCAACTAATGTTGGCTTACCAGCAATACCCACATCCCATCAAATAATTTTCTACAAATCTGCTCTTCTGCCCTGAGGTGCTTCCACCCCTGTCAATCCACCAGCTGTTGTCTTGCAGAAGCTGCCCATTCTGCATGCTCCTAGTCCTTGTTTGGTATACTCAGGTTAACATCCTGACAGTCATGATGCACCATCTGGGCCATATTCAAAGTGTCCGGGACCGTCCTGGCTAATGTTGGGAGATAATTTCTCGTTTCCGTCATGTCAAAACCAGCAGTCCTCCGATGCCTACTTTCACAGCCTCAGCTTCTATTAATAAAGTCAGGAATCCTGTGTGCCTTTTTAATGCCTGCTCAAGTTGTGCACACCCAGCCCCAGGCTTCTTTGTTTATGCATGTCTTTAAGATTGCATCAATTAACTTATATTGCTGCTCCTCATTCTTCCCACCAAAATGAATCACCTCACACTGCTTTGTTAAATTTGCCCTGCCAAGTTGGCGACCATTTTCACCAGTGTGTCTCCTTGCATAACTGTTTACTAAATTTCCAGATTTCATGTTGTTGTCAAACTTTGAAATTATGTCTTCAACCCCCCCCCCCCCCCCCCCCCCCCCCACCTAGGTCCAGATCATTACTCCGATCCAAAAAGATCAATGGTGCCAACATTGACCCCTGGGGGACACCTCCAGTAGTTCATTGTTATTATGTACTTCGAGGGAAATTATCTGGCAGATATGTAACCTGAAAGACAGCTTTGAGCACTTCGTTCTCCTCATAAATATTGTCCTGTGGGATGTAATAAAATCACAGAACTGTTAAATTGCTTGCTGCTTTTCGTGTTTCTTTATTTTTCTTGCCATCATCCGAGGCTGGTTTTCTTTGAAGTTAATGATCTGATGGAATAATAACAAGATAACTTTCTTCCGAATTTCTAAGTGTTGACACGCTTAATTCAAAAAATGTGTCAGAATTAGTATACAGATGTATTTTTATATATATTGACACAGGCTAAAAATCATGTCACCAATTCTACTTTGACTTTGCTGTCAGGGGCCAGATCCTATCGGCTCATCCATCTAACCAACTGTCATGCAGCATATTCAATTGGGTTTAGCGGTAGTTTAATCGGCAAATGCACTTTGCAGCATTTGGAATTTTCATTCAGTACATGGGAAATGACTCAGACATCATAGGCGGGATTGTCCCGAATCCGTGCGATGGCTCGACGCCAGCGTAATAAACGGCACGAACCACTCCGGCGTTGGGCCGTCCGGAAGTTGTGGAATTCTCCGCACTTCGGCGGCTAGGCCGGCGCTGGAGGTGTTGCATGAGTTAGCGCATGCGCAGAATCGCCGGCGTGTTTCAGTGCATGTGCAGACCGGCCGGCATATTTTAGCGCATGCACGGGGGGGGGTGCCTTCTCTGCACCGGCCATGGCGGAACCCTACAGGGGCCGGCAAGGAAGGAAGGAGTGCCCCCATGGCACAGGCCCGCCCGCAAATTGGTGGGCCCCGATCTCGGGCCGGGCCAATGTAGGGCCCCCCCCGGGGTCGGATAACCCCTCACCCCCCTGTGGACCGCACCAGCCAATTTACCTGCCAGGTCCCGCCATGTGGGACCATGTCCAATCCATGCTGGCAGGACTGGCCAGAAACCGACAGCCGCTCGGCAATTCGCGGCCTGGAGAATTGCCGGGTGGGGGGGGGCAGCTGTCAGCGGCCTCCGACTGGCGCGACGTGAGCCCCACCCGAAAACCAGCACCGGAGAATAAGACAGCCTACGTCTGAGCAACTGAGCAGGATTCATGCCCCCCCCCCCCCCCCCGCCCCCGGGGATTCTCCAACCCGGCGGGGGATCGGAGAATCCCACCCTAAGAGTCTATTCCTTCACTCCAGGTCTGAAGACCTGTGCTGGAAAACGTTCAATGATCTGACCAGTTCCGGCAAGGTAACACACTATTACAGAGACACAATAGCATAGAAAGAGACAATTTGATGTACTGTATGTATACAAGTGTCCTTTGGAGCAATCAGTACTTGACAACCAGTTTATTAAGGGTAAAACTCTGTTTAGATTTATTCACAAAATGAAACATCTCTATACTTCTTAACTCAGCCATCACACCAGTTTCAGCAAGTGTCTCTGTCTGCGTACTTAAGTAGCAACCCAATCAATGCCCTCCACCTGCATATAATTAAACACAATTGATATGCAATTAACATTGAGTTGTTCCCCCCCCCATCCCTGTAAACCTGTGAGCTTATTTCCTTCAGGCACCCATTCAATTTCTTTTGAAGTCATTGGTTGTCTCCACTTCCGTCACCCTCATAAACAGCAGGTTCCAGGTCACTGCCACTCACTGAATGAAAGCTTTTCTCCACCACATTCCCTGACATCTCTTCCCTGAAACCTTACATTTGTGGCACCTTCTCCTTCTACCACTAACTCATGGGAACAACTTTTTTTTATCTGAACGAAATGAAAATCGCTTATTGTCACAAGTAGGCTTCAAATGAAGTTACTGTGAAAAGCCTCTAGTCACCACATCTGGCACCTGTTCAGGGAGACTGGTATGGGAATTGAACCGTGCTGCGGGCCTGCTTTCAAAGCCAGTGATTTAGCCCTGTGCTAAACCAGCCCATCATCTACCATATGATGTAGTTTAAATGGATTTCAGCAAAGCCTTTAACAAGGTTCCACATGGGAGCCTGATAAAGCACATGGGATTCAGGGTTTTCACAGTTGGATCCCAAACTGGTTTAGCGGTAGGCGACGGAGGGTGCTGGGTGGGAGGCTGTTTGTGTGACTGGAAGCCGGTGTCCAATAGCTTACTACTGGGATCAGTGCTGGCCCCCTTATTATACATGGCACATATAAACAATATAGATGGGAATATGAGGGATGTTGATAAATACGTTTACGGATGACATAAAGGTTGGAAGATGGTTAACAGTGAGGAAGAAGGTCTGAGGTTACGAGGAGATATAGATGGGTTGGTCAGATGGGCAAATCAGTGGCAGATGGAATTTAATCCTGAAATGTGCGAGGTGATGCACTTTGGAAGGAGTAACACTGCAGTGGAGTACTTAATGAATGGCAGGGCACCAGCAAGCTGAGAGGAACAGAGGGATCTTGGGGTGCTTGTCCACAGACCCCTGAAGGCAGAAGCATAGGTGGATAGGTTAGTTAAGGACGTATACAGGACACTTGACTTTATCAGTCATGGTAGAGATTATAAAAGCAGAGAGGCTATTTTGGAGATGCACAGGACAGGACTATTGTTAGGCCACAACTGAATATTGTGTGCTTTTCTGGTCGCCACTCTATTGGAATGATTTCTCTGGTTCCCAGTGATTTCCCTGACAAGGGTGCAGAGGAGGTTTGTCAAGGTATTGCCTGGGATGGAGCATTTGAAAAATGAAAATCGCTTATTGTCACGAGTAGGTTTCAATTAAGTTACTGTGAAAAGCCCCTAGTCGCCACATTCCGGCGCCTGTCCGGGGAGGCTGGTACGGGAATCGAACCGTGCTGCTGACCTGCTTGGTCTGCTTTAAAAGCCAGGTGATTTGAGCTATGAAGGGAGGCTGGATAGGCTTGGGTTGCTTTCTTTAGAGCAGAGAGGCTGGTAGGGTGGAGGGGGCGGGGGGGGGGGGGGGGGGGGGGGGGGGGGGAGTTGTCTCTGATTGAGGTTATAAGATTACGAGGAGTATGGACAGGATCGGTCGGAAGCTACTGTTCCCCTTAGTTGAAGGGTCAATAATGAAGGGGAATAATTTTAAGGTGAGTCAGGACGTTTAGAGGGGATTTGAGGGAATATTCTTTTAACCCAGAGGGAGTCTGGAATGCACTGCCTGGGAGGGTAGTAAAGGAGGGAAACCTGACAATCTTTAAAAAGTGCGTGGGTGAGCACTTGGAAATGTCATAACATTCAGGCAATGGGCCAAGTCCCGGAAAAGTGAGATTAGCGTAGACTGAGTGTAATTTTGTCAGTGTGGACCCGATGTGCTGAAGGGCTTCACCTGTACAAGATGACTCTATGACATATCTAAACCTGTTGTAATCTTGCTCAAAAGAGAATTAGATCATTATTTGAAAGGAAGAATTTGCAGGGCTATGGGGGTAAGTGGCACGAAGGGAATTGTTTTTTTTACAGAGAGCTGGCATAGACAAGACAGGGATGGATTAATCTCATTTTCTGTTATCGCCATTCTATGATTCCATTCTATGATGCTACCAAATTTCCCCTCAATTTGTTTAGTTCCAAGGAAAACAAAGGCAACTTCTCCAACCGAACCTTGTCGCAAAAATCCCCCATCCCGGGAACCATCCTGGTAAATCTCCTTTGTATCCTCTCAAGGGTCCTAACATTCTTCATGAAGTGCAGTGACCAGGAGTGGTCACTGGGTAATCTCTCTTTTCTTCCTGGGCAACACACTTGTCAGCCTTTTTAAAAGCGCAGTTGCACAGATAACTCTTCACACTGCAGTCCGCAACTCAGCACACTGCTTTTATTTACGTGAAAGGCCAGAAAACCTACTTCTCCAAATCAGCAGCTCTCCCTCGTGCAGCTTACTTCATCTTTCCCATGCTGCTCAGTACCTATTGCATTTACTCTCAGTTACTCTATCTTTCTACATAGCAAATTGACTCACAATATTGCACTAAAGAACAGCTACAAAAGAGGATATCGCCACCCATATACCCTTCAACTCCACCCGGCAAAGGCATTTGGAGCTTGTGGGCACTCACTGAACTCTTGCTTTGAGAAATGACAAGATTGACAAGATTGCCGGCATCTTCCCAATTGAGCACTTACGGAATCTCTCTGGGATCCCAAGGAGATGGTTGGTGGGTTCTGCTCATTCATGGTCACTGAGTCCACCCCCATTGTACATCAATGTCTGCTCCACTTAAAATGGACCACAGCCCTGAGGTTTTGTTTGTCAAGATCCTTTAAACCTACCACATTGGTTTCAAGGAGAACAATACCATTCTTGGGCATCACTGCATCTATCTCTGCATCTCCTGTGAGGTGCATTGACTGAGACACAGCTGTAGAAACCCAGGCAGCATGGCTTCTTTCAACATTGATAGAAAACGTCAAGGCAGAGAGAAAGACACGGTAAAAACTGGGAAATATAAGTTACTGGTCCAAACTGACGTTCCGTCTCAACCCACACCAGGACCAAGGGGAAACCATCATTGATCTGTCCGTGGGACTGTTGGAGTACGCACTTCCCAGATAGGGAGCAGAGGCCACCCACCTGGGGCTCATAATGAACAAAGAGAGAAGCAGACCCAAAGCAGGGCCTGGTGTGGTTAGTTCACCCAGCATAGACTGCACTGGCAGCGATATGCTTTGAGCAGAATTTTGCAAATATTTAAATCAAATGATGTTCATTTACTGCAACCTTCCGCTGAGTTACTAAAGTATACAATGATAATAATAATAATAATCTTTATTAGTGTCACAAGTAGGCTTACATTAACACTGCAATGAAGTTACTGTGAAAATTACCCAGTCGCCACACTCCGGCGCTTGTTCGGATACACTGAGGGAGAATTCAAAATATCCAAATCACCCAACAGCACGTCTTTCGTGAGGAAACCGGAGCGCCTGGAAGAAACCCATGTAGACACGGGAAGAACATGGCCAGTACAAGGCCAGTTCAGAGCTGTATACTTATTTCACAGTTTTTGCAGTCTTTCCCCACACCCTTCAGTCTCAGACAAGCCATATGGGAACTGGGAAGGCCATTCCTCAGCCAATGTGCAAATCGTGTATGATATCAGACCATCCTCTTGGATCCTCTGGATCTTGTCTATATGGACTTCAGTAAGGTCTTTGACAAGGTCCCTCATGGCAGACTTGTACAAAAGGTGAAGTCACATGGGATCAGGGGTGAGCTGGCAAGACGGATACAGAACAGGCTAGGTCATAGAAGGCAGAGAGCAGCAATGGAAGGGTGTTCTGATTGGAGGGCTGTGACTAGTGGTGTTCAGCAGGGATCAGTGCTGGGACCTTTGCTGTTCGTAGTATATAGAAATGATTTTGAGGCAAATGTAACTGGTTTGATTAGTAAGTTTGCAGATGACACAAAGGTTGGTGGAATTGCGGATAGCAATGAGAACTGGCAGAGGATCCAGCAGGATTTAGATCCTGACGTCAGTTGGCCCTAACGTCAGTTGTAATGAAGTGCTTCGAGAGGTTGATCATGAAGCGCATCACCTCCATACTCCCGGAACGCCTTGACCCACTTCAATCCGTATACCGTCGCAACCGGGCCACATCAGACGCTATTTCCCTGGCCTTACACTCATCCCTAGAGCGTCTCGAAAATAAGGACTCCTACATCAGACTCCTATTTATTGACTACACCATAATCCCACCCAAGCTCATATCAAAGCTCCAAAACCTAGGACTTGGCTCTCCACTCTGCAACTGGATACTCGATTTTCTGACCAACAGACCACAATTAGTAAGAATGAACACCAACACCTCCTCCACAATAGTCCTCAATACTGGTGCCCCGCAAGGCTGCGTACTTAGCCCCCTACTCTACTCCCTGTACACACACGACTGCATGTCAAAACTTGATTCCAACTCCATCTACAAGTTTGCTGACGATACGACCATATTGGTCCGGATTTCGAATAATGACGAGTCAGAATAGAGGAGGGAGATAGAGAACCTGGTGGAGTGGTGTAATGACAACAATCTCTCCCACAATGCCAGCAAAACTAAAGAGCTGGTCATTGACTTCAGGAAGCAAAGTACTGTACACACCCCTGTCAGCATCAACAGGGCCGAGGTGGAGATGGTTAGCAGTTTCAAATTCCTAGGGGTGCACATCAACAAAAATCTGTCCTGGTCCACTCACGTTGACACTATCACCAAGAAAGCACAACAGCGCCTATACTTCCTCAGGAAACGAAGGAAATTCAAATTCGGCATGTCCACATTAACTCTTACCAACTTTTACAGATGCACCATAGAAAGCATCCTATTGGGCTGCATCACAACCTGGTATGGCAACTGCTTGGCCCAGGACCGCAAGGAACTTCAGAGAGTCGTGAATACCGCCCAGTCCATCACACAAACCTGCCTTCCATCCATGGACTCCATCTACACCTCCTGCTGCCTGGGGAAAGCGGGCAACATAATCAAGGATCCCTCCCACCCGGCTTACTCACTTTTCCAACTTCTTTCATCAGGCAGGAGATACAGAAGTCTGAGAACACGCACGAACAGACTCAAAAACAACTTCTTCCCCACTGTCACCAGACTCTAAAATGATCCTCTTATTGACTGACCTCATTAACACTACGCCCTGTATCCTTCATCCGATGCCAATGCTTATGTAGTTGCATTGTATATCTTGTATTTTCTTGAATTTTGTTTAATTCCTTTTTCTTCCCATGTACTGAATGATCTGTTGAGCTGCTTGCAGAAATATACTTTTCACTGTACCTCAGTACACGTGACAATAAAGAAATCCAATCCAATCCAATCCAATCCAATGCAGGTAGGGAATATACATTGAATGGTAGAACTCTCAAGAGTATTGACAATCAGAGAGATCTAGGTGTACAGGTCTACAGGTCACTGAAAGGGGCAACACAGGTGGAGAAGGTAGTCAAGAAGGCATAATGCATGCTTGCCTTCATTGGCCAGGGCATTGAGTATAAAAATTGGCAAGTCATGTTGCAGCTGTGTAGAACCTCAGTTAGGCCACACTTGGAGTATAGGGCAAAATTCTCCTATCGGGAGACTAAGTGCGCGGTTGCCGTCCTCCACGCGGGCGCCCCGCAAGACATGGAGGATTGATCTCACGGGGCGGCGGAGGAAAAGAGATCGGTGGGCACCGATCGCGGGCCAGGCCCCTACTGAGCAACCCCCTGGTGCTCGATCCTCCCCCCCCCCCCCCCCCCCCCCCCCCACAGGCTGCACACGCAGCGTTCACACACTGTTCACACCGGTAGCGACCAGGGGTGGTTGGCGCCGGCGTGAACCTGTCAGATTGGGGAGGCCACTCGGAGAATCGCCGCTCACCTGCTACAAACGGCGAGCGGCGATTCTCCGAGCGGCCTGTCGTGAAATGCTGCACACCGTTTTGGGGGGGTAGGAGAATCGTGTGCGGGTGCCAGGGCGGCGTGGCGGGAATCGCCCAGCACTCCCGCGATTCTCCCACCTGGCGTGGGGGTCGGAGAATTGCGCCCACAGTGTTCAATTCTGGTCGCCACACTACCAGAAGGATGTGGAGGCTTTAGAGAGGGTGCAGAATAGGATGTTGCCTGGTATGGAGGGCATTAATTATGAGGGGAGGTTGAATAAACTCGGTTTGTTCTCACTGGAACGACGGAGGTTGAGGGGCAACCTGACAGAGGTCCACAAAATTATGAGGAGCATAGACAGAGTGGATAGTCAGAGACTTTTTCCCAGGGTAGAGGGGTCAATTAGTAGGGGGCATATGTTTAAGGTGTGAGGGGCAAGGTTTAGAGGAGATGTATGAGGCAAGTTTTTTAAACAGAGGGTTGAGGGTGCCAGGAACTCGCTGCCAGAAGAGGTGGTGGAAGCAGGGACGATAGAGATATTTAAGGGGCATCTTGACAAATACATGAATAGGATGGGGATAGAGGGATACGGACCCTGGAAGTGCAGAAGATTTTAGTTTAGGTGGGCAGCATGGTCGGCACAGGTTTGGAGGGCCAAAGGGCCTGTTCCTGTGCTGTACTTTTCTTTTTTCTTTGTTCTTTATCCTCAGTCTGAAGGCCTTCTCTTATGAGTTTCATATCCTGCAATATTCTCACTTTCAAGGCCTGTCCAAAGCACATACAGGAGAGCTAATGACTAGAGGATGCCAATTTTCCTCAACAAACTTGGTTGTCATGACAACCAGTAAGGGCTTTTATGATAAGACCCAGGAATCACTCGTGCTCAATGAGCAACGTTTTGAAGTCTGAAGGCAATAGTTCCACTGCCTGGATTACTTTGTGACATAAGAAGAACAAAGAACAAAGAAAAATAATGCCCAGGAACAGGCCCTTCTGCCCTCTAAGGATCTGTACCCCTCTGCTCCCTGCCCATTCATGTATCTGTCTAGATACATCTTAAATGACACTATTGTGCCCGCCTCTACCTTCTCCGCCGGCACTGCATCCCAGGCACCCACCACCCTCTGCGTAAAGAACTTTCCACACATATCTCCCTTAAACTTTTCACCTCTCACCTTGAACTCGTGACCCCTAGTAATTGAGTCACCCGCTCTGGGAAAAAGCTTCTTGCTATCCACTCTGTCTATACCTCTCATAATTTTATAGACCTCAATGAGGTCCCCGCTCAACCTCCGTCTTTCTAATGAAAATAATCCTAATCTAATCAACCAATCTTCATAGCTAGTGCCCTCCATACCAGGCAACATCCTGGTGAACCTCCTCTGCACCCTCTCTAAAGCATCCACATACTTTTGGTAATGTGGCAACCAGAACTGTACGTAGTATTCCAAATGTGGCCGAACCAAAGTCTTATACAACTGTAACATGACCTGCCAACTCTTGTACTCAATACCCCTTCCGATGAAGGAAAGCGTGCCGTATGCCTCTTGACCACTCTAGCAACCTGCACAGCCACCTTCAGGGTACAATGGATCTGAACACCCAGATCTCTCTGTATATCAATTTTCCCCAGGGCTTTTTCATTTACCGTATGGTTCGCCCTTGAATTGGATCTTCCAAAATGCATCACCTCGCATTTGCCTGGATTGAACTCCATCTGCCATTTCTCCGCCCAACTCTCTAATCTATCTATATTCTGCTGTATTCTCTGACAGTCCCCTTCACTATCTGCTTCTCCACCAATCTTAGTGTCATCTGCAAACTTACTAATCAGACCACCTATACCTTCCTCCACATCATTTATGTATATCACAAACAACAGTGGTCCCAGCACGAATCCCTGTGGAACACCACTGGTCACAGTTCTCCGTTTTGAGAAACTCCCTTCCACTACTACTCTCTGTATCCTGTTGCCCAGCCAGTTCTTTATCCATCTAGCTAGTACACCCTGGACCCCATGAGACTTCACTTTCTCCATCAACCTGCCATGGGGAACTTTATCAAATGCCTTACTGAAGTCTATGTATATGACATCTATAGCCCTTCCCTCATCAATCCACTTTGTCACTTCCTCAAAGAATTCTATTAAGTTGGTAAGACATGACCTTCCCTGCAGAAAACCGTGTTGCCTCTCACTGATAAGCCCATTTTCTTCCAAATGGGTATAGATCCTATCCCTCAGTATCTTCTCCAGCAGCTTCCCTACCACTGACGTCAGGCTCACCGGTCTATAATTACCTGGATTATCCCTGCTACCCTTCTTAAACAAGGGGACAACATTAACAATTCTCCAGTCCTCCGGTACCTCACCCGTGTTCAAGGATGCTGCAAAGATATCTGTTAAGGTCCCAGCTATTTCGTCCCTCGCTTCCCTCAGTAACCTGGGATAGATCCCATCCAGACCTGGGGACTTGTCCACCTTAATGCCTTTTAGAAGACCCAACACATCCTTCCTTCTTATGCCGACTTGACCTAGAGTAATCAAACATCTATCCCTAACCTCAACATCCGTCATGTCCCTCTTCTCTGAATACCGATGAAAGTACTCGTTGAGAATCTCACCCATTTTCTCTTACTCCACGCATAACTTTCCACTTTGGTCCTTGAGTGGGCCAACCCTTTCTCTAGTTACCCTCTTGCTCCTTATATACGAATAAAAGACTTTGGGATTTTCCTCAACCCTGTTTGCTAAAGATATTTCATGACACCTTTTAGCCCTCTTAATTCCTCGTTTTAGATTGGTCCTACATTCCCGATATTCTTCCGAAGCTTTGTCTGTCTTCAGTCACCTCGACCTTATGTATGCTTCCTTTTTCCTCTTAGCTAGTCTCACAATTTCACCTGTCATCCATGGTTCCCTAATCTTGCCATTTCTATCCCTCATTTTCACAGGGACATGTCTGTCCTGCACTCTAATCAACCTCTCTTTAAAAGCCTCCCACATATCAAATGTGGAGTTATCTTCAAAAAGCTGCTCCCAATCCACATTACCCAGCTTCCGCCGAATTTTGGTATAGCTGGCCTTCTCCCAATTTTGCACCCTTCCTTTAGGACCACTCTCGTCTTTGTCCATGAGTATTCTAAAACTTACAGAATTGTGATCACTATTCCCAAAGTAATCCCCGACTGAAACTTCAACCACCTGGCCAGGCTCATTCCCCAACACCAGGTCCAGTATGGCCCCTTCCCGAGTTGCACTATTTACATACTGCTCTAGAAAACCCTCCTGGATGCTCATTACAAATTCTGCCCCATCTAGACCTTTGACACTAAGTGTATCCCAGTCAATGTTGGGAAAATTAAAATCTCCTATCACCACCACCCTGTTGCTCCTACATCTTTCCATAATCTGTTTCCATATTTGTACCTCTATCTCACGCTCGTTGTTGGTGTTAAGTAATGGGTTAAGAGACATTGCAATTAGTTGTCTCATTTATGTTAAGTGTTCAATGATTGACACTGATATGTAAAGGGGCTTCAGGTGGCCTCTGGGCCTCGTGATGTGTAGAGTTTTGTGCAGAGTCAGTTTGAACAAATAAAGTGTGTTGGTGAAAAAGGAGCAGAACTTTTGCATCTTCGTACCACAGCATCTAATATGTCTAGCAGCTGGGAGGTCCCAACATTGTTACTGCACCCTTACTATTTCTGAGTTCTGCCCATATTGCATCACTGCTCGAGTCCTCCATAGTGCCCTCCTTCAGCACAGCTGTGATATCCTCTCTGACCAGTAATGCAACTCCTCCACCCCTTTTACCTCCCTCTCTATCCCACCTGAAGCATCGATATCCTGGGATATTTAGTTGCCAATCATGCCCTTCCCTCAACCAAGTCTCAGTAATAGCAACAACATCATACTCCCAGGTACTAATCCAAGCCCTAAATTCATCTGCCTTAACTACAACACTTCTTGCATTAAAGCAAATGCATCTCAGACCACCAGTCCCTTTGCGTTCATCATCTGCTCCCTGCCTACTCTTCCCCTTAGTAACGCTAACTTCATGATCTAGTTCCTTACAGGCTTTAGTTACTAGCTCCTTACTGTCCACTAACCTCCTCATTTGGTTCCCACCCCCCTGCCACATTAGTTTAAACCCTCCTCAACAGCATTAGCAAAAGCCCCCGCAAGGACATTGGTTCCAGTCCGACATCTTGTAATATGCTCCAGAGTGATGGTATGTTGAAGGTTCTATGCAACCGTAATTGAGAAGGACACTAGTAAATGGAAGATCAATGGATGGCAGCTTTCAGAAGAAAGGAAGACAAATGGATAAATGGATATATATAATAATGGTTAACTTCTATTCTGATGTGTTTTGCTGGATCCCGGATCTAAATTATATTGGTAGGTCACCGACTATCTGCTCCATTACCGATCCACTCGGCATCTCTCTTTCCCCTGGCAGATATTAGAATATGTCCTGATGTTCCATAGCTTTTGGGAGCTCATGTTATTGTGGAGTTTCCTCTTTGCTGAGCTGGATTCTCTGGATTTTCTCAGATGGGTTGTCTGTAGCTCTACTTGTTCCTTTGTCTTTCGATTGACCTCTATCTTTTCTAAAATCCTCAAACCACGTTGAACCCAACTCGCTGTTTAATTTTAATTTGAGCGCTCTTTCCAAGCAATCCACATTTTTCTACCTGACCTCGGTGCTTCTGTTTCTACTTTTTTCTCTCAAAACAATCATAAAGCCGATCTTCACATTTCCCCATTATTTTTTCCTGCTCTTGTCCCCGTTTGAAACAATCTAAAATCTAGACAAAAATCCTTTGTCTTTAAGTACTTTTTCCTTATCTGTTGAAAACATTAACTCCAGCAGCCGAGCCATCAATCATTCTTCCTCAAGGTTAGGATTTTAATTAAAAGTTATATAGACATAACAGTCCAACTCTGGCCATCCGTAACTTGTTATTGTTGGAACTAACTTTATCTCTGCAGATGCTTCTCACCCACAAGGTCACATATTACCATGACCGAGCCACACATTATTTTTGACTCCGAAGAGAAAAACTTTTTTTATTTGGATCCACGCATCTGTGTGGAGCATTAGTTCAATGGCGTGTCAGGAAATTACTTCGACAGTCAATCTCACCATCAATTAGCTACCTCTGAACTGGTTGTCCTGATGTGGACCTTTGTAAACAGCATTTACTTATGGCCAAAACACCCCAGTCAGCCTGCAAAGCGCACATTCAGATACAAGCCATGCTCACAATCTGACATTGAGATGCTGAACACCTTGGTTGGATTACAGAAATGGTGAGAGTGCTGCAATTGTGAGATCTCCCAAACCCCAGTTACACTTGAACCCATTCCCTTATGTAAGCTACAGCCAGCAAATGCTCCTGCTACAGTAAAACCCTGCTGTGTTCCGCCATAATATTTTGCACAGGGCAAAAGAATCCAACAAGTGAAATCTAAACATGTGGAGAAAGTCAGTTACTTATACTCAACCAACACATCGTTTAGGGCTGTAAGAATTGGAGATCAGTGTTCATTTAATTATCCTCAGCCTTTGGCATTGCGCAAAAGTTAACTTTATTCTTGTATTTTTAGAAGCACCAGTATTAAGAATTTTTCACTGCTTTTGAAAGGGTGGTGAATTTCTATTTATCAAGATGAGGAATATCTGTGATCGCAACTGGAATGTTTTTCTGTTTTCGAATGAACTGTCAGCATGAAGTACTCCCTGGATAAAGCGTCTTCCACTCAACTCTAACGTGCAGCTTTACAGGAGCACCACTTACAACATCAATGTGACAAATCCATTTCCCACACCAGACATTCCTGTGACCTCTCCGAACAAGATTGTCAACTCCATACCACATTATGATGAGTTTTTATATTCTTAACTCAGATCCAGTAGGAAGTGTATTAACAATGATTTCACATTGGGACTTAAGGAAGACAGCCATCCTATTAACTCCTACTGTAATCAAACTCATATCCCTGAGGAGGAAAGCTCGTCTGCCAAGCCATTGTGCCACCTATCCCACCAGCTTCAGTCTTTTATCATCTTTCAAATCAGATCATATTCGTCACTGAGATGTGGGAATCGCTGGATGGGCCAGCATTTATCACAAATGTGTTCTCTTGTGTTAGTTCTGGATTAAGGAGCCAGTCCTGTATTCACATGCTCATGAGCTGCATTATTTACATCAGTGTGCCAAACAGGCCTCATGAAAATGTTTATTCTCACAAGTGGGCTTACATTAACACGGCAATGACGTCACTGTGAAAAGCCCCGAGTCGCCACATTCTGGCGCCTGGTCGGGTACACGGAAGGAGAATTCAGAATGTCCAATTCACCTAACAGCACGTCATTTGAAATGAAAATGAAAAATGAAAATCGCTTATTGTCATGAGTAGACCTCAACAAAGTTACTGTGAAAAGCCCCTAGTCGCCACATTCCGGCGCCTTTCCGGGGAGGCTGGTACGGGAATCGAACCGTGCTGCTGGCCTGCTTGGTAAGCCAATGATTTAGCCGAGTGAGCTAAACCAGCCCCTTGGGACTTGTGGGAGGAAACCGGAGCACCCGGAGGCAACCCACGCAGACACGGGGAGAACGTGCAGATTCTGCACAGACAGCGATCCAAGCCAGCAATCAAACCTAGGACCCTGGCACTGTGAAGCCATGGTGCTAACCACTATGCTACCGTGCTGACAACTGAAATGCATTTTTGCACTTTGTCTGCAAGAAACAACCCACAGATATCAACATGGTCTTTGCCAGAGTGACTGATGTCCAACTTTCCCATTTTATCTTGTCACATTCGATTATGATGACACTCTGATCCCAACGGGGCTTCAAGGGGCAGCAGGGTAGCATGGTGGTTAGCATAAATGCTTCACAGCTCCAGGATCCCAGGTTCGATTCCCGGCTGGGTCACTGTCTGTGTGGAGTCTGCACGTCCTCCCCCTGTGTGCGTGGGTTTCCTTCGGGTGCTCCGGTTTCCTCCCACAGTCCAAAGATGTGTGGGTTAGGTGGATTGGCCATGCTAAATTGCCCGTAGTGTCCTAATAAAAGTAAGGTTAAGGGGGGGGTTGTTGGGTTACGGGTATAGGGTGGATACGTGGGTTTGAGTAGGGTGATCATGGCTCGGCACAACATTGAGGGCCGAAGGGCCTGTTCTGTGCTGTACTGTTCTATGTTCTATTCTATGATCCTTGACATGTAATTATCAGACACCGTTGAAATATTTTGGGAAATACAAGGGAGCTAAGTTGTCACACTTTGCAATCATTTCCAATGATTTCCTATTTTCATGAGGCCTGTTTGGCACACTGACCAGAAGAGGCTGCTTGCCTTTAAGAGGGATGTCCACCAATCATTCATCGATAAAAAGTGCAACCGCAAAATAAAAGAAAGAGGAAATGAGGGAATAAAAAGGGAATAAACAGAAAGGACCCTCATACCTTTAACTTAACTCCCTTCCATTCTGAAAGATTATTGTTAACGCTGAAGAATGCGTCTATTTTTTTTGTCAGCTCATCACTCCAGGTCTGGGCATCACGCTTCAGGAAGGATGTGGAGGCATTGGAAAAGGTTCAGAAAGAATTTCACAAGAATGGTTTCAGGGATGAGGCACTGTCGTTTGGAAGACGGATTGGAGAAGTGGAGGTTGCTCTCCTTGGAGAAAAGAAGGTTGAGAGAAGATTTGAGGGATCATGAGGGGCCTGGGTGGATAGAGAACAGCTGTTCCAGGTGGTGCAAGGGAATGAACAAAAGGGCACAGATTTAAATTATTTGGCAAAAGAAGGAATGGCAAAATGAGGGAAAATGTTTTCACGCAGCAAGTGGTTAGGAGATGGATTGCATTGTCTGGGAGAATGATGGGAGCAGGGTCAATTGAGAATTTCAAGCGGGAATTAGATTGTTATCTGAAAAGGAAGGATGCGCAGGGCAATAGGGAGAAGGAATTGGAATGATACTCGATCAATTGCTGCTTCGGTGATCGAGCATCAACATGATGGGCCAAATGGCCTCCTTCTGTACTGCAATCGTTCTGTGATTGTGTGAATCTTGTCTTCTTTATGTGTGAAGAGAAATTAAACACAGGACTGAAGGGAAGAGCAGGGCAATGTGATTAATGAATAATGTTTGATACAATTTGACCAAAGAGCTGACATCGGCATGATGGGCCTCCTGTGCTATATCACTCGATGGTTCAGTGTGTCTGGAAAGAGGACTTTGACGTGTTATATATCCCTCATAGGTCTATCATCAGTCAAAACCCAATCCTGCCCTGACACATGAACTTCCCAACAGGGGTCTCATGTACAGTAACTAGTAGCAAAGACCAGGTTGTATTTCCCTTGCCCTCACATGGGAATACAGAGACAATTAGCACTTCCCAAATCCTGGTTCATATTAGGTAGCCCAACAAAGTCCAGAATTGGTTCTCCGAACCTTCCTGGTTAGTTTCATGAGTTTTGTCCTATGTGGCATTGAAGCCCAGTTGTCAGACTTACATGGGGGGGGACAAAAATTAACTTCATGCAGCTTAGTTTATTGACAATCTGGGTGGAATCTTCCAGGTCCTGCAGGTTTAAAGCCTGCACCAAGATTAAGGGATGAGGTCAGCAGTCTAACACCTTCCTGCCTCCGGGCAATCTTGCCAAAGACGATGAACTTCGGCAGTAGCGGATAACCAATGATGAAGAACTAGGAAGCAATGGAGGGCATGGGAGGCATCTTCCAGGATCTTCCTGGCATCGGAGCAGCCTTCCACTGAGTGACAATCCAATGCTGAAGCCGATTGGCTATCGGACCCAGATGCAACATATCCCATCTGGGGACAGGTAGAAAAGACCCCACCTATCGCCAAAATTAATCCTATGGTGGGTCTCCCATTCCACTCTGAGAGGCTGACCAGATTTGGCCTGAACCAGTTTTAATTTTGTTGCTTCCAAGGGCGCTGCCATTTTGAGTTGCCATTGCACTCCACTTAATATCAGTGCCCACTGCACCCTATGGGGCTGCTGGCCTTCAAATGCTTCAGGCCCTCTGATTGGGCTGGCAGCCTCAAGAAGTCATCAGCCTTCCTTAGTTGGGCAGGATTCCCAGAAGTGGCCTCTTAACTGGCCACTACTGGAAAGATGGCCACTTACTCCAAAGACCCAGGAATTCCAGGTTCAAATTACACCATGGCAGACGATGCAATTTAAATGCAAGCAATATAAACGTGGAATCTGATGATGAGCATGAAACCATTGTCGATTGTTGTAAACATCCATCTGGTTCTCTAATATCCTTCAGGGAAGGCAATCTGCCATCCTTAACTGCTCTGACCTACTTGTGACTCCAGACCCACAGCAATGTGGTGGGAGTCTTAAATGCCTCTGTAACAGCTGAGCAAGCCACTCAGCTGGATCAAACCATTCCAGAAAATTGGAAAAGGAATGAAGGAATGAAACCAGACGGGCTACCCGGCATCAACCAAGACACCAAAAATGATAATGGTAAACTCAGTCCTGTTGGACTGAAAAGTTCTCCTAACCAACATAGAACACAGAACATAGAACAGTACAGTACAGTACAGGCCCTTCAGCCCACGATGTTACGCTGGCCACTTATCCTAATCTAACATCTGGGCGCCTGTGCCAAAATTGGGAGAGCTGTTTTACAGATTATTCAAGCAACAGCCTGATATAATCATACTCAGAAAATCATGCCTTACGGATAATACTCCAGACACTACCATCACCATCCCAGCAGAGGTGGTGACGTGGTGCTGTACAGTCTGGAGGAGGATGCCGTGGGAGTGCTTAACATCGACTCCAGACCCAATGAAGTCTCATGGCATCAGGTCAAATATGGGCAAGAAAGTTCCTGTTGATTACAATGTACCATCCCCTCTCAGATGATGAATCAGTATTCTTGCATGTTGAACGCTAGCAAGGATGCAGAATGTACTCTGGATAGGGGACCGGTTCAGTCGCACAATAAGGACAGAACTGGCCAAGTCCTAAAATACCAGGTGAGCAACTTTGACTTTGTCTGTACATATGTTTCTGGAACCTACCTTTTCATTCACCTGAGGAAGGAGCAGTGCTCCGAAAGCTAGTGATTCGAAACAAACTTGTTGGACTGAAACCTGGTGTTGTAAGACATCTTACCACGCTCACCCCAATCCAACACCGGCATCTCCACATCAAGTACTGAAAGTAATAGCTGCTCGACTGGGCCTGTGGCAGGTGGTGAGGGAACCGTCAGGAGCTGAAAACATACTTCACTTCATCCTCAGCAATCTGCCTGCCACACATGTATCTGTATGTGACAGTGTCATTAAGGGTGACCACCGAAACTTGTGGAGACCATATTGCGTCTTTACCTTGAGGACACCCTCCATTGTGTTGTGTGGCACAGCTATTGTGCTAACTGGATAGATTTCAGATAGGTCCCGCAACTCAAGAGTGAGCATCCCATGAGATGCTGTGTGCCGTCAGCGGTAGCTGCAGAATTGTACTCAACCACAATCTTTAACTTCATGACCCAGCATATCCCCACTCAGCAGCTACCACCAAGCTAGGGTAAAAAGGGGAAAGTAAATAGTAATGAGCGAAAATGCAGCACATCAAGTACTGGTCTTGACAGACAGCTTTTTTCATACTCTGTTATCTTGTAAAAATATCGATGTCTATTAAAGGCTGGTGCTGCTGTCCCAGTTCACTAACGTAATAAAATAATAAATAAATTATCTTTATTTTCACAAGTAGGCTGACATTAACACTGCAATGAAGTAACTGTGAAAAGCCCCTAGTCGTCACATTTCGGCCCCTGTTCGGGCACACAAGAGGGAGAATTCAGAATTCTCAGCTGGAACAGGAATTGAACCCGCGCTGCTAGCCTTGTTCTGCATCATAAACTAGTTGTGTAGCCCACTGAGCTAATATGTAGCGTGATTGGTTGCTAATCTCTCCAGAGACCCATGAATTTAACAAGGAGAGTGCATGCGAACCTGTGATTGGAAGCCTACCTAATATAATCAAGGACAGCACGGTAGCATAGTGGTTAGCACAAATGCTTCACAGCTCCAGGGTCCCAGGTTCGATTCCCAGCTTGGGTCACTGTCTGTGTGGAGTCTGCACATTCTCCCCGTGTGTGCGTGGGTTTCCTCCGGGTGCTCCGGTTTCCTCCCACAGTCCAAAGATGTGCAGGTTAAGTGGATTGGCCATGCTAAATTGCCCTTAGAGTCCAAATTGCCCTTAGTGTTAGGTGGGGGTTACTGGTTTATGGGGATAGGGTGGAGGTACGGGCTTGGGTAGGGTGCTATTCCCAAGAGCTGGTGTAGACTTGATGGGCCGAATGGCCTCCTTCTGCACTGTAAATTCTATGAAAAAAATCTATGATTGGATCATGTAAATAACTGTAATTAAATACTCTATATAATGTCTTGCTTGTGATGTAATCAGTGAGTTCGTACAACAGCCTGATTGAAGTGCGACCTCCCCTTCAAGTGCTTGAATATGAACAACTGTAAATAATCTGAGTCCTGCCTGATCTGTGAGGTCAGGAGAGGGTAGACCTCCCATATCGCCACACAGTTAACGGGGAGCTTAATTGGGACTTAGCTCCAGATCTTTCAATGTAACAAGAGGTGGTCAACACTTGCTCAATGAAGAGTACATGTGGACATGCCAGGAGCAGCACGAAGCCTATCAAAAAATGAGGTGTCAACTTGGTGAAGCTACAACACAGGAATGTTTGGATTCCAAACAGGATAAGCAGTACATGATGGTCAGAGTTCAGAGTTCCCACAACAGACAGATCAGTTCTGAGCTATGCAGTCCTGCCACATCTAGCCTTGAACCGTCCTGGGCTACTCACGGGAGGAGGAGGCTCCACAAGTATCCCCACCCTAAATGGTGGGGGAGCCCAGCATATCAGTGGAAAAGATAAGACAGAAGAATTTACATCAATCTTCAAACAGAAGCACATGAATCTTCTTGGCCTTCTGCGGAGGTCCCGAACATCACAGATGCCAAACTTCATCCAGTTTGATTTATTTCATATGATATCAAGAAATGACAGAAGGCACAGGATATTGCAAAGGCTCTTGGCCCTGATAATATTCTGGAAATAGTCGTGAGGACTTTTGCTCCAGAACTTGCCGATCCCATATCCAAGCTGTTTCAGTACACTGACACCAAACCGCAATGGGAAAATTACCCAGATATGTCCTGTACACAAAAAGCAGGACAAATCCAACCTGGTTAAGTGTGTGTGCGTGTGTGTGTCCGTCCTGCTGTTTGGAGTCATACCTAACATAATGGTTGTTAGAGGTCAATCATCGCAGATGCAGGACGTCACTGCAGGAGTTCCTCAGGATTGTGTCTGAGGCCTACCCATTTTTAATTGCTTCATCAATGTTCCATCAGAAGTGAGGCTGTTCGCTGATGATTGCACAATGTTCAGCACCATTCACGATTCCTCAGCTACTGATGCAGTTTATGTCGAAATGCAACAAGGCCTGGACAATATCCAGGCTTGTGCTGACAAGTGGCAAGTTACATTTGCACCACATAAGTACTAGGCAATAACCATCTCAAACAGGAGAGAATCTAACCATCAACCCTTGACATTCAATGGCATTAACCATCCCTGAATCCCCCACTATCAACATCCTGGAGATTACTAGTGACCAGAAACTGAATTGGACTAGCCATATAAATCAGGCAGCATGGTGGCACAAGTGGATAGCACAGTGGCTTCCCAGCTCCAGGGTCCTAGGTTCGATTCCCCGCTGGGTCACTGTCTGTGTGGAGTCTGCACTTTCTCCCCATGTCTGCGTGGGTTTCCTCCAGGTGCTCCGGTTTCCTCCCACAGTCAAAAGATGTGCAGGTTAGGTGGATTGGCCATGATAACTTGCCCCCCTTAGTGACCAAAAAGGTTAGGAGGGGTTATTGGGTTGCGGGGATAGGGTGGAAGTGAGGGCTTGAGTGGGTCGGTGCAGACTCAATGGGCTGAATGTCCTCCTTCTGCACTGTATGTTCTATGTCAATGTCTATAAATACTGTGGCTGCAAGTGTAGGTCAAAGACTAGGAATCCTGTGATAAGTATTGCACCTCCTGACTCCCCAAAATCGATCCAGCACCTACAAGGCACAAATAAGGAGTGTGATGGAATACTGCCTACCTGCTTGCTCCAACAACACTAAAGGACCTTGACA
Source organism: Scyliorhinus canicula (assembly GCF_902713615.1). Classification (NCBI taxonomy): domain Eukaryota; kingdom Metazoa; phylum Chordata; class Chondrichthyes; order Carcharhiniformes; family Scyliorhinidae; genus Scyliorhinus; species Scyliorhinus canicula. The sequence goes on from NC_052147.1 coordinate 270,494,332, forward strand.
CCTTACAGGACAAAGCAGTGCACTTGATTGTCACCCATCCACAAACATTCATTCTCTCCACCACCGATGCACAGTAGCAGCAGTGTGCACCATCTACAAGATGCACTACAGGAACTCACCAAGGTTCCTTAGGGAGTACCTTCCAAACCAAAACCACTGCCATCGAGAAGGACAAGGGCAGCAGGCGCATGGGAACCCCACCACCTGGAAGTTCCCCTCCAAGCCAATCATCATGCTGACGTGGAAATATATCGACATTCCTTCACTGTCGCTTGGTCAAAATTATGGAGATTCCTACTTAACAGGACTGTCGGTGTACCTACACCACATGGAATGCACCCTCTCAAGACCAATAGGGAATGGCAATAATCCTGGCCTAACTAGCAACACCCACATCCCAAAAATGAATGAAAAAGAGCTTACAAACCTTAAGGGATGGAACCCACATGTTTACTCCATGAATGAATATTTTCAAGAGCATTGAGATCCTGCCCTCTGTGTTGGTTATAAATCGCCCGCGAGATCTCAGTTGTGTACCACGCCCAATTTCATACATCACTTTGGATTGGATATTCCTCCCTTGAAGGGGGGAATTACTGAAATTGAGGGACTTGGTTATGTGCATAGATTTGAGAAACTGAGAATGTTTTGAAGAGCAAAGAATAAATAGGGAGATTTAGTAGAAAAGTTTAATATTATAATTGGTCTTGATAGAATAAATGAGGAGAAACTGTTCCCAGTGGCAAGAGAGGCAATATCCAGAAGGCACAGATTTAACTATTAGCTAAAAGAACCCAAGAAGAGATGAGGTGAATTTCTGTTCACACAATGGGTTGTTATGACCTGTGTCAGAAACACTTTAAACACAGAACATGGTTCCACTTCAGCGACTTCATTCTCTCATGCCATTGCCGGAAGATTCAATGTTAGGCGGCGACGACGGGGGAAGGGGAATTCAGCAAGAGACCCAGAAATCGGTTTTACACCAGCATGAATTTCCTGTGGGATTTGCTATTGCTGCTCAGCTTGGTGTATCGAGAAACCCGATGAAACTGGACAGCACGGGAGCACAGTGGTTAGCACTGTTGCTTCACAGAGCCAGGGTCCCAGGTTCGATTCCCGCTTGGGTCACTGTCTGTGTGGAGTCTGCATGTTCTCCCCGTGTCTGCGTGGGTTTCCTCCGGGTGCTCCGGTTTCCTCCCACAAGTCCCGAAAGACGTGCTTGTTAGGTGAATTGGACATTCTGAATTCTCCCTCTGTGTACCCGAACAGGCACCATAGTGTGGCGACTAGGGGCTTTTCACAGTCACTTCATTGCAGTGTTAATGTAAGCCTACTTGTGATACTAATAAAGATTATTAAAAAACTGACTTGCAGCCTGCTAATGAGATGCTGATTAAGGGCCAACCACAGGTATTCCAATCTCCGTGATGTCAGCAGGATAATACACCTGTGCGAAACACGTCTGGTATAAAGTGGCATGCAGGTGTCTGGACTCACCTGAACAATGCCTGTGGTGGCCAAGGGGTTCATGATGGAGGCTCTGGCACCATGGGCCCCGAAGCACCACAGTGTGGGTGGGGGTAACATCTACAGGTGGATCTTCCAGATTTGGTGAACTAGAGCAGGTCTATCTTCCAGCCTCAGAATGAACAACTGAGTTGAAAACTTTCAACATATATGTTCTATATGATTTGCAACATGTGTGTGTGTGTGTGTAAAGCAGCACGGTAGCATGGTGGTTAGCATAAATGCTTCACAGCTCCAGGTTCGCAGGTTCGATTCCCGGCTGAATCACAGTCTGTGCGGAGTCTGCACGTCCTCCCCGTGTGTGCGTGGGTTTCCTCCGGGTGCTCCAGTTTCCTCCCACAGTCCAAAGATGTGTGGGTTAGGTGGATTGGCCATGCTAAATTGCCCTTAGTGTCCTAAAAAATAAGGTTAATGGGGGGGGTTGCTGGTATAGGGTGGATGCGGTAGGGTGATCATTGCTCGGCACCACATCGAGGGCCGAAAGGCCTGTTCTGTGCTGTACTGTTCTATATCTGGCTGTACATCAAGCTGGAGAAATCATTCATATATACGTTGTTCCCAGTGGAATAGTGGAAGTAGATACAGATAGTGCACTTCTTCCATCTTGTTTGTAACACATGGAGTGCGCAGTCATTTTCTGAAGAGAATTGAATAAGGTTGCATGGTGGTGTAGTGGTTCGCAATACTAAATCAGAGTAGTAGGTTCAATTCTAGCATTGGGTCTGTGTGCAGTTCTCCCCGTATCTTTTCTTAATTTATTTACAGGATGTGGGCATCATTGGTTCAGCCAGCATTTATTATTTATCCCTTGAGAAGGTGATGGTGAGTTGTCTTCTTGAACCGCTGCAGTCCTGGAGATGTAGGTACACCCACAGTGCTGTGAGGGAAGGAGTTCCAGGATGTTTCCCCAGTGACACTCAAGGAACGGCGATATATTTCCAAGTCAAAATGGTGAGTGACTTGGAAGTGAACCACTAGGTGGTAGGGTTTCCAGGTATCTGCTGCTTTGTCCTGTGATTGTGGATTTGGAAGGTGTTGTCCAAGGAACCTTCGTGAGCTACTGCAATGCATCTTGTAGATGGTACACATGGCTGCCACTGTTCGTTGGTGGTGGAGGGTTTAAATACTTGTGGAAGGAGGAGCAATCAAATGGGCTGCTTTGCCCTGGATGGTGTTGAGCTTCTTGAGTGTTGTTGGCGCTGCACTTATCCAGGCAAATGGCGAGTATTCCATTGAACTCCTGACTTGTGCCTTGCAGATGGTGGACAGGCTTTGGGGAGTCAGGGGGTGAATTACATAGGATTCCTAGCTTTTGACCTGCACTGGTAGCCACAGTATTAATATGGCTGGTCCAGTTCAGTTTCTAATCAATGGTCTGTGTGGGTTTCTTCCGGGGCTCCAGTTTCCTCCCAAAGATGTGCAGGTTAGGTGGATTTCCATACTAAATTGTCCGTTAGTATCCAAAGAGGTGCAGGTTAGGTGGATTGGCCATGATCAATACGCGACGTTACGGGGATAAGGTGGGGCAGTGGGCCTCGGTTGAGTTCTCTTTTGGAGGATCAGTGCAGACTCGAGTGGTGAAGCGTAGAGTATTCCAACAACAGAGTGGTTTGTGAACCCTGTGGGCTGGTTTAGCACAGGGTTAAAGAGCTGGCTTTGAAAGCAGATCAGGCTAGCAGCACGGTTCAATTCCCGTACCAGCCTCCCTGAACAGGCGCCGGAATGTGGTGACGAGGGGCTTTTCATAGTAGCTTCATTGAAGCTTACTTGTGACAGTAAGCGATTTTCATTTTTTCATTTTTCAAGTCAGGATTATTGTGCAGGTGGGAATTCAGTGCAGAGGGAGAAGTAGGTGGACCTCACCTCTTTGTTGTTGTTTTACCTCCAGCAGCTGGTGAATATTCTAATTTTGTCTCCAAGCCGGGAGACTAAAGCCTGCTTTGGGCAGCACGGTAGCACAGTGGTTAGCACGGTTGCTTCCCAGGTTCGATTCCCATTTGGGTCTGTCTGTGCGGAGTTTGCACGTTCTCCCTGGGTCTGCAAGGGTTTCGTCCGGGTGCTCCGGTTTCCTCCCACAAGTCCCGAAAGACTTGCTTGTTACGTGAATTGGAAATTCTGAATTCTCCCTCTGTGTACCTGAACAGATGGTGACTAGGAGATTTTCACATTAACTTCATTACAATATTAATGTAAGCCTATTGTGACACTCATAAAGATTATTATTAGGACAATATGAACTGGGAGGCTATGAAGCTGCATCTGACCTGGAGGACTGCTGCTCTATTCTGCCTGCATAATTTTGGGATCACACGTCACATTATACATTAGCGTGGATGGGAAATTGGTTAATGGACAGGAAGCAAAAGAGTGTGGATAACCAGGCAGGTGTGCCACAATGATTAGTTCTGGACCTCAGGTATTTACAATGTTACTTTGGTCGTAAGAATGGAAGAGCAGAATATTTTATAAAAGGCGAGAAACTTGTAAATTCTGATGTTCAGAGTCACTTGGGTATATTCTTACCAGGAATTCAGAAAATCAGCGTGCAGCTACAGCAAACAATCAGGAAGGCAAATGGCCTTTAATGCAAGGGTAAATTCCACGGATTGTTTCCCCCGGCTGGGGAATCCAGAACACAAACGCGGGATAAGGAGACAATTATTTACGACTGAAATGTGAAGAAATGTCTTGACTCAAATCAAATAATAAATAAGCTTAGGGTGTGAATGTTTGGAATTGTGGATGCGCCATCGTTGAATATATTTAAGGCTGAGCTCAACAAAATGTTGGTTTCTCAGGGAGTCGAGGGAAAGGGAATGAATCGGAAAGTGGAGTTGAAACAAAAGATCAACAATGACCATACTGAATGGCAGAGCAGGAAGTATGGTTTCCTCCACCTCCTCTTTCTTATGCTTGTGTCACTCTATTATTTTGTTAATAGGACATCAATTGTGAAGTAAAATAGGTATTCACCTTTTTCTGTGTTAACAGAGTTTAACCTCACCAGCTATCTATTTGCCTCGTGGCCTGCTTATCATATGGTATCTGTAGAACACTTTGATGCAAGTCTATAAATAATGCATGTAATTTATCTTGGTAAAATTCTTATTGTGTATGTAAGAGGCACATTTTTCATGTACTAAGGCACAGCTGTATAAATGAGACTTTTTTTTATGGAAATTGCCTGGAGGATTTATATTTTTGCTTTGTTAATGTTTGGAAGAGGAGAAGTCAGTATGTCTTTGCTGATCTAATTCTTAGCTGCGCCCCCCTGTGCATATGTGACAAGAGAGCCCATTGAGTTTGTGTATATTTAATGCAATGGGGAGGACATTCTGATTACAATGAGAGACATCCTGCTGATCACAGCCTGTTAGTCTGTTGTGAAAAAGTAATCTATCTGGTAAAGTATTTGAATCATATAAACATATGCGAGTGCTCCAACATTGCAGTGCATAATCAGTTCGTTCAAAACCAACTTGCGCTTCTCATCCAAAGACTCCCTGAAGCACACAGGTTTATTTTTATTGTCCTGTATTGAAACAAAGACTATTAGTCTTACTGCTGTGTATCGTCTTTCAGTGCCCCCTCCCATTTCAGCTGCAATTCTTTTCACTGTCTATCTACAGAATCATCTTGTACCAAACAAGAAGTCCAACAGGATTGGATTGGATTGAATTTGTTTATTGTCACGTGTACCGAGGTACAGTGAAAAGTATTTTTCTGCAAGCAGCTCAACAGATCATTCAGTACATGGGAAGAAAAGGGAATTAAACAGAATTCAAGAAAATACATGAGAATACATAATAGGGCAGCACAATATATACAATGTACTACATTAGCATTGGCATCGGATGAAGCAGACATGGGTGTAGTGTTAATGAGGTCAGTCCATAAGAGGGTCATTTAGGAGTCTGGTGACAGTGGGGAAGAAGCTGTTTTCTAGGCATTTCTAGGCGTTTAAAATAACCTTCCTTCCTCACCCCCAAGATTGTGAAAGGCACCATATAAATGCAAAGATAAAAGAACAAAGAACAATTCAGCACAGGAACTGGCCCTTTGGCCCTCCAAACCTGCACCGATCACGTGTCCTATCTAGACCATCTGCCTGTATCCTTCTATACCCCGTCTGTTCATGTGCCTATCAAGATAAGTCTTAGATGCAGTTCCATCTTTCATTCTTTATAGGCATGGGTGAGTTCCCTGAGCCCCTTGCAGGAGACAGTGCTCCAGATCACTGACACGGTCCTTACTGAAGCCATTGCATCTGGCATCACTGAAACCATCCAGATGGATGGTATGTCCCTGCCATAAGGTCCTCCTCAATTCCCATTTTACCCGCATCCCACAATCTGGTACAAAAAGAAAGTAGCAGATCGTGCGACTACGCATATCTTGCTTTCCACCCTCTCAGCCCCCGTTTTCCTCACCTCACCCTTCCCATCATTTTCATTTCTCTCTCTCCGATACCCAACAGCTGACACCTGATCCGCCAGCGCAGCCTGATGCTGAAGAGGGAAGGGGAGCTGCTGTTTGATAAAGTAGCACCATCGTCTGATGCTTGCAACCACCAGCTTTGATATTGGCACCTCACAAACATTGGAGGGCTGGATAGAGTCGGGATCAAGAGTTGTTTAGTTGATGGACGCTGGAACATTGTCAGGAAGAAAGGATAGCAGCTGTGCCAACCCCCCGAAGGGTCAGGCCACAGATGAGTTCTGTCACGTGGAAGGCTTCATGGGGATGGCACGCAGGAAAAAGCTGATGGACATGCATGGCAGAATATTTGGTACGTTGATGGGGACAACCAACAAGATAGTTGTCACTGCTGAAGAGCTTTGTTGAATTTGACTCCAACTTATACAGTCTGTGTCAGTCACCTTGCAACCGTACATATTTCCCACATTACAGAAGTGACGATGTTTCAAAAAGTACCTCATTGGTTGGAAAGCACCTTGGGATGTTCTGACGCTGTGAAGGACATTATATAAACAATAGACTTCCATTATTCAGAAACTCCTCGTCACCACAAGAGCAGAAGGCATAGGAGCAGAATTAAGCCACTCGGCCCATCGAGTCTGCTCCGCCATTCCATGATGGCTGATATTTTTCTCAGCCCCATTCTCCTGCCTTCTCCTCATCACCCCTGATCCCCTTATTAATCAAGAACCTATCTATCTGTCTTAAAGACGTTCAGGAATATCTGAACCAAAGTACTGATGTACTGAGTCGGGTTTCCATTTACCAGGAAAGCTCAGTTGCATACGACCATCTTTTAGACTGCAGTTTCTAATATCTCTATTCTGATCAACAATGTCTTTGCACCAGAAAAACAGAAAAATATATTCCGTTACATTAATACTGCACTTTTATACATGTCCAAATTAACTTTTTATAATAGCGTGTTAACATAATGCAATCCAAAGAGTTTCTATGTTGCGCATAAGACCATGAGACCATAAGTCATAGGTGCAGAATTAGGCCATTTGGCCCATCGAGTCTGCGCTGCCATTCAATGATGGCTGATATGTTTCTCAACCCCATTCTCCTGTCTTTTCCCCTTATTAATCAAGATCTATCTATGTCTTAAAGACACTCAGTGATTTGGCCTGCAAAGCCATCCACAGATTTACCACCCCTGGCTGAAGAAATCCCTCCTCATCTCAGTTTTAAAGGATTGTCCCTTCAGTCTGAGGTTATGGCCTGGGGTTCTAGTTTTTCCTACTAGTGGAAACATCCTATCCATGTCCACTCTATCCAGGCCTCTCAATAAGACCCCCCCCCCCAATACTTTTAAACTCCAACAAGTAATAATAATAATAGTGTTCACCACACTCCAAATAGGGTCTGACCAGAGACTTATTCAGCCTCAGCAGTACATCCCTTCTCTTGTATTCTAACCCTCTTGGGGTGAATGTATTCACCTAAGTATGAACTGTCTGTATAGTGCTGTGACCTATGATCCGGAACTGATAATACGGTCTACTTCCAGATACTGTACTGGAACCCCGGTGGGCTCCGCCTCTGGCTCCGCCCTCCCCGGGGCGATATATAGACCAGCCACCTGTGGGTGGCACTCATTTGTACAGCAGACACTGGCAGGCGGGTTCCTGGATAATAATGCCTTATGTTCACTCGTTCTCACAGTCTCGCAGTGAATTGACGGTATAACACCTCTTGACATGAATGCTAAGATTGCATTTGAATCATAGAATTTACAGTGCAGAAGGAGGCCATTCAGCCCATCGTGTCTGCACCAACCCATGGAAAGCGCACCCTACTCAAGGCCACGCTTCTACCCTATCCCCGTAACCCAGTAACCTCACCTAACCTTTTTTTGTAACACTAAGGGCAATTTAACATGGCTTGAGTCTGCATGGCCAATCAACCTAACCTACACATCGTTGGAGTGTGGGAGGAAACCAGAGCACCCGGAGGAAACCTACACAGACAGGGGGAGAACGGGCAGACTCAAGTGATCCAAGCCGGGAGTCGAACGTGGGACCCTGGAGCTGTGAGGTAGCAGTGCTAACCACTGTGCTACCATGCCTCCTTCCTCACTGCAACTGAAGCTGCACGTTAACCTTAAGGGAATCTTAAACTGGGACTCCTAAATCCTTTTGTGCTTCTGATTTCCTTAGCCTTCTCCTATTTAGAAAATAGTCTATGCCCCTGTTCTTACTGCCAAAGTGCATTACCTCACACTTTTCCACATTGTATTCCACCTGCCACCTGCCCACTCTCCTGGCCTGGCCAGCCTCTCTGCTTCTTAAACACAACCTGTCCCTCTGCATAAGTAAGTACATATGTCAGTGTAAACCAATATACGCTCAGGAAATTCTAGCCATTGAAGTAGAAATGAACTAGCGGGAAAAGATGGGCTGTTTTTTTTCATATTCTAACCCTTTTGTAGGAGGGAAGGCTGGCCGCATCGGGAACCCAGAGATTTCGAGTAGTGGGCTCTTCAGTTTCTTTTAACTCAGCCTCTACAATAGAAATTCACTCACAGGTGTTTGGACCAATTCGAATTGGTGTGAGATGGGCGTCCCAGACATGACTATTGGAGCTTCTCTATTTAAAGAGACTCTGTGAGTGTCTGAATGGAGTATCGATTCGACAACTGTCAAGGGAAGGCCAGCTACTTGACAGATGGAGTCACAATGGGACAGATGCACCAAAATACACAGATTCTGCCCTGGATATCAATCGGTAAGAGCCCGGAGGGAGATATTGTACCGGGTGTAAATAAACGAGTTTTAAGTAAGTACCTGAGATTGGCCATAGTTCCTCTTTGTCAGCTACAAGGCCAGGCACAGTCCTCAAACATGGTGGCAGCAGTCGTGGTGCCAATCTTAGCAGCAGCAGATTCCAACACCCGCAGCCCATATCAACAAATATCTTTGGTCAGACCAACATCTAGCAGTGTACCCGAGCAACGGCCTGACTGAAGAAGGATAGCGATGGTGACATTGACCAAGCAGTCACTGAACCTATCTGCCCATTTACAAGCCTCAAAGAAATGCACCAAACTGGCTGCTGAAAGCCATGGGAAGGGGATGGGGAGTTGAATGCGATGGAGGAGTGGACCACGGTATCACAGAGGGAGTGGTCCCTGCGGATTAATGACAGGAGGGTGAGTGGAAGATATGTTCCATGGCAGCATCATGCCGGACCAGGCCAAAATAGAGGGGAATGATCCGAATGATTCATTTTCAGCCCCTTCCGTCTTCACCTCAATGGATTTTGGGCTTGGCATGCTGCTGAACTCTCCTTCTGTCGCCTCTATCTCCTTGCTCACCTCTTTGAAACAGACTCTTTCCCCTGTTCTGTGGATCCCTTGTCCAGTCTCTTCCCACCTGCATTCATGATTCATATGATACATCCATACATCATATGAACAATTCCCACTTTCCCGGCCCTAACCGCCTCCCCATCCCGACAGATGTCAATCCCTCTACACCTCTACCCCCCATCTACTGGTCCAACTCTGAAACTTCCCTTCCCCTGTATTCTTTTCCAGTGCGACATCGCGTGACAATCACCAGGCAGGAATGTTCCCTTCCAGTCGGGGAACAGTTCATCAGTCAAGGGCATTCAGTCTCTGATCTTTGGGTAAGCGTTCTCCAAGGCGGTCTTCAGGACGGGTGACAACGCAGAATCGGCGAGCAGAAACTTATAGCCAAGTTCCGCACACATGAATATGGCCTTGACCGGGACCTGGGATTCTTGTTGCATTACATTCACCCCCCACCATCTGGCCTGGGCTTGTGAAATCCTACCAACTGTCCTGGCTTGAGACAATTCACACCTCTTTAACCTGTGATTACCCCTCTCTCTGGATCTGTAAAGACTTAATTACCTGCAAAGACTCGCATTCAAAGTATCGTATTGCATCTTTGACTTTGTCCATATATATGGTTCTGGAACCCACCTCTTCATTCACCTAAGGAAGGAGCAGTGCTCTGAAAGCTAGTGATTCGAAACAAACCTGTTGGACTTTAACCTGGTTTGTAAGACTTCTTACTGTCCATTTCCAGTGACCGACTGACCACCACTATTCATTACAAACCCACCGATTCCTACCTTGACGACAGCTCCTCACACCCTGCTCCCTGGGAGGACTCCATCCCATTCTCCCAATTTCTCCACCTCTGTTGCATTAGTTCTGATGATATCACCTTCAAAAATTGTGTTTCTGCTTTTTTCCTCAAACAGAGATCCTCCCCCCCCTCCCCCCCGACCTGTGGGTAACAGGGCATTCAATTGGTTTTAACCAATTTCTCACATGTCTGCCCTCACTCCTTCCTCTCCCTCCCAGAACCATATCGGGCACCTTTGCCCTCAAATTTCACCCCATTCACCAGTGCATTCAAAGGATCATCCTTTGCCATTTTTTCCAGTTCCAGCACGATACTACCACAAAGCACAAAGCTACCCTCCCCCCCCTCCCCCCACCAAGAATTTCAACATTCCCCAGGAATCTCTCCTCTCCTTCTGTGACACCCCAGTCCACTCGTCCACCATTCCCAACTCCACAACCCCTTCCCACAACACATTCCCTTGTAACATAGAAGGTCCAACACTTGCCCCTTTGCCTCTCCCTTCCCTACCATTCACAGTCGTTTCAGGTTGAGCAGCATTTCACTTGCACTTCTTTCAATTTGGTCGATGGTATTCGTTACGCCCAATGCGGTCTCCTCTACAGTGGGGAGGCTAAACGCAGATTGGGTGACCCCCTTTGAGGCACACCTTCGCTCAGTCTGCAAGCATGGCCCCAACCTTCCCGTTGCTTGCCATTTTGACTCAGCACCTTGCCCTCATGCCCACATGTCCACTCTTGGCCTACTGCAATACTCCAGTGAAACCTGTCTTGAATTCCATATTTGTCTCAGGATTAGAAGCATTCGCTTGGACCATAATGAACCTATTTCCCATCTCTGCCATGGAGCCCCAGGAAGTCTGATGTGTCCAAGAGGATGCCAAATTGACTCAACTGCATGTGTTCTGCCACCGAGGTAGCCTGAATTTGGTCCTGCAGACAGCCTCGTTTATAATTGCCATGAGCAATGCAGCCACTTTACAAGAATGGGTCACCTCTTATTTAATGACCACTGCTTGGTCATTCCTCAATCTATGTGAGAAGACAGCCTCCACAGACTCCATGGAGGTTACCTCAATTTTGCTAATTGGAGTGCACAAGTGCCACAATCTGTGTGATGGCCAGTCAAGAAGTGGCAAGAAGGCAGGACGCCAACCCAATTCCGAGGTGGACTGCTATTTTGCGGGAGAGGCGGGGGGAAAAAGAGGGACCATCCCCCAGGAGATCTGTCATGTTCAGGAGTTTGGGTGCTTCCTAGTCACTCTGCCAGTATCCTTTGGGCACAGCCACAACTGGAACCAAAGAAAACCAAGTCTTTCAAAGGTTAAATGAACGATACAGCCTGGCTGGCGTTATGAGAAGCCTGAACAGCTGAGGCCCTACTTTATTCATCAGGTTGAGTTAACAGGTGAAGACGGCAAGATTCTGTGGGGATCACAGATTGTCATCCCACCTCAGTTCAAAAGCCACTTCCTTCAGGAGCTACATAGCGGCCACCATGGGCAGAGAAAGATGAAAATGCAGCTGCGTAGATAAAGCCATTGAAGAACTGGGACAAAAGTACCACCTTTACCAACTGCAGCAATCTTTGCCACCTGCTGACATCGTTCATCCTTGAGTATGCTGGCCTGTTTATGGGCAAGATGTTTTTAGTGCTGGTGGATGCCCACTCTAAATGGCTATTGGTTCAAGAGATGGGGACCACTACCTCGGCAGCTTCGGTAGATGCCTTGCATTGAGTGTTAGCCATTCATGAGCTTCCCAAGTCAATTACTTCGGACACTGCCATCCCCTTCACCGGTGATGATGTTCCAGTTTCTTTGCGAGAAAATGGCATACCACACACGAGGGCAGCTTCCCGCCAACCAGCTTTTAATGATCTGGCTGAGAGGACCGTTCAAACTTTCAAGCATGCCTTAACAAAATAGAGAAACCATTTTGTCAACAGTTGGCTAATTTCTATTGTACAACTCAAACACTCATTCAACCACGGGAGTCATGCAAGCTGAGCTGCTTATTGGCTGTCGGTTGAGAACCCGATTTGATATTGTGTTTCCAAATTTGGAGGGAGGGTGGAGGCACATCAGGCATCCAGAAGAGTCAGCGGTCAGAGCAGAGTGGTGGCAGGTCGTTCCGAGTAGGAGTCCCAGTTTTGGTCTGTATTTTCGCTTTTGGTCCGCCTTGGTTAGAAGGACAGGTATGGCCCAGCCAGAGTCAGGGCTAACGTTTTATGTGGTCAGTGTTAATGGGGAGACCATTAGAAAGCAGACTGACGGTTTGAGAAGTCGAAGGGCGGTGATCCCCAACTTGGAGTCGACAAATCCAGCTGGCGTCATGATCACTCCTGTAATGGGCAGCACAGTAGCACAGTGGTTAGCACAGTTGCTTCACACCCAGATTCTTCTCACCCAGCTATGCCGGTGAGACCGGTGAGGCCAGTTTGCCTGTCAGTGAGGTGGTGCCCCCTAATGTGGCACCAACTGTTGGCCACTCGATTTCCCAAAAGAGTGCCTTCCCTGTGGCAGGTCTACGGAGACCTGGGAGGACCCGGAGGTTTCTGGACCGATTGACTTTTTTTTCATTCCCCTGTTGGCTCTCTTAATGTTTGTCACTTCTATATATAATTTGGGGGGTAGCTGTAATGAGAGACTTAAGTGGGGAGTGATGTGGTGGTGCCGCCCCTTTAAGGGGGCAGGCTCCACGGACCCATGTGACTGGCTCAGACCAATCACGCAAATGCTCGGCAATAGTGAGTTTGTGTGGAGCCCTGAGACCAGGACCCTGGGCACTGTGGACCAAGGAGCTCAATTGTTAAGATCTGTTGTAAACTGTTCTGTGCCTGATACTTCACTGCCTTTGCCTTTTATCAAAAACCCCTTTGTTAACTTCTGGAAGCTTCTCGTGTGTGTCTTGTGCTGCCACGGCCTCAGCGTTACCATATTTGGTCCAGACATCATCTGGCACTTTCCGACAAAACAGGAAATCCCTCATTACACTTGTGTCCACCAGACCATAAGTCTCTCATAAGATCCTCAGAGTCCTTCAACCACCACGAGAGGTGCTGACCATCTGCAGAACGGCGGCACGGTAGAACAGCGGTTAGCACTGCTGCCTCACAGTGCCAGGGACCCGGGTTCAATTCCGGCCTTAGGTGACTGTCTGTGCGGAGATTGCACCTTCTCCCCGTGTCTACCTGGGTTTCCTCCGGGTGCTCTGTTTTCCTTTCACATACCCAAGATGTGCAGGCTAGTTGGATTGGACATAATAGAAAATATCCCCTTTGTGTCCAAAAGTGCGCAGGTTAGCTGTTACGGGGATGGGTAGGGTTCTCTTTCAGAGGGTTGGTGCAGACCCAATGCCTTCTGCACTGTCGGAATTCTCCATTCCCAGATCAACCATGCTGTGGAAGCAGTCAAAACAACATGGTCTGGAAGAGTGGTGATGGGTTCACGGACACTTAACCTCTCGCCACGGGAACCAGGTGAGGGTTGGGGGTGTGGGATGGGGGTGTTGCGGGCAGGTGGGGGGGGGGGGGGGGTGGAAGGAGATGCTGGAACCCAAATAATATAAATGGTATGAGGATCCAACGTAATGTAAATAGTTCAAAAACAAATCTGATGTAAATACTTGGACATAGTTAATTCTGGGCTGGATTCTCCACCCACTGCGCCACATTTCTGTTTCACCCCGCCGGCGAGATGCGCCATCACACCGGCTGATCAATGGGGTTTCCCATTGTGGGGCAGCCCCACGCCATCGGGAAACCCCCGGGCTGCCGGCAAAACAGAGCATCCCGCCGACGGAGAATCCAGCCCACTGTTAATAAAAGGTAGATAGCATATCTGGGGGTGGTGTACTGTAAAGAGTTCATGAAATTGATATGCTAATATGTGGTGTAGACGATGATGCAACTGGAGCATCAGCAATCATGTGCTCGAAACTCTGCACAGCAGACAGGCAACTCTTCGAGGTGTTGTGTGTACTCCATAACCTATCTTGTTTTGATTGTACATGGTGTAAATAAACTAGTTTAAGCCAATACCTGAATCTGGCTACATTTCCTCTCTGCAAGATATTCAGCATAGCACAGTGCTCAAACACAATGCTCCACATTTCTGTCTTTCACCAACCCAAGTGACTGGAGTGAAATAGTACGAATGGATTAGAATCGCGCAATGCAATCAAATCAAATCAAATCAAATTGGCCACGCGAGATGGAGGTGTGGATGGTTGCTTTGTCATGGGGACCAGTGGGAGTGTACATTGCATGCAGCAATGATATGCATTGATATGCCAGGTAAATGAAACGTACCTAAACGAGTCCATCCTGGGCATGCCTGATAGCTAAATAAGTGGTTGCAGGTAACCTAACTACATCAGGCTCCTCACAGGCTTTCGTAAGCCACGTCCTTATAGGTTAACCCCGGTATCAAAGTAGCTAGTTCTACTTGCAGCTTGGAACGTCTGTGGGGGAACTTGATTGGTGCAGAATGAAGGCATCATGGCAGCTTCCTGGATACCTAGCACTGACGTGCATGTTCATCTTTCAGTGATTGTCTACCAGCTGAACTATCATGGAGACGCATCAAAGCATCAAAGCAAAATGCTGCAGATGCCGGAAATCTGAAGTAAAAATCGAAGATGCTGAATTACCACAGCAGGTCTGGCAGCACCTGTGGAGAGAGAAAGAGATTTAACATTTAAAATACAGATGGAAGGTGAGAAGGTAAAATCAAACACTAATGTTTTGTGCTCAAACAAAGGGGATTACAATGGGATGAGAGAAGAGCTGGCTAACGTAGACTGGGAGCAAAGACTTTATGGTGAAACAGTTGAGGAACAATGGAGAACCTTCCAAGCGATTCTTGACAGTGCTCAGCAAACGTTTATACCAACGAAAATGAAGGACGGTAGAAAGAGGTAAAATAGACCGTGGATATCTCAGGAAATAAGGAAATATATCAAATTGAAGGAAAAAGTATACAAACTGGCAAAGATTAGTGGGAGACTAGAGGATTGGGAAATCATTAGGGGGCAACAGAAAGCTACTAAGAAAGCTATAAAGAAGAGTAAAATAGATTATGAGAGTAAACATGCTCAGAATATAAAAACAGATAGTAAAAGTTTCTACAAATATATTAAACAAAAAGGTGTGGCTAAATATTAGTCCTTTAGAGGATGAGAAGGGAGATTTAATAATGGGAGATGAGGAAATGGCTGAGGAACTGAACAGGTTTTTTGGGTCGGTCTTCACAGTAGAAGACACAAATAACATACCAGTGACTGATGGAATTAAGCCAAGACAGTTTAAGACCTTGAGACGATTGTTATCACTGAGGAGGTAGTGACGAGCAAGCTAATAGGGCTAAAGGTAGACAAGTCTCCTGGCCCTGATGGAATGCATCCCAGAGCACTAAAAGAGATGGCTAGGGAAATTGCAAATGCACCAGTGATAATTGACCAAAATTCACTGGACTCTGGGGTGGTCCCGGCGGATTGGAAATTATCAAACGTGACACCACTGTTTAAAAAAGGAGGTAGGCAGAAAGCGGGTAATTATAGGCCAGTTAGCTTAACTTCAGTAGTAGGCAAGATGCTGGAATCTATCATCAAGGAAGAAATACCGAGGCATCTGGATGGAAATTGTCCCATAGGGCAGACGCAGCATGGGTTCATAAAGGGCAGGTCGTGCCTAACTAATTTAGTGGAATGTTTTGAGGACATTGCCAGTGCGATAGATAATGGGGAGCCAATGGATATGGTATATCTGATTCTCCTGAAAGCTTTTGACAAGGTGACAATTTGCTGATGACACCACCGTAGTGGGTCGTATTTCAAACAATGACGAGACAGAGTATAGGAATAAGATAGAGAATCTGGTGAACTGGTACGACGACTATAATCTCTTCCTCAATGTCAGCAAAATGAAGGAGATTGTCATTGACTTCAGGAAGCAATGTGGAGACCATGCCCCTGTCTACATCACTGTGAACAAAGTAGAAAGGGTCGAGAGCTTCAGGTTTTTAGGTGTAGAGATCACCAGCAACCTGTCCTGGTCCCCCCATGCCAACACTATAGTAAAGAAAGCCCACCAACGACTCTACTTTCTCAGAAGACTAAGGAAATTTGGCATGTCAGCTACGACCCTCACCAATTTCTACAGTTGCGCCATAGAAAGCATTCTTTCTGGTTGTATCACAGCTTGGTATAGAGCCTGCTCTGCCCAAGACCGCAGGAAACTACAAAAGGTCGCGAATGTAGCCCAGTCCATCACGCAAACGAGCCTCCCATCCATTGACTCTATCTATAATTCCCGCTGCCTTAGAAAGGCAGCCAACATAATTCAGGACCCTTTGCATCCCGGACATACTCTCTTCTACCTTCTTCCGTCAGGAAAAAAATAAAAAAGTTTGAGGTCACTTACCAACCGACTGAAGAACAGCTTCTTCCCTACTGCCATCAGATTTTGAATGGACCTACCTCGCATTAAGTTGATCTTTTCTTTACACCTTGCTATAACTGTAACATTATATTTTGCAGTCTCTCCTTCCTTCTCTATGTATGGCATGCATTGTTGTACAGCATGCAAGAAACAATACTTTTCACTGCATACTAATACATGTGACAATAATAAATCAAATCAAATCACACAAAAGGTTGCTGCATCAGATAAAGATGCATGGCGTTAAGGGTAAAGTAGTAGCATGGATAGTGAATTGGTTAATTAATAGAAAGCAAAGAGTGGGGATTAATGGGTGTTTCTCTGGTTGGCAATCAGTAGCTTGTGGTGTCCCTCAGGGATCAGTGTTGGGCCCACAATTGTTCACAATTTACATAGATGATTTGGAGTTGGGGACCAAGTGCAATGTGTCCAATTTTGCAAATGGCATTAAGGTGAGTGGTAAAGCAAAAAGTGCAGAGGATACTGGAAGCCTGCAGAGGGATTTGGACAATTTAAGTGCATGGGCTGGGGTCTGGCAGATGGAATACAATGTTGACAAATGTGAGGTTATCCATTTTGGTGAGAATAACAGCAAAGGAATTATTATTTGAATGATAAAATATTAAAACATGCTGCTGTGCAGAGGGACCTGGGTGTCCTAGTGCATGAGTCGCAAAAAGTTGGTTTACAGGTGCAACAGGTGATTAAGAAGGGGAATGGAGTTTTGTCCTTCATTGCTAGAGGGGTGCAGTTTAAGACGAGGGAGGTTATGCTGCAATTGTATAAGGTGTTAGTGAGGCCACACCTGGAGTATTGTGTTCAGTTTTGTTCTCCTTCCTTGAGAAAGGACGCACTGGCACTGGAGGGTGTGCAGAAGAGATTCACTAGGTTAATCCCAGAGCTGAAGGGGTTGGATTACGAGGAGAGGTCGATTAGACTGGGAATGTATTCGTTGGAATTTAGAAGGATGAGGGGAGATCTTATTGAAGCATAACATTATGAAGGGAATAGATAGGATGGATGCGGGCAGGTTGTTTCCACTGGCGGATGAATGCAGATCTAGGGGGAATAGCCTCAAAATAAGGGGAAGTAGATTTAGGACTGAGTTTAGGAGGAACTTCTTCACCCAAAGGGTTGTGAATCTATGTAATTCCTTGCCCAGTGAAACAGTAGAGGCCCCTTCACTAAATGTTTTTAAGATAAAGATAGATAGTTTTTTGAAGAATAAAGGGATTAAGGGTTATGGTGTTCGGGCCGGAAAGTGGAGCTGAGTCCACAAAAGATCAACCATGATCTCATTGAATGGCGGAGCAGGCTCGAGGGGCCTACTCCTGCTCCTAGTTATTATGTCCATATGACTCTTTGCAATTGATGGAGGTAAATCCCTTTTCGTGGATGAGTATTGCAACTTGATATAGCGGTCCTTTGATTGCCACAGGCAAAAAATCGATAACTCGTTGAAACTGTGGCAATGAAGCCACTGCAGTTAATTGGTCACCTGGGATAAGCACTTACATACAGAGGTTAGTGAGATTCTACAGATGTTGCCTCAAGATTCTTCACAGGAGCTGGAAGCAAGAAGATTCAGGGCTATGTTTACCTTGACCAACACTGGGATTGCCTACCTATTCACTTAGGAGTACAAATAATTTTTTAGTAGTAGGTGTAAGTGTAAAGTGGCCATGGTCCCAGATGACCATCGGCTGCTTTCCCCTTTAAGGGGAAAAGCTGACTGGTAGTGATTTAACCTGGGGTTCACTGCACCTCAGGCGAGCTGCAAGGTTTAGAAGGCAGGGCCTTCGTAAATAACCTCAGCCAGTACGGGAACAAAACCCGTGCTGATGGCCTTGTTGAAAATTGACATTTTGTCAAAGGTTTTTGTCGCGGTCTCATCAGGAATACTAATGTCAGGGAAAAGCAATTTCATTCAGGATGAGAAGAGACTGCTGATTATTTGGCCAGTGGACTCTGATTAGTCAAGACATTGCCATGGAGAATGCAACAGTTTATGTTGACTGACAGTTAACTTCCAAGCATTTTTGGATACCAGTGACTGGATTTCCACAGGTCCAGGAAGTCAGAATGCTTGGAACTAACTGTCAGTCATCATTAATTGATGCATTATCCACGGCAACAGCTCTATCAATCATAGCACACTTGCCATCCAATCTACACTCTCTTTCCACACACAGTTATGGTGTTGTTGCCCTCACAGTGCTATTCTTGCAATTATTCTGATAAGTGCAAAACAAAAATCTTTGACATAATCCTTTTTCTTCAGTAATATTTAAAAAATTCATTTTTACGGGATTGCTGGTTTGGCCAGAATTTATTACCCATTCGTAGTTGCCCTTCAGAAGGTGGTGGTGAGTTGCTTTCTTGAACTGCTGCAGTCCTTCAGGTGTAGGTACACCCACTCTGCTGTTACAGAGGGAGTTCCAGGATGTTGCCCCAGAGACAGTGAAGGAACGGCGATATAATTCCAAGTCAGGGTGGTGAGTGACTTGGAGGGGAAACTCAAGGTGGTGGGTTTCCCAGGTATCTGCTGCTCTTGTCCTTCTAGATGGCAGTGGTCATGAGTTTGGAAGATGTTGTCTAAGGAACCTTGGTGAGTTACTGCAGTGCAAATTGTAGATGATACACACGGCTGCCACTGTTCGCCGGTGGTGGAGGGTTTGAATGTTTGTGGAAGGGGGAGTAATCAAGCGGGCTGCTTTGTCCTGGATGGTGCTGAGCTTCTTGAGTATTGTTGGAGCTGCACTCATCCAGGCAAGTGGAGAATATTCCATTATATTCCTGACGACTATGGCAGGGCCTACACAAGATCACAGGCTATAAATCAAGGCCAGGCGGAATACCTGGGGCTGGAGCATCCCTACCCGATGATCTGAACAGGTTCTATTCCTGCTTTGAGCAGTCAGCCAATATATCAGTGCCACCCGCCCCAAGAGCCCTGGACACACCCATATCCACTATTACAGCCTCAGAGGTACGAGCAGCCTTCTTGGAAGTGAATCCGTGGAAAGCGATGGGCCCCGACTGAGTCCCTGGGCGAGCACTCAGAGCCTGCGCTGGTGAGTGATGGTGAGTGTATTCGCAGATATCTTCACCATCTCACTCCTCCACTCTGAAGTCCTCACCTCCTTCAAGAAGGCCACCATAAGACCAGTACCAAAGAAGACAAAGTTAGCCTCTCTCAATGATTACCGACCGGTGGCCCTAATGTCTGTTATCATGAAATGCTTCAAGTGGCTAGTCATGAGACGGATCACTGCCAGCCTCCCAGACGGTCTCGATCCACTGCAGTTTGACTATTACCGCAACCGGTCCACAGCAGACGCTATCTCACATGACCCCTCCCTGTTCAGCTGGATCCTCGACTTCCTCACCAACAGACCGCAATCTGTCAGAATAGGCAACAGCACCTCCTCCACAATAGTCCTCAACACCGGAGCCCCACAAGGATCTGTGCTCAGTCCTCTACTGCACTCCCCTATACACACATGACTGTGTGGCAAGATTTAACTCCAACTCAATCTACAAGTTTGCGGATGATACAACTGTGGTGGGCCACATCTCAAACAACGACGAATCAGACTACAGGAGGGAGATTAATCACTTGGTTGCATGGTGGACCGAAAATAACCTCTCTCTAAATGTTGGAAAGACCAAGGAACTGATCATCGACTTCAGGAAGCGCAGCACAACACACACTCTGGTCTGCATCAATGGCTCCGAAGTGGAGATGGTCAATAGCTTTGCGTTCCTGGGGGTCACCATCACCAACAGTCTTTCCTGGTCCACTCACGTTGATACAACAGCCAAGAAAGCCCAATAACGTCTCTACTTCCTGCGGAAGCTGAAGAAATTTGGCAGGTCTGGATCGACTCTCACAAACGTCTACAGATGTGAGACAGAGAGCATCCTATCCGGCTGCATTACAGCTTGGTATGGCAACTGCTCGGTCCAAGATCGCAAGGAACTGGAGAGTGTGGTGAACTCAGCCCAACGCATCACACAAGCTTGCCACCCTCCCATTGATTCTGTCTACACCTCCCAAAGCCTCAGAAAGGCAGACAGTATTGGCAGAGACACCTCACACCAGGCTTTGCCCTCTTCCTGACCCTTCCATCAGGCAGAAGGTACAGAAGTCTGAAAACTCGCACATCCAGACATAGGAACAGCTTCTTCCCCACACTCCCCCTCGGAGTTTCCCTGTAAGAACACTATTCATGACGCCCTATGCTCATGTATTTGCTTTGTTTGCTTTGCTTGGCCCCTTGTTCTGCACTGTAACCAATCACTATTTTGTCGATGTACCATTTGTCAATGTGCCCTGTTGATTATTCTTGTGTCTACTATGTACGTACTGTGTATATTCCTCGGTTGCAGAAAAATACTTTTCACTGTCCTTCGGTACATGTGACAATAAATCAAATCAAATCAAATCAAACAAATCAAAATCA
This sequence comes from Scyliorhinus canicula, assembly GCF_902713615.1. NCBI lineage: Eukaryota > Metazoa > Chordata > Chondrichthyes > Carcharhiniformes > Scyliorhinidae > Scyliorhinus > Scyliorhinus canicula. The sequence continues at coordinate 270,515,369 of NC_052147.1, forward strand.
AATGAAAATGAAAATCAAAATCAAAATCAAAATCAAAATCAAAATCAAAACAAATCAAAATCAAATCAAATGAAACTTGTGCCTTGCAGATGATGGACAAGCTTTGGGCAGACAAGAGGTGAGTCACTCGCCCTCAGATTCCTAGTCTTTGACCTGTCCTGGTAGCCACAATATTAATGTGGCTAGTCCAGTTCAGTTTCTGATCAATGGTTACCCCTAGGAGGTTGATTGTGGGGGATTCAGAGATGTCAAGGGGCGGGAGTTCGATCCTCTCTTGTGGGAGATGGTCATTGCCTGGGCCCTTGTGAGGTGCAAATATAACTTGCCACTTGTCAGTCCAAGCCTGGATATTGTCCAGATCTTGCTGCATTTGGATATGGACTGCTTCATTATTTGAGTAGTCGTGAATAGCGCTGAACATTGTGCAGTCCTCTACAAACATCCCCACTTCTGACCTTATGATTTAAGGGAGGTCATTGATGAAGCAGCTGAAGATGAAGGTGAATTCTGAATTCTCCCTCTGTGTACCCGAACAGGTGTCGAAGTGTGGCGACTCGGGGATTTTCACAGTAACTTCATTGCGGTATTAATGTAAACCTACTTGTGACAATAAGGATTAATGTAAGCATAGTTGTGACAATAATAAAGATTATTATATGGTTGGACCTGGGACACACACTGAGGAACTCCTACAGTGATGTCCTGGAGTTGAGATGATTGATGTCCAATCACTAAGGGCTGGTTTAGCACACTGGGCTAAATAGCTGGCTTTTAAAGCAGACCAAGGCAGGCGAGCAGCATGGTTCAATTCCCGTTCCAACCTCCCTGAACAGGCACAGGAATGTGGCAACTAGGGGCCTTTCACAGTAACTTCATTGTAGCCAACTTGTGACAATAAGCGATTTTCATTTTTAGGGGCTAGTTTGGCTTAGTGGGCTAAATAGCTGGCTTGCAATGCAGAACAACACCAGCAGCGCGGGTTCAATTCCTGTACCGGCCTCCCCGAACAGGCGCCGGAACGTGGCGATTGGGGGCTTTTCACAGTAACTTAATTGAAGCCTACTTGTGACAATAAGTGATTATTATTATTATTTTTACAACCATCTTCCCTTGTGCCACGTATGACAGCGGAGAGTTTCCCCTCTGATTCCCATTAACTCCAGTTTAGCTAGGGTTCCTAGGTTCTTTTGTCCATGTTTGAACCAAGGCTGTAATGAGGTCAGGAGCTGAGTGCTCCTGGTGGAACCCAAACTGAGCGTCTGTGAACAGGTTATTGCTGAGTAAGTGCTGCTTGATAACACTGTTGATGACTCCTTCCATCACTTTGCTGATGAAGGAGAGTAGACTGATAGGACGGTAATTAGCTGGTTTGGATTTCTTCTGTACAGGACACACCTGGGCAATTTTACACATTGCCAGGTAGATGCCACTGTTGCAACTGCACTGGAACAGCTTGGCTAGGGGTGTGGCAAGTTCTGGAGCACAAGTCTTCAATACTATTGCCGGAACATTGTCAGGGCCCATAGCCTTTGCAGTATCCAATGCCTTCAGCAATTTCTTGCTATCTCGTGGCGTGAATCGTACTAGCTGAAGTCTGACATCTGTGATGCTGGGAACCTCCCGAGGAAACCGAGATGGGTCATCCACTCGGCACTTCTGGCTGAAGATTGTTGCGAATGCCGCAGCCTTAATCTTTTGCACAAATGTGCAGGGGTCCTTCATCATTGAGGATGGGGATATTTGTGGAGCCTCCTCCTTCAGTGAGCTGTTTCATTGTCCACCACCATTCATGGCTGGATGTGGCAGGATTACAGAGTTTAGATCTGATGCGTTCATTGTGGAATCGCTTAGCTCTTTCTATTACATGCTGCTTATGCTGTTTCGCGCACAAGTAGTCCTGTGTTGTAGCTTCACCAGGTCCACACCTCATTTTTTGGTACGCTGGTGTTGCTCGTGGCATGCTCTCCTGCCACTCTTCATTGAACCAGAGTTGATCCCCCAGCTTGGTGGTCATGGTAGAGTGGGGGTTATGCCGGGCCAGGAGGTTGAAGATTATGGTTGAATATAATTCTGCTGCTGCTGATGGCCCACAGTACCTCATGGATGTGCAGTCTTGAATTGCTAGATCTGTTCGGTGATCTACCATTTAGTTGTCTCCACAAGGACTGTGCGGTGGTCACTTCTACCGATACTGTCATGGACAGATGCATCTGCAGCAGGCAGATTGGTGAGGATGAGGTCAAGTATGTTTTTCCCTCTTGTTGGTTCCCTCACCACCTGCTGCAGTCCCAGTCTAGCAGCTATATCCTTTCGGACCCGGCCAGCTCGGTCTGTGGTGGTACTCCCAAGCCATTCTTGAAGAGCATATTCTGAGCCCTTGCCACCCTCAGTGCTTCCATGTTGGTGTTCAGCATAGAGGAGTACTGATTCATCAGCTGATGGTGGCCGTTACTTGGCAAGCAGCAGGTGGTTTCCTTGTCCATGTTTAATCTGACTTCATGGGGTCCAGAGTCGATGTTGAGGACTCCCCGGGCAATTCCCTCTTGACTGTATACCACCCTGTCACCACCTCTGTTGGGTCTGAGACAGAATATACCCAGGAATATTGATAGTGGTGTCTGGGACATTGTCTGTAAGGTACGAACCTATGAGTATGACTATGTCAGGTTGTTGCTTAACTAGTCGGTGAGACAGCTCTCCCAACTTTGGCATTAGTAAGGAGGACTGTGCAGGGTTGGCAGGGCTGGGTTTGCCATTGCCATTTCCTGGTGCTGGGTGGTCCGCCTTTTTTTGCGTTTTCGTAGCCATTCAATACAACATTGCTGTGGGTCTGGAGTCACATGTAGGCCAGACCAGATAAGGATGGCAGATTTCCGTCCTGAAAGAACATTCATTTGTGAACCAGATGGGTTTTTACAACAATTAACAATGGTTTCATGCTCATCATTGGACTTTTAATTCCCGATTTTTATTGAATTCAAATTCCAACACCTGCAGTGTTTTGGATTTGAAACCTGGGATTTGAACCCAGGTCCCCATATCATTATACTGGGTCTCTGGAATACTAGTCCAGCGACAATACCACTATGCCACTGTCTCCCCCGCCTAGTAATACTCAAGGTCGTTTGCTTTCAGGAGACTGGGGCTTTCAGTATGAACTGATGTGAAAGTCTGAGCTTCCTGGAACACTGGTGCAGAATTGTGTCCAGCAAGTTGATCGTCTGCCTATGTGCCCTGTGTTGTGGGTATCGCCATCCGTGAGCTGAAGCTCGGTATTCATCATTTTTGTCCTTTGGAGCAGCAGGAGGTAAAGGTGAGGGCAGCTGCTGCCCCTGCTGGTTGTTGCTGGCAGTGCTCCTGATCAAAGGTGAAGTCGCAGAAGCTACGATCATGTTGTGGGCAAGATTGACAGCCTGGGAGGGCAGATCAAAGGTGAAAGACTCCAAGGTAGCGGAAATCACCCCCAACGTCTTAGAAATCACCTCCAAAACATTGAAAACATTCTCAATAATTCCTGTGAGCAAAAGCACTTTGCTGAGACAAGGAGAAGCTGTATTTGAAGCCTCTCTTGCCAGCCAGTGGCAGGCAATCCCTGTTGTAGTCTCCTCTTGTCTAACCCAGTGTGTTCCAGTAAGATTGGGAAACCTATGCGCTGGTAGCCAAAGACAGAATCCAGGGATGCATAATGCATTCAGTTGCCATTTACATTATGTCAATAGGAGACAGATCTCTCCCAGTGGGGGGGTTCCCGTACATTACCAGACACACTTGTGTTAAGTGCAGAGGAAGTTCCTGCTGGATACATGACACATCAACATCTTTCGCTACCACACACACCAGTATCCAGCCTTCCCCAAAAACCCCTGGTAGGTTGCACTCCGCTCCTCCTCCCACACACGTCTAAATCATGGATCTCACTTAAAATTTTGCTGGTGGATTTTTACATAGAAAAGCAGGCATTCAATCATTATGATGGCTAACGTTTGTTTTGACATAGTTGCCCAATTGGTGATCGGTTCAGTTGGTACAAGTATATTAATTTAATAATTTTGTTGGTGTTTTGAATGATTTGGAGATATAATTGCAACCAAGAGTAAAGGAAAACAAATAGCATCAAGGATAATTCAACACATAATTTCCCTATCGTCCCGAACGTTGTCATAGCAACAAGGTTCTGCGAACATACAGCCTTGGGTACACCTATTAGTGTGTTACCCTGTGGTGGGACCTGATAATTTAATGGTGAATTATTTTGATATCCTTGTATCGGGAGCAATTATTCTGAATTAATTGGTAGCTATTTAATGCAACTTTAGTGCAACATTTGGAATAAAATTAGGGACTCTTGTCTTAATTAGATTCACTTAAGCAATTCAAATCTCAGAGGAACTCTACACTATCTTCTGTTTCCTCTTCATACTTCTGAGGCATGGTCACCCACTTTCTTTCCTCACTAAATCATCTTGCCGACACTGACCAGATCCAGGAAGAAGCAATCTGTGAACTCCCCTCTTCTGATTCATCCAGCTTCTTTCAACTTGTACCACTTTCCACAGAGTCCGTTGAAACCCTACAGTGCAGAAAGATGGGCCATTCGGCCCATCGTGTCTGCACTGACCCTCCGAAAAGTACTCTACCTAGGCTCACTCTCTCCATAACCCCGCGCATTGATCACGGCCAATCCACCTAATCTGCCCATCCTCGGACACCAAGGGACAATTTAGCATGGTAAATCCTCCTAACCTACACAGCTTTGGACTGTGGGAAGGAAGCCAGAACATTCAACAGGAAACTCACGCAGATACAGCTAAAACGTGCAAACTGCACACAGACAGTGACCCAAGGCCAGAATTGAACCCGGGTCCCTGGCACTATGAGGCAGCAGTGCTAACTATTGTACCACTGTGCTTCTTTGACCATGTATTTGCTGCATTCGAGTGTTCGGAAGCAAACCCCTACCCCATGGTCTTTTCCATTATTAATTCTCAATTTAGTTGATAACCACTGGCAGACTTTATACTTCATATGCAAAGTGTTTACTATCGCAGGCAACTGTGGCTGAGTTCATAGCATTCTTGGTTCTGAGTCACAAGTTTGCGGTTTAGGCAGCACGGTGGTGCAGTGGGTTACCCCTGCTTCCTCACGGCGCGGAGGTCCCAGGTTCGATCCCGGCTCTGGGTCACTGTTCGTGTGGAGTTTGCACATTTTCCCCATGTTTGCATGGGCTTCGCCCCCACAACCCAAAGATGTGCAGGGTAGGTGGATTGGCCGCGCTAAATTGACGCTTAATTGGAAAAAAAAAGAATTGGTTACTCTAAATTTATATTTTAAAAAATAAGTTTGCGGTTTCAAGTGGCCAGAGTTTCAATGTAGGATTAGGAATCCGACACCCAGGTACGTCCCGAGCTACAGTGTGATTTTCAAAAGTCAAACGCCCTAAGTTAGGCAGGAGCAGGATCAGTATCCAATTAGTGGTGCCAAACGCCAGCTGGAAATGGGGCACTGCCTGCATATTGCCATTAGCAATGTCAGGCAGCAGCCGTGTTGGGGCAGATCAATGTGTTGCTGAAGAGAGCATAAGTCCATACATCGGTACAAAGGGCCTTGCAAGCTGTATGACTTTAGAGCTCTGAAACCTGTGTGAGGATGTCAAGGAAAGGCCAGTTTCAAATAACTGCAGAGAAAGCTTCTGGTTGCCCCACAGCGCACCCAACAGCTGTGCACTCTGTTTCATCAAGGGAGGTATTCCTGGGAAAGAAATGGCAGCGAATGCTCAATGAAAGCAAAACACTGGAAACCAAAAATAAAAACAGAAAAACGCTGGATAAACTCAGCAGGTCTGGTAGCTTCTGTGGAGAGAGAAGCCGTGTTAACGTTTCAAGACCATACAACAGTTCTAGAGAACTGAAGGAAGATAGAAATGTCATGAATGCCCAAATCAAGCTGGAGTTTGCCAAATCAAAGATTCAAAAGTGGAACTGTGAATGTAAAGGTGCCTTAACAAGCTCATCGAGCTTAATGGACCATTCATTTATAGCATAAAGGCTTCAAGTTCACTTTGACACCCCCCCCCCCCCCCCCCGCCCCCCTCCACCCTCCCCACTTCCCACCATCGATCCTTTGAAAATTAAAACCCGCTCCGGAGGCATCAGGATCGTGACACAGCATCTTGTGCCGTGACCTTTGAAAACACGGCCCAAGAGCAGAAAATCTAGGTTGATACTCACGTGTAGTAGTAACAATCATAATAATAATAATCTTTATTATTGTCACAAGTAGGCTTACATTAACACCGCAATGAAGTTACTGTGAAAATCCCCGAGTCGCCACACTCCGGCGCCTATTCGGGTACACAGAGGGAGAACTCAGAATGTCCAATTCACCGAACAGCACTTCTTTCGGGACTTGAGGGAGGAAACCGGAGCACCCGGAGGAAACCCACGCAGATGCGGGGAGAACGTGCTGACTCAACACAGACAATGGCCCAAGCTGGGAATCGAGCCTGGGATCCTGGCGCTGTGAAGCAGCCGTGCTAACCACTGTGCTACCGTGCCACCCACAAGTAACAAGGGAGTACTGTAATGTCGAATGTGCCATTTTTAAAGGAGACTCTAAACCTGTGTGCTTTATAGGGTGGCTAAACATCATCTTTTAACACCATTTCAAAGGGGAGCAGAAGAGTTCCCTGGTGACCTGACCAACATTTATTCCTCAAAATCATCACAAAATAACATTATCATTTTAGAGTTTGTGGGAGCTTGCTGTGCTTAATCTGATTGCTGCATTTTTGATTTGATTTATTATTGTCACATGTGTTAGTATACAGTGAAAAGTATTGTTTCTTGCATGCTGGACAAACAATGCATACCGTACATAGGGAAGGAAGGAGAGACTGCAGAATATAATGTTACAGTTACAGCAAGGTGTAGAGAAAGGATCAACTTAATACGAGGTAGGTCCATTCAAAAGTCTGATGACAGTAGGGAAGAAGCTGTTCTTGAGTCGGTTGGTAAGTGACCTCAAACTTTGGTATTTTTTTCCAGACGGAAGGTGGAAGAGAGTCTGTCCGGGGTGCATGGGGTTCTTAATTATGCTGGCTGCCTTTCTGAGGCAGCGGGAATTATAGATAGAGTCAATGGATGGGAGGCTGGTTTGCGTGATGGACTGGGGTACATTCACGACCTTTTGTAGTTTCCTGCGGTCTTGGGCAGAGCAGGCTCAATACCAAGCTGTGATACAACCAGAAAGAATGGTTTTTATGGTGCATCTGTAGACATTGGTGAGGGCCGTAGCTGACATCCCAAATTTCCTTTGTCTTCTGAGAAAGTAGTCGTTGGTGGGCTTTCTTGACTATAGTGTCGGCATGGGGGGCCAAGACAGGCTGTTGGTGATCTGTACTCCTAAAAACGTGAAGCTCTCGACCCTTTCTACTTCATTCCCATTGATGTAGACAGGGGCATGTTCTCCACTACGCTTCCTGAAGTCGATGATAATCTCATACGTTTTGTTGACAATGAGGGAGTGATTACTGTTGTCGCACCAGTTTTCTACGTCACAGCAGTGATTCCACTTCAAAAAGTATTTCATTGGCTGTTTAGTATTTTGCAATGTACCTGAGGTTTTGAGACGTACTATAAAAATGCAAGTCTCACTTTTGTCTTTGGGAATCCTGGCTCCTGCAAATTTTGTATTCAATTAATTCGTTTCCGCGGCTCCCTCTTTTAGAAAAAAAGAGATTCTGTTTTTCGCCATTCTTGTAGATGGCTCGATTGCAGTTACGGCCACATCTGGTGAATTTGTAAACAGTATCTGTCTTGTTTACTTTCCACATAAACGTTCCCTGCTGTTCTCAACAAAAGAGGAATGTTTCTCCAAAGGCCCATGGTGGAAGTAAAATGGGACCACGCCACCTGCAGTTCCTGTGCTGAGCACAGATTCTGCTTAATGGTTTCTAAAGTTCCATTTATTAGAACAACATGACTTCAATTATACAGCTCCACAAGCCATAAAACATGCGCCAATGCTGCTCATTGTACTGCTGGCTTGTAATTAAATTGTTTCAATAATCTCTGCTGAGCACCTTTAGCCTTTACTATCTGATACGCCATATTTTCCCTCTCTATTAAATCATTTTCTTTGTCTATCAGAATGGTTTGAATATGTGAATTTTAGGAACTGTCTGGTTCTCACGTGGTTACTAGCAGCAAAGTTCTTTCTGGTGTTTGGTATATTGGGTAAAGTATTAAATGTGTTCCTGCTTAGAAAGTGCTTATAATTTTGTTGATCACAGTAAGAAGTCTTACAACACCAGGTTAAAGTTCAACATGTTTGTTTCAAACACTAGCTTTCGGAGCACTGCTCCTTTCTCAGGTGAATGAAGAGGTATGTACCTCTTCATTCACCTGAGGAAGGAGCCGTGCTCTAAAAGCTAGTGTTTGAAACAAACCTGTTGGACTTTAACCTAGTGTTGTCAGACAATTTTGTTGATGACTGTGCAGTGTTCAGCTCCAGATACATTTCCTCAGATAAAGAAGAGTTCCATTTTCACACTGAGAGCGAAGTCAACATCATACGAGTTTGGGCTGATTAAGTGGAAAGTAACAGCCACGTCACATAAGTGCCAGGCTATGACCATCTCCAACAAGAGAGAGTCTCTGTCCCTCCCCTTAATATTGCATAGAATTACCATCATCAGGCCTCTTACCATCAACAGCAACATCCGTGAGCGATTGTTGGAAACCCAGTTTGTAAATACTGTGGCTGCAAGAATAGGTGAGATGCTGGGGTTCTGCAATGAGTGACTCACCTCCTGACTTTCTAAAATTCCCCCAAGGACTGCAAAGTTAAGAGTGTGTGATGGAATACTTTCCATCTGCCAGCACAACACCCCGACACAGGACAAAGTCATCCATTTGCTCACTGGCTGAACTGTGAACCAGTCACGGGATACATTCAAATACTTAACTAAGGCTTCAGTGGGCTGGTTTAGCTCACTCAGCTAAATCGCTGGATTTTAAAGCAGACCAAACAGGCCAGCAGCACGGTTCGATTCCTGTACCAGCCTCCCCAGACAGGCGCCGAAATGTGGTGACTAGGGGCTTTTCACAGTAACTTCATTGAAGCCTACTCGTGACAATAAAGCAATTTTCATTTTCATTTTAAGTGGAAGGACCTCCAAACTCAATAGCTCAACCTTGGGAAGGATAGGTGCATGAGATTGCTATCACCTCCAAGTTCCCCAGCCAATCACGCACACAACTGTAATATGGACAAGTATCGCCATTTCTTCGTCAAAGTCAAAATGCTGGAACTTCCCACCTAACGGCACTTTGGAAGCAATTGGAAATGCCACATTGACTAAAAGCGACTCAAGAAAGAGGCCCTGGAATGGTGGGACTGTCCTATGAGGAGAGATCGAGGAGACTTGGCCTGCATTCTCTAGAGTTTGAACACTCACAACATTCTGAAAGGGAATAACAGAACCTAGAGTCAGATGAAACCATCTCAGAATAAGGGACATGTTAGAACCAAGGTGAGGAGGAATTACTTCACTCAGAGGATAATGAATCCTTGGAATTCTCTACTCCAGGGGGCGATGGAAGCTCAGCCATTAGGAATGTTCAAGATAGCGATTGATGGATTTCCAGATATTAATGACCAGCAATGATATCGTTGAATTGCAGGGCAGGCTTGAGAGGCTGAATTATGTCCCCTTGCTCTTAAGTTCTTAGCTCATACAACCACCTTCTCAGGATGGACAATTAAATCAATGTCTACATTCTGGGAATAAATGTAAAGCTTCAGGAAAAATAGTGATGACATGAAAAGATCATGCAAACCCAATATATATATCTCAATGTTTTCCACCCATCTGATTTTTCTTCTTCCTCCGTTTCTCATTCAACATCTTGCCGAGACAAGGATGTTGTGTTGTCACTCCCAATATTTGCTTTCTCTCTCTAACTGTACTGATTCCTGAACTTCTGCTCTTGATTTCACCCCCTTATTTGTCCTTCTGCTCATCCAGCTGATTCTCAGCATCTTCTGCCATAGCCACATTTGAAAAGTTGCTATCCTGCTTATAGAATTAACAGAATTAATGTGCTAATCTGTGGTGTAGATGATGATGTGGAACTGACATGAGGCAGTCTTGCGCGATACATTCTGGGCAACAGGCGCCAATTCTGAGAGGAAATGTATCCTCTCTGCAACCCATCCTGCACATACTATAAAAAATATAAATAAACAATTTATAAGTAGATACCCTGCTCTGCCTAGCTGTTCTTCACAAGAGGAGTTCAGGCCTAGCATGCTGTTCAACACTGTTTTCATCCTCTTTCTTCACGGCCTGTTTCGCAGCGGCAGAAGCATCTCGCCATTGGCCACTGTGGGACTATCTGGTCCCGCCAAGGTTGACGCCATTTTGAGTGGTTAACCCATCCCACCGCCGAGGAACCCACCCATAGAGTGCAGCTCTCCACATGAGTGATTGTGCCTAATAAGTCGTAACCTTCAAGCTCCCAGCATTGGATTTAGGGGAGTGCTTCAAAGATGCGCCGGGGAATACCTCTCAGAACTTCCCAGGCAACTGTTTGCATAGCAATTGCCCATAAGTTCAAACTTCCTCTGGACAACTGCCCAGCGCCAGGAAACATCTAAAAATGCAATTTAAATCACAAATATCAGATGGTTCCGGCTGTGTGACACAAATAGTTGCCTAGAAAAAAAAATCAGAAGAATTAAAACCTCTTTTAATTTCTTTTTTTTAAAAACATTTTATTCAGGCATTTATGATTTTATAACAATAAACAATACAAAAACAAATGTACACATAGTCCAGTGCGTAACACATCCTCCCCATCACAAAATAGCCTAACTCTTTTAATTTCTTGACGACTATTGACCTCGACTGATTCATCCTGCAGGACTCCCACTCCCCCATGCCCCTCCCCCCCACCTCCCCAAAATTCTACTCCCTCACCCTCCCCTAAGGTGCCCTCCCCCGATCTCCAGCAGATCATGACTTCCCCTCTTCAGTGCCCCCAAGTTCCCAACAGTCCCCCACCCCCGAGATGTAACCCATTTACCTGGTTTATGGTAGCTTGTGTCAAAAAAAGAGGGCATGAGTTTCTTCAATCTGATGGAGATGGACCTGGAGATGGGGGGGCTCAAGGACAGCTGTGCTGCCTGGACCTCCTCCGTCTGAGTCAGAAGGTCGGGCAAGACAGGCACGAAAGAACATCCATGCAATTAAGTGAGCACAGAATGGCAAGCCAACGTCACTTGCCACTCCCAGAAAGTTCTGGCCCAATCTGTTTTCACACCACGCTAATGTTTGTGGACCTCCAGATGGCTTCCTCCATTAAAATGGCAGACAAATGCATTTTGTCGGGATAAGTTAAGAGTTTACAATATCTCAACCAAATTTCAAGATCCGAACTGTTTTACAACAAGCTGGGATGGATGATAATGAACTGTCTGGCTTTGGGCCTTATCAATCTGTCATTGTACTTCAAAGCTATGGACAAAAATAAGGCAGAAGACAGAGGTGTAGCGCAACAAGATGTAAGTCATGAGAGAGGCATTCGAGAGAATTAAGTGAGGAACAAGAGTAGACAATAAAATAAGTGAAGGAAAGATTGGACTTTAAGACTATTTCTTGAGTTTCTGACAAGAAAGTATCCTCTTGAGGGAAATTAACATCAAAAACTGGAATTCAATTCACTAAATCTGGTCAAAATATAACCTGAAGGCCAAGCAGAAAAACTTCAAGCCAACAATTGTGAGCAGAAGGACCCATTCAAAGAGTGGTTGAAGGTGTTTGATGACATGTTCAAGCATGAGAGAGGCAGTTTGTCAGAAATACCAAAAAGCACCCAAAAATGTTTGATATTTTGTTAGCTGAGGTTCCACATGAGAGCAGAATGGTACAAATTAATTAATACCTCAAAGGGCATATTCAGTGCTGGATTTACAAATTTCACAGTCGGATGGCCCGCGCTAAGCTCACACAAGAAGCCACCTTATTGATAAAGGCCGGCATTAGGCATCCCTTGCAACAGCCTGATATGAATGCTAGCCTCATTAAAATCTGAGAATGGGGTGCGGTATTCTCCACCCCCACGCTGGGTGGGAGAATTGCCGGGGAGCCGCCCGAGTCGCGCCACGCCACCCCAACACCCGCCGTGATTATCCCACCCCCCCTGATTATCCCACCCCCCAACCAGCGCCGCGAGAATCGCGCTGGGCCACTCGGAGAATCGCCGCAAATGGCGAGCGGCGATTCTCCGGCCCAGACGGCCGATCGGTTGCTCCGACACGACAGGTTCCCACCGGCACCGTCCATCCCTGGTCGCTGCCAGCGGGAACTGTGCGGGAAAGCTGGGGGGATGGCCTGTGGAAGGGGGAGGGGGGCTCCTTCACCGGGGGGCCCGGAATCAGGGCCCACCGATTGGCGGGACGGCCTCTCCCCCCGCGGGCCTACCTCCTTCCGGCTGGCCCCAGAACACCAGCGCCATGTTGGTGAGGGGCCGGTGCGCGTAAGAAGTTCCCCGCGCATACGCAGGATGGCGCGGCCCAACTGCGCATGCGCAGGAATAAGCTGCCGCAACTGCGCATGCGCGGGTTGGCGCAGCGCCCATTTGGCGCCGCATAAGGGGACTGGAGCGGCGTGAACCGCTCCAGCGCCGAGCTGCCCCCTGTGGGGGCCAGAATAGGTTGTGTCCGGGCCCTGTTCGCGCCGTCATGAAATGCGACGTCATTCACGACGACGCAGGCACTTAGTCCCGGGAGCGGAGAATCCCGTCTGGGATTCCTGGGCAGCAAGGTGACGCAGTGGTTGGCACTGTTGCCAGGACTAGCATTTGGCTCCAGAACATTAACTAGGGCTGAATCGAAATATGCTCAGCTCGAAAAGAAACTTTGAGCATCATTTGCACATGAGAAGATTCCACCATTACGTTTATGGACATCATTTTACACTTTTACCTGACCATCGACCCTTAACTACAATCTTTGGGCCATGTAAGGGTATTTTCTTTCTTTAGCAGCTAGTCGATTGCAAAGATGGACTTTGATCTTGTCGGCACACGATGATGGCATCCAGTGTCTCCATCTCGGCGACCTTACGTTCCTCAGGGCCACCAACCATGTCCAGGGCCATCTGCTCTGCTGTGGTGAGGAGCCACAGGTCCGCCGGTCCCCCTCCTGTCTTCTCTACTCTGGGCGGTAGTGCATAGCCCAGGGGGCCTGGGGGGGGGGGGGGGGGGGGGGGGGGGAAGGAGGGGGACACATAAAATGACAGTTGTGGATAATTGTTGGTCTGAGGAATTGGATGATCTCCTATGGGACTGCTTAGAGTCAGTGGACTGGTCAGTATTTAAAAACTCTGTGCCCAACCTGAACGAGTACGCCACCACAGTAACTGACTTCATTAGTAAGTGTGTAGAAGACTGTGTGCCAAAGAAGCAAATCCGTGTGTTTCCCAACCGGAAAAACTGGATGAACAGGGATATCCACTCCATGCTGAAGCCAAGGTCTGAGGCTTTCAAGTCAGGCGACCCTGACCTCTACAAGAAAGCCAGATATGATCTAAAGAAATCCATTAAAGATGCCAAAAGACAGTACTGGACTAAGCTCGAGTCCCAGGCTACCCACACGGATCCCCGCCATCTATGGCAAGGTCTGCAAGACATAACAGGCTGCAAGAAGAAGGCATGTAAAATTGTAAGCTCCAACTCATGAGCTCATGAGCTCAACGCATTCTATGTCCGCTTTGAGCAAAAGGTCAGCGAGAGCAAGCCCTCCACCCCAGAAGCTGCGGATGAACATGTATCTGAGATCATCACTATAGACGCCTGAGCAGCCTTCTCGAAGGTCAACCCATGGAGAGCCACTGGCCCGGATGGGGTACCCGAACGCGCACTCAGGTCTTGCGCATATCAGCTGGCGGGGGTATTCGCAGACATCTTCAACCTCTCTTTACAACAATCTGAGATCCCTATCTGCTTCAAGTAGATGACCATCTTCCCTGTACCAAAAAAACGTCAAGCAGCGTGCCTTAATGACTATCGTCCAGTGGCTCTGACATCCATCACCATCAAGTGCTTTGAAAGGTTAGTCATGGCACAAATCAACTGCAGCCTCCTGGATTGCCTTGATCCACTACAGTTTGCCTCCCGCTGCAACAGGTCCACAGCAGAAGCCATCTCCATGGCCCTGCACTCTACCCTAGAACACCTAGATAACAAAGACACCTATGTCAGTCTCCTATTTATCGAATACAGCTCAGCCTTCAACACCATCATTCCTAAGAAAAACTATTCTCCAAACTCCGCAGCCTTAGCCTCTGCACCTCCCTCTGCGACTGGATCCTGAACTTTCTAACCCACAGGTCACAATCAGTAATGATAGGCAACGACACCTCCTCCACGATCATCCTCAACACCGGTGTCACCCACAATGTCCTCGGCCCCCTACACCTATGACTGTGTGGCCAATTCCCTTCCAACTCGATTTTCAAATTTGCTGATGACACCACCGTAATGGGTCGGATTTCAAACAACGATGAGACAGAGTACAGAAATGAGATAGAGAATCTGGTGAACTGGTGCGACAACAATAATCTCTTCCTCAATGTCAACAAAACGAAGGAGATTGTCATCGACTTCAGGAAGCGTAGTGGAGAACATGCCACTGTCTACATCAATGGGAACGAAGTAGAAAGGGTCGAGAGCTTCAGGTTTTCAGGTGTAGAGATCACCAATAGCCTGTCGTGGTCCTCCCATGGCGACACCATAGTTAAGAAAGCCCACCAACGACTCTACTTTCTCAGAAGACTAAGGACATTTGGCATGTCAGCTGCAACCCTCAACAACTTCTACAGATGCACCACAGAAAGCATTCTTTCTGGTTGTATCACAGCTTGGTATGGAGCCTGCTCAGCCCAAGACTGCAGGAAACTACAAAAGGTTGTGAATGTAGCCCAGTCCATCACGCAAACCAGCCTCCCATCCATTGACTCTATCTATAATTCCCGCTGCCTCAAAAAGGCAGCCAGCATAATTAAGGACCCCACGCACCCCGGACATACTCTCTTCTGTCAGGAAAGTTTGAGGTCACGTATCAACCGACTCAAGAACATCTTCTTCCCTACTGCCATCAGACCTTTGAATGGACTTACCTTGTATTAAGTTGATCTTTTCTCTACACCTTGCCATAACTGTAACATTATATTCTGCAGTCTCTCCTTCCTTCCCTATGTACGGTATGCATTGTTTGTCCAGCATGCAAGAAACAATACTTTTCACTGTATACTAACACATGTGACAATAAATCAAATGAAATCAAATCAAATCCGATGCATGCAGCCCAGGGGAACGCGATGGCCTCAGTGGCCAGGTCACCAGCCATGGTAGCTGAAATGGGTACCCGCATGTGGTGCAGGATGGGGGCTCTGCCATCCTCTGGGGTAGGTAATGTTACGGGTGTATGGGATGGCATTAGTGCCAAGGGGACACTGCTGCCTACTCACCCTGAGCGCCCTGAGAGGGTCGTTCAGGTCTTTTCCAGCACTGCTGGCCCGTCGAGATGGTGTTTCCCACGGTGCTTAAAGTCTCTGCCAGCTGCACGATTAACGGTGGCAGCTGGCAGCCTTCTTCCCCGGCCAGGGTTAGAATTGATTGTGTTCCATGTGATGCCAATTCTAGCCCCTCAGCAATAGCAGGATTGGTTCAGCTCCACCGCCAGTTCTTTTGTCATGAAAGCCCACAAATTCTGCGTGGGCTTCAACACTTAGGGATTGAGTCTCCGATTTTGAGGTTATGTCTGAGCATATGTCTAGTCTTACGACCAAAAAGTCGGCATTGCCACCGCACCCCGATGCTCCGCCCGGTGGGGGAGCTAGCAGCAGCGCCACGTAAAGCTTTACCTGCATATACGGGCGGAGAATTGCTTGGTCCGTGGCCGTGCATGCGCACTGCCGCGACCTGCAGTGGTCGTGCCGTACAACATGGTACAGGTCGCGCGTGGACCCGGCCTGCCAGATAGTGCCACCCTGTAACACACCTCGCCACCCTCGGACCACCCCCACCAGTCTCCCCCAAACCCCGCAAAAGCCCCCCCGACCAGCGTAACAGCTCCTCCCCCCGACTGTGGCAGCACTGGACACAGTCCACTGCCTCCAGTGAGGTTCCTGAAAACTGTGAGCACACACAACCACGCCATCGGGAAGTCGGCCCATGGGAGCGGAGCATCGGGGGAGGGCCTCAGGTGACGTCCTGAGGCAGTCACAATGGCGTGCGGCATACTCAGTGATATCGCCATTTCTTGAGGGGGCGGGGCATCCGATAAACAGCGCCGCCCCCAATTTTGGCGTCAAAACGGATTTTCCAGCCAATCGCCGAATACAATTTTGGTGTAGGCAATAGGAGAAACCAGCCCTCAGCCTCAGAAACTTCCCTCTGTACCTTCCACATTCAACCAGGTTCTCTCATATTAACATCATTTCTATCCAGCCACAAAATGTGTTACTAACACGTATAAGGTTGGCTGAAGATATTCAAGTGAGGAACCCATCTCAGCTGAAGTATGTTCTTGGTCAATCGATTTGAAGACAGTTGCTGCCTGTTTTAGCTGTGTTTAGCTCTGTAGTTCAGGACCCAGAACAGTTTGATTGGCAACTTTCAGTGGCAGCTGTACTGCTTGACCTCAAGAGGGATTCACTGAACTGGTCACTCTCCCTACAATAAACTGCATGATGTCATTGCCTTACAAGATGACTGTGACACAAGCCAGAGCTGGCCTCTTCCAAGCTCTGTGCCATTTTGCACTAGTTCACTGGTAGGTTTTCCAGCGCGACTAAAATGTCCAGGTTTATAGGGAACACTGTTTGAAGTGGGTCATGCCCTTCGAGTTCTTCAACTCCACCATCTGATTGGTTGTTGCCTGGACACTCTCACCCTCTTACCCTGTTCCTGCTCAAAGCTACTTGGTGAGCCTCCCAGTGCAGCTGCTCTCACCCATCATCGACACCCAACCAATCTCTGAGTAGATACTCGTGAAAGTAAGATTGAGTGACATGGTATCCATTTTCTGTCAACTTCTTATTGTGTGACCATTCTACACTTTGTTGACATGAACAGGATTTTTAGTATGAGGGATAGACAAAGATGGATGAGTGGCTGTTGGAAGAAGCTGAATCTTGTGCGATAAGCGAGACCTCTGTAAGATAGGACGGAACCAAGAACCCTGTAGGTTCGGTCTTAAATTTCACTTTGTGCTACCCTTGTGCCATGACCCACAATCCCCATGATGTGTTTCACTGAAGGAACTGGAACAATGCTTATGCTGCTGAGCATTGTGACAGGATAACCTCTTGCTGCTTGATGGGAAGACGATACCCTTTCTCCGGTTGACCCACCCCACACAAGGAAGTCCATCATAGCATTGAAAAAGCAAATGGCCCTTGAAGTATCTGCCATACGGGCCTCACGGTAGCATGGTGGTTAGCATCAATGCTTCACAGCTCCAGGGTCCCAGGTTCGATTCCCGGCTGGGTCACTGTCTGTGTGGAGTCTGCACGTCCTCCCCGTGTGTGCATGGGTTTCCTCCGGGTGCTCCGGTTTCCTCCCACAGTCCAAAGATGTGCGGGTTAGGTGGATTGGCCATGCTAAATTGCCCGTAGTGTAAGGTTAATGGGGGGATTGTTGGGTTATGGGTATACGGGTTACGTGGGTTTAAGTAGGGTGATCATTGTTCGGCACAACATCGAGGGCCGAAGGGCCTGTTCTGTGCTGTACTGTTCTATGTTCTATGTTCTATATCTCGAGCTGCCTTCAGGTTGCCGTGGAAAAACTCCAGCTCTCTTTAAAAGGGGCAGCTGCTTTTATGTAGTGACATGGACACCGACGAATTGAAGTCCACTCTTAGAATCATCGAATCCCTACTGTGCAAAAGGAGACCATTTGGTCCATCGAGTATGCACCAACCCTCCGGAAAGGCACCCTACCAAGGTCCACTCCCCCACCCTATCCCCACAACTCGGAACATAAAGCGACAATTTTAGCATAGCCACTCCACTAAGCTGCACATCATTGGACTGAGGGAGGAAACCAGAGCAGCTGGAGGATACCCACGCAGACACAGGAAGAATGGCAAACTCCACACAGTCACTCAGGCTGGAATTGAACCCAGGTCCCTGGCGCTGTGTGGCAACAGTGCTATCCACTGTGCCACTGTGTTTCACCTCTATTTTTTTCTGTTTACAAAAATGTAATTTTAGATCATACAACATGGTTGACATTTAATGTGTACTGAATCCACTCAGTTGTCACCTTATTTATTTTCAGGAGATTTAGGAATGGGTAAATAAATGGGACTTTGCCAGTGCCACCCACATTTTAAGAATAAATGGTTGAAAAATAAGAGCAAGATCAATTTCCTGATTCCTCTACACCAACTCACGAACATATAAGAAGTTAGGCAAGGATATTAAACATCACTGAGCCAAGTTAAGAAACAGATCAGCATGGACTAGTTGAATGGTGTAACAGGCTTGATGGGCCAAATGGCCTACCACTGTTCTTATTTACCCCAGTGTAACAGTGACCATATGTCAGCATCAGCAAAGGGCTTTTGACGTAGCCTTGTTGCTCAGTGCTGGGCTAGGGCTACACAGGCCTTGCAGTAGTCTCGAGCCTGTGAAAATGCACAACAGGAGGCTGATAGATACCCCTAATTGTGTGAATAGTGGAGTGGAGCTAATGGATGTATTGTTGAAAATGTAGAAATGATGAGAGAGTATAGGAGTAAATAGTGGGGACAGAAAGGAAGATATTAAAAGGGGAAAACAATACACTTTTATAAAGCACTCGTTCAATTCTAGATGGAGCAGTTTGTCTAGGTTTGGGTATCAACTTTAAGAAGTTAAGCCTTTGGAGACGGTCCAGAAGAGATTTACGAGGGTTTTTCCAGGCGCAAAGACTTCAAGTGGATAATCTGGAGAAATTGGGGTTGTTTAGCTTGGGCAGAACGGGCTAAGAGGAAATTCACTCAAGCTGTTAGCAATCATGAAGCCTTCAGATGGAGTAAGTAAGGACAAGCTATTTCCTGTGGCTGAGGGCACAGATTTAAGGTGGTTAGCAAAAGAGGTAGAGGTGACATGAGGGGAAACCTTTTTACGCAATGATTGATTAGGGTTTGGAATACACAGCCTAATAGATATGGCCTTCAAAAGGGCATTGGATAAATGAAGGGAGAAAACTTGCAGGAAAACAGGGAAAGAGCTTCACAGAGGTGATAGTTGGATTGCTCTTCAACAGAGCTGACACAGACTCAAGGGGTCGAATGGCATCCTTTTCTGCACTATTCTATAATTCAATGATTTGAAATGTCTGTGGATGCCTGGGAACACTAAAGCGATAGGCCGACTAGTTGCGGAGACAAAGTGGAGTACTGAGAGAATAACAGCCAGGGAGAGCGAGGATAAGCCTGAGGTTGAGTAATGATGTGCGAGCTGGCACGGAAGACACATTTCAAGTCACAGTTAAGAGACAGAGAGTGGAGGGAATGTGTGAATATGGAGAGGTGACAGAGATGGATGCCTAAAACAGAGTGCTACACGACTGGGAATGGTGTGCCAGAGTTCCCTGAGGTCCACAGTGGCTGAGTTGTAGAGAAGCCCTGTCTGTGCAGCCTAGAGCCTCAGGAACAGCTGTAGCGAAACAGCCACTGAGTGGCCAGGCCACACTCATTTATTTTCTGAAACAGACTGACAGCCAAAGTAGTCACTGCGCCATCAGTCAGTAGGGACAGTCCAGTTGCTAGAGATTTACAGGGACAAAAGTGGGTTAGACCAGAGCTGGCTCTAATGAGCTAGAGGCGACTTATGAAGTGAATTGAAAGGACGTATGATTGACTGTGAAGCAAATTGCATTGTAGCAGGCGAGCAGCTATGTCTATGAATGTATCTTGGCATAAAGCAATCCAGAGTCGCTACGAGACACTTGTGAATAAAGTTGTCCTTTAACATTGCCACCATGTTGTTCTTGACCGATAGCTCGCTAAATATTAATAGCTGATAGGGCAGGGAGGTGTGTCATCGCCGCAATCTGTGGAGCTGACTAGAGCAGGAAGTGTGATTTGTTATTGCTCCAGTCATCACAGAAAACAGCACGATCACTGCCTCCAGGATCTGTAACAAAATCATGGCAAATGTCACGGTGTGAGGTAAGTGTTGAGACCTACAGCATTTATGGCAGGACATCATTTCATTCCAAACTATAGAATCATCCAACATTTCATGCCTGCGATAGTTCTTTGAAAGAGTTATCAATTAGCCCTGCTCTTTTGCCACATAGTCCTGTAGGCATGACCTTTACAAACAGGTATCCAATTCCCTTTTGAAAATTACTGTTGAATCCACCATCTTTTCAGGCAGTTAATTCCAAATTATAATAATTCACTCCAACTGAAAATTCTCCTCATCTCCCAACTCAATCTCTTGCCAATTATTTCAATCTGTGCTCTCTGTATACTAACCTTTCTGCCATTGAAAATAATTTTTCACCATTTATTCTATCCAGACGCCTCACTATTTTGAGCACCTCTATTACCTCTCCCCTTGATTGTCTCTGGTTCGCGGAGAACCACCCCATGTTCTCCATTTTACTTAAGTCCCTCATCCCAGGTACCATTCCAGTAAACCTCCTCTGCAACCTCTTCAATACCTTGTGTCTATGTATTTACATTGTGCATTTTATGTTTGCCCTATTATGTACTTTCTTTTCACTGTACCTCGATACACGTGACAATAAACCAATCCAATCCTTGGGTGCCATGCTCAGATCAGGACCCAATGTTCCAGTTGAGGAATAACTCATGATCTGTAAATGTTTGCGGAATTTCCGTTTATTCTCTAAAGGGGGAGATTTAAACCCCCCCCAGGACTGAGGGACTAAGAGTGATGATTTAAGTAAAACGCCAAGTTGGACAAGCAGTGAGCATGCCTATTTTTTGACTTAACTGTTTTGGGTGGGGGTTGAGTAAGTCATCTCCTCTTGAGACCGGGCAGGAATTCTAATATATAAATAAGACCGAATGCTACATATTTGATTTGATTTAACAGCTGTGGACTAAATGTCCCAAGGCTCAGGCAACTGGCCAATTAAACCAGATGAGAAAGACCAGATCCAGCCGTTAAATGTCTTTACAGCAGTGCTTGTGGGCCAAGAGGAGCAAGAGTATAATAATAATAATAACAACCTTTTATTGTCACAAGTATGAAGTTACTGTGAAAGGCCCCTAGTCGCCACATTCCGGAGCCTGTTCGTGGAAGCTGGTATGGGAATTGAAACCGCGCTGCTGGCCTTGTTCTGCATCACAAACCAGCTGCCTAGCCCACTGAGCAAAACCATCCCTGTATTGCCCCCCCCCCCCCCCAACTCTCCAAGGTTACCTGCTGCAAACTATCTTTCCTCAATTGGAATTTTCAGCCCACCCCTACTCGCAAGGTTGACACATCAGTCTCTCACTGGGATCTCCCCACCCTGTAATTTCCCCCACTCCCAATGCCTCACCAACATCCCACCAAGGTCCCTCCCTCCACCGCATGCCACCTCTCCTTCTCCCACTCCGGCCCCCGCTGCAGACTTCTCAGTAGGTTTAACTGCTCAATAGGTAATGACCCCATTCCAAATGACATTACAAGTTATTTGGTCCTAATTATGGTTGTTAGAGGTTTAACCCTCACGGACGTGTAAGTATATGCACAATGATTTGTTTGAAATCAGTGTAAAGGTGCAACGGTTAAGCTAAGGGGAGGCAGTGGCACAGTGGTACTGTCGCTGGGCTAGTAATCCAGAGAGTTAGGATAATGCTCTGGGGTCCCAAATTCAAATCTCACCACAGCAAGTGGTGCAATTTTAAACTCAATAAAATATCTGGAATTAAAAGTCGATTGATTGTTAAGGGCAGCACGGTAACATAGTGGCTAGCACTGTGGCTTCACAGTGCCAGGGTCCCAGGTTCGATTCACTGCTGGGTCACTGTCTGTGCGGAGTCTGCACGTTCTCCCCGTGTCTGCGTGGGTTTCCCCTGGGTGCTCCGGTTTCCTCCCACAGTCCAAAGACGTGCAGGTTACGTGGATTGGCCATGCTAAATTGCCCTTCATGCCCAAAAATGTTAGGAGAGGTTACTGGGTTACGGGGATAGGATGGAAGTGAGGGCTTAAGTGGGTCAATGCAGACTTGATGGGCCGAATGGCCTCCTTCTGCACTGTATGTTCTATGTTCTAACAGTTCTTTGAACATGTCAAATGTTGTGGCTTGTGAAAAGCTTTTGCTTCTATTGTGTTTTTTCAAAAGAGATTTTGCTACTCATGCGACTCTTGGTCCATATATGAGGCAAGTAGAACTTTAAGGCACAATCACAGAGTTAATTAGACATCTTGCTGTTAGACATGTTGGTGGAAAACAGGCCACAGGAAAGTCTGAATAGGTCTGATTTTTTGGGCAAGTTTAATTTAACGTGGACCAATCATGGAATGATCATGTATTCCAAAAGATGATCAAGAGAATGAACACTTGATATGTATCAGAGTAACGCCATCGGCTGGTGTAATGTCATGTCTTACACAATGGCATTGCCGGAGCATTTTGCGAGCTGTTGTGTAGTTCACTAATACGACCTTTTGAGCAGCATCTTCTAAATAAACTCCTTCCACTATGCCACCTCTGATTCTTTCTCTTTCTGGCTGCAACAAAAAATGTAACATAATTGGGGACAGTTGCTAGGCAAGAAGGATACAAGAGGAGGTGAAGACACTTTTGGCACAACATCCTCTTGCGAGACCACCGAAAAGAGAATTCCCGCTGAAGAAGAATTTGTCCAATTCAGGTCAGAACCAACCAATCCACAGTAATCCTGGGCTGACGACCGAGCGAATAACTGTATGTTTTCTAAATGTTCTTTAAATCCCTGTGAATTTTAAGATTTTGTCTTGCTAATAAAAGCTCATGGGTGGATGGCGCCCCCTCGCCGGCAGCGGCATCCTCGGCCCTGGCAGCCGACCAATGGGGTTTTCCATTGTGGGAATTCCCACCCACGCCGTCGGGATATCCGCCGGCGTGAGTGCCCTGCTGGTCAAGCAGGGAATCCCGCCGACGAAGAATCCAGCCTCTTTGATTTGCAGTGCCATTGTGTCAGATGTAATTCTCAATCTCTTGGACAGTTACAGATGTCAACTCAATTACCAGACTCATCCCTCTCTTGCAGTCCTCTGGCACCACTTCTATATTCAAAACAGGATTGAAAGGTCATGAACAGACCCTCTGCTTTCTCCAGCATTACTACCTTCAGCAACCGAGGATGCATCCCATCAGGACAAATAACTTCCCTACTTTGAATGCTGCCTACTTTTAATGGACCCTCTCTATCTATTTTAATCCAATCTATTATCACCATTGTCCCTTCCTTTACTGCTCCATTAATAGTATCCTGTTCTCTGGTGAAAACAGATACAAAGTATTAATATGATACATTGACCCCTTGCTTCCTTTAACTATTGTGCAATTTATATTTTTCTGAAAGACGTCAATGTACCATTTTATTTTACCTGCTCACCACTTTTCATTGTCTTTGCCACTTTATTTCGTTTTCCAGTTCGCTACTGCTCCTTTTGTATTCAGCTTGCAATGTATCCAGCACAATGAATCCAGCAGTTATCGTTTCAGTTTCATTTTAATCTCAGTATCTTTTGTCATCCAGGCGCTCTCGGCTTGATTGAACGTCCTTTTCGCCCTCATCGGAATCACTTGCCCTAAATATCAATGGAGTTCAGTGAAACACATGCTGCGGGAAAATGTGTGGAATTATTAAATGCCACTTGGGGCACCTCTTGTAATCCTCAGGCAAGTACAAGAGGAAAAAAGCGAGGCTGTAATTAATGATTTGAATGAGTTCAGTTGGGGGTAAAGTTCACCTTTTGCAGGGGTGCAAAACAGCTGCCAATGAATCAGGCTGCATGTTATACACCAGTGTCCTGATTTTCCATTTCAGTGAAGTTAACATGCCATGTATTAAAAGGCACTCAATCCATGACCACACACTTTATGCCACCATTCAAATTTTACTTGCAATGTGCTTGGTCGTGGAGGTGGCTGGGGGGGAGGGGTGGTTTCAGTACCATTCGACCCAGCGAGACTGCATCAGCCCTTGGAAACAGTACCCTCCTCAAGCCCACACCTGCCCCCCATCCCTGGAACACAGTAACTCCAGCTAACATTTTTAAACACTGGGGGCAACTTAGCATGGCCATTCCACCTAACTTGCACATCATTGGACTGTGGGAGGAATCCCGAGCACCCGGAGGAAACCCAAGCAAACACGAGAATGTGCAGAATCCGCATAGTGTAGGAATTGAACCTGGATACCTGGAGCTATGAAGCATGAGTGCCAACCACTGTGCTATATTTCCACTCGAAGTCTGTTGTGTTTGTATGGGATTTCCCCCTTATCTTCATTTTAAAAAGAATTTAGAGTACCCAATTAATTTTTTCCAATTAAGTTGCAATTTAGTATGGCCAATCCACCTACCTTGCACATCTTTGGGTCGTGGGAGCGAAACCCTCACAAACAAGGGGGCATTGTGCAAACTCCACACGGACAGTGACCCACAGCCAGGATCGAACCTAGGACCTCGGCGCCATGAGGCAGCAATGCCAACCACTGTGCCACCGTGCTGCCCAGTCCTTTTTCCTCATTCAGTATGGATTTACTGGCCTGGATTTTCCCATTCCCCAGCTGCGTGGACCTCGGTCGCGTGACGTTTGTTGGTGGCAGGATACTATCTTTCCGCTGCCAGCGAGATTTGTCAATGAGATTTCCCTTTGTAACAACCCCAGGCCGCTGGGAAACTCACGGGCGGCGCTGCCAGCGAGAAAAGTGAATCGCAACAACCGGAGACTTCTCGCCACTGTTTGGTCCTGCGTTTTCAATTGACATTTATCTTCACATTTATAAATGTTTTCCTTTTTTTTTGCAGAACACATTCTTTTTTAATACTCTTTAAAGTAAACTTGCCTTTACTTAACTCAGACATAATGGTGAATGGTCAAGATGACAAAGGGGTGCCAGACAGATCAACTGGTGCCAATGTCTGGACATATTAACCTGCCAATGCTCTGGGTCAGCAGGGCAGGGCTTTGCCAAGTGAATCTTCAGCCAACTTACAACACAGAGAAGTCACGGCCAATGATGGACAGGGGTTCCGCTGCCTTTACCTGTCAAGCCGAGAGTTCGTTCCTGCAATAGGAGCAAATAGGCTTCCCACACGAGTATCAGGAAAGTTGACTGACACAGTTTCTCATTGAATGACGTGACATCGATATCCAATGCTCATGGTGTATTCAGAAAGCAGAGTGGGGTCACCAACAACTGGGGCATGCATTGCCGGAGTGCCAGTAAGAGACAATCTTTCTGTCTACCATGGTGCTTGCTGCAGCTCAGTTTGTAGCTTTCCTCCCTCTGACACAAAAGATCATGGACTCATGCCTTACTTCAGAGAATTAAGCATCAAAGTTTGGGTTGGTGCTTCAGTTTAGCACTGGATGCCCCCAAAATAAATCCCACAAGCCGTGCTCCAAAGATTTGTATTTTTAAAAAACAATTATTTTTGTAATAAATCATAAAAAACTGCAAGGGTTGATGTAATGTCTAAATCAACCACAAGAGTAAGATAGATGTTCAACTATCTAAGACATTGATGCTAAGCCTTTTGGGCTGAGAAGAAATTTAGAGAACAGACTGAAGGAAAGATAGTGTGAGTGAGAGTAGATCATAGTTAATGTAATAGTGTCGAGATTAGTGGTAGATGAGTATAGATTATCTGTTTATTATCAACTGTGTATTATATAGAAGTAAGTGTTGAATCCAATTAAGCAGTGTTAATAAGTTTATAGCTTTGTTCAATTTAAAGTTATTTGTGGCCTTCGTGAAACTATGCCAATCATCCTGAAATAAGCAACAGAAAGAACACCACAACAGCAAGCTGTTTTACCAGCATGGGATTTTGGCCATGCACAATATTGCTGGCTACTATCACTGAGCCTGAGCTCAGGTCGAGAAAAAAACTAGTGAGAGCTGATTCCAGGACTGACAGGCTTAATATTGCGAATGAAGAAAATGTTGGACAAATGTCAATTGGAGGGGTGCAGTGCTCTGACTGTGAGATGTGGCAGGTCCGGGAGGCTTCTACTTGGAGCAGCAGTTGGATGCGCTTAGGAGTATGCAGGTGGCGGAAAGCATAATTGATAGCAGTTATATAAATGTGGTCACACCCAAAGTGCAGGCAGAGAAATGAGTGACCACCAGAAGGGGCAGGCAGTCGTTCCAGGAATCCCCTGTGGTTGTCCCCCTCTCGAACAGGTATACCTCTTTGGATACTGCGGGGGGATAGCCTATCAGGGGAAAACAGCAGCAGCCAGAGCAGTGGCACCACGGCTGGCTCTGATGTTCAGCAGGGAGGGTCAAAGCGCAGAAGAGCAATAGTCATCGGGGACTCCATAGTCAGGGGCACAGATAGCCGCTTCTGTGGATGTGAAAGAGACTCCAGGATGGTATGTTACCTCCCTGGTGCCAGGGTCCAGGATGTCTCCGAATGGGTAGCAGGCATTCTAAAGGGAGAGGGCAAACAGGCAGAGGTCGTTGTACATATTGGTACTAACGACACAGGCAGGAAGGGGCATGAGGTCCTACAGCAGGAGTTCAGGGGGCTAGGCAGAAAGTTAAAAGACAGGACCTCAAGGGTTGTAAACTCGGAATTACTCCATATGCCACGTGCCAGTGAGGCTAGAAAAAGGAAGATAGAGCAGCTAAACACGTTGCTAAACAGCTGGTGTAGGAGGGAGGGTTTTGGTTATCTGGACCACTGGGAGCTCGCCCGGGGCAGGTGTGACCTGTGTAAGAAGGACAGGTTGCATCTAAACTGGAGAGGCATAAATATCCTGGCCGCGAGGTTTGCTAGTGTCACATGGGAGGGTTTAAACTAGTATGGCGGGGGGTGGTCACCGGAGCAATAGGTGAGAAGTTGAAAGCATTGAGGGAGAACTAGGGAATAGGGCCAGAATGGCTCTGAGGAAGAGCAGACAGGGAGATGTTGCTAAAAACAGCGGATCTGGTGGCCTGAAGTGCATATGTTTTAATGCAAGAAGTATTATGTGTAAGGCAGATGAACTTAGAGCTTGGATTAGTACTTGGAACTATGATGTTGTTGCCATTACAGAGACCTGGTTGAGGGAAGGACAGGATTGGCAGCTAAACGTTCTAGGATTTAGATGTTTCAGGCGGGATGGAGGGGGATGTAAAAGGGGTGGAGGAGTTGCGCTACTGGTTCGGGAGAATATCACAGCTGTACTACGGGAGGACACCTCAGAGGGCAGCGAAGCTATATGGGTCGAGGTCAGGAATAAGAAGCGTGCAGTCACAATGTTGGGGGTTTACTGCAGGCCTCCCAACAGCCAGCGGGAGATAGAGGAGCAGATAGGTAGACAGATTTTGGAAAAGAGTAAAAACAACAGGGTTGTTGTGATGGGAGACTTCAAATTCCCCAATATTGACTGGGACTCACTTAGTGCTTGGGGCTTAGAAGGGGAATATTTTGTAAGGAGCATCCAGGAGGGCTTCTTAAAACAATATGTAGACAGTCCAACGTGGAAAGGGGCTGTACTGGACCTGGTATTGGGGAATGAGCCTGGCCAGGTGGTCGAAGTTTCAGTGGGGGAGCATTTCGGGAACAGTGACCATAATTCAGTAAGTTTAAAGTGCTGCTGGACAAGGATAAGAGTGGTCCGAGGGTGAATGTGCTAAATGAATGTGCTAAAACAGGGGCTGGTTTAGCTCACTCAGCTAAATCGCTGGCTTTGAAAGCAGACCAAGCAGGCGAGCAGCACGGTTCGACTCCCGTACCAGCCTCCCCGGACAGGCGCCGGAATGTGGCGACTAGGGGCTTGTCACAGTAACTTTATTGAAGCCTACTCGTGACAATAAGCGATTTTCATTTTCATTTCATTTTTTCATTTCAATTGGGGGAAGGCTAGTTATAACAATATTAGGCAGGAACTGAAGAACCTAGATTGGGGGTGGATGCTTCAGGGTAAATCAACATCTGACATGTGGGAGGCTTTCAAATGTCAGTTGAAAGGAATTCAGGACCGGCATGTTCCGGTGCGGAAGGATAAATACGGCAAATTTTGGGAACATTGGATAACGAGAGATATTGCAGGCCTCGTCAAAAAGAAAAAGGAGGCATTTGTCAGGGCTGGAAGGCTGGGAACAGACGAAGCCTGTGTGGAATATAAGGAAAATAGGAAGGAACTTAAGCAAGGAGTCAGGAGGGCAAGAAGGGGGTCACGAAAAGTCATTGGTAAATAGGCTTAAGGAAAATCCCAAGGCTTTTTACACATACATAAAAAGCAAGAGGGCTGCCAGGGAAAGGGTTGGCCCACTGAAGGATGGGCAAGGGAATCTATGTGTGGAGCCAGAGTAAATGGGCGAGGTACTAAATGAATACTTTGCATTAATATTCACCAAAGAGAAGTAATTGGTGGATGTTGAGTCTGGAGAAGGGTGTGTAGGTAGCCTGGGTCACATTGAGATCCAAAAAGATGATGTGTTGGGCGTCTTGAAAAGTATTAATGTAGATAAGTCCCCAGGGCCTGATGGGATCTACCCCAGAATACTGAAGGAGGCTAGAGAGGAAATTGCTGAGGCCTTGACGGAAATCTTTGGATCCTCACTGTCTTCAGGTGATGTCCCAGAGGACTGGCAAATAGCCAGTGTTGTTCCTTTGTTTAAGAAGGGTAGCAAGGATAATCCAGGGAACTACAGTCCGGTGAGCCTTACGTCAGTGGTAGGGAAATTACTGGAGAGAATTCTTCGAGACAGGATCAACTTCCATTTGGAAGCAAATGGACGTATTAGTGAGAGGCAGCATGGTTTTGTGAAGGGGAGGTCATGTCTCACTAACTTGATAGAGTTTTTCAAGGAGGTCACAAAGATGATTGATGCTGGTAGGGCAGTGGATGTTGTCTATATGGATTTCAGTAAGGCCTTCACCTTCAGTAAGGTGAAGCTGCACGGGGTGAGCTGGCAAGGTGGATACAGAACTGGCTAGCTCACAGAGAGTAGCAATGGAAGGGTGCTTTTCTAATTGGAGGGCTGTGACTAGTGGTGTTCTGCAGGGATCAGTGCTGGGACCTTTGCTGTTCATAGTCTATATAAATGATTTGGAGGAAAATGTAACTGGTCTGATTAGTAAGTTTGCAGATGACACAAAGGTTGGTGGAATTGTGGATAGCGATGAGGACTGTCAGAGGATACAGCAGGATTTAGATTGTTTGGATATAGAACATAGAACATAGAACATAGAACACTACAGCGCAGTACGGGCCCTTCGGCCCTCAGTGTTGCGCCGACCTGTGAAACCATCTGAAGCCTATCTGACCTACACTATTCCATTTTCATCCATATGTCTATCCAGTGACCACTTAAATACCCTTAAAGTTGGCGAGTCTACTACTATTGCAGGCAGGGCGTTCCACACCCCTACTACTCTCTGAGTAAAGAAACTGCCTCTGACATCTGTCCTATATCTCTCACCCCTCAATTTAAAGCTATGTCCCCTCGTTTTGGTCATCACCATCCGAGGAAAAAGACTCTCACTGTCCACCCTATCTAACCCTCTGACTATCTTATATGTCTCTATTAAGTCACCTCTCAGCCTTCTCCTCTCTAACGAAAACAACCTCAATTCCCTGAGCCTTTCCTCGTAAGACCTTCCCTCCATACCAGGCAACATCCTAGTAAATCTCCTCTGAACCCTTTCCAAAGCTTCCACATCCTTCCTATAATGTGGTGACCAGAACTGCACGCAGTACTCCAGGTGTGGCCGCACCAGAGTTATGTACAGCTGCAGCATGACCTTGTGGTTCCGAAACTCAATCCCCCTGCTTATAAAGGCTAGCACACCATATGCCTTCTTAACAGCCCTATTAACCTGGGTGGCAACTTTCAGGGATTTATGTACCTGGATGCCGAGATCTCTCTGTTCACCTACACTACCAAGAATCTTGCCATTAGCCCAGTACTCTGCATTCCTGTTACTCCTTCCAAAGTGAACCACCTCACACTTTTCCGCATTAAACTCCATCTGCCACCTCTCAGCCCAGCTGTGCAGCTTATCTATGTCCCTCTGTATCCTATAACATCCTTCAGCACTATCCACAACTCCACCGACCTTCGTGTCATCTGCAAATTTACTAACCCATCCTTCTACACCCTCTTCCAGGTCATTTATAAAAATTACAAACAGCAGTGGCCCCAAAACAGATCCTTGCGGTACACCACTAGTAACTGAACTCCAGGATGAACATTTGCCATCAACCACCACCCTCTGTCTTCTTTCAGCTAGCCAATTACTGATCCAAACCGCTAAATCACCTTCAATTCCATACTTCCTTATTTTCTGCAATAGCCTACCGTGGGGAACCTTATCAAACGCCTTACTGAAATCCATATACACCACATCAACAGCTTTACCCTGATCCACCTGTTTGGTCACCTTCTCAAAAAACTCAATAAGGTTTGTGAGACATGACCTACCCTTCACAAAACCGTGTTGAGTATCGCTAATCAACTTGTTCTTTTCAAGATGATTATAAACCCTATCTCTTATAACCTTTTCCAACATTTTACCCACAACCGAAGTAAGGCTCACAGGTCTATAATTACCAGGGTTGTCTCTACTCCCCTTCTTGAACAAGGGGACAACATTTGCTATCCTCCAGTCTTCCGGCACTATTCCTGTCGACAAAGACGACATAAAGATCAAGGACAAAGGCTCAGCAATCTCCTCCCTGGCTTCCCAGAGAATCCTAGGATAAATCCCATCTGGCCCAGGGGACTTGTCTATTTTGACATTTTCTAAAATTGCTAACACCGCCTCCTTTTGAACCTCAATTCCATCTAGCCTCGTCGACTGAACCTGAGTGTTCTCCTCGACAACATTGTCTTTCTCCAGTGTAAACACTGACGAAAAATATCCATTTAATGCTTCCCCTATCTCCTCTGATTCCACACACAACTTTCCACTACTATCCTTGATTGGCCCTAATCTTACTCGAGTCATTCTTTTGTTCCTGATATACCTATAGAAAGCCTTAGGGTTTTCCTTGATCCTATCCGCCAACGACTTTTCGTGTCCTCTCCTCGCTCTTCTTAACTCTCCCTTTAGGTCCTTCCTGGCTAACTTGTAACTCTCAAGTGCCCTAACTGAGCCTTCATGTCTCATCCTAACATAAGCCTTCTTCTTCCTCTTGACAAGTGCTTCAACTTCCTTAGTAAACCACGGCTCCCTTGCTCGACAGCTTCCTCCCTGCCTGACAGGTACATACTTATCAAGGACACGCAGTAGCTGTTCCTTGAAAAAGCTCCACATTTCGATTGTACCCATCCCCTGCAGTTTCCTTCCCCATCCTATACCTCCTAAATCTTGCTGAATAGCATCATAATTGCCTTTCCCCCAGCTATAATTCTTGCCTTGCGGTATATACCTATCCCTGCCCATTGCTAAAGTAAACATAACCGAGTTGTGATCACTATCACCAAAGTGCTCACCTACATCTAAATCTAACACCTGGCCGGGTTCATTACCCAGTACCAAATCCAATGTGGCCTCGCCCCTTGTTGGCCTGTCTACATACTGTGTCAGAAAACCCTCCTGCACACACTGCACAAAAACTGACCCATCTATAGTACTCGAACTATAGTATTTCCAGTCAATATTTGGAAAGTTAAAGTCCCCCATAACAACTACCCTGTTACTCTCGCTCCTGTCAAGAATCATCTTTGCAATCCTTTCCTCTACATCTCTGGGACTATTCGGAGGTCTATAGACAACTCCCAACAGGGTGACCTCTCCTCTACTGTTCCTAACCTCGGCCCATACTGCCTCAGTAGACGAGTCCTCAAGCCTCCTTTCTACCGCCGTAATACTTTCCTTGATTAACAATGCCACACCCCCCCCTCTTGGGATACTTGGGTGAAGAGATGGCAGATGGGGTTTAATCCAGACAAATGTGAGGTAATGCATTTTGGAAGATCTAATGCAGGTCGGGAATATACAGTGAATGGTACAACCGTCAAGAGTCATGAAAGTCAGAGAGATCTAGGTGTACAGGTCCACAGGCCACTGAAAGTGGCAGGTGGAGCAGTTGGTCAAGAAGGCATACGGCATGCTTGCCTTCATTGGCCGGGGTATTGAGTATAAGAATTGGCAAGTCATGTTGCAGCTGCATAGAACCTTAGTTAAGCCACACTTGGAGTATAGTGTTCAATTCTGGTCGCCACACTACCAGAAGGATGTGGAGGCTTTAGAGAGGGTGCAGACGAGATTTACCAGGATGTTGCCTGGTATGGAGGGCATTAGCTATGAGGAGCGGTTGAATAAACTCGGTTTGTTCTCACTGGAATGGCGGAGGTTGAGGGACGACCTGATAGAGGTCTACAGAATTATGAGGGGCATAGACAGAGTGGATACTCAGAGGCTTTTCCCCAGGGTAGAGAGGTCAATTACTTAGGGGCATAGGTTTCAGGTGCGAAGGGCAAGGTTCAGAGGAGATGTATGAGGCAAGTTTTTTACACAGAGGGTAGTGGGTGCCTGGAACTCGCTGCTGGAAGAGGTGGTGGAAGCAGGGACGATAGTGACATTTAAGGTGACATCTGGACAAATACATGGATAGGATGGGAATAGAGGGATATGGAACCAGGAAGTGTAGAAGATTTTAGTTTAGACGGGCAGCATGGTCGACATGGGCTTGGAGGGCCGAAGAGCCTGTTCCTGTGCTGTACTTTTCTTTGTTCTTGTCCACTGTATGGAATCCTATCAATGCTTCTCCAAAGAGCATAACCGCCATGAGATGTGGCCAACGTGGATTTTGAATGCTGTGATAACTAAGATCTATCAAGGTTTTCCACAAGTGAAGCTTTTGAAAGAGATGACGGTTCATGGTGTTAAGTTTTAATTCATACCTATCTTAAAAAGAAAAAGCAGCAGGTGATGGTAAACACAGGATGTTCTGTTGAAGTGCAGTGACTAATGGAGCTCTCCAGGAAACTAGCATAAGTTTTATGCCTTTCAGAGTAATGATTATTCATTTGGAGGAGACTGGTTTTGGCACTAAATAATGATATAAAATTTGATTATGGCACCAATTTAAATGGCAGATGATAAATACAAGGAATAAAAATATACGGCAGCAATTAACTACATGTCAGATCAATTTTAATGTAGATAAATGTACCATACTTCCCAATGATTCAGCTGAGTTCGAGCGATTTGCTCTGGAGAAAAGAAGATTGAGGCCAAGATCGTTCATATGTTGAGAAGTAAAGATGAGGAAATGAAAGAAGGTTATTTGACGAGCACAATGACAGTGAGCTCGATTTAATAGATGTTCACCTCTTTGAAAGGGAATTATTATTCCGTGAAAGTGTCAGGCAAATGGGTTTCCCATTTGTTTATGCTCGCTGACACACATTGGCTCATGGTTCAGCAGCAATGCCTTGATCTTAAACTTCCCATCCTTGTTTTCAAGATCCTCTGTGACCTTATCTCTCCCTATCTCCATATCTTCCTCCAGCTCCGTTACTCTTTGAGCCCTCTACACGTCTTCAACTTTGTCCTCTTGTGCATCCCAGATCGCTCCAACATTGGCAGCCATCCCTACCACTGCCAAGTCTCTGCACTCTGGAATTCTCTTCCTAAATGTCGCCACATCTCAAACTCTCCTGCCTCCTTTAAGGATTTTGTCAACCATCCTAATATCTCCTTCTGTGCTTCAGTGACAAATTCTGATTGATAATGCTTCTGTAAAGTTCCTTGAGATATTTGACGAGATTAAAGGCACTACGTAAATCTCAATTGTAATTCTAAAGCCTTAAAACAGCTGACTTTGTTCTCTGGGCACCATTTCAGTAGACTGTTGCATTTTTAGATCATAGATCATAGAATTTACAGTGCAGAAGGAGGCCATTTGGCCCATCGGGTCTGCATTGGCTCTTCGAAAGAGCGCCCCATTTAAGCCCTCAGCTCCACCCTATCCCCATAAATCAGCAACCCCACCTAACGTTTTTTTTAAATTTTACAATATCCAATTAATATTTTCCAATTAAGGGGCAATTTAGCATGGCCAATCCACCTAGTTTGCACATCTTTGGGTTGTGGTGGCGAAACCCATGCAAATACGGGGAGAAAGTGTAAACTGCACACGGACAGTGACCCAGAGCCGGGATCGAACCTGGAACCTGGCGCCGCGAGGCAACAGGGCTAACCCACTGCATCACCATGCTGCCCTAATCCCACCTAACCAAAGGGCTAACCGAAAGGCAATTTAACATGGCCAATCCACCTAATCTGCACATCTTTGGACTGTGGAAGGAAACCGAAGCACCCGGAGGAAATCCGCGCAGACACGGGGAGAACATGCAGACTCCGCACAGACAGTGACCCAAGCTGGGAATCGACCCTGGGAAGCTGTGAAGCAACTGTGCTAACTACTCTGCTACCATGCTGCCTGTATTGGCCGTAAAGGTACCAATTATATAACAAGGATTGGTGAAACAATAATATGTGTTCTTTATTTGAGGGTAAGAATATTTGCAAAAAAATTGCCATTTGGAGACACTGTAGACATGTAGGACCGCTGCTGTATTTGTCTGTCAAGTCATTGGTTCCAGATCACATCCTGTCTCAGCTTAGATATAGCGGACAGCAGTTTAAGATAATAATACTCAAAGGCATGTGCTCATCAGATCACAACACAGACCAGGCATGTGCTCTGCCCAGCACTTTGACCTCATGCCCAAACTTCCCCTCAGGCTGAATTTAGATTCAGGAGCACTTATTGGTGTTTTACAGGCTGCAGGCAAAGATGGAATAGGAAACCTGTTTCTTCTATTTTTAGTTGAATGTGAAGCATCCTGGAAATGCCTTTGATTGAAATGCCAGAAGTACAATGAGGAGGAGTGTTCTTTTCTAAATTTCTCACATGGGATATGGGCATTATTGCTCTTGGCAAGATGGTGGTCAACTTCCTCCTTAAATGTAATTGAGTAGTTTTCTAGGCCATTTCAAAGGGCAGTTAAAAGTCAGCCACGTTATTGTTCCTTGGAGTCACATTTAGGCCTGACCAGTTAAGGACTTCCTTTCACAAAGAATATCAATGAACCAGATGGGTTTGGACAATAATCCTCCAGTAGTTTCCTCGTTACCATGACCAAGACTAAACTTTTAATTCCAAATGTGATTGTAATTAATTAATTGGGCAGAGGTTTGTGGAGATTATGAGACCAGCAGCTGCCCATCTCTGGATTCCAAGGGTGAGTGATTGTGATGATGGGCTTAATGGGGGGAGGGGGAAGGGGTTTGCTTGTCACATTTCTCACACAGTGAGAATCCCCTGCCACTGGGCTACTACCACTGGCACAATGAAACCCTTAGCTGTGTGAACCTCAACTGGTATCGGGGCAGGCAAGCCGGCTACAGGCTGTCCAACCACTCACTTAACTGGGGAATAGGCAGGAATGTGATGGTGTCCCCACTTCCACCCTCTCACTGGATTACGTTCCACCCCACACTCCCAAACTCACCCTGAGAGAGTGTAAAACATCCCACTCATTGAATTGATGCTCCCTAGCTACCATGGCAAGATTTGAACTCACATCCCCAAAATCGTAAATCCATCTTTCCAGGTTACCAGTCTGGTAACATAGCCATTATGCTACTGTAGACCCACATCTGGACGCTTCCACAGTCAGCCTTTCAAAGAGGGTTTACATAGGAAGAATGTGGTAACAGAGTCAATTGTACAGTTTAGAGGCTTGATCTAATAACATACTGTTGTAAAATGCTAGTGTGATACCAGTGAATTTTTAATGTGGATAACATTGCAAGGAAAACAAATTTTAGGAGCATATGAATCCAGGAAGTTAGGTGCTGAGTAGGCCATTTGGCCCATCAAGTCTGCTCTGCTATTTAAACTAATTATGGCTGATCGATCGAGTTCTCAATGACAGAACTTCGACAGCCCTCTGGGGCAGAGAATTCAAAAGATTCACCACCCTCTAAGGAACTCCTCATTATCTCAACCTTAAGTAGCCTACCCCTTTTTCTGGGATTGTGTTCCCTGGTTCTGGACTCACCAGCCAGGGGAAGCATCTTATTTACAACTACACTATCACACCCGTTCAGAATTTTGTGCATTTCAATTAGATCACCTCTCATTATACTTTGCAAGTATCGAGCATACAGGCCCAGGTACCTCAGTCACTCCTTGTAGGACATTCATTCCTGCCATCTCAGGGATTAGTCTGGTGAACCTCGATTGCATTCCCTCTAAGGCAAATATATCCTGCCTTATGTTGTGGAGATGCCGCGTTGAACTGGGGTGAGCACAGTAAGAGGTCATAAAACACCAGGTTAAAGTCCAACAGGTTTATTTGGAATCAGTAGCTTTCGGAGCACAGCTACTTCATCAGGTGACTCACCTGATGAAGGAGCTGCACTCCAAAAGCTAGTGATTCCAAATAAACCTGTTGAACTTTGACCTGCTGTTGTAAGACTTCTTACTATATCCTTCCTTAGGTCAAGAGACTAAAACTGCAACGGTAATGAATAATGGAACAGCAGTAGGAGGATGTTGTTTAACTGTGGGGCCTTTTCTTTTATCCTCACTATTATGGAGTCGTTGCATGGTAATAGAGAGGGAGGATTTTTGTTCAGTCACTATAGTCTTCAGCAACAAGTTTGGAAACATTTGTTTCTGTGTAAAGTGACAAAGGTAAAACCCTTTCTTCACTTTAGCGGCCTGGGACTTGAGAGTAAAGGGGGTTAAATAGTTCTTGGTCAGTATTGCAGGAATACTGGGGCAACACGGTAGCATGGTGGTTAGCATAAATGCTTCACAGCTCCAGGGTCCCAGGTTCGATTCCCGGCTGGGTCACTGTCTGTGTGGAGTCTGCACGTCCTCCCTGTGTGTGCGTGGGTTTCCTCCGGGTGCTCCGGTTTCTTCCCACAGTCCAAAGATGTGCTGGTTAGGTGGATTGGCCATGCTAAATTGCCCGTAGTGTCCTAAAAAGTAAGGTAAAGGGGGGGGGTTGTTGGGTTACGGGTAGATACGTGGGTTTGAGTAGGGTAATCATTGCTCGGCACAACATCGAGGGCCGAAGGGCCTGTTCTGTGCTGTACTGTTCTATGTTCTATGAATGGCCAATGGCGAATCAACAACTTGTGCAAGTTGAGAAGACACAGCCGGAGTTAAGCACCGGAGTTAAGGGAATTGCAACTTGGTAATTTGGTGCAGTCAAGTAATCAGGAAAGTTAAATGGTAAATCTAATTCTGCTGTTTTTCAGTTTAAAGTGCAGAGTGTAGCTTAGTGTCTGATTGGCTGAAGCTGCCCCCACCCTAATTGCTGAGAGGCAGTTATCTGTCAATCACCTAGGGCCTGTTTAGAGACACAAAGGTGCACATTGTATTCTTCTCTTTGAAGTTTAGGTAGTTGGAATCATCCTGGTTAGCTGAAGTCTGTATAAAAGACAGACAGAAAGCGCACTCAGTAAGCTTAGCGCACGTCGAGAAGACAGAGCCAGAGTGAGGCACATCCAGATTGGGAATTGCAACTTGGTAATTTGGTGCAGTGAGGTAATTTGGTGCAGAGTGGGAGAAGGTGCTTTTTCTCTACTGTTTTGTTCTCTCTCTTTCTTCTGGCCTGCAACTTTTAATCTGCAGGGAGAGAACCAGAGAGCATCTTGACCCTGGGTGAGTTCTCCCAGTGAGCCAAAGAAGACACAGCCAGAGTGAGGCACAACCAAGAGTGAGTTTGGGAATTCGAAGCTTGGTGGGGAGGAGGTGCTTTATAACGTATATAAAGTAGTTTTTCTTTTCATTGTCTAATTTATTTATTTTTATTTTGAAATTGTAGTTGTATAAGTTTACCTAACGTTTAAGACATGGCAGGAGGTCCCAGACCCGTGTCATGCTCCTCGTATGCGATGTGGGAGCTCAGGGACACATCCACTCTCCCTGGCTCTTTCACGTGCAAGAAGTGTGTTCAGTTGCAGCTCCTGTTAGACCGCTTGACAGATCTGGAGCTGCGGATGTACTCACTTTGGAGCATCCGCGATGCTGAGGAGGTCGTGGATATCATGTTTAGCGAGTTGGTCACACCGCAGGTGAAGGTTACTGAGGGAGATAGAAAATGGGTGACCAAAAGACAGAGCAAGAGTAGGAAGGCAGTGCAGGTGTCCCCTGCGGTCATCTCCCTGCAAAACAGATATACCGCTTTGGATACTGTTGAGGGAGATGGCTCACCAGGGGAATGCAGCAGCAAGTTTCATGGCACCGTGGCTGGCTCTGCTGCGCAGCAGGGCAGGAAGAAAAATGGCAAGGCTATAGTGATAGGGGATTCGATCGTAAGGGGAATAGACAGGCGGTTCTGTGGACGCAATCGAGACTTCAGGATAGTATGTTGCCTCCCTGGTGCAAGGGTCAAGGATGTCTCGGAGCGGCTGCAGGACATTCTGGGGGGGGGGGGGGGGGGGGAGAGGGTGAACAGCCAGCTGTCGTGGTGCACATAGGCACCAACGATATAGATACAAAACGGGATGAGGTCCTACAAGCTGAATTCAGGAAGTTAGGAGTTAAACTAAAATGTAGGACCTCAAAGTTAGGAATCCCAGGATTGCTACCAGTGCCATGAGCTAGTCAGAGTAGGAATGTCAGGATAGATAGCATGAATGCGTGGCTCGAGAGATGGTGCAAGAGGGAGGGATTCAAATTCCTGGGGCATTGGGACCGGTTTTGGGAGAGGAGGGACCAGGGGCTTTTCACAGTAACTTCATTGAAG
Organism: Scyliorhinus canicula; assembly: GCF_902713615.1. Classification (NCBI taxonomy): domain Eukaryota; kingdom Metazoa; phylum Chordata; class Chondrichthyes; order Carcharhiniformes; family Scyliorhinidae; genus Scyliorhinus; species Scyliorhinus canicula. The sequence goes on from NC_052147.1 coordinate 270,554,324, forward strand.
CCTACTCGTGACAATAAGCGATTTTCATTTCATTTTCATTTTCAGTACAAAACGGACGGTCTGCACCTGGGCAGGACTGGAACCGATGTCCTTGGGGGAGTGTTTGCTAGAGCTGTTGGGGAGCGTTTAAACTAATGTGGCAGGGGTATGAGAACCGATGCAGGAAGTTGGAAGGTAGTAAAACAGGGACAGAAGCAAAAGAAAGTAAGGGGGAAAGTGCAAGGCAGAGAAGACATAGTCAAAAATCAAAAAGGGCGACAATACAAGGTACAGTGACTGAGGGGAGCTCAGTGAATAGTCCCAGTAATACGAAAAGGAATAAAACTGGAGATGTTAAGATTCAAAACAGAGGTAAAAAAAACCAACATAAGTGTACTTTACCTGAATGCTCGTAGTATTCGGAATAAAGTAAATGGGTTGATGGCGTAAATCATCGTGAATGACTATGATTTAGTGGCCATTACTGAAACATGGTTAAAGGATGGTCATGACTGAGAGTTAAATATCCGAGGGTATCAAACTATTCGGAAGGACAGAGTGGATGGTAAGGGAGGTGGTGTTGCTCTGTTATTTAAGGATGATATTCGGGCAATAGTAAGGGATGACATCGGTGCTATGGAGGATAAGGTTGAATCCATTTGGGTGGAAATCAGGAATAGTAAGGCGAAAAAGTCACTGATAGGAGTAGTCTATCGGCCACCAAATAGTAACGTTATGGTGGGGCAGGCAATAAAAAAAGAAATAACTGATGCATGTAGAAATGGTACAGCAGTTATCATGGGGGATTTTAATCTACATGTCGAGTGGTTTAACCAGGTCAGTCAAGGCAACCTTGAGGAGGATTTTATAGAATGTATCCATGATAGTTTCCTAGAACAGTGTGTAATGGAACCTATGAGGGAACAAGCGGTCCTAGATCTTGTCCTGTGTAATGAGACGGGATTGATTCATGATCTCATAGTTTGAGATCCTCTTGGAAGGAGCGATCACAATATGGTGGAATTTAAAATACAAATGGAGGGTGAGAAGGTAAAATCAAATACTAGTGTTTTGTGTTTAAACAAAGGAGATTACAATGGGATGAGAGAAGAACTAGTTAAGGTAGACTGGGAGCAGAGACTTTATGGTGGAACAGTTGAGGAACAGTGGAGAACCTTCCAAGCGATTTTTCACGTTGCTCAGCAAAGGTTTATACCAACAAAAAGAAGGACGGTAGAAAGAGGGAAAATCGACCGTGGATATCTCAGGAAATGAGGGAGAGTATCAAATTGAAGGAAACAGCAGACAAAGTGGCAAAACGTAGTGGGAGACGAGAGGACTGGGAAATCTTTAGGGGCAACAGAAAGCTACTAAAAAAGCTGTAAAGAAGAGTAAGATAGATTATGAGAGTAAACTTGCTCAGAATATAAAAACAGATAGCAAAAGTTTCTCCAAATATATAAAACAAAAAACAGTGGCTAAGGTAAATATTGGTCCTTTAGAGGATGAGAAGGGAGATTTAATAATGGGAGATGAGGAAATGGCTGAGGAACTGAACAGGTTTTTTGGGTCGGTCTTCACAGTGGAAGACACAAATAACATGCCAGTGACTGATAGAAATGAGGCTATGACAGGTGAGGACCTTGGGATGATTGTTATCACTAAGGAGATAGTGATGGGCAAGCTAATGGGGCTAAAGGTAGACAAGTGACATAGACATAGACATAGGATTTACAGTGCAGAAAGAGGTCATTCAGCCCATCGAGTCTGCACCGGCTCTTGGAAAGAGCACCCTACCCAAGCCCATACCTCCACCCTATCCCCATAACCCAGTAACCCCACCTAAGACTAAGGGCAATTTGGACACTAAGGGCAATTTAGCATGGCCAATCCACCTAACGTGCACATCTTTGGACTGTGGGAGGAAACCGGAGCACCCGGAGGAAACCCCCCACACACGAGGAGAACGTGCAGACTCCACACAGACAGTGACCCAAGCCGGGAATCGAACATGGGACCCTGGAGCTGTGAAGCATTTGTGCTAACCACTATGCTACCGTGCTGCCCTGGCCCTGATGGAATGCATCCCAGAGTGCTAAAAGAGATGGCTAGGGAAATTGCAGATGCACTAGTGATGATTTACCAAAATTCACTAGACTCTGGGGTGGTCCCAGTGGATTGGAAATTAGCAAATGTGACACCACTGTTTAAAAAAGGAGGTAGGCAGAAAGCAGGAAATTATAGGCCAGTGAGCTTAACTTCGGTAGTAGGGAAGATGCTGGAATCTATCATCAAGGAAGAAATAGCGACGCAGCATGGGTTCATAAAGGGCAGGTCATGCCTAACTAATTTAGTGGAATTTTTTGAGGACATTACCAGTGCAGTAGATAACGGGGAACCAATGGATGTGGTATATCTGGATTTCCAGAAAGCCTTTGACAAGGTGCCACACAAAAGGTAGCTGCATAAGATAAAGATGCATGGCATTAAGGGTAAAGTAGTAGCATGGATAGAGGATTGGTTAATTAATAGAAAGCAAAGAGTGGGGATTAATGGGTATTTCTCTGGTTGGCAATCAGTAGCTAGTAGTGTCCCTCAGGGATCCATGTTGGGCCCACAATAGTTCACAATTTACATAGATGATTTGGAGTTGGGGACCAAGGGCAATGTGTCCAAGTTTGCAGATGACACTAAGATGAGTGGTAAAGCGAAAAGTGCAGAGGATACTGGAAGTCTGCAGAGGGATTTGGATAGGTTAAGTGAATGGGCTAGGGTCTGGCAGATGGAATACAATGTTGACAAATGTGAGGTTATCCAATTTGGTAGGAATAACAGCAAACGAGATTATTATTTAAACGATAAATTATTAAAGCATTCCGTGTGCTAGTGCATGAGTCACAGAAGGTTGGTTTACAGGTGCAACAGGTGATTAAGAAGGCAAATGGAATTTTGTCCTTCATTGCTAGAGGGATGGAGTTTAAGACTAGGGAGGTTATGTTGCAATTGTGTAGGGTGTTAGTGAGGCCACACCTGGAGTATTGTGTTCAGTTTTGGTCTCCTTACTTGAGAAAGGACGTACTGGCACTGGAGGGCGTGCAGAGGAGATTCACTAGGTTAATCCCAGAGCTGAAGGGGTTGGATTATGAGGAGAGGTTGAGTAGGCTGGGACTGTACTCGTTGGAATTTAGAAGGATGAGGGGGTATCTTATAGAAACATTTAAAATTATGAAGGGAATAGATAGGATAGATGCGGGGAGGTTGTTTCCACTGGTGGGTGAAAGCAGAACTAGGGGGCATAGCCTCAAAATAAGGGGAAGTAGATTTAGGACTGAGTTTAGGAGGAACTTCTTCAACCAAAGAGTTGTGAATCTATGGAATTCCTTGCCCAGTGAAGCAGTTGAGGCTCCTTCATTAAATGTTTTTAACGTAAAGATAGATAGTTTTTTGAAGAATAAAGGGATTAAGGGTTATGGTGTTCGGGCCGGAAAGTGGAGCTGAGTTCATAAAAGATCAATCATGATCTCACTGAATGGTGGAGCAGGCTCGAAGGGCCAGATGGCCTACTCCTGCTCCTAGTTCTTATGTTCTTATGTTCACATCGCACCCAATTTTCACAGAATCTTTACAGCACAGAAAGAGGCCATTTGGCCCATCGTGTCTGCACCGGCTCTCCATGACTTACGGCCATCCCCCTGCCTTTCCCCTTACCCCTTCTTTCTATTCAATTGATCATCTAATGCCCTCTTGAATGCCTCCATTGAATCTGCCTTCACCAGACGTCCAGCCAGGGCATTCCAGACTCGAACCATTTGTTGTGTGAAAAAGTTTTTTCCGCCTCACATTTGCTTTTCCAGCAAATCACGTTAAGCCCATGCCCTCTCATCCTCGATCCTTTTACGAGCAGGAACAGTTTCTACTCTTAGCCTTCCCTCCATGGGGAACAGTCCCACCTTCTCCAATCTGGGCAGCATGCTAGCATTGTGGAGTGGGCAGCACGGTAGCATTGTGGACAGCACAATTGCTTCACAGCTCCAGGGTCCCAGGTTCGATTCCGGCTTGGGTCACTGTCTGTGCATCCTCCCCGTGTGTGCGTGGGTTTCGTCCGGGTGCTCCGGTTTCGTCCCACAGTCCAAAGATGTGCAGGTTAGGTGGATTGGCCATGATAAATTGCCCTTAGTGTCCAAAATTACCCTTAGTGTTGGGTAAGGTTACTGGGTTATGGGGATAGGGTGGAGGTGTTGACCTTGGGTCGGGTGCTCTTTCCAAGAGCCGGTGCAGACTCGATGGGCCGAATGGCCTCCTTCTGCACTGTAAATTCCATGAATTCTATGAATCTATCCTCATAACTGAAGTAATTTTCTTCATCTACCTCACCAACCTTTATACTGTTTATACAGCAGACTTAACAGGGTCAAGAGAGGGATTTGGATAATGGGAGCAATACCAAGAGATTAGAATGGGGATAGTATGGGAATAGCTAGGTTCTTGATGGTTGGTGCAGACACGATGGGCTGAAGGGCCTCTTTCTGTACTGTAAAGCTCTATGACTCTATGAGTATCTAAGCAGCAGGAATCATTCACCATATCAACTGACATGGGGGCCAAGGAGTTGAGTTGCCAGCATTTTAGTGCGAGTAGGGTTAAGAGAGCAGGATGTGGGTCCCACAGACACAGTGAGCTTATTGGAATAAAGTTCAGGTGCAATGTTAAAGGGACAGTGGATTCTCGCTCAATGTGATTGCAAACACCAGGCTTGCCCTTGCTATTTCTAAATGGCAGCTCAGGAACAGCACCCAATTAATTTCTTGCCATCCGACCCTGAGCTTCAGCCTTTGTGCGGTACTGTGTATCAATCTGTTTGACATCCATTTGTAATTTATATTGTGTTGTCCTTTTCACATGAAGTCGCTAAAAAAGCTTTGATAAGGGTATTATACTTAGCAAATGTTTTCGGGGAAATTCTGTGCAAACTGTGTACTAAAAGCAGTTTGCCCATTGAATGCTACATAGATTATCATCCCCCGTGGGATAACGTTCATTCGACACAACCTGGACGTGAAAAAGGATTAAGCGTTGACCTTGCGAGAATGAAAGAAATGTTCGAGATGAAGGAAATCTTCAAGATAAATGGGTTGATGCCAGTCATCTGTTATCTGCTTGTTTCACAAAAAGAAGTTATTTAATATTTCACATATAGAAATTCATTTTTCTTCTTCAATTTGTTTTGAAATGCCAATGTGAGCTTTAATTTGCATGTTTAATTTAAAGAAAAGAAGGAAATCTGTTAAATGTATGAATTAAAGATAAGGATAAACAGGTTGAGGCCATTCATTATTTGAGCACATATAACAATGAGACACTTATCAACACCAAGGTTGCGAGTGCGTTGAGGAGCCTTTGCTACCCAATGCTTCCCACCGGAATCGGAGCGGGACGTGGCCGTAAATACAAGTAGGCCACAAGTAGGCCAAGTCAGGCCCCCCCAGGGCTTCCCGATGGCCGTTATGCCTCATGAGAACCAACCAGATCATAGAATTTCTACAGTTCAGAAGGAGGCCATTCAGCCCATCATGTCTGCAACGACCCTCTGAAAGCGCACCCTACCCAGGTCCAATCTCCCATCCTATCCTCGCAATCCAACCTAACCTTTGGGTGCTAAGGGGAAATTTAGCGTGGTCAATCCACCTAAACTGCACATCTTTGGACTGTGGGAGGAAACCGGAGTACCTGGAGGAAACCCGCGCCGACACATTAAAACACACAAACTCCACACAGTCACCCAAGGTCAGAATCAAACTCGGGTCCCTGGTGCGCTGAAGCAGCAGTGCTAACCACTGTGCCACCATGCCAAGCCTCAGATCTTGCAAGGCATTGCATTCTAGTTCACGCCCCCAGTCTTGCATGGTTAAGTGGAGTCCAGAACCCACTAAACCATGCAGATGCCGGATCTAACTAGCTGCCGGAATCTTTCAGCTTCTCCAAGGAGACCCCATTCGTGCGTTGATTATTACTGGCCCACACAAATATGGGCAGGCGGAACGGAACCCGGGGTGTCTCCCAGCCCATTGGAGGCCCCTGGTGGTCAAGGACAGGGGAGGGCAACTTCCCCTGGCACCCGGGCACCTTGGCACTTCCACGCTGCCACATTGGCACTGCCACCCTGGCACTGCCAGGCTGGCAGAAGCACTGCCAGGCTGGCAGAAGCACTGCCAGGCTGGCAGAAGCACTGCCAGGCTGGCAGAAGCACTGCCAGGGTTACAGAGTGACCATGCCAGTTTGGCACTGCAAGGGTCAGAACCTCAGAGGGAGGGGCATGCCTATGAAAGGACGGATGATGGGGGTATGAAGGGGCCTCCGGAAGGTTGGGGAGGGGGAGCGTGAAGGGTGGGGGTCCTGAAAGAGGGAGCCCAAAAAGGCGCTTGGGAAGGCCTAAAATCCAGGGCCCCTCAATAGCGGGGTTTCCTCACTTGGGGGGTGGCGGGTTGGGGGGTGAGGGGTGGGGTAATGTCCAAGTGTGTGGAGGTGACATTTCCCATAGTGAAGGAGGGGCAGACCCCCAAGCTCACTTGGAGATTGGGGCACCAATTCAAAACAACAGCCTGATCTCTGAGGAGCTGGTCTGGATTGGGGGTCCAGCTCCCCACTAATGAATACAATTCGAAGGACAGGATTTACCGACCAATCCTCTGTGTGATTTTCAGCAGATGAGGAGGCCCACCAGCCGGACTTTCTGGTCCCGCCATTTATAACGAGGTTTCCCATTGACTGCCGCTCTCGTCGCTGGGAAACCTGTGCACTGCCGGTGGGACTGGAATATCTCTCCGGTGTAAACAGCCACTAAGTGTGGACTAGCCCGGAGAAAAACTCCCCAGGGCCCAAGAAAGTGACTAAGTATGGTTAGGTAGAGTTGGATAACTGACCAACAGAGCCAGGGAGATACATCCAACCAAACCCGCCTGAAATAACACTTAGAAACTTTTCTGTTAAATCGCGCCTGCAATGTTTCATTTTGTAAATTATTCTAAACTGAGTAAAGATTGACTTGTGGTCCCCTCCTAAGACCGATAATCTATATTTATAAAGCTTGCCCATCACAAAATATCCCAAGTTACTTCACAGGACAATGAGAATAGGAAATATGTCATTGAACCACATAAGATTGGTGGAGGCATTGGGAGTGACGGTCGTGGCTATGGATCAGCATGTCAATTGAGGATTCAGCCAATCGGAGGAGGAGAATAGCAGACACCCCAGAGAATACCGGGGCCTAAATCCTCGTCAGAAGAATAGGTTTTAATGAGTGTCATTGAGGAGGAAGATCTTTCAGAACGTGGGGCCCAGGAACCTGAAGGCAGTGTTACCAATGGTAGACCAATTAAAATTAGAGATGCGTAGGAGGCAAGAATTCGAGGAATACAGATTATTTAGAGATCAGTGGGGCTGGAGGAGATTAGAGAGATTGGGAGGGGTGATGCAATGAAGGTATTTAAAAATAAAGATGATGGGCGGGATTCTGCATTTGCCGACTTCAAAATCGCAAAAATAGGTTCCAACGCCAAAACCGGGGCCGTGCTGATTTGACGGCATACCGCAATTTTCCATCATCTTCACAGTGGCGTCAATGCATATTGGAACGTTCATACAGTAAACATTGCATTAGCTGGCCCTACCTGGTATTCTCGGGGGTGTCTGCGATTCTCCTCCTTCGATGGGCCAAGTCCTCGATGGACATGCTGATCCATAGCCACGACCGTCACACCCAATGCCTCCACTGTGGTACCACCCATGTAGTGTTGGCGACTGCATTTCCACTATGGATGAGACTGTCCATTCCAGAAGCCCAAGACCCGTCTGGACAGCAGTTAGTTCCTGGGGTCGGCCCGCCCTAAATCCGTCCGCCACCTCGGGTGTTCTTAACCTCCACCTGCTGTACCGGATCAACTGTGTGGTGCACACCAGATAGTTTCTCAGGAGCCTCTTCACTACGTGCCCAACAGGCGGCCAGTATCGGTCCCAGCATGTGAAGCAGGGTGGGGGTTCAGGGAGGGGTTGGGGGTGGGTAGGGCTATGGATTTATGGGACTGGCGTTAGTGCCAGGGGCACAGTATTACCTACTCACCCTGGCCACCCTGAGGAGGGTGTACCATTACTTCTGACACTGCAGGACAGTCTGGACAGTGTTGCCTACGGCGCTGGCCACCTATGCTACCTGCACCCAGGCATGGCGAACGGCAGTAGCTGGCAGCCTCTTTCCCGGGCCGAGGTACAGGGCCATCCTCCTCTCCTCCACGGCATCCAGGAGGGTCTCCAGCTCAGCATCGGTGAACCTTGGTGCTGCTCTCCTTGCTGCCATCTTGTTGGGAGGGATTGTGTGGAGAGTGCAGTGTATATATACAGCTGCATATGGCCTCCTGAGTGTCAATCGTGTATCCGCCGAATCGGCGTAATTTCTCATTAGAATTGATTGTGTTCCATGTGGCACGGTGCTAGCCCCTTAGCAGTAGCAGGTGTGGCGCCGGTTTTTCCATCATGAAAGTCCATGGATTCGCATTGGCAGCAACACTTGGGGCGGGATTCTCTACTACCCGACGCCAATTTAGTCACAGTCATCTTGGCACGTGTCGCACGCCTGTGGGATGGCCTCAGGATGTCACCTGAAGGCCCTCCCCCGTTGCTCTGCCCCCGATGGGCCGCGTTCCCGACCGCGCGGTTGACTTGCGGTCTTAGCGGTCGGGGACCCGACGTAGCGGCTGCGGACGGTGCCCACGGCGCCACAGTCGGGTGGGAGCCATGCTTCTGGCTGTGTGGGCTTCGGCGAGGGCTGGGGGGACTGGTGGCCGATGGCAACAGGGTGGCGAAGGGGTGTCCAGGAGAGCACTGTCTGGCAGGTTGGGTCCGCGCATAGCCGGCGCCATGTTATACGGCGCAACCACTGCAGGTCTTTGGCGTGCGCATGCACGGCCACGGACCCGGCAATTCTCCAGCCGTTTATTTCGTGGAAGCCCAGTGTTTTACATGGTGCGGCTGCTAACTCCTCACCGGTCAGTGCATCGGTGCTGGAACGGCGCCGAATTTTCCCACGTAAAACACCAGAGATCCTCCGGACATCGCCTCAAAATTGGAGAATCAAGTCCTTTGTCTCAGAAACAGAGAATTCCGCCACACAATTGTAAAATCAAGATGTTGCTTGACTGAGAAGTAATGTATGTTAGTGAATACATGCGTGGCAAGGGAACAGAACTTGGGTGTGAGTTAAAGCATAGGCAGCAAGGTTTTGGATGACTTCAAGTTTATGAAGGGGAAAATGTAGGATGCAAGCCAGGCATGCATCGGAATAGTTGAGTCTCGAGGTAGCGAAGATATGATTGAGAGTTTCAGCAGCAGATCAACGGGGACAGGGGTGAAGCCAGGCATTGCTGCAGAAGTGAAAATAGGTGTTCTTAGTGGTGGAAAGAATATGCTGTCAGAAATTGATCTCAGGATCAAAAGTGACATCAAGATTGCAAACTGACTGGCTGTTGCCATAGAGAGAGATGGAGTCTTTAGCTCGGAACTGGAGTTTGGAGCTGGTCTGATAACAATGGCTTCAATCTTCCAAATATGTAACTGCAGGAAATGAATGCTCATCCAGTAATGAGTTTTGCATAAGCAGTCTGATAATTTAACGAAAGTGGAGGAGTTGTGAGGGCTGGTAGTGAGTTAAAGCTGCGATGTCACCAGTGTTCTTAGGTTTAAACTAATTTGGCGGGGGGGGGGGTGGGAATCAGAGCAGTAAGCCAGAAAGTATCGAGACTGGGGATGAGCATGGTTCCAGGGTCAGGCTTGCTAAGAGGAAGGATAGACTGGGGAAGGTCAAGCTCAGTGGGACTGGAGGGCTGGAGTGTATCTGCTTCAAGTATAACGGAGTATAACAGATAAAACAGATTAACTTAAAGCCTTGATTCACGTGTGGAACTTGGATGTGGTTGCTGTAATGGGGACTTGGTTAAAAAAGGGACATGACTGGCAGCTAAATATTCTAGGATATAGGTATTTTAGACAAGGCAGGGAGGAAGGTAAAAGAGGTGGAGGAGTTGCAATACGGGTGAGGGAACATATTACAGCTGTACAAAGAGCAGACACCATGTAAGAATCAAGTAGCGAGGCACTGGGGGAGAGCTCAGAAACAGGAAGGGGGCAGCAATATGATGGGGGTGTACTACAGGCCTCCCAACAGCCCACGGGAAGTTGAGGACAAATATGTAAGCAGATTCTGGATAATAATAGGATTCTTGCAGTGGGAGACTTTAACTTTCCTCATATTAACTGGAAATTCCCATGGTGAGGAATTTGTTAAGTGTGTCCAGGAAGGTTTTTTGGAACAATATGTGGACAGGCTAGAGAGGGGGCTATATTGGACCTGGTACTAAGGAACGAGCCCGGCCAGATCATCAACGTTGTAGTGGGAGAACATGTGGCGAACAGTGACCACAATTCCGTAAGCTTTCAGATACTCATGGAAAAGGACGAGCTTTGTCCGAGAGTTAAGGTGCTAAACTGGGGGAAGGCTAATTCCAACCAGATTAGGCAGGATTTGGAGGCTGTTGTTTGGGAGAGGCTGTTTGAGGGTAAATCCACATTTGGCATGTGGAAGTCTTTTAAGGAGCACAGCAGATGGGAGTGCAGGACAGGCATGTGCTGGTAAAAAGGAAGGACGGGAAAGGCAGGATTCGGGAACCATAGATGACCAGGGAAATTGAGAATATTGTCAAAAAGAAAAATGATGCATAAATGAGGTCCAGACAACTAAAAACAGATAAAGCACTTGAGAAATACAAGGAAAGTAGAAAAGAACTCAAGTAAGGACTTGGGAGGGCAAAAAGAGGTCCTTGGCAGATAGGATGAAGGAGAATCCCAAGGCATTTTATATGTATATTAGGAAAAAGAAGATAGCGAGAGAAAGAGTTGACCCGCTCAAGGACAAAGGAGGGAAATTATGTGCAGAACCAGAGGAAGTAGGTGAGGTCCTTAATGAGTATTTTGCATCGGTATTCACAAAGGAGAGGGATATGCTGATTAGTGGTGTCTCAGAGGGATGTTTAAACACTTTAGAAAAAGTTGTTATTACGAGGGAGGAAATGTAAGGTGTGTTAAGAAGCATTAAGGTAGACAAATCCCCAGGGCCAGATGGCATCTATCCCAAATTACTAAGGGAGGCAAGAGATGAAATCGCTGGGCCTCCGACAGAAATCTTTGTGTCCACATTGGCCACAGGTGAGATCCTAGAGGATTGGAGGATAGCCAATGTTGTACCGTTATTTAAGAAGGGTTGCAAGGGTAATCCGGATAATTATAGGCCAGTGAGCTTGAAGTCGGCGAGAGTGAAATTGTTGGAAAAGATTCTCAGAGATAGGATCTATGTACATTTGAAAGTGAATGGCCTTATCAGTGACCAACAGCATGTTTCTGTATGAGGGAGGTCATGTCTCACTAATTTGATTGAATGTTTTGAGGAGGTGACAAAAGTAATTGACGAGGGAAAGGCTGTGAGTGTTGCCTATATGAATTTTAGTAAAGCATTTTATAAGATCCGTCATGGCAATCTGTGCAAAAGATTAGATCACATGGGGTCAGGGGTGAACTGCATGGATGGATCCAGAACTGGCTTGGCCATAGAAGGCAGAGGGTAGCAGTGGAAGGAGGTCTGTAACTAGTGCTGTTCCACAGGAATCAGTTCTGGGACCTCTGCTCTTCGTAATATATATAAATGACTTGGAAGAAAACATAGTGGGTCTGATTAGCAAGTTTGCGGATTATATTAAGATTGAAGGAGTTGCGGATAGTGATGAAGATTGCCAGAGAGTACAGCAGGATATAGATAGGCTGCAAAATTGGGCAGAGAAATAACAAATGGAATTTAACCCAGACAAATGCGAGGTGATGCATTTTGGTAGATCCAATTGATGTGGGAACTATAAAATAAATGGCAGAACCATCAGGAGCACAGAGGCACAGAGAGATCTGGGTGTGCAGGTCCACAGATCCTTAAAAGTGGTAGCACAGGTGGAAATGTTGGTATAGAAAGCATATGGCATGCTTTCCTTCATAGGACAAGGTAACAAGTATAAATGCTCAAAAATTATATTACAATTATATAGAACGTTGGTTCAGCCACATTTGGAATACTGTGTCCAATGCTGGTTACCGCACTACCAGAAGGACATCGAGGCTTTGGAGAGAGTACAGAAAAGGTTTACCAGGATGTTGCCTGGTATGGAGGGAATTAGCTATGAGGAGAGATTGAATAAACTGGGATTGTTCTCCCAAGAGAGACGGAGGCTGAGGGGTGACCTGACAGAAGTTTATAAAATTATTAGAGGTATAGATAGGGTGAACAGTTGGAGGCTTTTTCCCAGGGCGGAAATGACAATTACAAGGGGGCACAAGTTCAAGGTGAGGGAGGATAGGTTCAGTGGAGATGTGCGGAGGAAGTTTCATACACAGAGGGTGGTGGTGGCCTGGAATGCCACCAAGTGAGGTGGTTGAGGCAGATACGTTAGCGACCTTTAAGACTTATCTGGATAGGCACATGAACAGACGGGGTATAGAAGGATACTAAGGTGGTTGGTCTAGATAGGACACGTGATCGGCGCAGGCTTGGACGGCTGAGGGCCTGTTCCTGTGCTGTATTGTTCTTTGTTCTTTGTACGTGTGAAAACTAAAGCTGCACATTTGGATAATGTCACCAAAGAGCAAGATAAGAGGGCTCAAGGATAGATTCTTGGAAAAGGCCAGAGAGAATGGTGCGGGAACAGGAAAAGAAGCCATTGCAATTAATTCTCTGGCTATGGGCAGATTGATAAGAATAGAACCAGGTGAGGTCCCATTCAACTGGAGAACAGTGGAGAGGCATGAAGAAGGATAGTGTGGTCAAACATGTCAAAGTCTGTGGGCAGGTCGAGAAAGATGAGGGGCGGAGGGGTGGGGGTACAGCCTGCCTTTGTCACAATCACACACAATGTTTTGCAAAGAACATGCAATGAATCCTTCCTGGAGAAAAACCAGCTGACTCATTGAAAGTCTTCCATATTGACTTTGGTGCAGGCTTTGCACACATTCGACTCCAAACCCCACCCTATGGAACCAAGCAACCTCCCAGTAAAGGTGCAAAAGCTGAGGACGAATCTCAAGTCAATTTTGGAAGATACTAGGAACTTTCTGTCTGATGTTTGAAGTCAAGCAAGATGGCCAGCTGGACTCTTTAAGTTTCAGTGCATACACAGTGGGCGGGTTTCTTCGTCCCGCCGCACCTGTTTTCTGGTGTGGCGCACCCCCACCAGCAGTCGGACTCTCCGTCCCAGCAGCCGACCAATGGACACCCCTATGCTGTTGGGAAATCCGTGGGCGTTAGTGCACTGCCGGCAAATTGAGGATCCCGCTGATGGAGAATCCAGCCCAGTAATTCTCAGTAGATCATTCTAGATATTGACAATTCAAAAGTAATATGTTCTTGCAGCTAACCTAATTTTGAGAAGAAGACACTTGTGCTCCCATGGTCTATCCTAACCTATTTCTCTATCCACTGGCACAAAGTTTAACCTATTCCTCATTTAAAATGCCTTAATTAAATGTATCTATGCTATTAAGAAGTAGAAAGAACCAATTTGCTTGACCTGTAATGATTTCTGAGGGCAATTGAACTAGGTATTGAAAACACTGAAATGCTTCCTGGTTCAAGATCCAGTTGCAATGTGATGAACACGACTTGAGCCTGATGTGGGAGAGGGTTGAGCATCATTGCCCTTACTCTCTCATCCTAACCTTTTTGGTCCAGTGGCAAGATAAGTCTAGAAGTCTGGAGATTGACCTGGATGCAGTAAGTAACCAGGAGGTCTTGTGTCTCGTCAAGCTCGATGCGTTCCACAACACGGTGCTGAATTGCCTTCAAGACCTTCGGATCTTAGCCGTTCAGTCCGCTGGAATCTGTCTTTGCATGCCAAAGTAGACAAAACACAAAGGGCGCGATTCTCCACACTCCCGACGGTGCGGAGAATAGCGTGGCTCGTAAAATTTTACTGCCACGCTGTTCCGACGCCCTCCCGCTATTCTCCCCCCCCCCCCACGCCCGACTCCCGATACGAATCGCTGCCGCCGTTTTTTTACGGCCGGCAGCGATTCTCAGCTGATGGATGGTCCGAGTTCCCAGCCCTTTACGGCTGTTTATACGAACGGCAAACACACCTGGTCTGGCCGTTCGTAAAAACGGCCGTAAACTGTCGATTTTTAAAACCATGGCACCGATTGGCACGGCAGTACCACGGCCGTGCCAAGGGTGCCATGGGCCTGCGATCGGTGCCCACCGATCACGGGCAGCGGGCCCGATGCCCGCGCACTCTTTGTCCTTCCGCCGCCCCGCAGTATCCATTCGCGGGGCGGCTAAGGGGCATCCCGGCCCGCGCATGCGCGGGTTTCGCGCAAATGCGCGATGACGTCATTCGCGCATGCGCGGGTTGGAGTCTTCCAATCCGCGCATGCACGGCTGACGTCATATGACGCGTCAGCCGGCGCTAACTCTGGCAAGCGGGCTTAATGAAATTCGTTAAGCCCGTGATGCCGGAGTTTACGGCGTCGGGATGCTAGCCCCGACCGGGGACCAGAATCGGTTCCCGGTCGGGAAGGGGGGGGCTGGCCTCAAACCCGCCCGGATTTGACGCCAGCCTTACGATTTCTCCCCATATGGGAGAATCGCGCCCAAAGTGTCCGAATGTAGGAGGCCTGACAGATGCCCTCACCTGGCCCACCCGTCAAAGAGGTTTATTAAAGTTTGACAACTGCCGCTTGCTAACAACTACTTGGAGCCACAGGTGGGAGCTGGGTGAAGGTGAGAACCAATACAGGATGAGCCATTCTAAAGAGGCTGGTAAACGTGCCTGCGAGAGGCGTTATTCCTCCTTTATACTCCTTCCGCCCTGCACAAAAAATATTTTGTTTGGCACTTGTGGTTACCAACATTATTTCCCCATTTTAAAACTGGTTGGTGTGGTTTCCGAATTGTTTCTACAAGAGATGGTGGAGCATGACTCTCTGGTTCCATTTCTTGGCGGGATTCTATCTTCACACCACTTGTCAATGGGATTTTCCATTGTAACCACCCAATGTAGCTGGGAACCCTGCAGGCCTGGGTGTGCTGTAAATCGCAATGACTGGAGAATTCCGGCCAGTACTTGTCACACCTAAAGTACGTGTACAATCCTTTTTATTTTCTTACCTTCCCAGGCACCCAGCAAAACATTGCGAAACCCTCTACACTTGAATAACCATCAGAAAAATTGGCACGAGAAGCATCGCCAAAAATATAATTATTTCATATTCTTTACAAAAATGTAAGCTTAAGTATGAATTCTTCCATATTAAATTTTTTAAATTGCTGTGAAAACCTCCTCGCATTTAAGGAGCTGCCAATGCATAAAATTTAGTCTCTGGTTTTGTCTGAATGAGTAATAAATTCAACAGACAAATTAAGCTTCACACTGTTCAGTTTCTTCTTTAAATGAGACATTGGGGATGTTTATCCATTTGGGAGACTATGGGCTGGATTCTCCGATTTTCAGGCTATGTCCGGAGAATCTGTGGCGTTTTACATCAAAAACATTGGCGGCGCCCCAGCACAGATCCTCCATGACAAAAACGGGCGGAGAATTGGCGGGTCCGTGGTCGTGCATGTGCATGGCGAAGACCTGCAGCGGCCGCGCCGTACAACATGGCGCAGCCATGCATAGATTCGACCTGCCAGATAATGCCCGCCTGGACACCACATCGCCACCCCCTGTCCGCCACCCACCAGTCCCCCAGCCCTCGCTTGGGCTCCCCCGGCCAGCAGCATGGCTCCCGCCCAACTGTGGCGGCGCTGGACACAGTCCGCAGCCGCCATGCCGGGTTCCCGACCGCTGAGACCACACGTGCCCCACGCAGGCAGAAACTCAGCCCATTGGGTAACGTCCTGAGACCATCCCAATGGCGTGCGCCATGCTCCTCAATGATACTGGTTTGGAGTGGCAGGGTATACAAAAGCAGGTGCCGAGGAACGGAGATCCCACCCTATGTTCTCCCACTGGAGCTGAATTGCTGCTCATTTGCGCTCCCACTGGGATCACAAATTAGGAAGCGATTCCCAATCCTTAGCCATGCACACTTTTGCATGCCGAGGATAGTGAGGGATTCCCTAAGGAATCCTGAATCCTGTTATGGGGCCGTTATTTTGAGCGGGCACCTGATAGCGAGGCCCTGCGGCTGGGGCTCTCTCCCCTTCGTGATGCAATTCAGCCCCCCCCCCTCCCCCCTCCACAGGGCAATTCATCAACCCTCCAACCCCCTGACATCATGTGTCATCCCCTGCCCTCCTGCTCGCCCCTCCCAGTCTGAGGGTGTCCCAACCCCCGTCATCGCCTCACCCCCCCACCAGAGACCCCCTAATTAAAGAGACAACCACATAGGGACTCCCTAAATAAAGAACCCTCCCAGTGACCCCTGAACGTATCGCATGTCCTATGTTCTTTCATGTATGGAATGATCTGTCTGAACTGTATGCAGAACAATACAGTCCACTTTACCTCGGTACATGTGACAATAAATCAAATGAAATCAAATCAAATTAAAGAAATCTCCAGAGAGACCGCTTAGATAAAGATGCCCCCACAGAGACTTCTAAAATAAAGATATCCCCCACAGGCACCCCATAAATAACAAGATCTCCACAGACTCCCCACTGTCGTGAAGCTGGAGAGAGTTCCAGACAGAGGAAGTGAAAAAAAAATCACTTCTTTAAAATACACCTGGGCAATAGACCTGCTGTTTCAGGCAGAGGAAGCAGCACCTGTCAATTCCTGGAAAGAGAAAACCTGTCAACTGTGTTTTAACTCGCTCAGATCTTTGATCTGCATGCCAGTAAGTATTTTATCTTTGCTATTGATTTTATTTTTCCTTGCTGGAGTGTGGCGTCTGGGGGGAAATCGCACTGGACGAAATATTCACCACCACAAATAGCCTTGAAACGAAACATTCCGAGGCCTTGTTCATTGTCGCTGGAGACTTCAATCAGGCCAAGCTCAAGAGCGTATTACCAAGTTACCACCAACACTTCACCTGTTCCACCAGAGCCCCAAACATCCTGGACCACTGCTACACAAATATCAAATGTGCCTACCGCTCTATCGCCCACCCACACTTTGGCAAATCTGACCACGAGGCTGTGCTCCTGCTCCCTGCTTATGAGCAAAAACTGAAGCGGGAGAATCCGTCAAACAAAGTCGTGCATTGTTGGTTTGAGGAATTGGATGATCTCCTACGGGACTGCTTAGAGTCAGTGGACTGGTCAGTATTTAAAAACTCTGTGCCCAACCTGAACGAGTACGCCACTACAGTAACTGACTTCATTAGTAAGTGTGCAGAAAAATGTATGCCAAAGAAGCTAATCCGCATGTTTCCCAACCGGAAACCCTGGATGAACAGGGATATCCACTGCTTGCTGATGTCTAGGTCTGAGGCGTTCAAGTCAGGCAACCCTGACCTCTACAAGAAAGCCAGATATGATCTAAAGAAATCTATCAAGATGCCAAAAGACAGTACCGGACCAAGCTCGAGTCCCAGGCTAGCCACATGGACCCCCGCCGTCTATGGAAAGATCTGCAAACATAACAGGCTACATGATGAAGGCACGTAAAATCGTCGGCTCCTACGCACCCCTCCCTGATGAGCTCAACGCATTCTATGCACACTTTGAGCCAGAGGTCAGTGAGAGCGAGCCCTCCACCCCAGAAACCGTGGATGAACTTGTATCTGAGATCACCACTGCAGACGTCTGAGCAGCCTTCTTGAAGGTCAACCCAGGGAAAGCTACTGGCCCGGATGGGGTACCCGGACGAGCACTCAGGTCTTGCATGGATCAGCTGGCGGGGGTATTTGCAGACATCTTCAACCTCTCTTTACAACAATCTGAGGTCCCTATCTGTTTCACGAAGATGACCATCATCCCTGTACCAAAACAAAGTCAAGCAGCGTGCCTTAATGACTATTGGCCAGTGGCTCTGACATCCATCATCATGAAGTGCTTCGAAAGATTAGTCATGGTACAAATCAACTCCAGCCTCGCAGATTTCCTTGATCCACTACAGTTCGCCTACCGCTGCAACAGGTCCACATCAGACACGGTCTCCTTGGCCCTGCACACTACCCTGGAACACCTAGATAACAAAGACACCTATGTCAGACTCCTGTTTATCGACTAGAGCTCAGCCTTCAACACCATAATTCCTACGAATCTCATCTGCAAACTCCGTGGCCTTGGCCTCTGCTCTTCCCTCCGCGACTGGATCCTAAACTTTCTAACCCACAGGCCACAATCAGTAAGGATAGGCAACAACACCTCCTCCACAATCACCCTCAACTCCGGTGCCCCACAAGGCTGTGTCCTCAGCCCCCTACTATACTCCTTATACACCTGTGATTGTGTGGCCAAATTCCGCTCCAACTCGATTTTCAAATTTGCAGATGACACCACCATAGTGGATTGGGTTTCAAACAATTTTGCGACAGAGTATAGGAATGAGATAGAGAATCTGGTGAACTGGTGCGACGACAATAATCTCTCCCTCAATGTCAACAAAATGAAGGAGGTTGTCATCAACTTCAGGAAGTGTAGTGGAGAAGATGCCCATGTCTACATCAATGGGAACGAAGTAGAAAGGGTCGAGAGCTTCAAGGTTTTAGGTGTTCAGATCACCAACAGCCTGTCTTGGTCCCCCCTGCCGACACTATAGTTAAGAAAACCCACCAATGACTACTTTCTCAGAAGACTAAGGAAATTTGGCATGTCAGCTACGACCCTCACCAACTTCTACAGATACACCATAGAAAGAATTCTTTCTGGTTGTATCACAGCTTGTTATGGAGCCTGCTCTGCCCAAGACCGCAGGAAACTACAAAAGGTCGTGAATGTAGCCCAGTCCATCACGCAAACCAGCCTCCCTTCCATTGACACTATTTATAATTCCCACTGCCTCAGAAAGGCAGCCAGCATAATTAAGGACCCCATACACCCCGGACATGCTTTCTCCCACCTTCTCCCATCTGGAAAAAGATACCAAAGTTTGAGGTCACGTACCAACCGACTCAAGAACAGCTTCTTCCCTACTGCCATCAGACTTTTGAATGGGCCTACCTCCTATTAAGTTGATCTTTTCTCCACACCTTTCTCTAACTGTAACATTATATTCTGCAGTCTCCCCTTCCTTCCCTATGTACAGTATGCATTGTCTGTGCAGAATGCAAGAAACAACACTTTCACTTTATACTACTACATGTGACAATAATAAATCAATCAAACACACCCAGCTGTCAGCATTGTTATATTCATCTCCCTTCACGGTTGAGTAACTTTGAAGTGGTCAGCTATGAAAGGAACCGCAATGTTTATGAACATTAAGCTTCGAGTGACAGCTCCTGGACCACTTAAAAACAGAGTTAAGTGCTTTCTGTTAGTTTCACAACAGTGAGGGGAGGTAAATAATTATTTAGAGGTACTCTGTGGGGATGTCCTTATTTCACAGGTCAGTGGGGTGTCTCTTTATTTAGGGGTTTCTGTGGGGGGGTTTATTTATTTAGGAGTTCTCTGGGTGATCTCTTCACTTAGGGGGTCTCTGTGAGGAGTCTCTATAATTGGGTGTCTCTGCGGGGGGGCTCTTTAATTTGGTGGGGGTGAGATAGGAAGGTCTTGCATTATGGGGGGGTGTAGGGTGGCCTGCTGATGGACTTTGAGAGCAACTCTCTCAAATAATTGCTTCCATGGCCCACCGTGAGATTCAACGCACCCAGGGCATGTTTTTCAGCTCCAGCACCAATTCTTCTCATGTTATCCCCAGACCAGAGGACCGGGGAATAACGCGGGACCAGAGAATATGCGGCCCGGCCCGCTAATAAGATGCAAATGAGTCTTAATGACACATTTACATCCTCCCACTGGCATGGGCACAACCCTCGATTACGACAGAAGTGGGGGCCAGAATATTGGAAATGGATCCCATTTTCCCCCCAATGCTGGATTCTCCGTCGCATTGGGAATGCCGCTACAAACAGCGTGCGGTAGAGAATTCCACCCATTATCTTTCTGTAATGACCGAGCGTGATTATCTGGGATAGCTGTAACACTCTCTAAACAGATTCAAAGTTATTCAAGACACTTTCTTCTTAATGTCAATATACTTCAAAGCAATATATTTAAAAGCTCCTTCAACTCCTCTTCCAATCTTAAATTCCTGTTTAATCTTCTTACTCATGTATCAAATACCTCACTACCACCCCAAACTAAATCATCAACATGTATCATGATGATGCCTGAAAGTTTCCATTATTGGTACCGGTGAAATATTGCAGGATCGGATTTTAGTTGAATTTCAATCTACTTTCCGTAAAACAGATTTCACTGAAAAACACTTCACCCCCGGGGCATCATTCAGGCAATGCACAGATTTGTTTAGTTTCCATAGTTTCCATTCTGCATCGCTTGCCTCTAAAGGTGGTTTCGGATACACTCCTCAAAATTTTTCACTCCCCAGATACTATGGGTGGGATTCTCCGCCCCACGGGACACCCCCATTGACAACAGGAATCCTCCGTCCTAGCAGCGGGCCAATGGGGTTTCCCATTGTGGGCACCGCCACGCCATCTGGAAATATGTGGGCGTGCATGAGCTCCCGGTGAAGCGGAGGATCCCGCCAATGGAGAATCCAGCCCAATGCCTTTTCAATTATTTAATCTACATTCCCAAGAGTATGAGGCTGAAAGAGCTGAAATAACTTTCAAGACTATTTTCCCACTGTGCGAGAGTGCACGCGAACATCTGTATCACCATGTCTATCTTCAAAACCGGAGAAACAAGCCTCGCTTTAATCTTATTAGTCCCATCAGTGGGGTCCTTTCCATACAAATCTATCCATGTGACAAGCTTGGCTGTCGTCCAGCTGGTACTTCAAAATAAACTGCAACTTCCTTCCAACTGTCTAATGCTTGTCGTTTCATTATTTTATGTACTAGTTTATTAGCAGCTACCAGATCTGCATGATCATAAAGATTTCTGCTTCTGGTCCTAACTCACAAATGTCCTGCAGCCCTCGTTTTATCGCATAATCTATTCAACTTTGACCTTCTCTTGCACTTTGATATATTTCAGGACCACTACTGTCAGATTCTCTCTCTCGTGTGGTCAGGGACTCTTTGTCAAGTACGTGAATGTTTTTTTGATTCAAGAGTCACTCTCAGGCTCGCCGTTTGAACTGACACTGCACTTTCCTGCTATCCATTCTTTTACCTGTTCTGCCAGTTCATCGACCTCATTTCTTGTCCATCATCTTGAACATTTAACTAATCTCTAAAACTTGCCAGCAGCCCTTCCTGCATGCCTTACGATAGTTTCATCCCTCCAGGTGACACCATGGCCCTGCCCTGTGCATCGTGATCACTCTGCCACCCACTACACAAACCCTGATCCATTGTACTCTGCTGCTCAAGACTGTCATGTCAAAACTTGAGGTACAGGGTGGCTCATCACCATCTATTAACTGTTCAGATTCTGAAGGTTTGTAACAATCCTGATTCACCATGAGGTCACTAGTCTGATTAGATTACCATGTTGCAAGTAATGTTTTACCATCATGTCTTGTTACCTTACCAGGACCGTTCCATTCGTTATGGCCCTCTGTTTTGTAGTAACCTATATCCCTGGAATCAAAGTCCATCTGAGGTGCATAATACAGTGCTTTAGAGCTCACTGAATATTCTTCGATGCCTGAGCTTCGATGAAAGCCCTTCTCTCCGCATGTAAGCATTCAAATGTGCAGAAAAAGTAGAACTAACTATCGTCTCCAAGCGGAAAACTTCATTTGGGATTCCTCCCATAATCTAATTGACTAGGCCCACACCATCCAGCCACCTGAAGTTAATTATTTGAATGAACTACCCATGACAGAGCAGTTGTCAACTTGCAGTTTGATTGATCTGCAAAGATTTTCTGCAGCATTTCATCTGTCACTACGATTCCCTTCACAAAGTGTCTTGCTGAAAAGGCTTTCAGCTGCAATATTCGTGCCCGTTCATGTTTTCAGATATGTCTCGAAACTCTTCATTAGTCCCTGCCGTTTTCAGTCAAAAATGTAACTCGTGCTCGAGTTCCAGTTCCTATCCATTTCTCCATGACTTCATCTGCAATTACCTTTTTGTCCTTACTTGTAGAAATACTAAATCTAGTTGCCATGTCTATAAAGTGTAAAATGAAAATATCATGCTCCATATCCAGTCTCATTTGTACCTTTTTCGTGGAAAGCTTACTTAACAGCAAAGGTATCTCACAAGAGACTACAGTAGTATTTTATACGTATATTAGGAACAAGAGGGTAGCTAGAGAAAGAGTTGGTCCTCTCAAAGACAAAGGAGGGAAATTATGTGTAGAACTAGAGAGATCCTTGATGAGTATTTTGCATCAGTATTCACAAAGGAGAGGGACATGTTGATTGATGGTGTTTCGGAGGGATATGTAAACATTTTAGAGCAAGTCATTATTATGGGGGAGGAAATGTTAGGTGTGTTAATAAGCATTAAGGTAGACAATCCCCAGATAGCATTTGTCCCAGATTACTGAGGGAGACAAAAGATGAAATAGCTGGGACTCTAACAGAAATCTTTGTTTCCTCATTGGCCACAGGTCCCAGAGGATTGGAGGATAGCCAATGTTGTGCCTTTATTTAAAAAGGGCTGCAAGGATAACCTGGGTAATTATAGGCCAGTGAGCTTGACATCAGTGATAGCGAAATTGTTAGAAAAGATTCTCAGAGATAGGATCTATGCACATTTGGAAGTGAATGGTCTTATTAGCGACAGACAGCATGGTTTTGTACTAGGGAGTTCATGTCTCACAAATTTAATTGAGTTTTTTGAGGAGGCGACAAAAATGATTGACGAGGAAAAGGCTGCGGATATTGTCTACATGGGCTTTAGAAAAGCATTTGACAAGGTCCCTCATGGCAGGCTGGTGCAAAAGATTAAATCAAACAGGGTCAGGGGTGAACTAGCTGGATGGATTTTGAACTGGCTTGGCCATAGAAGACAGAGGGTAGCAGTGGAAGGGTGTTTTTCTGAATGGAGGTCTGTAACTAATGGTATTCCACAGGGACCTGTACTGGGACCTCTGTTGTTTGTAATACATATAAATGACTTGGAAGAAAGCACAGCTGGTCTGATTAGCAAGTTGACAGATGATACTAAGATTGCTGGAGATGCAGATAGTGATGAAGATTGTCAGAGAATACAGCAGGACATAGTGTTGTGGGCAGGATTAAAAGCACTTTTAATCAAAAACAAGATTTATTCTACAAATTTAGTTAACATTTTTATAAACACACACATGGAGGAACAGTGGAGAACATTCCAAGCGATTTTTCACGTTGCTCAGCAAAGGTTTATACCAACAAAAAGGAAGGACGGTAGAAAGAGGGAAAATCGACCGTGGATATCTCAGGAAATGAGGGAGAGTATCAAATTGAAGGAAAGAGCAGACAAAGTGGCAAAACGTAGTGGGAGACGAGAGGACTGGGAAATCTTTAGGGGCAACAGAAAGCTACTAAAAAAGCTGTAAAGAAGAGTAAGATAGATTATGAGAGTAAACTTGCTCAGAATATAAAAACAGATAGCAAAAGTTTCTCCAAATATATAAAACAAAAAAGAGTGGCTAAGGTAAATATTGGTCCTTTAGAGGATGAAAAGGGAGATTTAATAATGGGAGATGAGGAAATGGCTGAGGAACTGAACAGGTTTTTTGGGTCGGTCTTCACAGTGGAAGACACAAATAACATGCCAGTGACTAATAGAAATGAGGCTATGAAAGGTGAGGACCTTGAGATGATTGTTATCACTGAGGAGGTAGTGATGGGCAAGCTAATGGGGCTAAGGTAGACAAGTCTCATGGCCCTGATGGAATGCATCCCAGAGTGCTAAAAGAGATGGCTAGGGAAATTACAAATGCATTAGTGATAATTTACCGAAATTCACTAGACTCTGGGGTGGTCCCGGCGGATTGGAAATTGGCAAACGTGACACCACTGTTTAAAAAAGGAGGTACGCAGAAAGTGGGTAATTGTAGGCCAGTGAGCTTAACTTCAGTAGTAGGGAAGATGCTGGAATCTATCATCAAGGAAGAAATAGCGAGGCATCTGGATGGAAATTGTCGCATTGGGCAGATGCAGCATGGGTTCATAAACGGCAGGTCGTGCCTAACTAATTTAGAGGAATTTTTTGAGGACATTACCAGTGCGGTAGATAATGGGGAGCCAATGGACGTGGTATATCTGGATTTCCAGAAAGCCTTTGACAAGGTGCCACACAAAAGGTTGCTGCATGAGATAAAGATGCATGGTATTAAGGGTAAAGTAGTAACATGGATATAGGATTGGTTAGTTGATAGAAAGCAAAAAGTGGGGATTAATGGGTGTTTCTCTGGTTGGCAATCAGTAGCTAGTGGTGTCCCTCAGGGATCCGTGTTGGGCCCACAATTGTTCACAATTTACACAGATGATTTGGAGTTGGGGACCAAGTGCAATGTGTCCAAGTTTGCGGATGACACTAAGATGAGTGGTAAAGAAAAAAGTGCAAAGGATCCCGGAAGTCTGCAGAGGGATTTGGATAGGTTAAGTAAATGGGCAAGGATCTGGCAGATGAAATACAATGTTGACAAATGTGAGGTTATCCATTTTGGTAGGAATAACAGCAGAAGAGATTATTATTTAAATGATAAAATATTAAAACATGCTGCTGTGTAGGGAGACCTGGGTGTGCTAGTGCATGAGTTGCAAAAAGTTGGTTTAAAGGTACAACAGGTGATTAAGAAGGCAAATGGAATTTTGTCCTTCATTGCTAGAGGGATGGAGTTTAAGACTAGGGAGGTTATGCTGCAATTGTATAAGGTGTTACTGAGGCCACACCTGGAGTATTGTGTTCAGTGTTGGTCTCCTTACCTGAGAATGCAGAAGTGGATTTCATTTGGAACTTCGCTGATAGGGTTAATATAACAGTTCTGAAAAGCTCTGTGAAAGAGATGTCAACAGGTCAAGGGATGAAATAAAGGGAGCGTGTTCTGACCAGCATCTGTGAAAGCAGAGATGTCAGAAGGTTATGGGATGGAAGAGGGGAGTGTGGCTTTGGTACTATTTAATGTTCTGACCCGCATCTGTGAAAGCAGAGAGGTCAAAAAGTCAAAGAATGGAATGAATGGGAAGCGTTACTTTATTGCAGAGATAGCACGATTAAGCTCGTTTGACCAGTTGAGACAAATAAACATTGAAATGTAAAGGAATGGGCTTTGGAATGAGTTAAGCCAGATGGCCATGGGATACAAAAACCTTTATTAATAGTGACTTGTGCTAATGATTATGTCAAAAATAACCTCCCGACCTCGAAGAATAATTCCATATATGTACATGTTCTGGATCCTTGCCAAATCATAGGTGTATCTAGGAATTTAAGGGGACCACCCCTAAGCTGTAAAATGTATAAAAATACAGTCCTTATTCTGGGATTTTGGCACTTCTCGAAGGTGGTTACCCGACTGCTTAGAGATTTGTCCCGGCCGTAAATAAACGAATATTCGTTACTGACGTGTTCGAGTGTTTTACTTCTGGACTGACGATCAGATACGTGAAAGCGCAATTCACAAGAAAGGACGTACTGGAGCTGGAGGGTGTGCAGAGGAGATTCACTAGGTTAATCCCAGAGTTGAAGGGGTTGGATTACGAGGAGATGTTGTGTCGACTGGGACTGTACTCGTTGGAATTTAGAAGGATGACAGGGGATCCTACAGAAACATGTAAAATTATGAAGGGAATAGATAGGATAGATGCGGGCAGGTTGTTTCCACTGGTGGGTGAAAGCAGAACTAGATGGCATTGCCTCAAAATAAGGGGAAGTAAATTTAGGACTGAGTTCAGGAGGAACTTCTTCACCCAAATGGTTGTGAATCTATGGAATTCCTTGCCCAGTGAAGCAGTTGAGGCTCCTTAATTAAATGTTTTTAAGTTCGAGGTAGATAGCTTTTTGAAGAATAAAGGGATTAAGGGTTATGGTGTTCGGGCCAGAAAGTGGAGCTGAGTCCACAAAAGATCAGGCATGATCTCGTTGAATGGCGGAGCAGGCTCGAGGGGGCAGATGGCCTACTCCTGTTCCTAATTCTTATGTTCTTATGTAGAGGAAGGATTGGCCCACTCAAAGACAAAAGAGGGAATTTATGCGTGGAGTCAGAGAAAATGGGTGCGATTCTTAATGAGTACTTTGCATCAGTATTCACCAAGGAGACGGACATGTCGGATGTTGAGGTAAGGGATGGATGTTTAAATACTCTAGGTCAAGTTGGCATAAGGAAGGGGGAAGTTTGAGTATTCTAAAAGGCATTAAGGTGGACAAGTTCCCAGGTCCGAATGGGATCTATCCCAGGTTACTGAGGGAAGCGAGGGACGAAATAGCTGGGGTCTTAACAGATATCTTTGCAGCATCCTTGAACACGGGTGAGGTCCCGGAGGACTGGAGAATTGCTAATGTTGACCCTTTGTTTCAGAAGTGTAGCAGGAATAATCCAGGGAATTATAGACCTGTGAGCTTGATGTCAGTGGTAGGCTAACTGATGTAGAAGATAGTGAGGGATAGGATCTATTGACATTTGGAAGAAAATAGACTTATCAGTGATAGGCAGCATGGTTTTGTGCAGGGAAGGTCATGTCTTACAAACCTAATAGAATTTTTTGAGGAAATGACAAAGTTAATTGATGAGGGAAAGGCTGTAGATGTCATATACATGGACTTCAGGAAGGCGTTTGATAAAGTTTCCCATGGCAGGTTGATGGGAAAAGTGAAGTTGCATGGGGTTCAGAGTGTACTAGCTAGATGGATAAAGAACTGGCTGGTCATAAGGAGACAGAGAGTAGTGGTGGAATGGAGTGTCTCAAAAAGCAGGACTAGTGGTGTTCCACAGCGATCCATGCTTGGATCACTGTTGTTTGTGATATACATAAATGATCTGGACGAAGGTATAGATGGTCTGATTAGCAAGTTTGCAGATGATACTAAGATTGGTGGAGTTGCAGATAGCGAGGGGGACTGTCAGAGAATACAGCAAAATATAGATAGATTGGAAAGTTGGGCAGAGAAATGGCAGATGGAGTTCAATCCAGGCAAATGCGATGTAATGCATTTTGGAAGATCCAATTCAAGAGCGGACTTGATGGTCAATGGAAGGGTCCTGGGGAAAATTGATGTACAGAGAGATCTGGGAGTTCAGGTCCATCGTACCCTGAAGGTGGCAACGCAGGTCGATAGAGTGGTCAAGAAGGCATGCAGCATGCTTACCTTCATCGGACGGGGTACTGAGTACAAAAGTCGGCAGGTCATGTTACAGTTGTGTAAGGACTTTGTTTCGGCCACATTTGGAATACTGCGTGCTGTTCTGGTCGCCACATTACCAGAAGGATGTAGATGCTTTCGACAGGGTGCAGAGGAGGTTCACCAGGATGTTGCCTGGTATGGAGGGTGCTAGCTATGAAGAAAGGATTGTTTTCGTTGGAAAGACAGAGGTTGAGGGGGGACCTGATTGGGATCTACAAAATTATGAGAGGTATGGACAGGGTGGATAGCAACAAGCTTTTTCCAAGAGTGGGGGTGTCAATTACAAGGGGTCACGATTTCAAGGTGAGAGGGGGAAAGTTTAAGGGAGATGTGCGTGGAAAGCTTTTTACGCAGAGGGTGGTGGGTGCCTGGAACGCTTTGCCAGCGGAGGTGGTAGAGGCGGGCACGATAGCATCGTTTAAGATGCATCTAGACAGATATATGAATGGACGGGGAACAGAGGGAAGTAGATCCTTGGAAAATAGGTGACAGGTTTAGATAAAGCATCTTGATCGGCGCAGGCTGGGAGGGCTGAAGGTCCTGTTCCAGTGCTGTAATTTTCTTTGTCCTTTGTTCTTAGTTCTGCAATGTAGGAATTCTGAGAATCAAATAGATAACCTTTCTGGTAAATTCTATCCGTGAAACCTGACAGAAGAGCCAATCCCTCTTCAATATCAACCTGACATGCATGCAGCCCATAAAATACTTTGCCTCTAGGGGCTGCACGGTGGCGCAAGTTGTTAGCACGGTTGCCTAACGGCGCCAAGGTCCCAGGTTCAATCCCGGATCTGGGTCACTGTCCGTGTGGAGTTTGCACATTCTCCCCGTGTTTGCGTGGGTTTCGCCCCCACAACCCAAAAGATGTACAGGATAGGTGGATTGGCTATATTGCCCCTGAATTGGAAAAAATGAATTGGGTACTCTAAATTTATAAAAAATAAATGAAATACTTTGCTTCTGATTTTATTTTTGTTCCAAAGCGATGATGTCAAGGCTGTATTATGTTTTCTCTCTGATAGAGACATAAACCATGCCCACATAACCACTTCATTCTTCTACTGTTCATAAAGTCCAGACTAGCAACATAGGCGAGTAAACATACCCTGACAATCAATGCTTGCTTAAGCCAATTTTCATAAACGCCACTTGGATTGTGATCATTGTCTGAAAAACATTTTTTCATTTCCAATTTTCACATTGATGCAACCACACTTATCTTACAGCCAGATAGTGAAAGAGGATACCAGAAGTTAATCTTTACCCAGTTTAGATCGATTCACAAAATGAAATAGTACGAGTGTACAGCTCCGAGATACATGGTGAGCCCCTGAACCATTGGCCATACTCTGGCAACATGTTTATATCGGAAACATCGACAATGTACAGTAGACACCTCAAATCCCTGGAGTGATATCGACGTTGCCTCTGGAAAATCCTGTCAATCCATTGACAGGACAGGTGCACCAATGTGAGTGTCCTCCCCCAGGCCAATATCTTCAGCATCGAAGCACCAGTCACACTCGATCAGCTGCGATGGGTGGGCCACATTTCTCGCGCACCTGTCAGAAGACTCCCAAAACAAGTGTTCTACTTTGAGCTCTGCAATGACAAGTGATCACTGGGAGAGCATAGGAAATCTAACCAGGAAACTCTAAAAGCCTCACCAAATAAATACACATCCCCGCCAACTCGTGGGAATTGCTTACCCGGGAAATCACAAACTGGAAAAGAAGCGTCTGCGAAGGTGCCAACCATTTGGAAAATGGAGTTTAATCCGGACAAATGTGAGGTAATGCATTTTGCTAGGTCTGACATAGAGTGGAAATATAGCGTAAATGGCAAAATTCTGAGGAATATATAAAGTCAGAGAGATCTGGGCTTGCATGTCCACAGATCTTTGAAGGTGGCAACACAAGTGGACAAGATAGTCATGAAAGCATATAAATGCTTGCCTTCATTGGACGGGGCATCGAGTAGAAAAACTAGCAAATCATGCTACAGTTGTGTAGAACCTTGGTAAGGCAGCAATTGGAATACTGCGCACAATTCTGCTTGCCACACTACCAGAAGGAGTTGGAGGTTTTGGAGAGGCTGCAGAGGAGATTTACCAGGATGTTGCTTGGTCTGGAGGGTGTTAGTTATGTGGAGAGACTTGGTCTGTTTACATTAGAAAGATGGAGATTGAGGGGTGACCTGATAGAGGTCTACAAGATTATGAGGGGCATGGATAGAGTGCATGGGCAGGCATGGATAGAGTGGAGGGGTCAGTCGCCAGGGGCATAGATTTAAGATCCGTGTGGCAATGTTTAGAGGAGGTATGCAAAAACAGGTTTTTTTACGCAGAGGGTGCTGAGTGCCTGGAATGCGTTGCCAGGGAAGGTTGTGGAAGCAGATACATTAACAGCATCTTGACAAACATGTGGATAGGATGGGTATAGAGGGATACGGCACAAGCAAGTGCTAAGGATTTTAGCAAGGGTGGCCGGTACAGGCTTGGAGGGCCGAAGGGCTTGTTCCGGTGCTAAATTGTTCTTTCTTCTTTGTTGAAATGAAATGAAAATGAAAATCGCTTATTGTCGCGAGTCAATGAAGTTACTGTGAAAAGCCCCTAGTCGCCACATTCCGGCGCCTGTCCAGGGAGGCTGGTATTGGAATTGAACCGTGCTGCTGGCCTGCCTTGGTCTGCTTTAAAAGCCAGCGATTTAGCCCAGTGTGCTAAACCATCCTCACGTCGAGCATCACCAAGTGGTGCCAAGCGTGAGCAATGGAAAGAGTCCCATCCACCCGCCTCATCAATCACCACCTGTCCCACCTGTGGAAGAGTCTGTGGCTCCAGGATTGATCTATTCAATCATCACAGAACGTATCCCCCTCAGAATGGAAGCAGATCATCCTCGGCCCTGAGGGACTGCCAAAGAAGGCGAAGATAGCTCCTAACAACACGTACCACCTCAGTGTCAATAATATATATTTATATGTGCACGGTAAAGAATACCCTCCATCTGTTTATTTTTACATTTACTGTATACAGTTAATGTTGCTCTCCTTTGTATCACCTTCCTCAACAATACATCTGTGGACGGATATTTGAAAGTGATTAATTTGGAGGACTACAGAGATAGGACTGGAGAATGGGACTAGCTGGGTAGCTCTCTTGGGAGTCGATGTGGACACCTCCAACTGTGCTGTAAATAACTCCGTGCTGACTCTCTCCTTGCTGTTTACTGTGCTATCCTATGGCAGAAAAAATAAATCCAAAGATTGAATTCTTCCTCATTAAAGACCCTTAATGATCATCCAATTACACTCCAGGCTCAGTTATGCAATGCATTGCACTCCACCATGCCTCCAATGGATGTTCAATATTTAGTCCAGTTACTTATTAATTAATTAGTTGTCTGAAAATTTCACAATGTCCTTCAACAAGCAGTGAGACAAGTGGCCAGATATATGCTTTCGTGGTTGCGGGTAATTGTTTTTTAATTCTCTCATGGGATTTGACCCTTGGATTGGATTGGATTGGATTTGTTTATTGTCACGTGTACCAAGGTACAGTGAAAAGTATTTTTCTGCGAGCAGCTCAACAGATCATTAAGTACATGGGAAGAAAAGGGAAGAAAAGTAAATACATAATAGGGCAACACAAGATATACAATGTAACTACATAAGCACCGCATTGGATGAAGCATACAGGGGTGTAGTATTAATGAGGTCATAAGAGGGTCGTTTAGGAGTCTGGTAACAGAGGGGGAAAATCTGTTTTTGAGTCTGTTTGTGCGTGTTCTCAGACTTCTGTATCTCCTGCCCGATGGAAGAAGTTGGGAGAGTGAGTCAGCAGGGTGGGAGGGGTCCTTGATTATGCTTCCCGCTTTCCCCAGGCAGCAGGAGGTGCAGATGGAGTCAATGGATGGGAGGCAGGTTTGTGATGGACTGGGCGGTGTTCATGACTCTCTGAAGTTTCTTGCGGTCCTGGGCCGAGCAGTTGCCATACCAGGCTGTGATGCAGCCAGATAGGATGCTTTCTATGGTGCATCTGTAAAAGTTGGTGAGGGTTAATGTGGACATGCCGAATTTCCTTAGTTTCCTGAGGAAGTACAGGCGCTATTGTGCTTTCTTGGTTGCAGCATCGACGTGGGTGGACCAGGGAAGATTTTTGGAGATGTGCACCCCTAGGAATTTGAAACTGCTAACCATCTCCACCTCGGACCCGTTGATGCTGACAGGGGTGTGTACAGTACTTGGCTTCCTGAAGTCAATGACCAGCTCTTTAGGCCCATCTGGGCCTGTCGCCTTCCGAGGGTTCACTTTCAGGAAAGCCGATCTGACTTTGGAAGCTGTGATGGTCTGTATGGGTGAGTTATTGGCTGCTGGGGCACTCAACAACGGATTGTTGGTTACCTGCTCGAACCAAGCATAGAATGCATTCAGTTCATCGGGGAGGGGTGCGCTGCTGCCGGAGATACTGCTCGGCTTCGCTTTGTAGCCCCCTGTTATGTTGTTTATTCCTTGCCACAACCGCCGAGAGTCTGTCACTCTAGCTTGGTTTCATATTCTCTCTTGGCATCTCGGATGGCTTTGCGGAGGTCGTACCTGGATTTCTTGGATAGGTCAGGGTCCTCTGACTTGAATGCATCATTGTAGGCTACACCTGCATTTATTGGTCATCCCTAATTGCCCTTGAGAAAGTGGTGGTAAGTTGCCTTTGTGAACTGCTGCAGTCCATCTCGTAGGTGCACCCACAGTTCTGTTCGGAAAACCATTCCTGGATTTTGACCCAGCGACAGTGAAGAGACTACCATGTAGTTCCAAATAAGGGCGTGCAGACTTATAAGGCTAGTCCAGTACTATTGCTGGTTGCTGTTAATGCCCAGAATGGTGATGCTGATGGTGGGTGTTTCAGCAATGGTAATGTCAGTGGGCAGCATATAGCTATGTAAGTGCCGCCTGATAGCACCCTTCTATCACTTTTCTGATGATTGAGAGTAGACTGATCGGGTGGTAACTACCTGAATTAGATTTGCACTACTTTTTGAGGACAGGCCAAACTTGTGCAATTTTCCATAATGCTGGATTGATGCCAGTGCTGTAGCCGTACTGCAACAACTTGGCTTGGAGCACAGCAAGTTCTGAACCACAAGTCTTCAGCAATACTGCCAAGATGTTATCTGAGACGATATTCTTTGCCGTCTTCAGTGCCGTTGGCTGTTTCTTGATCATATGGCGTGAATTACATTAGCTTTGGACTGTCATTTATGATTTGGGGACTGAGATGGATCATTCACTCGACAATTCTGGCGGAGGTTGGTTGCAAGTGCCTCAGCTTTGCCTTTTACACTTACGTTGGTCACGTGCACCCCCCCCCCCCCTCCCCCAATTTGTCGAGCCCACTCCTTTGGTTAATGTAATGAAAGTGCGGAAGACAAGGACCTAGGAACGCAAGAACTAAGAGAGGACCATGTGTCGCATTGAGCTTGCTCCATTATTCAATGTGTTCATGGCTTATCTTGGCCTTCAACTCCACTTTTCTGCCTGCTCCCCATATTGCTTAATTCCCTGAGAGACCAAAAAAAAAACGCCCAGCCTAAAACCTATCCAACAATTATACACCACAACCCTCTGGGTTGCAGAATTCCAATGATTCACAATCCTTTGACTGACATAATTTCCGCTCATCTCAGCCTTGAATGGCCCTCCTACCCTGAGACTTTGTCCCTGTGTTTCAGATTAGCGAACTAATATAAACAATCTCCCAGCATCCACCCGACTAAGCCCCTTCAGAATTTCCTAGGTTTCAATGATATTACCTCTTATTCTTCAAAACTCTAGAGAACATAATTCCAAATTACTCAGCCTCAATCCAGGGACCAATCTCGTGAACCTCTGCCTCTCATGCAAGTATCTCCACATTCTTTGAATGTGGAGACCAAAACTACACACTGTATTCCAGATGCGGTCTTACCAAAATCATTCACAATTGCAGCAAAACCTCTCTGTTCTTTTATTCCAATCCTCTTGCAATAAAGGCCAACACACTATTTGCCTTTCTAATTGCTTGCAGCACACGTATGCTAACTTTCTGCATTCCTTGTACAAGCACACACTTGTCTCTTTAAAATAACCACTTACATATTTCACACCTTTTAAATAAAATTGTAATTTTCTATTCTTCTGAACAAAGTAAATAACTTCAGATTTTTCTATATTATACTCCATCTGCCATCTTGTTGCCCACTTACTAAACCCAACTATATCAGTTTGCAGCTTCTCAGTGTCCTCCCCAGAGCTCACCTTTCCACTGAGCTTGGTGTCATCATAAAAATTAGATACATTACTTGCTAAATTTTCATCTAAGTCACTAAGATATATTTGTAAATAGCTTGGGTCATGCCACTATTCACTGCCTGTAAACTTGGAAAAAGCTCCAACGATGCCCACTCTTTTCTACCTATCCATTAACCACTCCTTTGTCATGCTAAAATATTACTGCCAACTGCATGAATCCTTATCTTGCCTGTTAACCTTTTATGTGGCACCTTATCAAATGCTATTTGGAAATCCAGCTACTGGTTCCCCTTTATCTATCATACTAATTCTACACTCAAAAAGCACTACGAAATTTTTCAAATATTGGGAGGGATTCTCCGGTTGCCGAGTACACCGTGTGCCGCATAGGACATTGCTTGACGGCCACCCCCCAATGATCCGCCCCCAACCGGTCGAGTACCCAACGGTGTTGGTCGCTAGTGGTCTTATCTGTTGGGAACTTGGTGTGGCAGCTGCGGACTCAGTCCCGTGCCGCCACAGTCGAGAGAGGGATGATCCGCAGGCAGGGGGGACTTTGCCAGGGGCTGGGGGCAAGTTTGGGGGTTGGTCCGGGGTGCCCGAGCTGGCCAAAGGGTGGGCACTATTTCGTAGGCCGGGTCCATGAGCGGCCGGCGCCATGTTGCATGGCGCAGCCACTGCAGGCCGCCGCCTTGCGCATCCGTGGCCACGGACCCGACAATTCTCCGGGCCGTATCAGCAGCTGGAGCTGGGTGCTCTACGCTGCCTTGATGCTAGCCCCCCAGCCAAACGGAGGATTGGAGGCCATTTTACGCCATTTTTCTGTTGTAAAACACCACCGTTCCCACGATGGCATGGGGACATAGCCTCAAAATGAGAGAATCCAGCCCAAGATTTCTCTTTAGTAAAGCCATGTTGACTTGTTCTAATCAAACTATTCTTTTCCAAGTGCATTGTTGATGCTTTGCTAATAAGTGATTCCCCTGTATTCTCAGCAACTGATGTTAGGCTAATTGACCTGCGGTCCTTTGTTTTCTCTTTTCCTCCTCTTTAAAAAAAATGATTTAACCTTTGCCAACTTCTAATCTGAAGCGACCATTCCAGAATCTAAGGAATCTGGGAAAGTCACAGCCAACACAGCGACAGTCTCTGCAGCTATCTCTTTTAGAATCTGAAGGTGTGGGCCATCAGCTTCCAGGGCTTTGTGAGACATTAGTCCCTTGAGTTTTGCGAATGCAATTCCCCTGCTCTCCCAATAGTACGTCGGACTAATTTATATCCACCTGAAATTTAACAACTCATCCACCACAGAGGACCTCTGACAATGCAGCACTGCAACGTTAGCTCACGTCTCCGCGGCGGAACGTGAAACTGCAACTTTCTATCCTCAGATGACGAAATAATGCTGAAAAACAGTCTTCCATAAGAAATGTTAGTCCAAATTATTGAAGAAAATGGCCAATGATGGGTCTATATTAGTGTTGTGGTTATCAGATCAGAGGGCTGTGATTTCAAATCCCTCCATGGTAATTCTAGACTGACACAAGAGAGAGAAAAATGAGATAACAGCTGTTGAATTGTTGTAAAAAAAAAACCCAACTGGTACAGTCATTATTCTTTAACAGAGAAAATAACTTGCCGTCCTTATCTGGTACATCTCTAGTTCCACACTTCATCTGAAGTAGCTGAGCTAATCGTTTATTTGTAAAGGCGATGATTGTAAAGCAAGGAGTGTGGTGATTGAAGAAAGCCTAAGAAAGGGCTTGGAGAGATGGACAACAGATGCAGCTTAATATGTTGGGGGGGGGGGGGGGAGAGGGGGGGGGAGGGGGGGGGAGGGGGGGGTTTGACCCAAACAAGAGCAATAAGATATTAGAATTTAATTCCATCTTCCTGCACAGAAGGAGGTCATTCAGGCTGTTTTGCCCATTGCCAACACTTTGTCAGAAATATCTAATTACTCTCGGTCCCCTGTTCTTCCACCACGAACCTGCAATTTTATTCTTCCTTTTCAACTACAATCCAATTACATTTCTAATGTCTATAATATGGACCATTTAAATCCCCACTGACAACCATTCAACCAGTTTCTATTGAGTGCAGGTTTTACACGGCTCATGATGCTGCACTTACAGAATTAAAAGGAAATCTGTAAAATATTACACCTGTCCCCATTCAGCGTCAAACAAAATTAATTCAGTGAAGCACAAAATAATTAATGCCTTCCTTTTCAACGAGAAGGGAAAAAAAACACACATCCAACCTCAAAGCTATCAACGGGCAGCAGTTCCTAAAGGTAGAAAAATACAGAGAAATTGGAGAATATAGTTATGTAAACACCTCGCAAGCCGTCCGTGTCTAAGGATTGGGCTTATCAGAAGTCCTTTGTGTTGAGGATGTGCAGCAGCAATAATCTATTATTATCTTCGAATGGAAAGTGATTTCTATCATGATCAACAACCTTGTGATTTGAGTGGGGTGTTGTAATTCAGAGCTCTACACTTCATTTGTATTTTTCCCTGTGGCCGGGATCTTCCAGACCTGATTTGAGATGGGCTTATTCAGTACGAGATCAGAAACATTTTGTGCTGGATTCACTGTTTTTGAGACTAAGTGTTAACCCCAGCCGAGGAACTGTGACGTTTATGACAAAAGAATCAATCCTGCGACCGGTGAGGGGCTAGCAGACGCGCCGAGTAAAACTCCCCGCGCTCACGATATAAACGCATGGATAATAGCCTGATCCATAG
Organism: Scyliorhinus canicula; assembly: GCF_902713615.1. NCBI lineage: Eukaryota > Metazoa > Chordata > Chondrichthyes > Carcharhiniformes > Scyliorhinidae > Scyliorhinus > Scyliorhinus canicula. Next base: position 270,590,785 of record NC_052147.1, read on the forward strand.
CCATGTATGCACATGGTGGCGACCTGCAGCAGCCACGGCGTAAAACATGGCGCAGGCTGTGCGTGGACTCAACCTGCCAGGTAGTGCCCCCCCCCCCCGGACAGCTCCTGGTCACCCCCCACCAGTCCCCCCGGCACTCGCAGAAGGCACCCCCCCCCCCCCCACCCCCACTGCCGGCCAGCAACATGTCTCCCGTCCGACTGTGGTGATGCTCGACACAGTCCGCAGACACCACGTCGGGTTCCCTACTGCTGAGACCACATGTCAACTGCGCTGTTGGATAGGTGGCCCATTGGGGGGGCAGAGCATCAGGTGAGGGCCTTCAGGTGACGCTGCAACGCTGTTCCAATGGCATGCGGCGTGCGACGCCATGATGCCATCTCGGTGGGGAATGAGGATACAAATCCGGCGTCAAACCAGTGCCGCCCCCGATTTGGCAGTCAGAATGGGTTCTCCACCCAATCACTTATTATGAAATCGGCGACAGGCAACAGTGAATACTGACCCTCGTAAGAAGACCCTCGGCGTGTTTCCAACGACGTAAATCCAGGAAGCGAATTCTCACTCCCTATGCCAATGGCCGGCCACATTTCCCACCGTCAAATGTCGGGGGTTTAATTGGATATTTTTGCACCTCATTGTTCTGGCCACATGTTGGAATCTTCAACCCCAACATCTGATTTAAATCATACATCGTTGTGATTTTATAACGCCTTTAAAAGGCGTGCACCTGGTGACCTGAACTTCAGGGTGAACCCGGAGGTAAACGAACACAATGTAGCACATCTCATGTAAGGATCCCAATGCAAAGGAATGGCTCCGTGGATAAAGGAAGACTTATAGGTGGATCTCCACAGTGGCTTCTTCATGGCTGGCTTGTGATGCCAGGGAAAAGGAACGGGCAGGGGGGACGGGGGGGTGCTTCCGTGTGGGCTGGGGAGTCGGGGGGGCAGGGTTTAGCCAGGGGGTGTCCAGAGGAGAAGGGGAAGAAGGCAATCTTGGGGCTAGTGCAACAGTGCCAGAGAGATGGCTACCTTGGGGAAAGGGCTGGGTTGCAGGTGGGGGTTAGTGGGTGTCATAGCACACAAGGTTGCACACAAAGGCACGTCAAGGTGGAGTGGGGGAAGGGTGGTGGGTGAGAAAACTGCCAGGATAATGGAAAAACATGTCAAAGATGAGCACTTCTTTTCCACAGCTGGGACCATTCAGTTTGATGTCAGTTGATATGCTTGGAGTCAGGCTGGTCAAGCAATTGTGCCCACTGAAGCAGCACTAATTCCCGAGAGTTAACCCCTCATGAACAGACCTCAAAATCAAATGAGTGCATTAGTGCTGCAGAAATATTGGGCGACTGCGCAAGCTTGAGGATTTAATTGGAAAGGTGGCCATGGAAAACTAAAGGAGGGGTGTGCACCCTTGCATTAATTATAATTGCTTATTGTCACAAGTAGGCTTCAATGAAGTTACTGCAAAAAGCCCCTTGTCGTCACATTCCGGCGCGGCTGGTACGGGAATTGAACGCGCACTGCTGCTTTGTTCTGCATTACAAGGCAGCTGTTTAGCCCACTGTGCTAAATCAGTCCCGCATTATGAAAATTAGACAATGAAAAGACATGACCAAGCAAATTGTAAAGCCTTGGAGTGCAGGTTAGGACAATGCCTGTGCCTGAGATAAGAGCTCAGGATACAGTTGTTTCTCAAATTTAGAGTACTCAATTCTTATTTGTTTTCCAATTAAGGGACACTTTAGTGTGCTCAATTCACTTGCCCCGCACATCTTAGGATTGTGGGGGTGAGACCCACTCAAACAAGGGGAGAATGTGCAAACTCCACACGGACAATGATCCGGGGCTGGGCTTGAGTGATCCTCAGGGCCGTGAGGCTTCAGTGCTAACCACTGTGCCACCGTGCCGCCCCTGAGTTCAGGACACAGTTAAGTGACCGAAACTGTGCCACTCAATCATGTGGTGTGGCAGTGGTAGGTGGGGCTTTGGTCAAGCATCATTCGCACTAAACATTGGGATCTCTGAAGTGGCCAGGACTCTCTGGCATGCCGAAAAGGGCCTTTAGGTGGTAACGTGGCCAGGAATGGTATTTAGAAGACAATTACTGACCCTCCCGCCTCTCTCTAGGCAAGATGGCGCCGGAGCGAGGCGACTCTCTGCGAGCTCTGCCTAACAGATCCTCTTTTTATTTATGTATTTTCTTTTATTTCCTTTCCTTTTCATGTACTTAATGATCTGTTGAGCTGCTCGCAGAAAAATACTTTTCACTGCACCTTGGTACACAGAACAATAAACAAATCCAATCCAATCTTTCAATCTACGCAGAAGAGACCATCAGGAAGATATAGGTTGGTGACCTCCCTGTTTGCTTCATCCCTTATAAGCAGTAGATAAGAAGGAAATGCAATGGAGATGCCTGGCTCACGAAAGGGGAGATGCAGAACATTCAAGTCCAAGGGGCAGGAGAGCCTTCATCGCACGCAAATTATGAACTGCAGCGAACCATTGTTCATAGGTGTATTCACAGATCCAGGATCTATGGAAGGCGCATGTGCTGCCTGCAGATGTATGAGAACCAGTGCCATCGATGACTGTGGATGTCAAGGAAACTGGTCACTCGTATATGCCACTTTCTGCAGGCTTTGGAACCACAGGGTCTTGGACGGCATCCACTGCCAGTGAAAGGGACTGCCACACTCAACTTTTACCCCAGTGGCTCCTTCCAGGGCTTCACTGGGGATTAATGCAGGATCTCGCAAGGCTCCACCCACAAATAATGACTTTAGCAACATTTGATACTTTGGCAGCCGTGATCACCTGTTCCCTTCAGCACCACCCTTCCTATCAGGAATTCTAATGAGATGGGGGGGGGGGGGAGTCACCTCAACTCTAATGTGCGGAGGACAGACACGTAACATCAAGGAACTCTGTGACACTTGGGTACGAGATTCTAGCAGCAAACAGAAGCCGCCTCAAGGTGCAGGAAACACTGACCTGGAGCGTTACTTTGAAGCCGGACAGTCACTGTGCTCCGAATGTTGCACACTGCACAGTGGGTTGGTGGGGGGGGGGGGGGGGGGGGGGGGGAAGAGGCCATGGACTGTAACATTTGTCTTCATTTTATGCAGGAACCAAAGTTTCACATCTGAATGACCCAAACACCATTCATCATAACAAGGAAGGGGATATTCTTGAGGGTTTATTTACAGTAGTAAACATAACATACAAGTGATCAACACCCATGCCCACATTGTACAATTACACCTTCTTAACTTTCTAAACATGTAGCTGCATCTTTGTGCATCCCCAACATCCACACGAGAGATGGATTGGGCCTGCTGGATGGCCCCAGGAGTATGCACCTGCTGATCCTCCTCCTTATGGGTGCTCGAGGTGGGCTGATTCCTGGAGGGGCAAGGGCAGGTGGATTGAGTTTGAGATGACCTGCCCCCATCTGGCATTGACACTGATAGATGGCAGCAAGTACCTCAGCCATTGAGCGAAACTCTTGCAGTACCAATGTCCTGGACCAGCGTCTGCACAGCAGATGCCAGCTTGGCATGTGTTGACCTCCGCATGTTGGCACAATCAACCCACTCTGATGGCAGATGGACCCCTCCATTTTGCCTTGCAATCTGAGGATGTGCAGCAGACTCCCTTTCAATGTTTCTGAGCTTGCCTTTGCAGCTCCAATCACTGAAGTATGATCGAGTCCAAAGGCTTCTCATCTGAACTGGACACAGTAGATTCCAAGCCTTCAGCAATCCTCTGAGTATGGTAATCCTGGGATGTCCTAGTCTCTGCCTGCTGTGGATCAGACAATGTAACGTTCCTACCAGGTTGTGACCCCGAGGCAGCTCAACAATCCCACCGAGATATGTGTCCCTGTGTGACAGGTTTTCAATGTCGGTGTTTGTGGATTCCTCTTCCGTGACGTTTCCAAGAATTGAGTCAAGGTCTAAGCTCATGGGCCCCTTGGCTGCTTCCCAGATATAAAGGAAAGGAGAGACACCTAATTCATGACAGGGGCCTGTGAAACCGGGGACATCACTCAGACTTTAGTTGTCTGATGAATGTTGCAGTGCAGGATCCTCGCTTTGTTGAGCGCCGCTGATCTGTCAGCACTGGAATAGTCCATATCCATACCAGCTAGCTGTATCACCCTGTTTTCAAAGTCTATGAGGTCATGAGGGGTCTGTGCTGGGACCACAACTTTTCACAATATACATTAATGATCTGGAAGAAGGTACTGAAGGCACTGTTGCTAAGTTTGCAGATGATACAGAGATCTGTAGAGGGACACGTAGTATTGAGGAAGCAAGGGGGCTGCAGAAGGACTTGAACAAGCTAGGAGAGTGGGCAATGAAGTGGCAAATGAAATATAATGTGGAAAAGTGTGAGGTTATGCACTTTGGAAGGAAGAATTTAGGCATACACTATTTTCTAAATGGGGAAATGCTTCGGAAAGCAGAAGCACAAAGGGACTTGGGAGTCCTTGTTCACGATTCTCTTAAGGTTAATGTGTAGGTTCAGTCGGCAGTTAAGAAGGCAAATGCAATGTTAGCATTCATGTCAAGAGGGAGAGAATACGAGAACAGGGATGTGCTTCTGAGGTTGCATAAGGCTCTGGTCAGACCCCATTTGGAGTATTGTGAGCAGTTTTGGGCCCCTTATCTAAGGAAGGATGTGCTGGCCTTGGAAAGGGACCAAAGGAGGTTCACAAGACTAATCTCTGGAATGAAGAACTTGTCGTATGAGGAACGGTTGAGGACTCTGGGTCTGTACTCGTTGGAGTTTAGAAGGATGAGAGGGGATCTTATTGAAACTTACAAGATACAGCGAGGCCTGGATAGAGGTTACGTGGAGAGGATGTTTCCACTTGTAGGAAAAACTAGAGGACACAATCTCAGACTAAAAGGACGATCCTTTAAAACAGAGATGAGGAGGAATTTCTTCAGTCAGAATCTGTGGAACACTTTGCTGCAGAAGGCTGTGGAGGCCAAATCACTGAGTTTCTTTACGACAGAGATAGATAGGTTCTTGATTAATAAGGGGATCAGGGATGATGGGGAGAAGGCAGGAGAATGGGGATGAGAACAATATCAGCCATGATTGAATGGCGGAGCAGACTTGATGGGCTGAATGGCCTAATTCTGCTCCTATGTCTTGTGGTCTTAGTAATGTCAGGCATCCCTCCACCAGTCTGGGAGCTTTCCCTTTTGTTGTGTGTCAGCTTGTCCCAGATGAAAAATGATGGAGAGGGTGGAAGAGGATGCCTGCCAGCCAAGATGAGAAGGGTGCCTGGTATGTGTGGGTGGTGAGTGGTGAAAGGGTTGAGGATGTGACCAGCAGCGGAGATGAAGACGTGTGTGGGAGAGCAAGTGGTAGTGTCGCTTGGGCTGGCATTGAGTGAGAGCTCTGCTGATGTGCAATGGATCTGTGAGTTTGTGAGTTGAGAGTGATGAGAAGATTAATGCAGTTCTGCTGCTTTTTGTATTACAGCATGAAGCAAACATGACTGCTTTCATGCGAAGTCACTGTTCAAGATAAAGCAAGTGGTAGTCCCATTTAGCAATCCAACATCTCCTTGGGGCGACATGGTGGCACAGTGCTTAGCTCTGTTGCCTCACCGCGTCAGGGACCTGGGCTCAATTCTGGCTTTGGGTGACTGTGTGGAGTCTGCACGTTCTCCCTGCATCCACGTGGGTTTCCTACGGGTGCTCTGGTTTCCTCCCACAGTCCAAAGATGTGCAGGATCGATGGATTGGCCGTGATCAATGCACAGGGTTACGGGGATAGTTCAGAGGAGCGGCCTGAGGTAGAGTGCTCTTTCGGATGGTCGGTGCAGAAATGATGGGCCGAATGGCCTCCTTCTGCACGGAAGGGATTTTGTGGATGTTAAACATGACCAAGGCTCATCAAACCTGAAAGTTCTTATCAGTTAATGCCTTTGTGTTTGTAGGGAAGCCACCAAATCAATGAGTTTCTATTAACTGCTTTAGAACACATTGAATTTCAAATGTCTTTTCATGTCTGGGAATGCTCCCTTGTCGCCTTGTGAGGCAAGAGAAAGATGGTTGAAATCCACAAGAGAAGTCATGTGACCACCCACCAACCCCACCTCCGTACCAGCCTCCCCGAACAGGCGCCGGAATGTGGCGACTAGGGGCTCTTCACAATAACTTCATTTGAAGCCTACTTGTGACAATAAGCGATTTTCATTTTCATTTTCATTTTCTCAGAATCCATGTTGACTTGGAATCCATTTTTAATAAAATGTAATTGTTAAATTGGTTTTCCAAAAATCAGTAATCCCATCAATGCACATTGTAACAGTCCTGTCTACAGATGCACTGCAGTAACTTGTCCTGGCTTACTTGCAAGCACTTACCAAACCCACCAGTAGAAGAACAATGCCAGCAAGCAGATGGGAATATCGCCTCCTCCAAGTTAACTTCGAGTCCCGTTTCATCCCAATTCGAAAATATATCACCATTCCATATCATTAGTCGGGAAGCATCCTGAAATAATTCTCAGCCTTACGGGACTGTGAAATTATCTTCACACCTCATCGGCAATGGCTGTAGAAGAATGCTGACCTTCTCACGGGCAACTGGGATTGGCATTGAAGGTCAGCCTTGCCAATAACCTGCATAACCCGAGAATGAATGAAAATAAAATCCTATGGATAAAGTATATCTGGATTGCACTTGAAAAACACTCCTTTGGCCGGAGGTGCTTTGGGATAACTTGAGGTCATGAAAGGAAATGTATCAATGCAACTTCTTCCTCTGATGTTCTTAAAATATTCAGGATTGTTTGAAACAAGAAAATTGTTTGATGCACATATTGCCTCCACAGAATCTGTTGGTACTGGCACCACGTATTTTAGATGAACGAGCAGTTAGACTTTAATATAGGTCATGAGCAGTTTGGAACTATCAATGAGACACCCAATGTTTGCAGGACTGTTGATTACGTTCCTTGACATTCAAAGGTTCAGTAAAGTAATAAAGACATTCACAACAAACTTAAATGTGAAAAATGCTGTCCAAACGATGAATACAAATTCATCATGAAACATTCTGATCTTTCCCAGCCTGGACACTGCCTCTGGCTGAAACAGGTTGTTTGCAATCTTAGCATCCTATTTTGTGTGTCCAATGAAAGATTCTCCATTACAAAGACTGTCTTTTCCCAGTAAGAAGTCTTACACCACCAGGTTAAAGTCAGGTGAGGAAGGAGCAGTGCTCCGAAAGCTAGTGTTTGAAACAAACCTGGTGGACTTTAACCTGGTGTTGTAAGACTTCTTATTGTGCTCACCCCAGTCCAACGTTGGCATCTCCACATCATGTATTTTTCCAATTCCACTATACCAGCTGCCTCTGCCCCTGACGCAGCCATCTGCCACTGGAACTCTCATCCAAACTCAATTATTCCAAAGCCCTCTAGCCAGCCTTCCACTGGCCACCCGCCTTAAACCCAAACAAAACTATGCTACGTGTAAATCCTGCTCACCACTACCCCTGGTCTCGCTGACTTATATTGTCTCCTTGTCATCCAGTGACTTCTACCTCTCATTTTTGTGCTTAGATCCTTAAATGGCCGAATCAGTGCTTATCTCGTAACCTCCTCCAGCTGTCAGCTTGCTCTGAACTATATATCTCTGTGCCAGGCTCTCTTATTTTCATCCTAACGCTGGCAACTCTGTTTTCAATTACATGCAACTTACACTCCAGAATTATCTGTCATCCCTTGGCCTCACCATCTCGAGGCAAAGGGATGACATCCTTCTCAAAACTCACCATGGCAACCTTGGATCAGTGATATCTGTAACAAAATGGATACTGTATGGGAGATTAAGGGTTAACAATTTCATGCATATACATCCAACCACCAGAGGTCTTCTGGATTACAGTAATCTTTGAATGTTGTATTATCTCTAACAGTTAACTGCAGATTTCCATATGGAATGTGACACATGCCTCGCTGGAGAATGAAAGTCACCTAATATACTATTCCTTTGAGAACAGTAGATATGTTTGTGGTCCATTAATTTTATTGGAAGGGTTAGGGTTAGGGTTAGGGTTAGTGTTTGGTTAATCCTAACCCTAACCCTAATAATTCCTCTGAATATGCCCTTTTCTATTTGTTTTCCCTTCTTTCTCTTCATTCAGTTTGTGATTCCTCGATGCCCTCTCATGAAGAAACAGTTAACTGTAGATTCCCTGTAGTGCAGATGGAGGCCATTCGGCCCATCGAGTCTGACCCAACCCTCTGAAAGAGCACCCTACCTATGCGCACTCCCCCATCCTATCCACGTAACCACATTTAACCTGTACATCTCTGGACACGAATGGACAATTTTTATCTTGGCCAATCCACCTCAGCTGCACATCTCTGAGCTGTGGGAGGAAACCAGAGCACCCGGAGGAAACCCACACAGGCACGCGGAAAAAGTGCAAACTCCGCACAGACAGTCAATGCCAGTCCAATTACAAGGCCAGGGATCTACTTATAGTTCACAACCCATAGGTATTGTCTGTAATTAAGGACTGCAAGAGAAATGGCATCAAGACTACACGCAAATCTACCCAAACGCACATGATGATTCCTTTCAATAATATTGAAATATGGGCTTTAGAACTTGTACAGCTTGGAGGCAGAAGCTGGGAGTGTTGCCATTCAGATGTTAAGGCAGGGGAATCCCATTAATGCCATAATAACATGGTCCAGGTTTCTGTGATGATTTACAAACTCACTTAGAAAAAAATCATGAGGCTCTCATCTGTTTCAGATAGGAACTCTGGACACCAGAAGTATCCCCTCCACTGAAATATTGGGCAAGTTGTAAAGAGCAACATTAACTGGGTGAAAGAAAATTACTCGATTTGTGATGGACTTGTGCAGCTATAAATACAAAGTCATAAGAGAATCCAGCGATAAATCAGAAGCTTTAAAAGTAGCGATTAAAAATGACAAGCAAAGTACATCTGCTGGACAAAGGTTTCAAAGTTAATAAGCATGCATGATTGGGTGCTAAGGAGAATAACATCCTCGGGCATAAAATAGAATATATCCTCTAACACAAGACAGTTCTGAAAAAATGGGAACTGATCTTTACATCACCTCACACAGGCATTGGTAAATTATAAAATACTAAAAGCTAACCTTAAGCATAACCCTAAGTAACTTGTTCATTGAATCCCGGGAACTGGGTATTGCAAGGAAATGACCACTGCCAGAACCTGTCAGATTGGGGCTGGTTTAACACAGGGCTAAAGAGCTGGCTTTTAAGGCAGGCCAGCAGCACGGTTCAATTCCCGTACCAGCCTCCCCGAACAGGCGCCGGAATGTGGCGACTAGGGGCTTTTCACAATAACTTAATTGAAGCCTACTTGTGACAATAAGCGATTTTCATTTCATTTCATTTTCAGATTGAAGGATGTTGACTAAAATGAAGGATGTTGATGAAAAACAAAGGGTGCTGCCCACAATGAGCGTTCAGCAGGAAACCTTCTGGTTTTATTCTTTTAAGGCAGAAATATTGAACCACTTGTTGGGGTTTTTAGATTTGATGAATTTACTCCAGCATCTTTCAAGCTAAAGGTTAGCTTCTGGAGTATAGTGATGATAGATCTCCCCTTAATTGTGATCGAAGTACCCTTCTTAATAGCTTTCTACTGAAGGAGTTAAGCTGAATACTACGTTAAACATTAATGGATATCTTAAACATGTCTCTGTGACACTAATAAGACCTGGATGAAATTAGAAAGGGTATCAAGCGTTTCAGGGATAAGGTGGGAAAGTGTTGAGGATTATCATATCAGATCAACCATTATTAAATGGCAGAGAAAACTTGATGAGCCATATGGCCTGCTTTTGCTTATGGCCTCAAGGTCTTATGTGGGCGGCACGGTAGAACACTGGTTAGTACTGTTGCTTCACAGCTCCAAGGTCCCAGATTTGTTTCCAGCTTGGGTCACTGTCTGTGCGGAGTCTTCACGTTCTCCACATGTCGGCGTGGGTTTGCTCCGGGTGCTCCAGCTTCCACCCACAAGTCCCGAAAGATGTGCTGTTAGGTGAATTGGACATTCTAAATTCTCCCTCTGTGCACCCGAACAGGCACCGAAGTGTGGCGACTAGAGGCTTTTCACAGTAACTCATTACAGTGATCATGTAAGCTGACTTGTGACAATAAAGATTATTAGTATCTTATTCTCCACCAGAAACAAGATACTCATTTTTCATAGAGCTCTCAATGTTGCAATTTAATTGTCTTCAAAAGTAAATTTCATGTTTGTTTTTTTAATAAACCCTTATATAATTAAGAACATATATTGGGCTGGATGCTCAGTTCCTGTTGACGCCGACGCAGGATTCATGGACTTTCACGACAGAAAAACTGGTGCCAAGCCAGTTTGCAGCATGTGCACAGTGGTTAGCACATTTGCTTCACAGCTCCAGGGTCCCAGGTTTGATTCCCGGCTTGGGTCACTGTCTGTGTGGAGTCTGCACGTTATCCCCGTGTCTGCGTGGGTTTCCTCCGGGTGCTCTGGTTTCCTCCCACAGTCCAAAGATGTGCAGTTAGGTAGATTGGCCAGGCTAAATTTCCCTTAGTCCAAAAAATTTGAGTGAGGTTACTGGATTACGGGGATAGGGTGGAGGCAGGGCCTTGGGTGGGGTGTTCTTTCCAAGGGCTAGTGCCGTTGATGAGCTGAATGGCCTCCTTTTGCACTGTAAATTCTATGATTCAAACCTGGATCAATTCATCGACTGTGCAGGAGCTAACACCGGCACCACATGAAACGCCATCGATTCCATTGCGGGATTTGCTGGTTCCGTGATTGACATTCGGGAGGCTGACAAGCTGCAGCATCTTTAAATCGTGGTTCTGCTCTCCTCGCTGCCATCTTGTTGGCTGTGATGAGTGTGTGTGGAGTGCTAATGCACGGCTGCAGCTTGTCAGCCTCTCGAGTGTCAAACCCGACCCCCGCGAATCTGACATCATTTTCCATTGTGGTCCACCGTGTACAACATTGCGCTGCTGCTAGCCCCTCATTGGTTGTTGAATCGGTCCAGGTGCAGCACCAGTTTTGCTGTCGTAGGAGTCCACGAATCCTGCCCCGCCGGCAACACGTAGTCTCAGGAACGGAGAATGCCACTGTGCAGCTTTCACTCTGTCTGCATTGAGAGCGCTGCTGTTGGGCACTGAGCAGTAGGAAGGATGCAAGAGAGGCAAGCTGATGGGAATGGTGGACACTACATCAGGGAGATAGTGGTGTGGTAGTAATGTCATTGAGCTAGTAATGACCAGGCAAATGCTCTGGGGATACGTGTTCATGTTGCATAATCAATAAATAGGGACATTTACTTTACTTTTTACTTTTACTTTACTTTTTACTTTTACGCTTTCACAACAAAATGTGGTGACCACAATACTTTGATGTGGAGATGCCACCGTTGGACTAGGGTGAGCACAGTAAGAAGTCTTACAACACCAGGTTAAAGTCCAACAGGTTTGTTTCAAATCACGAGCTTTCGGAGCGCAGCTCCTTCCTCAAGTGAATGAAGAGGTGGGTTCAATAATCTGTATCAATTGTCATAAAACCCATCGGGTTCACTAATGTTCCTTAAGGGAGGGAATCTGCAGATATGGTTGACATGACTTTCTAGTATTCATTCATGTGATATGGGTGTTGCTGGCTAGGCGAGCATTTATTGCCCATTTCTAGTTGCCCTTCAGAAGGTGGTGGTCAGTTGCTTTGAACCGCTGCAGTCCCTAAGGTGTAGGTTCATCCACTGTGCTGTTAGGGAGGGAGTTCCAGAATTTTGACCCAGTGACAGTGAAGGAAGGGCGATATATTTCCGAGTCAGAGTGGTGAGTGACTTGGAGGGGAACCTCCAAGTGGAGGGGTTCCCAGGTATCTGCTGCTCTTGCCCTTCTATATGGTAGTGGTTGTGAGTTTTGAAGGTGCTGCCTAAGGAACCTTGAGGAGTTCCTGCGGTGTGCCTTGTAGATGGTACACACGGCTGTCATTGTTCGTCGGTGGTGGAGGGATTCAATGTTTGTGGCAGCGGTAGCAATCAAGCAGGCTGCTTTGCCCTGGATGGTGTGGAGCTTTATGTGTGTTGTTGGAACTGCACTCATTGTTGCTCTTGAGACAGGGCAGCACGGTGGCCTAGTGGTTAGCACAACCGCCTCACGGCGCTGAGGTCCCAGGTTCGATCCCGGCTCTGGGTCACTGTCCGTGTGGAGTTTGCACATTCTCCCCGTGTCTGCGTGGGTTTCGCCCCCACAACCTAAAAAATGTGCAGAGTAGGTGGATTGGCCACGCTAAATTGCCCCTTAATTGGAAAAAATAATTGGGTAATCTAAATTAAAAAAAAAAAAGTTATTGTTGCTCTTGAGAAGGTTCGGGTGAGCTGCCTGTCCCAACTGATGCATCCCATATGGTATAGGTACACCCACAATGCTTGTTGGGGAAGGAGTTCTAGGATTTTTGAGCCAATGACAGTGAAGGAACGCAGATATATTTCCAAGTCAGAATGGTGAGTGACTTGGAGGTTACCTCCAGGTAGTGGTGTTCCCATCTGTCTTCTGCCCTTGACCTTCTAGATGGTAGTCATCATGTGTTTGGAATAGGGTATCAAAGGAGCTTTGGTGACTTCCCACAGTGCATCTTGGAGAATGTACAAACTGCTGCTGCTTTGTGTTGGTGATGGAAGGATTAAATGTTTGTTAATGGGATTCCAATCAAATAGCTGTTATGTCCCAGAAGATGCAAAACTTCCAATGTTGTTGGAGCTGCACTCATCCAGGCAGGTGGAGAGCATTTTATCACTGTAGATGGAGGACAGGCTTTGTGAGTTACGAGCTGAGTTACCTGCTGCATATTTCCTGACCTCTGATCTCTCTTGTACCCTCCACATTCATATGGTTATGCCAGTTCAGCTTCTGGCCAATGGCCAGATGTTGCTGGTGGGGGATGAGGAGATGGAAATGCCATTGAGTCTCAAGCGGCAATAGCTTCTTGTTACTTGCCACTTGTTAGCCCCAGCCTGGATATTTTCCAGGTCTTGCTGCATTTGGACATGGACTACTTCAATATCTGAGGAGTCTTGAATGGTGTAGAACATTGTGCAGTCAGCAGGGACCATCACTACTTCTGACTTTATGATGATAGGAAGGTCATTGGTGAAGCTGCTGAAGATGAGTGGCTGGAACACCATCTGAGGAACTCCTGCAGTGACCTCCAACAACTACAACTATCTTCCTTTGTGCGAGGTATGACTCCAACTAGCAGAGGTGTTTCCCCAATTCCCTTTGACTCCAGGTTCGCTGGGACTCCACACTCAGTCAAATGCTGCCTTGATGTCAAGGGCAGCCACTCTCACCTCACTTCACCTAACCTCTGGAGTTCGGCTGTTTTATGTTTGTAGTGAGATGCAGCTGAGTTACCCTGGCGGTCTCCAAATTGAGTGACCATGAGCAAATTATCGTTAAGCAAGTACTGCTTAATATAATTCAAGACTACCAACAATGTGATTGATTCTTAGCTGCCCCTGAAATAGTCTAGAAAGCCACAAACTTTCTAGACCACAAAGCCACAAAATCACAACAAATGCTGGCCTTCCCAGCAATGGACGCATCGCATGAGAGAATAAGACAACCAGCACCAGCACTGTCAGGGATTTCAGTCTTCCGGAATTCCTCGTGCAATGACAAGCCTCTGCCAGTGGAAGACATTAGCCTTGCCATTTTTTTGTTGTTACTTTCTCAGGAACCTTGAGCTCTCAATCTGCTCCGACCACCCACTATGCAACTTCCTCCTCTGAGTTTCGAAAACAATGGGGGAAATCTTGTGCCTTCCCCATGATGAGTTGGATAGTGGGGCAAATCATGTAGGCACGCTGCCACCTACCCACTTCCATCTTGAATGCGTCTGGGTCCGGAAGGCCTTGGCCTTGGTCATCAGCTGGACAGCCAGCAAGACATCTGTGTGGACTCCTTTCCAAAAATTCCCATTGGACTTTGTACAATGCAGGTACTTAATCAACCCAGCTTGAGCTGAATGTGATAGGAAGGGGGTGAAGCAGAGGGGGGAGGGGCCTTAGGTGGATGATAATTGCTCACTTAAGGGTCTCAGCCAGTGGTGGGAAGGGAAGGCAATCCATGGGCCTTCACACCTTGGGCTAAATTGGAGTGGAGTCAGTAACGTGTCAGAGTCCCAAACTGTCACCCTCCACATGTCAACAAACTCAATTCGCGGAGAGGGAGAGAGAGGCAACAAGGTTCTGCTACCTGACAATGGCGCAAGATGCAACAGAACTTCCCGAAAAGAGGGGTCTCACTGGCTCTCCGGTCCAGACCCTCGTCGTCTCCACAAGATCCTGCCTAGCGTGTGGCCCATGTGATACTGGGAAAGCTGCAATGTTGATGGAAGATTGCAGTTAGTTGCCTTATTATCCATTGCAGTTTGCTTCCTGCCAATACCAGATGAGTTGACGATATCGGATTCGGGTCTTCCTTGGTAAAGGACCCTGACTGGGTGGGGGGGGGGGGGGGGGGGGGGGGGGGGGATGGGGACATATTAACAAACCACCCAGACACATTTTTCTCACATTTTGTTGGCCCCTCCGCCAACTCCAATCCTCCTTCGAGGGGCTGATAAAATTTCCTTCATTAAAGCTGCTTTTAACATATCCATGGTAAATTCTGTCCCATGTTACAAATGATCGATATTTCGTAGTAAGCGGACCACTGTGTTAAAATATAAAAATAGTAAACTATTTTTCATGAGGTAAAGAGCTAAATCCGACTCTGTGGTGGTGGTGTGGGGGGGTGGGGGGGGGGGGGGGGTGGAGAGGGGGGCAGGAGGTAGAATAGTTTCTCTCAAAGTGCATTGTTCCAAAATCAGTATGAAGTAGAGAAAGGCTTTTGCTTTTGTTTTTATTTTTAAGCTGCCTGCCACAACACTTCTTGCTTCAATAACAGCGTCTGAAAAGTATCAGTCACTGAAGTTACCTGCGGCGTTAAACAATGTTCATGTACGCTCAGCGAACAAAAGCACAATTGCAACAGGACGAGCTTGATGATGTCTGTGGAACATCCCCAAAGAAAGAATATTTGACTTCGCTTGACATCTGTCTCGCAACCTGACTAGGAATGAGCAATACTCACCCAACCGTGACTGCTAAGTTCAAGTGAGGAGTAGCACTGGGACTTGAATCATAACCTTCTAACTGTCAGTTGACGGCTCAACCACCTGATCACTGTCCAGACTATCAAAAACCACTCGGAAGTGTTTTATTTTCACTGTCGTTTGAAAAAGCTTCTGTTTTTTTTTTTGCTGACATTTTCTCCATGAGCTCCTGAGGATTTTCTATAATAACCTTAATCGCCTGACCAGAGGAGTGGGTGGGATCTTTTCCCAGTACAGTTAACCATATCCAGGGACCATACCCAGGGAAGTGTGCAAGAGTGAAACTGATTGACTAACTCTCCTTCCCTGTTTTGGAAAAATATTCATTTCCACATAAACTCTCTCCCACACACCTCAGACAAAGGTCACCAACGTGCTGTTCAACCATTTCCCACCATTTGGTTGTCTTCAAAACTTTGAAACCACAGAGGTCTTTCTTGAAAACGCATTAGGATCATTTCAGTGAGATGTTGTTAGAAATTAATAGCAATTGTCATCTATTATTAGGGACTTGTATATCTTCACACCTGTAGCTACATTTCAGTGCTTACACGTAACAGCACTTTAGTTAATGGAGCTTCTTGAACCACTATATGATCATTTAAATTGCACCCAATTTACCTTTTTGACTACCCCGCTACAAACATGAGTTGTGCACTGCTGTTAATTCCGTTTTGAATCTTGCCAGCTTGATGCACATGTTTCCCACAATGAATACCACTTTTACAAATTGTGTTAGTGTCTTCACCGCAACACAACTGCCTCTGTGAAAATTATGCTGCTTGTAATAATTCTGTGCTACAGCCAGGATCACGCTGTAAACAAGATGTGGCATCTCAGCAGCACATTGTAGGGAAACATGTCAAAGAAAATGAGTGCGCGGTAGAAATATTTCATATGACAGGATTTGCAAGACACGCTTTGCAAACTCAGTTTGTCAGACATGGGTTCACTATCGATACATCAGTGCCGACATGTTGCAGATACTTGTTTTTTTTAGACCATCGATAGATCAGAATTTTAATCGGATTTATTTGACATTGCATAAAGTGATTTGCATAGCGGAAGTAAAAACAGTAGATGCTGGATAAGCTCAGCAGACCTGGCAGCATCTGCGGAGAGAAGTAGAGTTAACATTTTGAGTATAAATTACCTTTTTACAGACTGAAGAAAGACAGCAATGTAATGAATTACATAATAGGAGAGGTGAGTGGAGGAGGCAGCGGCAGAATAGATGGGCAGGGGTGGGTCAGTGCAAAGAAGGTGTCATGAACATAAGACAAAAAGGAGTGTTAATGGTGTGTTACACGAGGGAGATATGAGGAAATTGGGTCCAGAAATTGGATTGAAATGTAGCAGACAATCGAGGGTTTAAACAGACTGAGGAAAAAGAAACTGCAAGCATGGATACAGTGGGATACAGCTATACCTGGCATAAGTTACATTGTCCCAGTCAGACTTAAAATCGTTAGTACAGGCTGGTCCTGTTCAACAGGGGTGAGTAACTCTAAATCCATTGTAATTCAGGACACTCCTGTCGGGCCAGTCAATAGCCTATTGCAAAGTCTGATGGTCTCTTTGTTCATCAATGGGAGTTTAGTTGCATATCAATAACATGGCTCTGTTCTTTTGAAAAAATGGGAGTGGGCAATCAAAGAACCAAGATAATAATGATGGGTTGAAGTCCGGAAACCCTTCGAGAGAATCTTCATTTATAGGGTTGGTTGGAGCTTAGAGAAAGAGAGAGAGAAAGACTCCTGTGTTGAACAGGTACAGAGAGAAGGCTTTGGAAAGCGACCGAGAGAGAGGTCATGAAAATTGCCACCGATACAGGCTTTGGAAAAGGGTTCTGAAAGAATTTCCCGAACAGAGGAAAAATTGCTTTGTAAATGCCTACCTGTGCAAGTGGAATGAGAACTGCATGTTCATTTAAAGTGCTGTTTAATGGGAACTAGTGTGTTAAGGTTAAGAAAATCCATGTAATCGGTTAGTGTGAGAGTTGTAGTTTAACAGTTAAAATATTGTTTTTCTTTTGTTTTTATAAAGTTTGTTTGTAAAATAACCAAGCCCTATTTTTTGTGATATCACTCCTGGAATGAATCAGTCTTTCAGAACCCCATTAAAAATTGAAAATATTTGAGGCTCTGGTCCAGTATCTTAGCCAATGCTGAGAGCTGACCAGGCGGCTGTAACAGGTACCATTCGGAGATGGAGAGTGTTAACTGCAGCAAAAGGTAAGATTGCAGAATGTGATAATGGGTAGCTGAATATTTGCTTGCCTGTCTTTAACTCTTTCAGGACCGATGATGAGTGAATTCATTATTCGTTCTTGAGGACTGGCAAATTGTTAGGTTTATTCCGTGATGGGAGATCTGTAACGCATTCACAACCCATGTTGTTCCTTTGTTTAAGAAGGGTAGCAAGGATAATACGGGGAACTACAGGCCAGTGAGCCTTACGTCAGTGGTAGGGAAATTACTGGAGAGAATTCTTCGAGACAGGATCGACTCCCATTTGGAAGCAAGTAGACATATTAACGAGAGGCAGCACAGTTTTGTGAAGGGGAGGTCTCGTGTCTCACTAACTTGATAGTATTTTTCTAGGAGGTCGCAAAGATGATTCATACAGGTAAGGCAGTGGACGGTGTCTATATGCACTTCAGTAAGGCATTTGACAAAGTCCCTCATGGCAGACTGGTACAAAAGGTGAAGTCACACGGGATCAGAGGTGAGCTGACAAGATGGAAACAGAACTGGCTAGGTCATAGAAGGCAGAGAGTTGCAATGGAAGGGTGCTTTTCTGATTCGAGGCCTGTGACTAGTGGTGTTCCGCAGCAATCAGTGCTGGTACCTTTGCTGTTCGTAGTATATATAAATGATTTGGAGGAAAATGTAACTGGTCTGATTAGTAAGTTTGCTGACGACACAAAAGTTGGTGGAATTACGGATAGCGATGAGGACTGTCAGTCGATCTGTTAGATCGTTTGGAGACTTGGGCGGAGAAATGGAAGCTGGAGTTTAATCCGGACAAATGTGAGGTAATGCATTTTGGAAGGTCTAATACAGGTAGGGAATATACAGTGAATGGTAGAACCCTCAAGAGTATTGACAATCAGAGAGATCTAGGTGTACAGATCCATAGGTCACTGAAAGGGGAGACACAGGTGGAGAAGGTAGTCAGGAAGACATACAGCATGCTTGCCTTCATTAGCCGGGGCATTGAGTATAAAAATTGGCAAGTCATGTTGCAGCTGTATAGAACCTTAGTTAGGCCACACTTGGAGTATAGTGTTCAATTCTGGTCGCCACACTACCAGAAGGATGTGGAGGTTTTAGAGAGGGTGCAGAAGATATTTACCAGGATGTTGCCTGGTATGGAGGGCATTAGCTAGGAGGAAATATTGAATAAACTCGGTTTGTTCTCACTGGAACGACGGAGGTTGAGGGGCGACCTGATTGAGGTCTACAAAATTATGAGGGGCATAGACAGAGTGGACAGTCAGAGGCTTTTTCCCAGGCTAGAGGGGTCAATTACTGGGGGGGCATAGGTTTAAGGTGCAAGGGGCAAAGGTTTTGAGGAGATGTATGAGGCAAGTTTTTTACACAGAGGGAAGTGGGTGCCTGGAACTCGCTGCCAGAGGAGATGGTGGAAGCAGGGATGATAGTGCCGTTTACGGGGCATCTTGACAAATACATGATTGGATGGGAATAGAGGGATACGGACCCCGGAAGTGTAGAAGATTTTAGTTTAGATGGGCAGCATGGTCGGCACAGACCTGAAGGGCCAAAGGGCCTGTTCCTATGCAGTACTTTTCTTTGTTCACTGTTATTTCTTCAAACAATCGTTCTCAGATCTTTGTCAGTTTTCAGAAAAGGAAGTCCAAAATTACAGCCGACTTCAATATCTTGAAAACTGAAGACTTCTACCATGGAAACAAAGAGAAGGATGCATGAAGAAAGCACAAAGAGGGATCAACAAGAATATTTTATTATGGTATTTGTTCATATTGATCCCAGAAACCAGGATGAAGATCATTTTTATTAGCAGGCTGAGATTGAAGTCAACATCACTGAGGAGCTACAATTTCCCAACAATGTAAGCCTAATGGCAGAGACTGGGGGTGGGTTTCTCCGACCCCCCGCCGGGTCGGAGAATCGCCGGGCCCGGCATCAATCCCGTCCCAGACTTGTCCCGAAGTCTCCGGCACCGGAGATTCAGCGGGGGCGGGAATCGCGCCGCGCCGGTCGGCGGCCCCCCCCCCCCCCCCCCCCCCGGCGATTCGCCACCACACGATGGGCCGAAGTCCCGCTGCTGTCATGCTGGTCCCGCTGGCGTGGATCAAACCACCTTACTTACCGGCGGGACCAGATGGCGCGAGCGGGCTCTGGGGTCCTGGGGGGGGCGCGGTGCGATCTGGCACCGGGGGGTGCCCCCACGGTGGCCTGGCCCGCGATCGAGGCCCACTGATCGGCGGGCGGGCCTGTGCCGTGGTGGGCACTCTTTTCCTTCCGCCTTCGCCAAGGTCTTCACTATGGCGGAGGCAGAAGTGACCCCCTCCCCTGCGGATGCGCAGGATGACGTCAGCAGCCTCTGACACTCCGGCGCATGCGCAGACGTCCGCCGGCTGGCAAAGTCCCTTCGGCCCCGGCTGGCGTGGCACCAAAGGCCGTTCCCACCAGCCGGCGGAGCACCCACCACTCCGGCGTGGGCCTAGAGCCTCAATGTTAGGGCTTGGGCCCTAAAGGTGCGGAGAGGTCCGCACCTTTGGGGCGGCCCGGCACCAGAGTGGTTCACGCCACTCCATCACGCCGGGACCCCCCACCCCGCCGGGTAGGGGAGAATCCCGGCCCAGAGTACAAGCACAGATTGTTGAACTGACTGAAAACTGCCTGTTTAGACTTGGAGAAAGGGGTCAATGAGGATAAATTAATCGATGCACAGCAGGCTGTAAACTTATTTGCGGTGCTTGGCATCCAGTTAGGTGGCTGGAGAATTCTAAATGTAATGAGATAACTTTGGTGTACAATCAATCATCACGACTATAATGATCACTTTACAAGACTATTACTTGTCAAACAGATAACGAAATAGGAGAAAATATTAGATCAACATTGTGTATGTGCCAATCAAGAGGTTTGTCCCTCTTAATTATATGGGTACAAAATTTCCAGAAACAGGCCGATGGGGATTATAATGTGTAAACTATTAAATATCATACTGTTAAACTGGAAAGGCAAATAGATTAGAGAATTACCTGCTGCGGATAATAAGGGGAAGACCAGACGGGATTCATAATGGGGAGACGATTAGCGTCTGTTTACTATGCCACGTTAAACGTAGTTTTTACTCCAGCAGTGGGGAAGGAGCAAGAGGCGATACTGGCATTAGATGCAGATAAGATGTTCGATAGAGTCGAATAGAAATACTTGTTTGCTGTGTTGGAACAGTTTGGAATAGGGTCAAAATTCGCAGCTTGGGTCAAATTGTTGTATGCTGATCCGAGGGCGCGTGTACGAGCAAAATGAAATGAGCTTGGAATACTTTCAGCTGCAGAGGGGAACGAGACAGGGGTACCGCATGTCCTCATTTCTATTTATTTTAGTGACAGAACCCTTGGCCATTGCAATGAGGAGCTCGAATAAATGGAAGGAGATAATGAAGGGGGGTTGAACACAGAATATCATGATATGCCGATGATTTAATTTTATATATATATCTGACCCGATACCTACCATTGGAAACATTATGGAACGATTAAAAAGGTTCGGAACCTTCTCAGGCTACAAGATGAATTCTGGGAAAAGTGAGTGCTTTTCAATCTCAACACTAAGAGAAGGACAAAGCATGGACGACATGCCATTTTGATCAGTAACTAACTACTTTAGATACTTGGGGAAGAAGTAGCTCGAGACTGGGCTCAGATTCGCAAATTGTAAAGTTTACAAGCCTGACAGCAAGAGTTAAAGAAGACTTTTTGTCAATAATGATCTTTATTAGTGTCGCAAGTAGGCTTACATTAACACTGCAATGAAGTTACTGTTAAAAGCCCCTAGTCTCCACACTCCGGCGCCTGTTCGGGTACACGGAGGGAGAATTCAGAATGTCCAATTCACCTAACAAGTACGTCTTTCAGGACTTGTGGGAAGAAACCGGAGCACCCGGAGGAAACCCACGCAGACACGGGGAGAACGTGTAGACTGCACAGAGAGTGACCCAAGCGGGAATCGAACCTGGGACCCTGGCACTGTGAATCAACAGTGCTAACCACTGTGCTACCGTGCCATACAAAGGTGGGATCTTGGGGGCCGAGTGCATGTGGTAAAAAGGAATATTCTGCCATGTTTTTTATTCTTATTTCAATGTCTCCCGGTCTTTTTATCTAAATCCTTTCTTATGGGGGGGGGGAAAGATTGATCTCTTCGATTTTAAGGGCTGGTGGGGTTCCTAAGATTCGTAATTACTTCAGAGGGAGTGACAATTGGGCTGCCTAGCTCTGTTGAATCTTCGGCACTATTACTGGGCGGCGAATGCCGAGAAGGTACGATGCTGGGTAAGGAATCAGATATGGTATTGGTGCAGATGGAGGAAGGGACATGTAAATGTTTGAGACTGTGGGTGCTGGCTACAGCGCCACTTCCACTGATGCCAGGGAAATACTCAAAGAGCAGGGAAGTGGTGTCAACACTGAAGATTTGGGAGCAGTTTAAATTAGGGGCAGGGGACGAAACCATTGCCAGTCCAAGAAAACCACTTATTTAAACTTGCAAGAATAAACAGTGCGTTTGAAGACTGGGAGGAAAAAGGTGTGATCACATTCAAATACTTGTTCTTCAAGGTCATTTTGCAACATTTGAAGAATTAAGGGAGAAATATAAACTCCCAAGGAGGGAGGCCTGTAGATATACACAGATACGGGCTTCCGTAAAGGATATCTCCCTCCGTTCTCAATGTTACCCCTTCTTTGTTGATGGAGGAGCTGTTGATGGTTTTGGGGAGTTACCTTTGCAACTTATGGAAAAATTATGAAGCATGATCGGAATCTCTGGATCGGGCTAAGGCCAAATGGTAGGAAGAATTGCGGGAGACGTTGGCAGAAGGGCTTTGGTACAAAACTTTATGGCGGATAAATGCATCGACCTTGTGCGTGAGGTTGGCGCTAAAATTATTGAAGGTAGTTCATGGAACGCATTTGACGAGGTCAAGAATGAGCCGCAAGTTTGATGGGTTTGAGGGTATTTGTGACAGATGCTGGAGGCCAGTCATGTACACATGTTTTGATCGTGCCTGAAACTGAGGAAATTCTGGAACACCTCCTTTAACACCATGTCGGCAGCGTTACAGTTGGACCTAGAACCCAGTCCCCTGGGAGTCATCTTCGGGGTATTGGACTTGCCGGAGCTCCAGACAAGGGCAGGGGCAGATATCTTAGCCTTTGCCTTGCTGAGGGTGAGGAGACGAATCCTATTGGGTTGGAGGTTAGTTTCTCGAACCTGTGCCTCAATATGGCTGGCAGACTTAATGGAGTTTCTAAGCTTAGATAAGGTTAAATTTAGTTTAAGAGGGAATGATGAGGGGTTTCATAGAAGATGGCGTTTGTTTCTATCTCACTTGAAGGAATTAACCTCAGTCAGCCGCTAAAATGGGAGGGGGGCAGTTAATTAATTAATTGTTTTCTGGGTTGAGGAAAGGATTGTTAAATGTTAATTAAATATGTGCAATGTAATGTATGGATAAGGAAAATTTTGAAGAAGCTAATAAAAATCAATTCCCGCTTGGGTCACTGTTTGCGGTGTCTGCACGTTCGCCGCATGTCGTCATGGGGTTTCCTCCATGCGATCCAGTTTTCGCCCACAAGTCCCAAAATGAAATGAAAATCGCTTATTGTAAGACGTCCTTGTTAGGTGAATTGGACATTCTGAATTCTCCCTCAATGTACCCGAACAGGTGCCAGAGTGTGGCGACTAGGGGATTTTCAGAGTAACTTCATTGCAGTGTTAATGTAAATCTACTTGTGACAATAATAAAGAAATGTTTATTCAAAAAAGGCTAATACAGCAGAAAATGAAAAAGGACATGGTCCACGTTATACTGCAACTCATTGAATACTGGTCTCCTGACCTCTGTAGTTCAGAAATTCAAAGTGCAACTCTGAGCCAAGTACAGGGGGCATCAGGAAGAGAAGCACAAAGGATTGAGACTGCGCTGCAGAAAAGGACACTCAGAGAGCAGCCGTTGAAGGACAGGCACTTTGGAAAGGGGAGGAGGCGCTTAGAAGAAAGGACCAGATGGAGGGCATCTCAGGGAATAAAATGGAAACTGTTGAGCACTGCACAATTTATTTTTGGTTCATTCACAGTATGTGGGCATCATTGGTGTGTCCACCATTTATAACCCAACCTAACTCCCCTTGAGAACATTATGATGAGCAACCTTCTTGAGTCTGACTTGCTCCTGCATTTCAAAGACCATTATCATAGAATTTCCAGTACAGAAGGAGGCCATTCGGCCCATTGAGTCTGAACTGGCTCCTGGAAAGAGCACCCGACCCAAGGTCAACACCTCCACCCTATCCCCATAACCCAGTAACCCCACCCAGCACTAAGGGCAATTTTGGACACTAAGGGCAATTTATCGTGGCCAATCCACATAACCTGCACATCTTTAGACTGTGGGAGGAAACCAGAGCACCCGGAGGAAACCCACGCAGACGCGGGGAGGATGTGCAGACTCCACACAAACAGTGACCCAAGCCGGAATCGAACCTGGGACCAAACCATTAAACATCAATCACATTACTATGTGTCCAGGATCACATGTAGACCAGACAGGTAAAGATGGCAGATTTCCTCCCCCTAAAGGACATCCGTGAATCAGTCGAATTTTTGCAAAAATCTGATGGTTTCATGGTTACCATTACTGATACTCGCTTATCTTTCCAGATTTAATTCCCCAAGTGATGTGATGAGATTTTAACTTGCGCCTCCAGATTATTAGGCTGAGCCATTCAGATATTAGCCGAGTAACATAATCACCACACATGCTTTTGCTGTTTGTTTTTCTTTAATGGGAACTCTATCCTGTGTCCGGAATTATAAATGATGTGGAGATGCCGGCATTGGACTGGGGTGAGCACAGTAAGAAGTCTTACAATGCCAGGTTGAAGTCCAACAGGTTTGTTTCGAATCACTCCGAAAGCTAGTGATTCAAAACAAACCTGTTGGACTTTAACCTGGTGTTGTAAGACTTCTTACCTGCAATTATAAAGAAATGCTTCAGAGGAAAATCACAAAAACAGTCTTTCCGAAACCTCTTGTTTTCACGTGTGACTTCAATGAGAAAGTTGGGTGAAGTATAAAACAGGCAGCTGATTCACCCTTGCACGATTCTTCCTGGTCAGTAGAGGTCGTAATGGCCGCAATAGAGTTGAATTCCCCTCCATTAAATAAATAATGAAAAAGCTGAATTATTCTGACTTCAATATTGCAAAAAGTAATTAATTGTTCAGTTTTCAGAATTTTTAAGCATAGTTTAATTTATGTGTGATGAATGTAAGAACTTGTCATATTTTTTGCGGTAATGTTATTGAAACCGGAGTTAAGATGCATACAGACAGAATGACTTCTACAGCAGTGCTTAAGGTGTCATAAAAGTGAGGTAATCATTGATTTGCAGGTGAAGTGTTCTGTTAATAGATTTGAGGACCAATCTACTTGTTTACAGATAGCTAGTGAATGGAATATTGGTAAGGTTTGAAGGACTCCTGAGGTGCAGATAGCTTATGAGGGGTATTGTGTTTGGTCCTGGCTGAACAAGTCATGGGACATCTTGTTAGAAGAGTCAAAATAATGTATTTTGCTTCGGGGCAGATGTGCAGTTAATGGGAGGAGCCAGGTCTGTCTGAAGAGTCAGTAGGACAGAGAACTCTCATCCGAACAGTTTCAGTTTGGTCCTGAAAAGTTCTCTCTCCAAATACTCTGCACAGAGAAAAGCAAGTAGAAACCTGGTTGGTAACTTTATTCATGAGTGGTATTTGAAATATATTGGTTTGCTTAATTTGAATATAGTGGCAGGGTTAGGAAGTACATAGAACATAGAACATATAGTGGCCGTTTGGAGGCATCGTTCGGCCCATCGAGTCTGCACTAACCAACTTAAGCCCTCACTTCCACCCTATCCCTGTAACCCAATAACCCCTTGTAACCTTTTTTTGGTAACTAAGGGCAATTTATCATGGCCAATCCACCTAACTTGCACGTCTTTGAACTGTGGGAGGAAACCGGAGCATCCGGAGGAAACCCACACAGACACAGGAAGAAAGTGCAGACTCCGCACAGACAGTGACCCAAACCGGGAATCGAACTTGGGACCCTGGTGCTGTGAAGCCACAGTGCTAGCCACTTGTGCTACTGTGCTGCCCATTAAGTAAGTTAAGGCTTTTCATTTTTACTAAAGAAATGTTATAACTGTTAACTCTAAATCTATTTCTTTGTTGCTAATGTGGTCAATTCTGTGTTTAAATTAAAATTTGCTTGAACATAAAAGATACCTATTGATCAGTGTTATGTAGCCACCTGGGGTGGCCACGTCCCGATTCCAAAATGGATACCCGCAAAGAGTGCAGGGAAAAACGGACAACACTAGAGAAAACAAGCAGGTGCAAGGTTTCCTGTGTATTAAGATTTGCAGAACCCAGACAGAACTGAAACCAATAGCCATTAACATATTAATGAGCTATCTCCGGGCACAAAAAGGAAACATTGAAACAATCAAGACCAGGACAGACTCCCCGGCGCCAGTGGGAGCTAAAACAAAGGCAGGCAAACGGTTACATAGAGCCCGCCCAACGATCAGGGAACAACCCCGGTATTGGAGAAAATCAATACGAACGATTGGGACATGGTCCAATTAATTGGGACCAAGTCCCGGGTCTGCCCAGAAGAGCGCAAAACCCCTGTGGACTATAAAGCAGAATCCCCAAGGTCAGTTCGCTCTCTCTCTCACCCTGACTCCTCTCCATCTTCAAATTGGCATTTGACTCTCAGCGACGAGAGGCCGCCAAGCACCAGCCAAGTACATCTAAGGTCAACGCACGCTACGAGATAGACACTCCTAGCTACTATTCGGTACTAGTTCGAAGCCAGCTTTATCAGAACTGGACAACGGCCATTGTTCCTCTGACTTCGAAGCTAAGTATAGGCTTTTAGTATTAGTTGTAGTTTAGTGAGTAGAGTTTATGCATGAGTAATAATTGACTGTGTGTGTAAATAAATGTGTATTGATTTCAAACTTACTAACTGGTGTATTGAGTCATTGATCAGTACTTGGCTATGTACCCGGTGGTGGTATCAGAAAGATACCTGGCGACTCTTGAGCAAATGTAATTAAAACAGAGCAAATTAAGGGAAAGCATAATGAGCAACAGTTATCATCCTGTGGTGCAGTAATATTTCATCAGTTTTGCAAATTGAAAATAGTTGGGTTCTCGTCCAGGATCCTTACACTTGTTTTACAATCTGACTGCATTAAAGTTAAATTTGACAGCTTAGATAAAGGGACATTGACAGGTGTGATATAAACAGGGAGTTTAATTTATTCAGCTAAATAATTACAGGGACGGGGCAATTTGCATCCAGACAGACGTCAAGGGAAATAAAAGGATTACAAATTTGCCACAACATTTCAGGAAGAGAAAGCACAAAACATGCGATCCACTCAAATCACTGTCCTTAACCCACCAAAAATAAGAATGCTCATCAATTGCTAGCCCCCTTTCTTTTATGGTGGGAAGAAAATCAAAGATTAAAAGGTTGACTTAGGTGAAGAAAGCTGTGGTGGTCAGAGTTTTCAAGACATGAATTTGGAACCACATTGTTTATTTAAGCCATCTCTAATTTGTTCAATTCATCCAAGAATGTACCAAATATCAACATCAAGCTCATGACCAGCTCCACCTAATGGACATGTGCAGAAGTACATATCATTATTATTTTGCTGCATGATGCATTTGATGTTTAAATATATTTCCCTCATGTCTAATGTAAACATTCACTCTGGAGGTAAGCCGATCAAGGAAAACATGTCATTTGCAAAAAGATTTCTGGGATAGAAGACTTTAAGAGTGGCCAGTGAACCTAATCTACTCCTTAAGCATGTGTTGTATCATGACACCATGGGCTAGTGCGCAGTCAATTCCAGCCCCACTTGTTCCAGAGTCGCAATGCAAGCTAAATTAGGTGTTGCGAGGGATTTACTGGTCTCGTTGGACCCAACTTGGTGACGCAGCGAGGCTGTTCAAATTCATAATGCTCAAGACTTTTGGTGAGATTCAAAGGAACCACGTGAGATGTCACGATTTGGATCTCGCCCTCGCTGAGTGAGATCGAGATCAACATATTATGTCTGTGCTGTACTCTCTCGAGGTCCAGGAACTAATGGCCATGCTTGGAAATCCTCACGCAGGACACAAATCTGGACTACTTGTAACACCACTAGGGGGATCTCCCAGGCCATTGGAGGCCAGGGAATTGGGACTACTGGCACCTCGGCATGCCGACTGGCACCCAGGCACGTTGGCACTGCCAGCCTGGTGCCTTGGCACTGACACTTGAGCACCATGGCAGTGCCACCTTGGATGTGCCAAGGTGCTAGGTTGCCAATGCCAAGGGGACCTTGCCCTTAGGAGGTGGGGAGAGGGGTCTCAAGGACTCTGGAAGAGGTACGTTGGGTGCTGTGGGGGAGTCCTGCAGCTGCGGTGGGGTTGCTGAGGGTGGTCAAAAGATTGGGGCGGCTTTTAAAAATGGCGCCCTGATCCATGTATTGACTTCTTACGCTGGTGACTTGAGCTCACCCATGCAGGAAATGACTCTAACTTTGGCCTAATGGGGAGCTCCTCCTGAGGGCCATAAAAACGTCAAAGTGCCGTTGAAATGCTAAATGCAGCCAAACCATGACTCTGTTTTTTCCCTTTGAATCGTGACATTAGACATTATGTTAAAATACCGGAGGTCCTTAGAACATAGAACATAGAACATTACAGCGCAGTACGGGCCCATTGGCCCTCGATGTTGCGCCGACCCATGAAACCATCTAAAGCCTATCTGACCTACACTATTCCATTTTCATCCATATGTCTATCCAGTGACCACTTAAATGCCCTTAAAGTTGGCGAGTCTACTACTGTTGAAGGCAGGGCGTTCCACACCCCTACTACTCTCTGAGTAAAGAAACTGCCTCTGACATCTGTCCTATATCTACCACTCCTCAATTTGTCCCCTCGTGTTGGTCATCACCATCCGAGGAAAAAGACTGTCACTGTCCACCCTATCTAACCCTCTGACTATCTTATATGTCTCTATTAAGTCACCTCTCAGCCTTCTCCTCTCTAACAAAAACAACCTCAAGTCCCTGAGCCTTTCCTCGTAAGACCTTCCCTCCATACCAGGCAACATCCTGGTAAATCTCCTCTGAACCCTTTCCAAAGCTTCCACAGCCTTCCTATAATGTGGTGACCAGAACTGCACGCAGTACTCCAGGTGCGGCCGCACCAGAGTTTTGTACAGCTGCAGCATGATCTCGTGGCTCTGAAACTCAATCCCCCTACTGACAAAGGCTAGCACACCATATGCCTTCTTAACAGCCCTATTAACCTGGATGGCAACTTTCAGGGATTTATGTACCTGGATGCCGAGATCTCTCTGTTCATCTACATAACCAAGAATCTTGCCATTAGCCCAGTACTCTGCATTTCTGTTACTCCTTCCAAAGTGAACCACCTCACACTTTTCCGCATTAAACTCCATCTGCCACCTCTCAGCCCAGCTCTGCAGCTTATCTATGTCCCTCTGTAACCTATAACATCCTTCAGCACTATCCACAACTCCACCGACCTTCGTGTCATCTGCAAATTTACTAACCATCCTTCTACACCCTCTTCCAGGTCATTTATAAAAATCACACACTCATCTCCATCAAGGACGGTCACCTTAGCACTTCGCTTTACCGCAAGCCCACAGACAACCTCACGATGCTCCACTTCTCCAGATTTCACCCGAAACACATTAAAGAAGCCATCCCCTATGGACAAGCCCTCCGTATACACAGGATCTGCTCAGACGAGGAGGAGCGTAACAGCCACCTACAGATGCTGAAAGATGCTCTCGTACGAACGGGATATGGCGCTCGACTCATTGATCGACAGTTCCAACGCGCCACAGCAAAAAACCGCACTGACCTCCTCAGAAGACACACATGGGACACCACTGACAGAGTACCCTTCGTCGTCCAGTACTTTCCTGGGGCGGAGAAACTACGACATCTTCTTCGCAGCCTTCAACACATCATCAATGAAGATGAACATCTTGCCAAAGTCATCCCCACACCCCCACTACTGGCCTTCAAACAACCGCGCAACCTCAAACAAACCATTGTTTGCAGCAAATTACCCAGCCTTCAGAACAGCGACCACGACACCACACAACCCTGCCAGGGTAATCTCTGCAAGACATGCCAGATCATCGACTCGGATACCACCATTACACGTGGTAACACCACCCACCAGGTACGCGGCACATACTTGTGCGACTCGACCAATGTAGTCTACCTCTTACGCTGTAGGAAAGGATGTCCCGAAGCGTGGTACATTGGCGAGACCATGCAGACACTGCGACAACGAATGAACGGGCATCGTGCAACAATCACCAGGCAGGAATGTTCCCTTCCAGTCAGGGAACACTTCAGCAGTCAAGGGCATTCAGCGTCTGATCTCCGGGTAAGCGTTCTCCAAGGCGGTCTTCAGGACACGTGACAACGCAGAATTGCCGAGCAAAAACATATAGCTAAGTTCCGCACGCATGAGTGCGGCCTCAACAGGGATCTTGGATTCATGTCGCATTACATCCACCCCCCACCATCTGGTCTGGACTTGCAAAACCGTACCAACTGTTCGGGCTTGAGACAATTTAAACCTCTTTAACCTGTGATTATCCCTCTCCCTGGATCTGTAATGATTTGATTACCTGCAAATGCCTGCATTCCAAGCATTGTCCAACATCTCTGACTTTGTCTAAAGAAATGTTTCTGGAACATACCTCGCCATTCACCTGAGGAAGGAGCTGCGCTCCGAAAGCTCGTGTTTGAATCAAACCTGTTGGACTTTAACCTGGTGTTGTAAGACTTCTTACTGTGCTCACCCCAGTCCAACGCCGGCATCTCCACATCATTTATAAAAATGACAAACAGCAGTGGCCCCAAAACAGATCCTTGCGGTACACCACTAGTAACTGAACTCCAGGATGAACATTTGCCATCAACCACCACCCTCTGTCTTCTTTCAGCTAGCCAATTACTGACCCAAACCGCTAAATCACCTTCAATCCCATACTTCCGTATTTTCTGCAATAGCCTACCGTGGGGAACCTTATCAAACGCCTTAGTGAAATCCATATACACCACATCAACCGCTTTACCCTCATCCACCTGTTTGGTCACCTTCTCAAAAAACTCAATAAGGTTTGTGAGGCATGACCTACCTTCACAAAACTGTGTTGAGTATCGCTAATCAACTTGTTCTTTTCAAGAAGATTATAAACCCTATCTCTTGTAACCTTTTCCAACATTTTACCCACAACCGAAGTAAGGCTCACAGGTCTATAATTACCAGGGTAGTCTCTACTCCCCTTCTTGAACAAGGGGACAACATTTGCTATCCTCCAGTCTCTGGCACTATTCCTGTCGACAAAGATGACATTAAGATCAAGGACAAAGGCTCTGCAATCTCCTCCCTGGCTTCCCAGAGAATCCTAGGATAAATCCCATCTGGCCCAGGGGACTTATCTATTTTTACATTTTTCAAAATTGCTAACACCTCCTCCTTGTGAACCTCAATCCCAACTAGCCTGGTCGACTGAACCTGAGTGTTCTCCTCGACAACATTGTCTTTCTCCAGTGTAAACACTGATGAAAAATATCCATTTAACGCTTCCCCTATCTCCTCTGATTCCACACACAACTTTCCACTACTATCCTTGATTGGCCCTAATCTTACTCTGGTCATTCTTTTGTTCCTGATATACCTATAGAAAGCCTTAGGGTTTTCCTTGATCCTATCCGCCAACGACTTTTCGTGTCCTCTCCTCGCTCTTCTTAACTCTCCCTTTAGGTCCTTCCTGGCTAACTTATAACTCTCAAGTGCCCTAACTGAGCCTTCATGTCTCATCCTAACATAAGCCTTCTTCTTCCTCTTGACAAGTGCTTCAAATTCCTTAGTAAAGCACGGTTCCCTTGCTCGACAACTTCCTCCCTGCCCGACAGGTACCGTGTCCTTGATAAAGCTACACATTTCGATTGTACCCATCCCCTGCAGTTTCCTTCCCCATCCTATACATCCTAAATTAGCCAAATAGCATCATAATTGCCTTTCCCCCAGCTATAATTCTTGCCTTGCGGTATATACCTATCCCTGCCCATCGCTAAAGTAAATATAACCGAATTGTGATCACTATCACCAAAGTGCTCGCCTACATCTAAATCTAACACCTGGCCGGGTTCATTACCCAGTACCAAATCCAATGTGGCATCGCCCCTTGTTGGCCTGTCTACATACTGTGTCAGAAAACCCTCCTGCACACACTGCACAAAAACTGACCCATCTATAGTACTCGAACTATAGTATTTCCAGTCAATATTTGGAAAGTTAAAGTCCCCCATAACAATTACCCTGTTACTCTCGCTCCTGTCGAGAATCACTTTGCAATCCTTTCGTCTACATCTCTGGAACTATTTGGAGGTCTATAGACAACTCCCAACAGGGTGACCTCTCCTCTCCTGTTCCTAACCTCGGGCCATACTACCTCAGTAGACGAGTCCTCAAACATCCTTTCTGCCTCCGTAATACTTTCCTTGATCAACAATGCCACACACACACCCCCCCCCCCCCCCCCCCCCCCCCCCCCCCCCCCCCCCCCCCCCCCCCCCCCCCCCCCCCCCCCCCCCCCCCCCCCCCCCCCCCCTCTTTTACCATCTTCTCTGTTCTTACAGGAACATCTAAATCCTGGAACCTGCAACAACCATTCCTGTCCCTGCTCTACCCATGTCTCCGAAATCGCCACAACATCAAGATCCCAGGTACCAACCCATGCTGCAAGCTCACCCACCTTATTCCGGATGCTCCTGGCGTTGAAGTAGACACACTTCAAACCAGCGTCTTGCTTGCCGGTGCCCTCTTTCGAACTTTCAACCCTATCCCTGACCTCACTACTCTCAACTTCCTGTACACTGGGACTACAATTTAGGTTCCCATCCCCCTGCTGAATTAGTTTAAACCCCCCCCGAAGAGCACTAGCAAATCTTCCCCCCAGGATATTGGTACCCCTCTGGTTCAGGTGAAAACCATCCTGTTTGTAGAGGTCCCACCTACCCCAGAATGAACCCCAATTATCCAGGAAACCAAAACCCTCCCTCCTGCACCATCCCTGTAGCCACGTGTTCAACTCCTCTCTCTCCTTAACTCTCACTTCGCTAGCACGTGGCACGGGTAACAACCCAGAGATAACAACCCTGTTTGTTCTAGCTCTCAGCTTCCACCCTAGCTCCCTGAATTTCTGTCTCAAATCCCCATCTCTCTTCCTACCTATGTTGTTGGTACCTATGCGGACCACGACTTGGGGCTGTTCCCCCTCCCCCTTAAGGATCCCAAAAACACGATCAGAGACATCACGAACCCTTGCACCTGGGAGGGAACACACCAACCGTGAGTCTCTTTCGTTCCCACAGAACCTTCTGTCTGTTCCTCTAACTATGGAGTCCCCAATGACAAGTGCTCTATTCCTCTTCTCCCTTCCCTTCTGAGCAACAGGGATAGACTCTGTGCCAGAGACCTGTGCCCCATTGCTTACCCCTGGTAAGTCGTCCCCCCCAGCAGTATCCAAAACGGTATACTTGTTATAGAGGGGAACGACCACAGGGGATCCCTGCACTGCCTGCCGGTTCCCTCTCGTTCCCCTGACGGTAACCCATCCACCTTCCTCTTTTACCTGAGGTGTGACTACCTCCCTATAACTCCTCTCAATAACCCCCTCCGCCTCCCGAATGATCCGAAGTTCATCCAGCTCCAGGTCCCTAACGCAGTTCTCGAGGAGCTGGAGTTGGGTGCACTTCCCGCAGATGTAGTCAGCAGGGACACTCGAGGTGACCCTTTCCTCCCACATTCTGCAGGAGGAACATTCAACTGCCCTAACCTCCATTCCCACTGAACTAACTTCCCAACTACTGAAAACAAAAAAAACAAAAAAAACTTGTTAGTTTAGCAATCCGACGGACAGAACTTTTTTTTTTGGTTAGAGGAGGAGGATGGGTGGGAGACACTACGTAAGTAGTGCTTCAGGTAAATCTGTCACTGACCGCACTGCACGCATGCAAATCTCCCCGGAACAGCCAATCAGAAGCTCTGCTCTGCTGCCTTCTGCTGGATGCTTGCCTTCACTCAAACTCCTCGGGTCACTTGCACAGGTACACCTTCAACTTACGCTGACCACACTGCACATATGCAAATCTCCCCGGAACAGCCAATCAGAAGCTCTGCTCTGCTGCCCTCTGCTGGAGCCCTTGCTTCAGCCCAATAAACTACAGTCACCAGGGATGGAATTCTCCGACTCCTGCAGGGTCGGGGAATCGCCCGGGGCTGGCGTAAATCCCGCCCCCGCCGTGGCCAGAATTCTCCGCCACCCGGGAATCGGCGGGAGCAGGAATCGCGCCCCTCTGATTGGCGTGCCCTCTGCGCCGATCGGCGGGCCCTCTGCGGTGATTCTCCGGCCCGCGATGGGCCGAAGTCCCGCCGCTGTCAGGCCTCTCCCGCCGACGTGGTTTAAACCACCTCTGTGCCGGCAGGATTGGTGGCGCGAGCGGGCCCCCGGGGTCCTGGGGGGGGGGGCGCGGGGCGATCGGACCCCAGGGGGTGCTCCCACGGTGGCCTGGCCCGCGATTGGGGCCTCTCCGCTACAGCAGGACCCCCTGTCCCGCCAGGTAGGGGAGAATTTCGCCCCAGGTTTGTAAGTTTAACGCAAGTACCTTTATATTATGTACAGTGCAATAATTAAAGTGACAGGAAATGTAACCGGCCATCTGCTTCCCCCATTCCCAGCCCCCCTGATTTCTTACTGCCCCTATTCTCTACACACATACACAGACAAACAATACAGAGGGTAAAGTGTAGTTGATAGGTAAAGAAATTATTATTAAAACTAAAAGGATAAAGGATCTTTAATGAACAGGGATCACTTCCAATTAGTGACTTTCTGGGTTTTAGATTTTGTTTTAGTACTTCTTCCTTCGAAGCTTAAGATGGTTTTCTCTGGCAACGTTGTCTACTCTGCAGGTTTAAACAAATTTGTTCATGGGATGTGGGCGTCGCTGGCTGGGCCAGTATTTATTGCCCATCCCTGAGGGCATTTAAGCGTCAATCACATTGCTGTAGAACTGGAGTCACATGTGCGCCATACCAGGTAAGGATGACAGATTTCCTACCCTGAAGGACATTACTGAACCAGATGGGATTTTAAAACAATCGACAATGTTTTGATTGTGATCTTTAGACTTTTAATTCCAGATTCTTTTTATTGAATTCAAATTTCACTATCTGCTATGTGGGATTCGAATCCTGGCCCCCGGAGCATGACTCTGGGTCTCTGGATTATCAGTCCAGCGACCATACCACTACGTCACTGCCTCCCCTCATTTCAGGTTTACAACAAAGCTGTGCCAGGCACTCATTGGCTTCAGAACAATAAAGCAGTTCTTCACTTCAGCAGTAAGACAGAGAGGCGATTCTTTCTCCTTCCAAGGTCTGATCACCTCCGGCCAGCTCTCTCAGAAAGCATCACACAGGAACCAAACACAGACTATTGCCAGGCAGAATATTGTCCCTTGCCAACCCACCAGTTGCCAATTCATGAAAAAAATGAAATGAAAATTGCTTACTGTCACAAGTAGGCTTCAAACGAAGTTACTGTGAAAAGCCCCGAGAAAAGCCGTCTGTTCGGGGAGGCTGGAATCGGAATTGAACTGTGCTGCTGGCCCGCCTTGGTCTGTTTTAAAAGCCAGCTCTTTAGCCCTGTGCTAAATAATTGGCTTTTAAAGCCAGCTAAAGTTAGCCAACCGAACACTGACTTCATCCAAATCCGGTACCTAATAATCTTGGTGCCAATCAGCCTGGTTCTCATTTCCAAAATATAAAAGGTAGGAACACAACGGGTGGTTTCTTCCCCATCCCCCACCCGCCCGAAACCAGCGCCATGTGAATCGCGCTGGGCCGCTCGCAGAATAGCCGCAAACGGCAAGCGGCGATTCTCCAGCCCGGATGGGCCGAGATGCCGCTCCGACACGACAGGGTCCCGCCGGCGCCATCCACCCCTGGTCGCTGCCAGTGGGAACTCTGTGGGAACGCTCGGGGGGCGGCCTGTGGGAGGGGGGCTCCTTCCATGGGGGTGGGGGGTCGCCGCCGAAGGGATCTGGCTCGCAATTGGGGCCCACCGATCGGAGGGCCAGCCTCTCCCTCTCCAGGCCTACATTCCTCTGCGGCTGGCTCCTGAACACCCACGCCATATTGCGTTCGGGCCGGCGCGCGTAAGAAGTTCCCCGCGCATGCGCAGGATGGTGCGTCCCAAATGCACATGCGAATGATTGAGCTGCCCCAACTGCGCATGCGCAGGTTGGCGCGGCACCCATTTGGCGCTGCATAAGAATGCTGGGGTGGCGTGAACCGCACCAGTGCCATGCTGGGGGGGCCAGAATAGGTTGTGCCCGGGCACTGTTCGCGCCGTCGTCAAACGCGACGGCGTTCACGACGGCATGGGCACTTGGTCCACGGAGCGGAGAATCGCCCCCAATGTCTTGACAAGTATGCTGCCTCAGCTTGGGTCCTTGGCTTAAAGGCGCATTCTGATTTTGGATCCACAGACCAAAACCAATATAATAAAATTAAATGGTAACAAAGGAAATAAATGGGAAGGACTCAGTTGCAAATGTTATGATATTATGGCTGGAATTCTCTGCCCATTGGGATCCTTTTTTCCCGTTGAAAGTACATTCCTGCCCATGGGTTTCCAGGCAGTGCGGGTTGGCTTCAATGGGAAATCCATTGAAATGAAAATCGCTTATTGTCACAAGTAGGCTTCAAATGAAGGTACTGTGAAAAGCCCCTAGTCGCCACATTCCAGCGCCTGTTCGGGGAGGCTGTTACGGGAAGTGAACCATGCTGCTGGCCTGCCTTGGTCTGCTTTCAAAGCCAGCGATTTAGCCCTGCACTCAACAGCCATTGACAAGCAGTGTCAATTAGCCTACCGTCACGAATGGCGCACTGCTAAGAAACACGCGACTAGGGGACCGGAGAATCCATCCATATGTACTCATTGGGCACGATTAACCAGCCTCATTACTGCCAAATTGGTGTTGGGACGAGGCTGTTGTATCTCTTCAGAGGGCTCATGAGATTTACGACGCTATCGAACCTCACGAGATGTTGTAATTTGGATCTCGTCTTCGCGAGGTGATATCCAGACCATCATTTTTAAATTAGCCATTAGGTTAACTTAAATATTTCTGCACCAGGCTCTCCCAGCGCCCAGGACCTTGCGACCTCACCAGGGCACTGCTTAATACCAAGCGTAAAATCGGGGGTGCCATTGGTGGCTACCGGGTAGTTGTGCATTGAGCAGGTTGGCACTCTGTCACTCCTGCTGGCAGCTGGGCCCCTTGGCACTGCCAGCCTGGCACCTTGCTGATGTGACCTGGGCACCTTGGCACTGTAAACCAAGCATTGCCAGGCTGGCAGGGACATTGCCAACATCCCAGTTTGGCAGTGTCAAGGTGCCAGATTGCCCAGGGTTGCCTTGCCTTTAAGAGATGGGTTGAGGGTGGGGGAGGGCTCAAGTACCCTTGAAGAGGTAAGTTGGGTGCAGTGGAGCATGGGGGGGCTCTGGCGGCAGCGGAAGGGGTGACCTAGGGGGGATCAACAGATTGGGGCGGCACTTAAAAGTAGGTGCTCCTATCTGCAAGTAATCTTCCTGCACTAGTAAAATGAGTCAAATGTAAAAGGAAGCAAGATTAACAGACAGTAATGTTAGTTTTAGTTCTGTGCTGGTACTTTTAGTTTTAGAGTTGTCAGTTAGAACACAATACCAGAGACGTGAGTACCTAATGCAGGTTGCCACTCCAGCAAGGCATCAGGTGAGCTGGTTTCACTGACAAGAGCAGTTAAGACATTAAACGAAGACTCTAATTGCCCATTGAGGTTGTGGTAAAAGAACCATGTTGATACTTGAAGAAGAATTGAGGTATTCTGGCCAACAGTTACCTTTCAGCCAACCTCATCAGATTATGTGCTCCTACATCTATTCAATTGGATGCTGAATTTCCCGAAATTCTACCAGTGTTCATACATCGAATAGCTATTTTATTAGTTGTGAAATGTGTTGTGTGAGAGGAAAGATCTTTCCTTCCTCCCAACAATTCCAATGAACAATCTACACGATATAGCAGAGTATTCCTTTGGGACCAAAATGAAAGCCAAGAAACCTTCAGTAGTTCCTTGAAGTATTCTCTCCAATTTACCACAGGTCTTTGGCGAAATCATCGAATTTACAGCGCAGAAGGAAGCCATTCAGCCCATCAAGTCTGTACTGGCCCTTGGAAAGAGCACCCCATATAAGCCCACACTTCCAACCTATGCCCATAAACCAGTAACCCCCACCTAACCTTTTTTGGACACTAAGAACAATTTAGCATGGCCAATCCACCTAACCTGCGCATCTTTGGACTGTGGGAGGAAACCGGAGCACCCGGAGGAAACCCACGCAGACACGGGGAGGACGTCCAAACTCCGCACAGACCCAGCCGGGAATCGAACCTGGGACCCTGGAGCTGTGAAGCAACTGTGCTAACCACTGTGCTACCGTGCTGCCTCGGTGTGAGAACGAACACCACAGATTCCTTCATCAGTTGAACGTTAGGTCTGGTGTCAATTATACAATTTCCTTCCTTTTGATCCAGGTTAGAAGAAAATGAGGAGCGACAGATATTTGTTCACCCTTCCATCAAATCAATTTTCACTGGTATCAGGGTGACCTCCCCCCAAAACATTAGGTGCATTACACGCATTTAGCAACTCACCATTTAGAGTTCTAGCTGCCAGATAAACTGATGGGAGATTTGCAAAGATGATAGATGGAAGCAGGAGTGATTAAAAACCTGCCGATCAATATGAATTATTTCTATTAGCTGGTGGACTCTCTGAGGCGGACGCTTGTCTGCTGGTGTAATTCAATCTTGAATGATTAAGAACTTGAGAAAATCTAACCAGGACGAGTAGTGTGCTAATGGCATATGAGTTTCTGCTGTTTCGCTGATTGTTTAGAGATTTTGTTTTAAACCGGACAATTTCTAATTTTTCATTTCTGGCTGAATTTCAAACAAAATTCCGAAACCCTATTCTAGACAATGGACAGCTGCAATATACAGCTTGCATTTCACCAGGTGGGATTGGAAAACAAAAGGCAGTCAACCCCCTGGGAAACGTGAAAGTTCCCACAGCCTATTGGCTTGACACTAACGTGAAAGTTTTAAATTGCTTCTGAGGTGAGACATCAAAATGCAATTACCTGTTTTGGAACAATGACTGCAGCTGACACGGTCAAAGAGAATTTCCCTGGAATATGCAGCCAGCAGAG
Source organism: Scyliorhinus canicula (assembly GCF_902713615.1). Classification (NCBI taxonomy): domain Eukaryota; kingdom Metazoa; phylum Chordata; class Chondrichthyes; order Carcharhiniformes; family Scyliorhinidae; genus Scyliorhinus; species Scyliorhinus canicula. The sequence continues at coordinate 270,629,713 of NC_052147.1, forward strand.
TTATAGAGCCGTGACTTCCGGCAGCAGCCATGGAGTGAGTGGTCGCACACAGGGCGGCTCAGGCTCGAAGGTGTTAGTTTTGGCCTTTTTCACCAGTGTTTTGGGTAGATTCAGCAGGAAAGTGCAAGGGAAGAGGTTCTCCCCTGGATTGACACGTTTGTTGGTCAGCAGACCCGGCAGAAGACAGTGCGGTACCTGGCTAAGGAGTTGGAGGAGACTCGTGATGCAGCACCAATGGCGAAAATGGCGGAGAGGGAAGGGTCGTCGGCACTGGGAAAGCCTCAGATGGAGCAACCGGTGAGCTTCATCAAGGAGAAATTTCGTCAGCAGAGGAAGGAGATGCATAGTGACTGTTGGAAGCCGATTAGCGGAGTAGTGACACGCCTTCGCGCTTCTCTGGATCGGATGCAGAAGAGCCTCGAGACACAAGGGGCGACGATCCGGGAGGTGGAAAAGGTGGTGTGCAACCAGAGTGACTGGATTGTGCCTTTGGAGGCAGAGGTGGGGATCCTGAAGGATCTCTACAGTTGCTGCGGTCGAAGGTGGAGGAGAAGGAGAACAGGTCCAGGCGACAGCAATTGCTGATAGTGAGCCTGCCGGAGTGAGTGGAGGGAATGGGCACCACGATATACAATTTACCACTTGAACTCCTGCCTTTCACATAACTCCAAAATAACTCTTATTTAGTCAATAGCACTCTCCCTTTAGAGTAGAACATAGAACATAGAACAGTACAGCACATAACAGGCCCTTCAGCCCTCGATGTTGTGCCGAGCAATGATCACCCTACTTAAACCCACGTAACCCGTATACCCGTAACCCAACAATCCCCCCATTAACCTTACACTACGGGCAATTTAGCATGGCCAATCCACCTAACCCGCACATCTTTGGACTGTGGGAGGAAACCGGAGCACCCGGAGGAAACTCACGCACACACGGGGAGGACATGCAGACTCCACACAGACAGTGACCCAGCCGGTAATTGAACCTGGGACCCTGGAACTGTGAAGCATTGATGCTAACCACCATGCTACCGTGAGGCCCCAAAGTACTTTAAGGACACATTTATTAAGCAGGAAAGCAACCAAGACAATGCTGTCATGAAACAAGTGGTTTGCTGTCTTTCTCTCTCTCTTTCTCTTGGCATGTGAGAGTACTTTAAGAAATGGATGTTTATCAAATAACTGTAGTCGATGTACCTTTAAGAATTGGGTGTTTATTAAATAGCTGCAGTGATGTCAGAGTATGGTTGGAGCTGAGCTGTCTGTCTGCTTTTACTTTCATTTTTGAGCTGGCAGCTACAGTGGATGTTTGGTTTTATTTTCAGAGTTGGAGCTGCATCCAGCCACAACAAGGTGTCATTTTGATCTTTCTCTGCATGAAAAGAATGTCTTCAGATCACTTGCTAATTTAAACGTGATAACTGCCCTCAGTAGAGAATTTAAACCTGATGTCTTTGTTACAGAGGGTATTTATTTTATGGATGTTGCTCGGAAAGATTAAGGGTTACTTATAGAGTACTGTATTCTTTCGGGGGGGGGGGGGGTATTTGAGTTGATAGTTGCTAAGATGTTTACTGTGTGCTTATAAAATGTTAACTGGATTCACATAATAAACATTGTTTTGTTTTAAAAATACTTTAGATCTCTGTTGCATCACACCTGCAGAGTGGGCCCTTGTGCTCCCTATAACCAAAATCTATTAAACGTTGTGGGTCGGGTGAACTCCATGAGACACTTTGGGGTTGTCTAAACCCTGGCCCATAATACTCACTCAAAAGTCTTGTGCCCAGATTTGCAAAAACACCGTGAAGAATATTATTCCTACATTACAACAGTGACGAAGCTTCAAACGTGCGGTTGGCTTTGAAGCATAGGATGTCTTGAGGTCTAGTAAGGTGCCATTTAAATGCAAGTTGCAGGTGTCTGACAGTATATAGTAAAAACCTGTACCTAACTCACTGTAGACCCAGGGCCCGTAAAGACAGTACTGCTAGACTGTTGTCATCTAAGTATGGCAAAGCCTGCAGGTAAGGTAGGTAGCGGAATTGACCATGTTGTCTTTTGATTATCCTCATGCACCTTCTGCTATGTAGTGTCACTTGAGGTCGAAAGCGGAGTGCCTCTGAAAAGGCATCCAATTTGTGAAATGCATTCACAAACTGTCTTGGTGCCAACACATAAACTGCATAATCTCCTTTGGGAACTGTTATGTATGCAAGTATTAACCTTCTGTCACAAAGAGATGTGTGAACCTTTGACTATGGATATGGACATGTCAGTGCCCATGAATAGCTACAGAATACCCATAGAGTGCTGACTTGCTCAGGATTTCTTCATTGCACTGGGTTGACAGGAATTGCATTGGGAAATCCACTGATGGCAATAACGAAACCCAGTCAAAACATTAGTTGTCATGAAAACAATGAGTGCCTGGAAGCCTAAGTAACAGCGGAAAGAAAAAAGTGGAGTCAAACAGTGCCGAAACGACCAGAGAAACAAATCTTTCAACAATCTTTTTGCAATGCCTTTTCCATTCCTGACATAGTTCAGTGCCTTACAATGCTGGATAGCCATTAGATATAGGCCCAAAGAGCACTGTGACAAATTGTCACCAGTATATTGAAGCACTGAAATGATATCACCCAGCATTTATTCTAATATCACAATGAACATAGAACAGTACAGCACAGAACAGGCCCTTCAGCTCTTGATGTTGTGCCAAGCATTGTCCGAAACCAAGATCAAGCTATCCCACTCCCTGTCATTCTGGTGTGCTCCATGTGCCAATCCAATAACCGCTTGAAAGTTCATAAAGTGTCCGACTCCACTATCACAGCAGGCAGGCCATTCCACACCCTAACCACTCTTTGAGTAAAGAACCTACCTCGGACATCCCTCCTATATCTCCCACCCTGAACCTTATAGTTATGTCCCCTTGTAACAGCTGCATCCACCCGAGGAAATAGTCTCTGAACGTCCACTCTATCTATCCCCCTCATCGTCTTATAAACCTCTATTAAGTCGCCTCTCATCCTCCTCCGCTCCAAAGCGAAAAGCCCTAGCTCCCTCAACCTTTCCTCGAAAGACCTATCCTGCAAACCAGGCAGCATCCTGGTAAATCTCCTTTGCACCCTTTCCAATGCTTCCACATCCTTCCAATAGTGAGGTGACCAGAACTGCACACAATACTCCAAATGTGGTCTCACCAGGATCATGTACAGTTGCAGCATAACCCCGCGGCTCTTAAACTCAAGTCCCCTGTTAATAAATGCTAACACACTATAGGCCTTCTTCATGGCTCTATCCACCTGAGTGGCAACCTTCAGAGATCTGTGGACATGAACCCCAAGATATCTCGGTTCCTCCACATTGCTCAGAACCCTGCCGTTGACCTTCTAATCCGCATTCAAATTTTTTCTACCAAAATGAATCACCTCGCACTTATCAGGGTTAAACTCCATCTGCCATTTTTCAGCCCAGCTCTGCATCCTATCAATGTCTCTTTGCAGCCTACAACAGCCTTCCACCTCATCCCCTACTCCGCCAATCTTGGTGTCATCAGTAAATTTACTGACCCACCCTTCAGCCCCCTCCTCCAAGTCATTGATAAAAATCACAAATAGCAGAGGACCCAGCACTGATCCCTGTGGTACACCGCTGGTAACTGTTCGCCAGTCTGAAGCATCCAACTATCTCAGATCATGTATGTGCAATGTTAATCTGATGAAGATCAAGTATAAGGAGTGGGGTCGATGAGTGAAGGGTTGGGAAATATATCTGAACATACCAAATAAATGATTTAAAGTTTGGATCAAGATGGTGACATTGAAATTACTGGTGAAATAAATGTTAGATGATCAAGAGCAAAGAAAAGTACCGCACAGGAACAGGCCCTTTGGCCCTCCAAGTCTGTGCCGACCATGCTGCCCGTCCAAACTAAAATCTTCTACACTTCCTGGGTCCGTATCCCTCTATTCCCATCCTATTAATGTATATGTCAAGATGCCCCTTAAATGTCACTATCATCCCTGCTTCCACTACCTCCTCTGGCAGCGAGTTCCAGGCACCCACTACCCTCTGTGTAAAAAACCTACCTCGTAAATCTCCTCTAAACCTTGCCTCTTTCACCTTAAACCTTTGCCCCCTAGTAATTGACCCCTCTACCCTGGGAAAAAGCCTCTGACTGTCCACTCTGTCGATGCCACTCATAATTTTGTAGACCTCTATCAGGTCGCCCCTCAACCTCCGTCGTTCCAGTGAGAACAAACCGACTTTATTCAACCGCTCCTCATAGCTAATGCCCTCCATATCAGGCAACATCCTGGTAAATCTCTTCTGCACCCTCTCTGAAGCCTCCACATTCTTCCGGTAGTGTGGCGACCAGAATTGAACACTATACTCCAAGTGTGGCCTAACTAAGGTTCTATGAAGCTGCAACATTACTTGCCAATTCTTATACTCAAAGCCCCGGCCAATGAAGGCAAGCATGCCGTATGCCTTCTTGACTACCTTCTCCGCGTGTATTGCCCCTTCCAGTGCCCTGTGAACCTGTACACCTAGATCTCTCTGACAGTCAATACTCTTGAGGGTTCTACCATTCACTGTATATTTCCAACCTGCATTAGACCTTCGAAAATGTATTGCCTCACATTTGTCCAGATTAAACTCCATCTGCCATCTTTTCCCAAGTCTCCAAACAATCTAAATCCTGCTGTATCCTCTGCCAGTCCTCATCGCTATCCGCAATTCCACCAACCTTTGTGTCATCTGCAAACTTACTAATCAAATAATGTTCAGGATTTTAAGGTCCCACCCATGTCAGATATCATCACAAGTGGGGCGGTAAAAATGAGACTAACCAACCACAGGTCCAGTGACTTTGCCAAAGGAATCCACGGGACTAAAAAGGCATGGCCAATAATACAAATTGTAAAATGTGAGGCAGTTTAATGATGTGGACAGACTAATGGCAGGTGGAAGGTAATATACTGAGAAAGAAAAATAAAGATGTGAGAGTATAAATCGCATGTGACTGCCTTGTGTGATAATGCCTGATGGACAGGTTTTCGTCATTGTGAACAATCAGTTGCAAGTTCCTCCCAGTCATCAAAGTCAACTCTGCCATGCATCGAGGAGAGCTTCAGTGCGCCTTTGAAATATATTTTTTTGTCCTCCCATGAAACATTAGCCATTTGAGAGTTGAGACAACAGGACCTGGCGGAGGAGATGGTTTTTGTCCACCTAGAAATACTGACCACTTCAGTATTTGCAGGAGTTTTTCCTCAATATTTGTGGAACTAGCTTCAAGAAGGACACTGTTATTTGTTTACATTGAATCCAGAGGGTGCGGCAGAGGCGTTGCTGAAAGCATTTCTCTTGTGCTCTTATGAGAAAGTTGTCTGCCAAAACATATGAGGCGCTCAACATACACTTAACGGAAGGATGTTGAGGGTTTGGTGAATCAGAAAGACCTTAGAAATGCAAACACACAATTCTCCAAAATAGATCACAATATCATAAAACATAGGAGCAGGAGAAGGTCATGCGATTCCTCAATGTTCTCTGTCATTCAAATGGTTACACCTGATTGTGGCTTAATTCCATGTTGCTGTCTGCAAAAAACAGTAAGGAAATATTTTTTTTAAAAAGGGGCATGGGGTACAAGTGCAAACAAATATTGTTTCTGACATGTGAGGAGGAGTAAATATGACCCCACTGATCTATCACTCCAAGCCTGAACTTAGTAGGGTCTTTTCTGAATTTAAAAGGATGAAGGTCTGTGATTATTGCAAATGCTGATTGCAAAGAAACAAAAAAAAGGGGTTAGCTTTTGTTGAAGTAAAAGCCCACAGAAGTAAAAATATAAAAAATGTTTAAAATGCTAAAACCATTGCAACCCATATTCCCACACACACACAAGAATGCAAATTTTATAATTTATAGTTACTTTCTTAGCCAAATTTAAGTTTCCTGCTGAAAGAAAATAAAATGTGTCAGTTCGCTATTTATGAATCTTTTGTGGTTATCCCTGGCAGCAGACCCTTCTCCACAGTGGACTTGAGATTTCAGTAGTTGAAGCCCAAGTAAAACTGCAATTGTCAAAGCCAATTTACTTTTTTTTAAACGTAATTCTTTTTTTTACGAAATAGGCAATGATTTTTACACCCAAGGTTCCTTTCAATCAACACTTCTCAATCTCTGGTGTTAGATTTTAAACTGGAAGAGAGATAGGGATCTTAATTTGGGAGAGAAGAGAAGGGAGGTCATTCCTGTTTGATTGGCAGCTTTTCCAGGCCAGTTTTTTTAGTAGCTTGTGAGTTGTACAAAAGAGATTTCAAAAGTGGTTACTTTGGTCACATGACCTTTCTCGCCACATAAAAATTTGTGAAGGTATTAATTTAGCTGATGTCTGAGCCAGGTATGATTATCCAAGGAAACGTTCTGTCTCACTTGAGAAGTAGCTTGGAGGAACGTAAATGTGAGGTTCAGTACAGTATTCAATTAATCCTTTTGAAGTAGTTCTTGGTATAAGCTGATGTGAAATTCCACGAGGATTTGTGACCTACCTGAATTGTAATTTGCATGGGAGCTTTCCAGAAATTGGTCAACTTGTGGTACCAGACATCAGGTGACTTATGGAAGCTATCTTAAGACTGTTTTTTTTCCTTTCTTTTAAAAAGTCCTTTTCAAAAAGTTCAATATTAGGTTGATCAGTTGGTGGAATTACAGATTGATATCACTCGTGTTATGGGCCAAGGTTTAGAGAACCCCAAAGTGTATCATGGAGGTCACCTCACCCACGACTTTTAATAGATTGTGGTTATGGAGGGCACAAGGTCCACTCTACAGGTATGGTGCAAACAGAGCTTTACAGTACTTTTAAATTAAAACAATGTTTATTCTATGAACTCAAGTTAACCTTTTTAAAACATACAGTGAACATCTTAGCAACCATCAACGCAGATACAACCCCCAAAGAATACAACACTAAGTAATCCTTAATAACTTCCCAAATAACATCCAGAAGACAAAAGAAACACCTTTTAACAGAAGCAACATTAGGTTCACATTCACTACTGAGAACATTTATAATTCTGAATTCACCAAATGATCAAGAGATAGTCTTTTCATGGCAGAGAGATCAACAGTACACCTGCTATGTCTGGCTTCAGCTCCAACACTGAAAACAAAACTAAAACACAACCTGCAGCAAACAGCCTAAAATGAAAGTAAAAAGCTGACAGACAGCCAAGCTCCACCCACTCTCTGACATCACTGCAGTAGTGAACCCCCATTTTCTCAAGGTGCTCCAATTACAGATATTTATATACACACCCATTTAGAAACACCCATTACTTAAAGGTACTCTCACATGACACATGCACAAGTCATGTCAACGTGACAACTTCAATGGATAAAATAAAATTACTGCGGGTTCTGGAATCTGAAACGAAAGAGAAAATGCTGGAAAATCTCAGCAGGTCTGGCAGCATCTGTAGGGAGACAAAAGAGGTAATGTTTCGAGTCCAATGACTTTGGCCTGAGAGGACTCCGAAGGCTTTGACAAAGAGTCACCGGACTCGAAACGTTGGCTCTTTTCTCTCCCTTCAGATGCTGCCAGACCTGCTGAGATTTTCCAGCATTTTCTCTTTCGTGACAACTTCAATGCCCAGGCTGTAATTACAATTCGCCAATTTTAAGCCGGTGCATTAAAATACACTAAAACCATAGAGAGTAGTAGTGTGGATTCACTTTGCAAAGGGAAATTATAATTATGAAGGCAAACTTGAAATCCAGGTAGATTACTTTTGGAGCAGAGGATTAGAGCTTTATTTAATTATAAAAAGTTTTCATAGACTCAGTAGTCAAAGACTGTTTGCTCTGAGCGGGAGTAAATGATATTCGGGGCAGCAGGGTAGCATGGTGGTTAGCATAAATGCTTCACAGCTCCAGGGTCCCAGGTTCAATTCCCGGCTGGGTCACTGTCTGTGTGGAGTCTGCACGTCCTCCCCCTGTGTGCGTGGGTTTCCTCCGGGTGCTCCGGTTTCCTCCCACAGTCCAAAGATGTGCAGGTTAGGTGGATTGGCCATGCTAAGTTGCCCGTAGTGTCCTAATAAAAGTAAGGTTGTTGGGTTACAGGTATAGGGTGGATACGTGGGTTTGAGTAGGGTGATCATGGCTCGGCACAACATTGAGGGCCGAAGGGCCTGTTCTGTGCTGTACTGTTCTATATGTGATCATCAAATTGAAATTGTCATCAAGGGAAAGGGGAATGAGCTGAGAAGACATTTCTTTCTGGCGGGGGGTATTGGAGCATAGACAGGTTTGCCACAGGAAATAATTGAGACAAAAAGCATTCCTGAATTTACAGGAAATGTGGACTGATAGTTTGAGCAGGGGTTTGCACTGGGTTGCAGTTTTTCAGTGGAATTAATCTGAAAATAGCCGAACTGATGCAAAAGAGCATGAAAATCAAGCACAAAATTGCTGAACTCAAATTATGCAATCCATTGCACTAATTTCAAATTATTGCACCAGAAGTCAAGGGCTGGTTTAGCTCAGTGGGTTAGACAGCTGGTTTGTGATGCAGAACAAGACCAAGCAGCGTGGGTTCAATTCCTGTACCAGCTTACCTGAACAGGCGCTGGAATGTGGCAATGAGGGGTTTTTCACAGTAACTTCATACTTGTGACAAGAGAAGATTATTTATTAGGCAGCACTGTAGCACAAGTGGGTAGCACTGTGGCCTCACAGCGCCAGGGTCCCAGGTTCGATTCCCGGCTTGGGTCACTGTCTGTGCGGAGTCTGCACGTTCTCCCCGTGTCTGCGTAGGGTTCCTCCGGGTGCTCCTCCCACAGTCCAAAGACGAGCAGGTTAGGTGGAGTGACCATGCTAAATTGCCCTTAGTCTCCAAAAAGGTTAGGAGGGGTTATTGGGTTACGGGGATGGGGTGGAAGTGAGGGCTTAAGTGGGTTGGTGCAGACTCGATGGGCCGAATGGCCTCCTTCTGCCCTGTATGTTCTCAGTCGATTTGTCTCATAAGCTGAGGACGAGTTATCATATTTGTATTGTCTTTAGACTAATAAACCAGACACCAGGAGTAATGCTCAAAGGTTCAAATCCCAGCACTGAAGATGATGAAATTTCAATCCAGTAACAATCTGGAATTATACGTCTAATGATAACCATGAAACCGTTCTTGATTGTTGTAAAAACCCATCTTGTTCACTAATGTCCTTTAGGGAAAGAAATCTGCCATCCTTAACTGATCAACAGCAATGTGGTTGACTCTTTACTGCCGTCTCAGGGGCAACTAGGGATGGGCAATAAATGTTGGCCTAGCTGGCGATGCCCACGTCCCAAGAACAATTTTTTTAAAAGTGGCGTGTCCCCAGATCAAATTAATCACATTTACCAGTTTCATTATTCTACTGTTTTGCATGTCTTCGAAAAAGTTTTAAAAAATTTACTTTTTGGTACAACAGCATCTCGGCATGTTTTAAAAGCATTCAATTTTTAAAAATTTACTAAGGAACATATGGCAGTATGGCTAGAAAATGGTTGACTTTGGCTTTTTAAAAGTCATTTTTAAGTTATTTAAAATCGAGTTACTGACAGGTTGTGATTAGAAACTCAGATTAAAATGATAACTTTTCACAACTTTTTTAAAAATTCAATTCCGGGATGTGGTTAGGCCGGTATTTATTGCCTACTGTTAGTTGCCCTTCAGAAAGTGGTGGTGAGTTGCCTTCTTTGACTGCGGTAATCCTTGAGGTGTTGGTATACCCATTATGCTGTTAGAGAGGGAGTTCCAGGATTTTGCTCCATTAACAGTGAAGGAACGGCGATATACGTCCATGTTAGTATGGTGAGTGACTTGGAGGGGAACTTTCAGGTGGTGGGGTTTCCAGGTATCTGTTGTTCTTGTCCTTCTAGATGGTAGTGGTTGTGTGTTTGGAAGGTGCTGTCTAAGAAACCTTGGTGAGTTACTGCAGTGCAACTTGTAGCATTTAGTACGATTTTCCATTGTTCAGCTCATTAATCTTATATCAGAATGGTGATGTGTCAGGCAGATTGGTTCGATGTGGACTGCACTCGATGCAGGGAAGTTAGAAACAGACGTCTAACACTGGAGAAGATCCAACTCTGTTTTATTCAACAATAGAACTGATAAACATATTCAGCTGTGGGTCGACACTATACTGATCCGACTGGTGACCTTGTAGTAGCCTGACCAGACTTACTAGCTACCGCATGGTGTTTGCACTTGCTAGCTTGTGGACTCTGACTATCTCAGTAGCTGGGTCCCGAGAGAGCGGGAAACCTAGTGCCCTCTGGCTTTATAGTGGTAGTGTCCTGTCTGGTGATTGGCTGTACTGTGTTGTATGCTTACTGGTCATCCTATGTGTCAATCACTGCCTTTCTGCATCTCATTTTATACAGAAGTGGATATTATGACATCTCCCCTTCTTTTTAGTTAAATAAATACTGAGGTATGTATACGTATATATATGCCTGACTATATACAAACGGTGCTTGAACAAACGTATATACGTGAGAAGGTGTCGATAGTGCAGATACATGGCAAATGAAGCAATATTTACAAAGGTTAAATCGATGAATTCAGTCACAAAATTTACAAAAGTTCAGTCTACAGATTCAGTCTTTTTGGTGGGCGACGAATTCTTGTTGATCGCAGCAGAGGTGGATCAGGAGCCGCCTGCACGTGGATAGGTGGGATCGCTGCCATCGCGGTGGTCGCGTGGGCCGGCAGGATCGCTGGCAGATCGGTGGCCTCGTGGCAGGGTACGTCCGGAGGAAGTATGATGGCCCGCGGTGCACTGTGGTCAGGTGGTGGGCGTGGAACTCTTCGCAAAGCCCATCTGTTGCACCGTAGCAGGGAGCCATCAGCATGCGGGACTGCTGCATTTTTTGTAAAACCATGAGGTGGCCAAGGTCTGGAACATGGATGGCTGGAACTGTGGTCCTCAGAGTGCGATTCATGAGCATCTGCGCAGGAGACAACCCAGTGGACAGTGGGTTTGCACTGTATGCCAGCTTTGCCAGGCTGAAGTCAGAGCCTGAGTCTGCAGCTTTGCACAGCTACCGCTTGACAATATGGACCCTTTCTCGGCCTTCCCGTTTGATTGCGGGTAGTGGGGAGGAGGTAACATGACAGAAGTTGTAGGACTGTGCAAAATCAGACTATTCCCGGCTGTAAAAGCATGGACCGTTGTTGCTCATTACCGTGAGCGGTGTCCCGTGCCTGGCAAACGTTTCTTTGCAGGCTTTGATAACCGCCTTCTACGTGAGGGTAGACTGGGTAACTGGAGAAGTAGTCGACCAGGAGTACGTAGTCACGCCCCTTGGCGTGGAAAAGGTCTACATCTACTTTGGACCACGGAGAGGTCACAATCTCGTGCTGTTGCAGTGTTTCCATGGGTTGAGCTGGTTGAAACTTCTGACAGGTGGGGCAGTTGAGGACTGTGTTGTCGATGTCCTGGTTAATTCCCGGCCAATAAACTGCCTCCCGAGCTCTGCGTCGACTCCAAGTTGACCCTCATGGAGTTGACCCAGCACCATAGCCTGCAATGCTCTGAGGAATAACAATCCTGTCGAGTTTCAGAAGGATTCCCTTCACAACCGTTAGCTCGTCTTTCACATTAACGAATTGGGGACATTGTTCCTTCTACCAGCCATGGGTAAGGTGCTGCATCGCACGCTGCAGTAGAGGATCCTTGGCCATTTCCTCACGAATTTGGACCACCCATTCATCAGATGCTGGGAGGTTGGTGGCACACAATTGCACTTGCGCTTCTATGTGGCAGATGAAGTCACCTTGTTCACACGGTATGGTGATGGACCGGGATAGGGCATCTGCAATGATGAGCTCTTTGCCTGATGTGCAGACAAGTTCGAACTCATAGCGGCAGAGTCGAAGAAGAATTCGCTGTAACGGATGTGTCATGTCATTTAAATCCTTCTGGATTATGTGGACCAGAGGCCTGTGGCCCGTTTTCACCATGAATTTCAGCAGGCCGTAAACATAGTCATGAAACTTGACTATTTATGTCAGGAGTCCCAGACACTCCTTTTCGATCTGGGCATACCGTTGCTCAGTGGGCGTCATGGCTCTGGAGGCAGATGCCACTGGAGCCCAGGACGAGGAGTCATCTCGCTGGAGGAGCACCGCCCCAATGCCGTCCTGACTTGCATCAGTTGATATCTTGGTTTCCTTGGTTGGGTCGAAGAACGCTAGAATTGGGGCTGTGGTGAGCTTTGCCTTCAGTTCACGCCATTCCTCTTCATTTGTGGGCAGCCACTGGAATTCCATTGACTTCTTGATGAGATGGTGGAGGGCCGTGGTGTGGGATGCCATATTGGGAATGAATTTCCCGAGAAAGTTGACCATCCCGAGGAAGCGGAAGACCACCTTCTTGTCCTCCAGGGTCTTCATGGCATTGATCGCCAAGACCTTGTCGGTGTCTGGCTGCACACCCTGCTGCGAGATGTGGTCACCTAGAAACTTAATATCCGATTGACCAAATGAGCACTTGGCCCTGTTGAGCTGGAGACCATGTTCATGAATTCGCTGGAAGAGCTGCTTGAGGAGAGCGATGTGTTCCTGGGGCGTTGTGAACCAGATAATCACATCGATCATGTATACTCGCACCCCCTCGATGCCCTCCATCATCTGCTCCATGATGCGGTGAAACACTTCGGAGGCAGATATGATGCCAAAAGGCATGCAGTTGTAGCAATAGCGACCGAACGGGGTGTTGAACGTGCACAGCTTGCGACTGGACACGTCCTGCTGTATTTGCCAAAAGCCCAAGGAGGCGTCCAGCTTAGTGAAGAATTTGGCATGAGCCATCTCACTGGTACACTCTTCACGTTTCGGGATGGGGTAATGCTCCCGCATGATGTTGGGGTTTAGATCCTTAGGATCAAAAACAAGCCATCAAATCCCCTGATGGCTTCTTTACGCAGACCATGGAGCTGACCCAGTCTGTTGGCTCTGTGACCTTCGAGATGATGCCCTGGTCTTGGTTGCTTTTTTCAGATGATCCTTGAGGGGCGCCAGCACCCAGGCGTGGTGCATGAATTACAGGGGTGGCGTTCGGCTTGAGCAGGATTTTATATCGGTAAGTGAGTGTGCCCATTCCATCGAATACGCTGTGGTACTGCGTGATAATGTCATCTATGTCGGCTTGCAAATTTCCATCGAGCGAGGCCGTCGCCAGTGACGATGACATGGTGTGGACTCGCTGAACCAGGTTCAGGAGCTTGCAGGTGAGAGCACCGAGCAGGGACGCCCTGTCAGGCCTGACGATTTCAAACCGTAATGTCGCCTTGATCGCCTTGTTGGATACCCGAAGTTGACACAAGCCACTGGCAGCTATGGCATTGCCATTGTCATCAAGGAGCTGGCAGGCCGGTGGAAGAATGCTTGGTCGGGCCTGGATGGTGTCGAGGTCGGATTGTGAGATGAGGTTCGCAGACGTGCCGGTGTCCAGTTTAAATCGGATGCGAGCCTTGTTAACTGTAAGGACAGCACACCACTCATCGTCTGGATCCACACTGAGGATCGAGAGGCGTTGCGCAGGTGTGGTGGAGGAGTCTCCGATATGGAGACTTCAGGCAGTCAGCATCAGGGTCCGTTGGGCTGTCGGGATCGGAATCTGGCATGCCGTGCTGTATTGAGCGGACATTTCTGCGCTGCAGCTGGGATCGCTGGCAGCTGAGGAGTGGAGCAGATCTGCAAAGGGCTGCGTAGTGGCCAAGCTTGCCACATTGGAGACATCGGCGTCCTATTGCCGGACATTGCCGCTTTAAGTGGGCGGAGCCACAATTTGGACACGTCATGACGCTGACGTCAGCGCGTTCCGTGCGCCATCGTGCATGTGCAGTGCGGTCTGTCGACGTACGCACATGCGCATCGGGTTGTCGGTCTCGTCCTCCACTCGGTCATGGCGCGCATGCGCAGAGATCCAGGAAAAACGCGCAAAACTGCCACTCTCCGCGATGCTCAGGCCCTGTATCTGTGCGATGGCCTGCACCCTTTCCGCCTTGTGGGAGGCCAGCTTTGCAGTTTCTGCTGCCCTGATGTGGGAGTAACGATTCTTGGCATGCTCATGGACAACGCACATCTCAATAGCGACAGAGAGGGTCAACTGTTTGATTTTAAGGAGCTGCTGCCGCAGGGAGTCGGAGTGGACCCCAAAAACAATCTGATCCCGGATCATGGAATCAGCCGTCGAGTCATAGTTACATGATTGCGCTAGGATGCGGAGATGGGTCAAGAAGGACTGAAAAGGTTCATCCTTACCCTGAAGCCTCTGTTGGAAGATGTCCCGTTCAAAGCTCTCATTCACCTCAATGTCGCAGTGGCTGTCGAACTTCAGCGGGATTGTTTTGTCTTCGCTGTCGACGAACGTAAGGGAGTTGTACATATGGATGGCGTGATCCCCCGCAGTGGAGAGAAATAGCGTGATCTTCCTGGCATCCGATGCTGCCTCGAGGTCGGAGGCCTCGATGTACAAGAGGAACTTTTGCTTGAAGATTTTCCAGTTGGCGCTGAGGTTGCCGGAGATGCAGAGTTGTGGAGAAGGCTGGATGTTTTCCATTTCGCTGGATGGCTGCTTGCTGGTCAATGCTGATTCACTCGAGTTAGGTCCATCAAGATCAGTATCACTCTGGTACCATGATGTGTTGGGCAGGTTGGTTCGATGTGGACTGCACTCGATGCAGGGAATAGAAACAGACGTCTAACACTGGAGAAGATCCAACACTGTTTTATTCAACTATAGAACTGCTATACATATTCAGCTGTGGATCGACACTATACTGATCTGACTGTTGACCTTGTAGTAGCCTGACCAGACTTACTAGCTACCGCATGGTGTTGGCACTTGCTAGCTCGTGGACTCTGACTGTCTCAGTAGCTGGGTCCCGAGAGAGTGGGAAACCTAGTGCCCTCTGGCTTTATAGTGGTAGTGTCCTGTCTGGTGATTGGCTGTACTGTGTTGAATGCTTGCTGGTCATCCGATGTGTCAATCACTGCCTGTCTGCATCTCATTATATACATGAGTGGATATTATGACAAATGGAACATGCCGAATCGTGTGGCAGGGTAGGCAGGAAGACACCAATTCCACCATTAACTCACGCGGTCAAAGGCCTTCACACTATATGTAAGCAGTAACCTGAAAGCCCTTGGAGACCAGGAGCTTCAGATCTCCACCTGTTAAAGGGAAGAAAGCAACCCGCAACTCCCTTAGTTCAGCAATAACTTCACAGGATTCCTAGCCTCTGACTTGTTCAGTATTTATTTTGACTCCACAGTATTTATTTGGCTAGTCGGGTTCAGTTTCTGATCAATGGTATCCCCCAGAATGTTGATTGCGGATGATTCAGCGATTGTAATGCTGTTGAATGTCAAAGAGCGATGTTAAATCCTCTCTTGTTGCAGATGATCCTGGCTGGCACTTATGTGGCATGAATGTTATTTGCGACTTGTCAGCCCAAATCTAAGTATTGTCCAGGTCTTCTGACATATCATCATCGAATGTGTCAGTATATGAGGATTGATGAATGGTGCTGAACATTGTTTATTCAGCAGTGTACATCCTCACTTCTGACCAGATGATGGAAGGAAGATCGCTGATGAAGATGATTTGGCCCAAGACATTCCCCTGAGGAACTCCTGCAGTGATGTCCTGGAGCTAAGATTTCCGACAACCTCAACCATCTTCATTTGTGTTTGGGATAATTCAAATCAGCGAAGAGTTTTCCCCGGTTTCCCGTTGACTCCAATTTTGCTAGGACTCCTTGATGCTATACACGTTCAAATGCTGCCTTGATATCAAGTGCAAGTCACTCACACCTCACCTCTGGAGTTCAGCTTCATGGTCAGTGCTTGGACCAAGACTTGGAACCATCTTAAGAGGCTTTCCATTTACCAGCCTGTTACAGTAATTGACGCTATCTTGCCTGTTTTTAGATTAAACAGAGAGCAGATATCAAAATCATTGGGGCAAGGCACTTCCACATTGTATACTTATAATAATTTAGTTGATCTTGTTTTTGCTGACCCATGTGGATAACCTCTCAATTCTCCAGGATATATAGCATCTACCATTCATTTACCCACTCACTCAACTTGTGCAAATCACACTGAAGGATCTCTGCAACCTCCTCACAGCTCACTCTCCCAAACGACTTGGTGTCATCTGCAAATTTGGAAATATTACATTTTCCTCCTTATCTAAATCTGAATATATTGTGAATAGTTGGTGTCCCAGCGCCGATCCCTGTGGTACCCCACTAGTCACTTCCTGCCAATTTAAAAAAGACCGACTGATTCCTACTCTTTGTTTCCTGCCTGCCAACCAGTATTCTATCCATCTCAATGCACTGCCCCTAATCCCATGCGCTTTCATTTTACACATTAATCTCTTATGCAAGACTTTGTCAAAAGCCTTCTTAAAGTCCAAATAAACCAGGTCCACTAGCTCCCCCTTGTCAAATTCTTACTAGTTACATCCTGAAAAAACTTCTGCAGGTTTGTCAAGCATGATTTCCCTTTCGCAAATCCATGCCAACTCTGTCCGATCCTGTCACTGTTTTCCAAGATCTCGTCTATAAAATCTTTTATAATGGACTCTACTATTTTCACCTCTACGTATTGACGTCAGGTTGACGGGTCTATAATTCTCTATTTTCT
This sequence comes from Scyliorhinus canicula, assembly GCF_902713615.1. Lineage (NCBI taxonomy): Eukaryota > Metazoa > Chordata > Chondrichthyes > Carcharhiniformes > Scyliorhinidae > Scyliorhinus > Scyliorhinus canicula. The sequence continues at coordinate 270,646,444 of NC_052147.1, forward strand.
CTCTACCTCTCTTTTTAAGTAGTGGGGTTACATTAGCCACCCTCCAATCTGTAGGAACTGTTCACAGTCTCGAGAACCTTGCAAGGTGAAGGAGGCCATTCAGGCTGTCGAGTCCATGTAAAGCAACCCAATCAGTCAAAATCGTCTATCGCCACAGAACTGTAAGTGTATTTTCCTCTAATGTCCATCTAATTTCTGTTTGAAATAATTGATCGCCTCCTCTTCCTGCACCCTTGTCTGCCAAGACGTCCAGGCCAAATACCCTTGCTGCATAAAAACCTTCTTCCACACATTCCCTCACAGCTCTTGCCAAAAATGTGCAACCTGGTCTTTGGAATAGTATGGATTGTCAGGGATTACTTTCAACACTGGGAGAGATCATCATGCCTCATTGGATAGCTTCTGCCCGCCTCAAGCTGGGAAGTCCCATACTTGCTTCAGTGGGTGTTTGGAGCTGGGAAAGTCATCGCAACAGGCAGATTGCTAATTTATGCAAAACAAACACAACAAAGGAAACATCATCGTGGGAAAGTGTGAGGTGACTCATTTTGGCATGAAGCACATGGAGACGATATAGAATAAGGGGTGAAACTCAAAGGGAGACAGTAGTGTAGTGGTATTCTCACTGGACTAGTAATCCAGAGACCCAGGGCGCGATTCTCCCAAAACGGGAGAAATCGTAAGGCTGGCGTCAAACCCGGGCGGGTTTGACGCCAGCGCGCCCCTTCCCGACCGGGAACCGATTCTGGTCCCCGGTCGGGGCTAGCAGCCCGACGCCGCAAGCTCCGGCATCACGGGCTTAACGAAATTCGTGCCCACCGATCGCGGGCCCATGGCACCCTTGGCACGGCCGTGGTACTGCCATGCCAATCGGTGCCATGGTTATAAAAAGCGAGTTGTTCCCGCCGTTTTTACGAACGGCCAGACCAGGTCTGTTTCCCGTTCGTAAAAACAGCGTAAAGGGCTGGGACTTCGGCCCATCGAACAGCGGTGAATCGCTGCCGGCCGTAAAAAAACGGCGGCAGCGATTCGTGTCGGGAGTTGGGCGGGGGAGGGGGGAGAATAGCAGGAGGGAGGGAAAAATGTCGGGAAGGCCCTCCCGCTATTCTCCGACCCGTCGTGGGGGTCAGAGAATTTCACCCCCACAGTCATGCTCTGAGGACTCGGGTTCGAAACCCGCCATGGCAGATGATGACATTTGCATTCAATATAAAAATCTGCAATTAGAATTCTAAAGGTGACTATGAAACTATTGTCAATTGTTGTAAACATTCAGCTAGTTTACTAATATCCTTCCTGGAAGGAAATCTGTCGTCCTTACCTGGTCCAGCCTACATGTGACGCCTGCATGTGACTCCAGATCCAGAGCAAAGTGGTTGACTCTTAAATGTTCTCAGATGGGCAATAAATGCTGACCCAGCGATGCTCACATCCCATCACCGAATGTAAAAAGAATTTGGGGCATTCAAGAGGGCATGAGACAATTGTTTGAACAGAAGCAATGTGCAGGGTTTCAGGGAAAAGACAGGAGAGTGACACTAAGCGATAATTAATGCTCATTCGAACAGCTCATGCAGATGGGATAACTGGCATCGTAAAAATTCTGTGATTCAGTCTTTCGAATCGCAAACTGGAATGTCAGGTCCATGCCTGAGTGATGACCTTCTACTGGCTGATGATGCATACAAGGCAGCTGTGATTTACAAAGAGCTCGAGGCTCAATGTCGACATTGCCATGCTGCAAGAAACTAGAGAAATCCTTCCAGTGGGGAAAACCCCAAGAGGCAACACGTGAGCATACACTGTAAAAAAGATACTCATGATAATTGAAGCCCAACAGAAGTCTCAGGGAGACTTCTCGTCAACAATGCTCAAGTTCAAAGTGGGATGTCAAAGTCGGATCATCTTTGCAATGCTATCTATATCTCTTTCCAGTTAACCAAATGTACATGTATGCCCTGAAACTAACCTCCACCCCAGATGTTAAGAGTCAACTCTACGGTACTTGATACTTCAGCCAGCATAATTCCCAACAGTGAGGGATCGTACCTTCTCGAGCACTTCAATGCAATAGTGAATATTGAGTACACAGCTCAGCCAACATGCATTGGACACCAGGGAAATCGGCAAAATGGACGAAATTAGACACAGGTTACTGGAGCTATGCTGTTACCATGTATTCTCTATGAAGGACAGTTACTTCCAAACTAAGCCTTGCCACAATGTGCGCTTGAAACACATGCGATTATGCCATTGGCACTTCGTAGATCTCATCATCACCAGATATGCCACTATCAATAGTGTTGTCATGTCTTGTAACTTTCACAGTGCTGACTTTGATACTGACCACCCCCTGGTGTGTAGGTCAGGTATCAGCCAAGGAAACTATACGAGTCCAAGATTAAAGTTTATCCTCAGATGTACAGTTTCTGTACAACTGTCCCAGAAAGAACTCTGGAGTTTCTCAACATCCTTGATCAAACTCTTTTGGCGAACAATGCCCAAGTTCGGAGTGGGATGTCAAAGTCGGATCATCTATGCAACACTATCTATATCTCTGCACTGCACTGGGAAAAGAGATCAGAGGAATGCTGAATGGTTTGAGGCTTATTGGCCTGAAACAGAGCCAGTCACTGTAACTAAGAGAAGAATCCTCTTGAAATACAAGCAAGGCCCCAGCAAACAAAATCGCTCTCAGAGCAGCCAGAATCAAGTGTCAGCAAACTGTTCAGCACTACGCCAAGCAATACTGGTTGAAACTCTGCCGCAGCATACAATCTGCTGCCGAATCTGGGGACGCTAGAGGGATTTATGATGGTATCAAGAAAGCAACTGGCCAAGCAGTCGCCAAATCAGCCCCCTCAAAGACAAAAATAGAGATGAGCATCACTGAAACTAGCAAGCAAATGGAGAAGTGAGTGAAGGACTATCTCGAAATCTACACAATGGAGAACAGTTGTCCGTGAAGAATCTCTCAGTGCCAGTCCTGACTTATTTGTCATGAAGGAGCTGGACAGCAAACCCAGCTTAGTAGAGCTCAACGAGGCCATTGTCCTTTGTGCCAGTGGTGGAGCTCCATGAGATGATGGGCATTTGACTTCAAGTCTTCAAAAATGGAGAACCAGCATGTCCATGAACATTTGGATCTGTGCTTCAAGACAGGCGTGTAGCTGAAGTAGTCATGTGGTATGCAAACAAAGGTGACTGTCATAATTATCGAAGCATCTCCTTGTTAAGTATTGTGCGGAAACGCTTGGCTCGTGTTGCTTTGAGCAGGCTGCAGACCCGAGCATCACGCAGCTTCCCTGAATTTCAGTGCAGCTTCAGAGCTTGCAGATCAAAAGCTGACGTGATTTTCCAACTTTGACAGTTTCAGAAATGCCGTGAGAATTGCAGACCCCACTCAGCGTTGCTTTTACAGACCTCAGCAAGCCCTTCAGCTCTGCTAGCAGAGTCAGACTTGATCTGGACGTCTTGGGTAGCATTTCTTATTTCCAGAGAACATGCAGAGTTTTGTCAGTTCCAATGGAACATTTAGGTGTCTGGTGTCAGGGTGGTAACATCCCAACATCTGGACCAGAAGGTCCGGGTTCAAGTCCAATCCAGGATTTGTGGGACACAGAAGGAGCTTTCGTAAAACGGTTCAATCAGCTTGATAATCAGCTTGGGAATCTTTCCACTACTTCCCTCACTATTCCCTAAAAGGAAAACAGTTTGCGCGAAGACGTGCTGAATGAAATCTGAGGCTTTCAAAGTCAGCAGTGGAGTTATGCCAAGCTGCACCTGGCACATGCTCCCTTTGGCATAATTTTCTCTATGTTTCTATTGTACACTTTTGGTGACTCAAGTTGTTTTGTTATGCTCTTGATGTAGCATAAGCTGCTTCCTTGATGTGCACTCTGACAAAGGAAGGTTCAGACTTGGAGATAGCTTTAACACATTTATTAAACTGTAAATAATTCTCCTACTTGGATTCGACTCTCCTGTTAATCCTGCTATAGCTACTCAGACTGACAAACCAGTTTGCTACAATCGACGTGGTGGGTATGATGTGTTTCAAATCAACCCTGTGTACTCATCAAGTGTCTCCACTGGTAAGAGGCTGAGCATGTGTGCTGTGTCCTTTTATGTGGGTTGGTGTAATGCCCTCCTGGGGTAATACCATGGCAGGATGACACAGATTGCATACATCGCTACCACAAGCATTGGAAGATATAAAAGACTCCAAATCAGACAATGAAGTGATTTGACCACTTCTCGGTTCCTTACGCACAGGGACACTGATCACGTTCACAAGGACATGCCACCATCAACATCACCACCTCACCAACCAAACAAGAAAGACACACAGCCATAATAATTAATGAATTTTGGACTCATGCATGTGATTTGGACTTATTGTTTAATGATCACTGTTATCATAACTTGTACAGAGCATCACTTATCTACCTGTTTTTGTTCAATTTTCTTTAACACTGTACAGGAAATATGTAACACGAAAAAAGGGGTCGCGTCATCTCTGTGTGTATCGTGAATGCCCATTGGTTGTGTCCTATCTTATTGGCCTGTTGGTTGAATGTCTGTGTGTCATGTCTGTGGTGCTCCCTCTAGTGTCTAGCTAGTCGATGTGTATTTACATTAACCCCTTGTGTATTTACAGTGATGCATATCACCACATCCCCCTTTTTTCGTGTTACATATTTCCTGTACAGTGTTAAAGAAAATTGAACAAAAACAGGTAGATTAGTGATGCTCTGTACAAGTTATGATAACAGTGATCATTAAACAATAAGTCCAAATCACATGCATGAGTCCAAAAGTCATTAATTATTATGGTAGAGTGTCTTTCTTGTTTGGTTGGTGAGGTGGTGATGTTGATGGTGGCATGCCCTTGTGAACGCCATCAGTGTTCCTGTGCGTAAGGAACCAAGAAGTGGTCAAATCACTTAATTGTCTGATTTGGAGTCTTTGTTTTCTTCCAATGCTTGTGGTAGCGATGTATGCAATCTGTGTCATCCTGCCATGGTATGTCATTGTACTAAGATGAACAGTAACAGTGTTCCACATTTGCAGAGTTTTACCATGTCGTACAAGTCGTAGTTCCAGTGGCATTGTGTTTGTCGTGCTTGTTGTCGACGTTGTTGCCGCTGGTACGCATCTTGTTATTGTCTTTGATGTTGTTATCATAGGGTGTGTTGTTGTTGGATGGTTCTGTTGTTGTGTTTGCTGCACTCAAGGACCACACTCTGTAGATAATACGAGACCTTCACACAGTTACTCATGTCAGCGTGCTTTGTGGCATCTGCTGTTTTCTTGAGCGTGCCGTCACTGAGTTTGCAGCGCTCCCCATCTGGAGTCATGTCCGGATTACTTGAATCAGTGTTGGCTTGTCAGTTCTCCCCATCTGGAACACTTTCTGGTTCATCTGAGTCAGCTGAGGTTTCTTGATGCTCCACGTCCGGAGTCAAAACGTTCAGGAATGCATTTGATTGTGGAGAGGCTCAAGGGGATGAGGATTGATTTAACGTGGTGTCACCGGAGTCACCAGTAGTCTCACTGTGATTGTTGATTGCCTCTGTACACACGAGCTGAGGTCTGTCACGTTGCACATCTGGTATGGGAAATGGGATGCCGTCGTCACTTGTCTCACATACAGTAGGTAGGGCCTCAGTGTCTCCTTGTCATTCACTTGAATGTGGTAGACTGTCATAGTTTTCTTGCTGTGCACTTGAGCATGGCAGACTTTCATAGTCTTTCTGTTGTTCACTTGAGCATGGTAGACTTGCATTGTCTCCTGCTGGTTGCCAGAGGAGGTTGCGAGACCCTCATGGTCTTGTTCATGCAAGGACTGCGCTTTGGAGTCTTGCATTGCTTCTATCGTGGAGTCTGCCCACGAGCTCGCTGTGGAGGCTTGTGTCACGGGAGTCACATTCTGTGTGGAGACGTGCAGTTGCCTCGCTGTGGAGTCTTTCATCTTTTTCTGTGTGGAGGCTGGGACCTTTCGTGGTGCGTGGACCACTCTCTGTGTGGAATCGGGGACTCTTCGTGGTGCGTGGACCAGTCTCTGTGTGGCAGCAGGCCTCTCTCTGTGGGCTTGTACCGCTATCTGTCTCTTGGTGTCAGGCCGCAGCATAATCCTGCACTCACGAGTCGGGATGTCACATTTGCTGGGCTGAAGATTCCCCAATCCGAAGAACTCGTCATCGGGGTCATCAATGTACAGCACGTCGAGTTGCGGTTCGGATTTGGTACTGGGATAGCCACCTCCCAAGGTAAAATCTTTGTCTGAGTCATTGTCTTCCAAGACCATATCATCACATTTTGTGTTGGAGCTGGCATTGGGCTCACGATGGCCAAAGAAGAATTCAAGGTCTGAGTCATAGTCTTCAAGGACTGTATCACATCTTTGGGTGGTGCTTACTGCTTGTTGCAGGGTTCTGCAGAGGTTACTTTCAGCTACTGGCCGAATTTCAGGCATTGTGCTGTCATTTCAGGTGAAAGAATCGGGTTTTACTGATTTAAATTTTTTTTTGTGTTGTGGGACATTTTCCTTTTAAATGGGCATGGTTCAGGGCCTCGGACATCACGAAGCATGTGACGTAGGTCGTAGGAAACAATTGTACATGTGCATATCGCTGTTCCTCTACTGGGGGCCTTTTTTGCAATTACGCATGCGTGGCTTCTCGCGCAGGCGGACCTTCCCATTCTTTATGCTCTTCGCGCAATTGCGCATGTGCGGCACCTTTTCCAAGATGGCTGCCAAGTAAAACTGCCGATTTCTTCAATGGAAAGACTACCTTTGCCTCGTGGTGAGTTTTGCCGCCTCTTTTACCGTTTTTTTTTGTATGTTCCTCGCACAATTCTTGGAATTTGTCCAGGACTGCCTGGAAGTCGCTCTTGTTTTGCCTCTTTGAGTATTTGAAGATCTGGAAGTTTTCAGCTGCTTCTGGACCCGTGATGGTGAGTAGAAGCTTTATTTTCTCTGCATCCGCCACGCCATCTAGGTCGGACGCTACCAGGTAGATCGCGAATCTCTGCCAGAACCAACGCCAGTTTTCACTGAGATTGCCTTGGTACCTGAGCTGTTGTGGAACCAGAATCTTGAACATCATCTTGCCTGGGTGCTATTGCTGGTTGTCACTGTTTGCTGAGTTTTAACTATATGGATTTAAACAGGTCACTCCTGGGTACCATGTTTTGTTATGCTCTTGACGTAGCATAAGCTGCTTCCTTGATGTGCACTCTGACAAAGGAAGGTTCCGACTTGGAGATAGCTTCAACACATTTATTAAACTGTTAATAATTCTCCTGCTTGGATTCGGCTCTCCTGTTAATCCTGCTCTAGCTACTCAGACTGAAGAACCAGTCTGCTGCAATCCACGTGCTGGGTGTGATGTGTTTCAAATCAAACCTGTGTACGCATGGAGTGTCTCCACTGGAAAGAGGCTGAGCATGTATGCTGTGTCATTTTATATGGGTTGGTGTCACGCCCTCCTGTGGTAGTGTCACCTCTGTGTGTACCATGAATGCCCATTGGTCGTGTCCTATCTTACTGGCCTATTGGTTGAATGTCTGTGTGTCATGTCTGTGGTGCTCCCTCTAGTGTCTAGCTAGTCTACATGTATTTACATTAATCCCTTGTGTATTTACAGTGATGCATATCACCACACAAGTGAGATTGTCATGCCAGAGCTAACAGCAAGCTGGTCAACTTGGCAAGGCAATGCACTGAGACCAAAGTGAAAAATATCCTAGTCCATGAGCTGTTGTTTGCGAATTACTATGAGCCGGTATTTCATGTTAAAGTGCACTGATCAATTCTCCGAACCTGCAAAGAACTTAGACTGACAATCAGCGGAAGAACAAAGTTACGAACCAGGATATGGATAGATTGCCTCACGCTGGAATGAGTGGGCAGCTTCACATACTTTGGGTCAATAATTACCAGCAGGTTGTCCCTTGATGTCGGAATCAGCACCCAATTGCCAAGACCACAGCTGCCATTTCAAAGTTGAGAAATTGAGTGTGGTCCAACAACAAACTAACAAACTAATTAACAGAAAACTGCTGTACAGTAGCACAGTGGTTAGCACTGTTGCCTCACAGTGTCAGGGACCCGGGTTTAATTCCTGGCTTGGGTCACTGCCTGTGCAGATTCTGCACATTCTCTCCATTTCTGCATGGGTTTCCTCCTGGTGCTCCGGTTTCCTCTCACAAGTCCCGAAACATGTGCTTGTTAGGTAAATTGGACATTCTGGATTCAACCTCAGTGTACCCAAACAGGCGCCAGGGTGTGACGATGAGGGGCTTTCCACCGTAACTTCATCGAAGTGTTAATGTAAGCCTAACTGTGACTCGAATAAAGATTATGATTATTATGAAAATACAAAGCACCATGTGCACCAGGCTTGTGTCCTCAACACCCTCCTTTCCAGTGGCAAACCACAACAACTTATGCAAACCAAGAAAAGTGGCTGAACAGCTTGCATCTACAGTACCTCAGATGAATATTTGACATGTCCTAGCAAGACAGGGCGCTGCATATGGAAGTAGACCAGTGTGCAGGAACCCCCAGAAAGTTTGCCCTCTTGACTCAATGGCTACTCCGCTGGCATGGCCATATGAACCGAATGGAGGCCGGCTGCATCCCCAAAGACATGCAAGGTGGCAAACTTACTATCGGCACAATACCAACAGGACACCCACATCTGTGATAAAAGTGAGACTTCAAGTCCAAAGATGTGCAGGTGTGAAGGATTTAGGTTATTCCGGACCTGATAATACTTAATTAATAACCTGCGCTCCCAAATAACTCCACCTAACCTAAGGGCAATTTAGCATGGTCAATCCACTCCCTTAACCTTAACTCCCAAAAGAGAGAAATCTGTTTCTCTGCTGAGACTCAGAATAGATCTCACAAAGGGAGAAAGCTTTTCCGGGTCTCAGACAGTTCAACAGGATCTCAGTTACTTTTTATGGGAAAAGTTCAGATACAATACTCATAACTAAATCTTTACCTCTATCGTCGTGGGTCCTTAGGCATTTAAGACTTCCTAAATGAGTGTCGAGGAGTTTAGACTTTGAGAGTGAGTCTGCACAGTATAATTTTAATCAAAGTATTTTTATTATAAAAAATACTCCTGATAGATACATACAGAATTGCTGAGTTAAAATATAAATTGATTAACAGTCTTCAGTTATCTGTTAATAATATAAAATTGTTAACAGCCCTATGTTATCTGCTAACACACTAACTTCTCTCAAAAGAATGAGATATCTGAAACATGGAAAATCCTGAAGTATCTCCTATCAATTTCTTAATACATTTCTAAGAAGTGAAACAAAACCATACTTGCAACACCTGTGGTTTTATCTGACGAGACAAGCCTTTAAGAACAGAACTGACTCTCTCCCCGAAGGTAGGTCAGAGGAATTGTGTTATAACCTTCTGCTAAAATGCTTCCTCTTTATATACATAAAATTCCCTTATCGGTCAAGGACGGCATCTGTCATCCTGTCACTTATTGTTGGTTAATTACCTATAGCCAAATGGCTAATTGGATGTATTATCATTAATACATCTTTTAGTGGTCGTAGGGTCTATAAATGTCAGGTGTTCTAAGATACATTGGCAAGGGAGGGTCCGCATAGAGGCCTGTCTTTTTTCAGTGTTGTCATGTTCTTTAGCGATCAAAACAGACACTTTTTGTGAGGGTGTTATTTTAAGTGTTGGGAGGTATAGTTAGGGAAAGAGCTGTGTATCTATTTATCTGTAGAATTCCCTGTCCTTATGTTTTGAATGCTTATGGGTGCAGGGAGTAACCCAAAGAATGTTATGGTCTGTCATTGAACAGCCTTTGTATTTGTTTGTATTAATGAGCCTTTGAAACTAGCTTCGAGTTTCTCCTATCAGGTGGTAACCTCTACCTGACCTTTAGCTGAAGTGGTTTTATTCCACATTGAATTAAAAAGCTGTTAGCATTAATGATTTATTTTAAACTGAATTCTGCGGCAAACATGATATTCATCACACAGGTTAGGTGGATTGGCCATGCTAAGTTGCCCTTAGGTTAGGTGGGGTTATTAGGTTACGGGGATAGGGTGGAGGTGTGGACTTAAGTAGGGTGCTCTTTCCAAGAGCCGGTGCAGACTCGATGGGCCGAATGGCCTCCTTCTGCACTGTAAATTCAATGATTGACCAGGATTGGAGTCAATGCACAGGACATTCTCACTGCTCACCTGAGTGCCTGAGGGCATGGCAGTCAGGTAGGGCATGGAAAAATCAGAGGACAAATGAAATGATCAGATGCAAGAAAAGAGAGCCCACCGGGAGGAAAGAAAATCAATCAACCTCAGGCCGGCGCGATTAATCTGTGCCAGTTGTGGAAGGGACTGCCGCTCACAGATCGTGCTCCACAGCCACAACAGATGATACACAATCCTAATGTGGCATACACTCTGGTAGCCCATCCTCTCCCAAGATACCGATGCCAATATTCTTCTTTTCTTATATTAGCAATGTTCTTTTTTATCATTTTAACTTTGCATCGCAATTTCCTCTTTCCCTGAACATGCATTCTTATTAAAAATTCATTGACATGATGTGTGGGTCTCTGGTAAGGCCAAAATCTATTGCCCACCCATGATTGGCCTTATAAGGTGTTGGCAAGCCAACGTGGTGAATACAACTGAATGGCTTCCTGAGCCATTTCAGAGGTCAGTCAAATGTCGATCACATTGTTGTGAGTGTGGATGGAGTCACATGTGGGCCAGACCTCCTTCCCTAAAAATGGACATTCATGAGGCAGATGGTTTTTTTTAATGCAATATAGTCACTTGGTCACCATGACTACCTTTTATTCCATATTTATTTAATTGAATTTAAATTTTGCCGCCGTTGGAACGGGATCTGGACACACATCTCTATACCATCCAGGTCTCTGGATTGTGGGTCCAGTCAGACTGCTATTCTAGTGCCATAGCGTGTGCTTTTGAATTAAAAGAAAATGTCTCTCAAATCATATGTTATTGGGAAGGAGGCTGCAGGTTCTCCCTGCTGAGACAGTCCTGCGTGATAGGACATCTCAGAAGTGATTGCTGATGCAGGGTCAGTATTCCCTTATCATTGTAGCCCTCAGCATGATGGAGGGTTCCCTATGGCTTCTGAAGCACTTAAGACTCCCCGCGTTCAGATGTTCCATTATAGGTGTCAGCAGTTATTTTTAAAGTCATGCTATTTTTTTTCTATTTCTAGCTTAAAATAAGATGTGCAATTCCTTTTTCATTTTCCAAGAAAAATGTGAATGTGGGTAACCAGAAAGATAGCGTGTTAAAACAATAATATATCTTTTAGTCGAGCAGATGGGGAGAAGGTTTTCTCCTGGCAGGAGAGTTGTTAACCAGAAGACATGAGTTGAAGATAATTGGCAAAAGAAAAAGCTAGAGGGGATGAGAATTATTTTCATGGAATGAGTTGTGATCTGGATTGGATTTTGTTTATTGTCACATGTACCAAGGCACAGCGAAAAGTATTTTTCTGCGAGCAGCTCAACTAATCATTAAGTACATGAAAAGAAAAGAAAATATACATAATAGGGCAACACAAGATACACAATGTAACTACATAAACACCAGCATCGGGTGAAGCACACAAGGGTACTTGAAGGGAACTTGACGCATACAGGGGCTGCTTTAGCACAGTGGGCTAAACAGCTGGCTTGTAATGCAAAACAAGACCAGCAGCGCAGGTTCAATTCCCATACCAGCCCCACGAACAGGCACTGGAATGTGGCGACTCAGGGCTTTTCACAGTAACTTCATTGAAGCCTACTTGTGACAATAAGCGATTATTATTGTATTAAGGGTGTAGTGTTAATCTGGAAGACACGACTTGAAAGGGTGGTGTGAGCATATTTAACAATAACTTTCCGACAGAGAATTAGATAACTACTTGAAAGGCAGCCGTGGCTAGGCTTCGAGGAAAGGGCGGGGGCATGGGAATAAATGGATATTCTTTCAAGGAGCTGGCCCAAGGCATGATGGGCTGAATGGCCTCCTTCTGTGCTGTGTCATTCTACTCGTTAATAGAACCCCACAAATGTAGGGTCCTGCACGGGCTCAGTATATTGAAAAATGGTTACAAAGTTGTTGTTCTAACTGCAGATATAAATAAGTGCCCGGCATCAGGAGTTGCTGAATTCACACCAGAATTTGAGGCGAAAACATGGAAGTGCTGCACCACATGCTCAGTGGAATAAAGATTTTTTTAAAAACGGTGCCTACTTTACCAACTGCGTTCATTAACAACGCGATGACAGTGGCCCAGAAGAGGAATGATGACTTTAATTTGCGCAAAATTATTGAGTACGTAATCCAGCAATTTGTGACATATAAAGATACTCTGTGAGCTGCAAATCTCTGCAAATTGCTGGACGGTGAGGGTCATTCTGCTGTTAGCCTCACAAACACAGGGTGAGGACATCAAGATTTGCAAAGAGGTTTCGGGATCACAGCGCTTAGATTCATCCTCGGTCCTTGACTCAACTGTACTGCTCATGTCATGCTATTTTTGAATGTAAGTGCCCTAATCTTGGTTACGAGAGTGCCTATTAACTTTCACAACCAGAAGAAAAACATTTCTTTGGACTTCCTGAGAAACAGTTTTGCACATATGAGCACTAGATTGATCAGATTTGCTGAAAACAGCATTAGAAATCGCTTTCCTGAATGCTTTGGTCCCTTCACAAACTCCAAAAGGAGCATAATGGGCTATTGGGGAGGTGGTAGCACAGTGGTATTATCACTGGACTTGTAATTCAGAGACCTAGGATAATGCTCTGGGGACGAAGGTTCAAATCCCACAAGGGCATTTGGTGAAATTTGAATTCAATGACATTCTGGAATTTAAAGTCTAATGTCATGGGATTGTCCCTTTAAGAAATGTTTTTGTCTCATCACATGGCTTCAGTGATGTCATTGTGTCGGTGGAGCTGGGCTGTGGCTCTGTGGGTTTTACTTTTGCTTTAAGTTTGGACTGGTTTGAACGGCACAGGTTGAAAGAAGTGTCTCTCTAGCTTCATTTTAAAAGCTGTTTCCAGTCTACTTGATAACTTAAACGGATGATCCCTGGAATGGCGGGTCTAACATATGATGAATGGCTGAGGATCCTGGGATTGTATTCATTGGAGTTTAGAAGGTTAAGGGGAGATCTAATAGAAACTTACAAGATAATACATGGCTTAGAAAGGGTGGACGCAAAGAAACTGTTTCCGTTAGGCGAGGAGACGAGGACCCGTGGGCACAGCCTTAGAATTAGAGGGGGTAAATTCAGAACAGAAATGCGGAGACATTTCTTCAGCCAGAGAGTGGTGGGCCTGTGGAATTCATTGCTGCGGAGTGCAGTGGAGGCCGGGACGCTAAATGGCTTCAAGGCAGAGATAGATAAATTCTTGATGTCGCGAGGAATTAAGGGCTACGGGGAGAATGCTGGTAGGTGGAGTTGAAATGCCCATCAGCCATGATTGAATGGCGGAGTGGACTCGATGGGCCGAATGGCCTTACTTCCACTCCTATGTCTTATGGTCTTATGGTCTTAAAAGAGATAATTGCTTTCTGGAAATAATTCAAATCTGCTGTTTGGAAAGGGGAACAGAGTATCAATAACAAGTCTTATACCAGTAAGAATTCTGTGTGCTGGGCCACACCTTTGAAAAGGGGTTTCTGGTTTTACTTGTATTTTGTTATTGAATTGGAACAGTTAAGGAGGAATTCGTTAAGGGTTATACATGGATTACTTGTAGGTGTGTGGGTCTTTATGGTTACAGCTGATAAAAATTCTTACTGAATGTGTTCATACAAATGTTAACTAAATTTGTAGCATAAAGCTTTTTTTTTATTAACAGTTCTTAAGGCCTCTGTTGAATAACACCTGAAAGGCAGGCCCTTGTGTTCATTGTAATCAAAATCAATAAACAGTTGTATGTCAGGTGAACTCCACAATAAACTTTGGAGTTTTCTAAACCTTGGCCAATAACACTATTGACGACCATGAAACCATTGACGATTGTCATTAAAACAGGCACAAATGAAAGTTGTCACAGAAAGATTGCCATTTTACAAATTAAGGACACTTACTGATAAGACTTATGTTCCTGCAATGCTAAATAAACAGGGTGAGAACGATTGAGGCGAAGGTGCCACTCGGCAATGAGAGTTCTCTTAATTTATGTAATCCCACTTTTCCTTTCTGCCTCCTTCTTATCTCTCCATATCAGACCTTTCTTTTCCTCGATTTCTGCTTCTAATTTCATTCTGATTCACCCTATTTCCCTCTGCATCAGTCACCCATTTTTATGTTTCAGCAAACTGGTTAAGCAAGTATTCTGTCCCGTCATTTACCAAGGTCCCCATTAACCTCCCAAATCCAGCAATTTACACCGCAAAAATAATTGGAGCTGAAGGGGGGTGGGTAATAAGAAGCAATGTATGGCGCATGCTTTCAGGTATCTAATTGGACAAATTTGGATCCAGTATATCCTTACGTTATGTGGATCAATTTGCCTGGATACAACTTGCTGAGCTGGCTGTTTTCACGCTCAAACAACTAATTGGAGGTGTCCACCATTCTGTGGAAAGCTGTACCTACACCTGAAGGACTCCTGCGGTTCAATAAAGCAACTCACCACCACCTTCTGAAGGGCAACTAGGGATGGGCAATAAATGTTGGCCTAACTAGCGATGCCCACATCCCATAACTGAATTTTAAAAAACAACAATCTTTTGACCTCATACCGGGATTCCATCTCTGGCAAGTATGATCAGTCAAACCTTCATGGGAACCCAGATGGACTCTCCGAACCAAATAGTTTGTTGATAAGCAGTTCACGTGGAAATATTTCCTCCTTAAAGAAAGTAGATAACACTCCTGTAACTGCAGGACAGGTGAAGCACACCAGAAGTGATCCAGTCCTGACAGAGGTTATGGTACTTCGAGGCAAGGCTTCAGGAGAAAACCCTGAGTTAACACCTTATTCCCAAGACTTGAGTTATCCGTACATGCAGATTGCCTCCTGCAGGGAATGCGATTCACATTCTACCATTAGTAAGAAAGCATAAATCAATTACGCAAAGGCCACCGTGGTATGGTAAGGATGACGGAGATGATGAGGCGCTATTCTTGGTGGCTGGGGCTAGATGTTGAAATCAAGGAGAAGGAGGGAATATGTTCTCAGTCATTCTCGTGTTTGAGTTCAATCTTTAAATCCCACCCCACTGGTCCCATCATTCATCACAGCCCCAGAAGCTTCATTGTCTTCACTATCAGCTTGTAACTTACAGTAATTTTGGAGGAAGTAACAATTTGTTTTGGTTGAAGGGTGCAGGAAAATGTCTAACTCACTGTGCATGCCATGTGATGCCCTGATCCAGAAAATTCTGAAGCATTACTTTTCTGGTTTCCAACTCAATACTTAATGGAATTGATTCTATTCCAACGAAAGGATCTTGATATCTGAAGAATTGCTTCAGGAAAACTGACAGTAAAAAAAAAAAAAATTTCAGTTAGTTCCGGTGCATCGTTCAAGCAAATGCTTATGACCTCGTCCTCTCATACCAACAGACAACAAAGCTGTGCACTGATGTATTTGAAGCTCACGATTGTCGTAAATTTGATCATGACCTTTTGTATTGTGTCTTTACTGTATGGAAATAAATAGAATAAATCTTGCAGGCTCATTAACGCGTGGTTAGAGTTTAATGCTGCATTTTGCCTATTCAAGATCAGAAGTAGGGCATGCAGCCCCTCAAACCTGTTCTGCCATTCTGTTAGATTCTGGCTAATCGTAAACCAGAACACAATATCTTGTGTTTAAATTTTTATTAAATACACTTTTTTCCCCCACACATTGCTTTCTTCAACTTAAGCGACATCAGCAAAAGGTGGTGTGATTTAATTTGTCCATTTCACCTTCTTTGCTTTGCTTTATCAAACCTCAGGAGATGAGGGCACAGTGGTAATGTCGCTGTCCTGGTAATCCTGCTGCTCTGGCGACATGAGTTCAAATCCCACCTCGGCAGCAGGTGGAATTTAAATTCAATAAATCAAATCTGGAATTGAAAAGCTACTCTCAGTAATGGTGACCATGAAACTATTATTGACGGTTGCAAAAACCCATCGGGCTCACTAAAGCCCTTTAGGGAAGGAAATCTGCCGTCCTTATCTGGTTTGGCCCAGCTGTGATTTCAGGCCCACAGCTATGCAGTTAACTATTAACTGCCCTCCGAATTGGCCGAGCAAGCCACTCAGTTCAAGGGCAATTTGGGATGGGCAATGCATGCTGGCTTTGTCAATGATGCCCACATTCTTTCGAGCTACAATTTATTCGACACAGACTTAATTTACACTCTTTCCGTTGAAGCTCCATCTCTGATGACAGTTCTCTCCATGATATTCAACGTTACTCCGACTACTGCTCTCACCACATCCTGAGATCTACAGTCAATGTCCTCTGCTGGCACTTCATTTTGTCTTCCACCATTATCCCTTTTCTCATTTAATCTCTCCTACCTTTCACCTTATCATAGGCATTTCATTGAAGTCTTTCATCACCCCCCCTCTTTCCCTGCCTCTTACTTAGAATCTCTTTCATTACTAACTTTTTCCTGCTTCTGACAAAAGGGACGGCACAGTGGCGCAGTGGCCAGCACTGCTGCCTCACAGCGCCAGGGACCCGGGCACGATTCTGACCTCGGGTGACTGTCTGTGTGGAGTTTGTACTTTCACCCCGTGTCTGCGTGGGTTTCCTCCGGTTGGTCCAGTTTCCTCCCACAGGAAGGGCACAGTGGAAATGTTCAAACATGTGAAGGTTAGGTGAATTGACCATGCTATTCAAGAATAGGGTGGGGGATTGAGCTGAGCTCAGGGTGGACTTTCAAAGGGTCGGTGTAGACTCGGTGGGCCGAATGGCCCTCTTCTGCACTGAAAGGACTCTATGGTTCCATGATTATTGACCTGAAACATTGGACTGGGTTTTTGTTCCCAGCATGCCAGCTAAATACAGTGCCATTGACCGACATACTGGTTCCCTAGTTCCACCCGGTCTCCAGGCCGTTTCTGTAGTGGGTGGCCAATCAGACTCATCAACAGTTGCTTATTGATTGATTGATATTTATTGTCACATGTACCAAAGTACAGTGAAAAGTATTTTTCTGCGGCCAAGGGAAAGTACAAAGCTAGCACTGGGGCTTCACAGCGCCAGGGTCCCAGGTTCGATTCCCCGCTGGGTCACTGTCTGTGCGGAGTCTGCACGTTCTCCCCGTGTCTGCGTGGGTTTCCTCCGGGTGCTCCGGTTTCCTCCCACAGTCCAAAGACGTGCAGGTTAGGTAGATTGGCCATGCTAAATTGCCCTTAGTGTCCAAAAAGGTTAGAAGGGGTTATTGGATTACGGGGATATGGTGGAAGTGAGGGATTAAGTAGATCAGTGCAGACTTGATAGGCCGAAGGACCTCCTGCTGGACTGTATGTTCTATGTATACAGTACATACATAGCAGCCAAAAGAATAATTGACAGAGTACATTTACAGTGGTGCATCAACAAATAGTGATTGGTTACAGTATGGAACAAGGCCAAACAAGAACAGCATAGGGTGTCATGAATAGTGTTCTTACAGGGAACAGATCAGTCCAAGGGAAAGACATTGAGTAGCGATGGGGAAGAAGCTGTTCCTTTGTTTGGTTGTGCGGATCTTCAGACTTCTGTATCTTCTGCCTGATGGAAGGGTCTGGAAGAAGGCAGTGCCTGGCTGTGAGGGGTCTCTGACAATGCTGTCTGCCTTCCTGAGGCAGCGGGAGGTGTATACAGAATCAATGGAAGGGTGGCAAGCTTGTGTGATACGTTGGGCTGAGTTCACCACACTCTGCAGTTTCTTGCGATCTTGGGCTGAGCAGTTGCCATACCAAGCTGTAATGCAGCCGGATAGGATGCTCTCTATGGCACATCTGTAGAAGTTTGTGAGTGTTGATGCAGACATGCCCAAATTTCCTTAACTTCCGTAGGAAGTAGTGACGTTGTTGGGCTTTCTTCAATGTTGCATCAACGTGAGTGAACCAGGACAGACTGTTGGTGATAGTGGCCCCCAGGAACTTAAATCGATCGACCATTGCTACCATCGAGCCATTTATGTAGACTGGGGGGGGGGGGGGGGGGGGGGGTGTTGTGCTACGCTTCCTGAAGTCGATGATCAGTTCCTTGGTCTTTCCAGCATTTAGAGAGAAATTGTTTTCAGTACATCAAGCAACCAAGTGATCTATCTCCCTTCTGCAGTCTGATTCGCCGTTGAGATATGACCCACCACAGTCGTATCATCTGCAAACGTATAGATTGAATAGGAGTTCAATCTCGCCACAGAGTTGTGTGTCTATAGGGAGTAGAGTAGAGGACTGAGCACACATCCTTGCGGAGCCCCGGTGTTGAGGACTATTGTGGAGGAGGTGCTGTTACCTATCCTAACAGATTGCGGTCTGTTAGTGAGGAAGTCAAGGATCCAGCTGCACAGGGAGGGGTCAAGTCCAGGGTGCACAGTTTGGTTATTAGTCTTGTTGGGATAATGGTGTTGAAGGCGGAGCTGTAGTCTGTGAACAGCTGTCTGACTTAAGTGTCCTTGTTGTCGAGATGTTCTAGAGTTGATTGTAGGGCCAGAGAGATAGCATCTGCTGTGGATCGGTTGCTGCGGTAGGCGAACAGCAATGGATCGAGACCATCTAGGAGGCTGGCGTTGATCCGTCTCATGACTAGCCACTCAAAGCATTTCATGATAACAGACTTCAGGGTCACCAGTCAGTAGTCATTGAGGCACGCTACCTTGTTCTTCTTTGGTACTGGTATTATGGTGGTCTTCTTGAAGCAGGTAGGGACCTCGGAGCGGAGAAGTGAAGTGTTGATGATATCTGCGAATACGCTCGCCAACTAGTCAGCGCAGGTTCTGTGTGCTCGCCCAGGGGCCCCGTCGGGGCCCATCGCTTTCCGTGGGTTTACTTTCAAGAAGGCAGCTCTTACCTCTGAGGCTTGAATAGTGGGTATGGGTGTGTCCAGGCTGTTGGGGCAGGACGCACTGATGTATTGGCTGACTGTTCAAAGCGGGCATAGAATTTGTTCAGTTCATCAGGGAGGGATGCTCCAGCCCAGAGATCCTGGCCTTGCTTTATAGCCTGTGATCTCATGTAAGCCGTGCCATAGACGTTTTGGGTTTGTGTAGTTGGCCTGGGGCTCTACTTTGATCCGGTGTCTGAAGGCCAACTAAGTGTTGCCTTTTTACCCTTTATGTGAACCACAAGCTGTTTCTTATATTGACCAAATGACCACACAACCAGTGTGTTAGCTCAAAACACAGTTTATTAATAAAATGAAATGAAATGAAAATCGCTTATTGTCACGAGTAGGCTTCAAATGAAGTTATTGTGAAAAGCCCCTAGTCGCCACATTCCGTCGCCTGTTCGGGGAGGCTGGTACGGGAATGGAACCGTGCTGCTGGCCTGCCTTGGTCTGCTTTAAAAGCCAGCTATTTAGCCCTGTGCTAAACAGTAATAACACAAGACTTGTATCTCTAGGCAATAATACACGCGTCTCCGTGTGCTCATGCTGCTGTTTTTACATAAAGAACTTATCTACAACACAAAATCTACAAACTTAAACAGCAGCACCACATTCTTCCTTCTTATCACATTTCATCAGTACAGAGGCACAAAGGGTCCAATTAGCAGTGGTTATAACAGTTTTTTTTAATAAGTTGTACATTCTTAATTGAGCTCTATTGGATTCCAAAGAGGGGAGTTCAAACTTTGTATGTAGGGGGCTGGGAGGCTTTTGCCTTCCATTTATGGAGTTTGAATGTGAGGACTACACTATAGATTACTGTAATCAGGAGGAGGGTCTCTGTTATATATGAGAGTGGGTTCCATTTTGCAATGCCTTCCCACCAGGTGGGGGTTTCGATCTCTATCTCTAACAGTATTTGTGTGGCATCCTGACTGGAGGTGGTCTGAGGGGTGGTGTCACTCGGGGCTGGCTTAGGTCCTACTCTAATTGTGTCTATTACCAAGTTACCTTTTGTGGGTGTCCCCGGGCAATTGTGTCTAATTCCGAACGTATTCATCCAAATTCGGGGCACCCTTCATTAGTAAGTTCCCATCAATCTTCTGTTCCGGTTGTGCTAATGTAACGTTCTGGTGGGGACCCGTTGGGCTTTCTGTAAATTGTCTGTTGGTTATTGCACCCAAATATGATGCTTGTGTTCTTACGCACCCATAGGGTGCCACTCTCACATTCCCCTGCATCTGGGGGACAGTACCACAGACCACCGGGCTGTGGAAAGTCTTGGGTATCTTGTGCTTGGTGTTCGATAAGTGCGGCAATTATCCAGACAAAGATCATGGGTGCTGGATTCATCCTGCAGTGTCTGGTTTCTGGGCAATCCTAGGGAATCAAGCACAGTTGAGCTCACTGGGCTAAATCGCTGGCTTTTAAAGCAGACCAAGCAGGCCAGCAGCACGGTTTGATTCCTGTACTAGCCTCCCCGGACAGGTGCCGGAATGTGGTGACTAGGGGACTTTTCACAGTAACTTCATTGAAGCCTACTCGTGACAATAAGCAATTTTCATTTCATTTCATTTCATTTTTCACAGTGTCCTGTCAGTATCGTTGGTCAATATCTGTGTCTCTTTCTTAGTTCCAATTTCCCTTTATGATTGTCACCATGTGTGACTCCCCCATTTTGTTTTAAAACAAAATTTGGAGAGCTACTAATCCAAGTGTGTTGGGCAGCACGGTAGCATAGTGGTTAGCATAGATGCCAGAAGTGACCAGTGTGTGATCCAGCTTTAGCTAAGGCCTCGGCTTTGCGATTCCCGGGGGGGGAGGTGCGGTGATGGCTCTTTACTTTAATGATGCCGTATTTCCGGCCGGTGGCTTTTTTAAGAATGTGTTTCAGGAGAGGGGTGGAGGATAGGGGTTTTCCATTGGCGGATACAAAACCTCGAGATTCGCATAGGGGAAGGAATTCTGTTCGACTGTTGCAAATATACAAGGTGTTTGAATGTATGTCCACAGGCATTGGAAAGGAGTCTGGGTGATCAATTACATAAACTATGGCTGCCAGTTCGGCTGCCTGCAAACCAAGTGTCCGGATAATTCTTAAAGGTAACGCTTCTAGTGGGCGTCCCTGTGAGTCCTCCATGTAAATCCTGCATGCTGTGATTCTTACTCCATCCACAACAATGAAGGAGCCATCTACATAGATCTTTTCTGTGTCCCCTGTGCCTTGGGAACTTTGTGTCTCACCGTTTACATGTGGTTGTGACGATTTGGGAACAAAGGGTACTGTGGGGTGGGTGGCTGCAATTATCTGGCATTCGTGTGGGGTCCCTACATATTGTAAATTATCTGCTAAGAACGTGTGGGTCTTGGTGCCTTTCACAGAAATATCCCTGTCTTGTAATAAGAGTGTCCAGTGAGCTGCTCTGATCTGGCTAACTGAACCATCCTTTAGTTTGCCGTCTAACAACAGTTGGATGGGGGTGTTCTCGGTTAATATCATGACTGGGTTGAGGTCTGTAATGTCGGCAAAGTACTGGACTGCCCAGAAGACTGTTAGCAAGTGTTGTTAACTTGCAGAAAATCCTTGTTCTATGGGGTCCAAAACTCTAGAGGCATAGGCTACCGGTCCTAATCGGTCATGGCATTCCTGCTGAGAGGGTTCGGTCGGTGTTTGCTACCTCTATGACAGAGGGCAAGTCGGAGTCTGGGACTTGTAAAGTGGGAGCTGTACCAAGGGCGAGTTTTAAATCATCTATGGGGTCTGTGTGCTGGGGAAGCCAATTCCATGGGTTGTTCTTTTTCAGAAGCTCTGAGAGCGGGGGGCCTTGGTGGCAGAACTATCTGTATAATTTCTGCAGTAATCCACTCAACCTAGAAATGAGCGGAGTGCACTTACATTACGGGACAGGAGCAATTTCACAATGGAGTCAATTCGTTTTTGTTCAGCTTCACGTTTGCCGTGGGTAATAGTGGTGCCTAAATAAAGTACCTTTTCCCTCAATATCTGTGCTTTTTTGGGGTTTACCTTACATCCGATGGATTGGAGCAGGGTTAGTAATTTGGCCAATAGAGCCACGTGCTCTTCCCTGGTATCAGTTTGCAGGAGCAGGTCATCTACATACTGAATTAGGCATTCGGGGCGGGAGAAGTTGGAAAGACCAGCAGCTTGCTGTCTGTGGAAAATGGAGGGGGAATTTTGGAAGCCTTGGGGGAGACACATCCACGTGTACTGTTGTCCTTGAAAAGTGAATACGAATTTATACTGGCAAGCCCGATCTAGGGGGGTGGACCAAAAACCATTGCTGTCATCCAGCACGGTGAAATACTTTGCTTGAACTCCCTGCTTAAGCATGGTTGCGGGACTCGTGGCAATGATGGGGGCTGTTAAAGGGGTAACTTTGTTTAGTTTGCGGTAGTCAATGGTGAGTCGCCATGAACCGTCTGGTTTCTTTACTGACCAAATCGGGGCATTATTAGTGGAAGCTATGGGTCGAATAACTCCTAGTTTTAACAGACTGTTAATTACCTGTTAAAGGGGTAACTTTGTTTAGTTTGCGGTAGTCAATGGTGAGTCGCCATGAACCGTCTGGTTTCTTTGCGGACCAAATCGGGGCATTATTAGTGGAAGCTATGGGTCGAATAACTCCTAGTTTTAACAGACTGTTAATTACCTTTAAAATTTCGGCCTCAGCCTGCTATGGAAATCCACACTGCTTCTGTGGTTTGAGGTCAGGACCTGAGATCATAATCGTACCTAGAATGTGCCCGGAGTCGTGCTTGTGTTGGGCAAACACACCTTTGTGTGTGGCTAATACCCGTCTAATGGTGTCGTCTGTGCTAATTGCCGAAAGGTTAAACCAATAGTCCCCTACTGAGCAAATCCTGTTTGCATAATCTCCTACTGAGAGCGTGGCGGGGGCTCTAGCTGTCTTGGACATTCGCCAGACACACTTGTTTATGGGGCCGAAGGAGAGGTTATGGGAGTCTATGCCTAGGATCTTTTCTGCAGTCGGGGGTAGGTCGACGAGAACAACGGGGTGGGTCGTGGCTACGTTTCCTATTTGGACGGGTATAGGGGCTGTGATATATCCCTCTTGCATGTGGCCTGTGAATCCACTGAGTGTGATGGTATCTGTGGTGGGCCAGGGTGATTTTTGGAATAGGTTTGCTGAGTTTAGTGTGGTTCGGGATCCTCCTATGTCCCAAAGAAAATCAACTGCTTGTCCCCAGACTGTGCCTGTGACTACCGGTCTTCCGACGTTGTCCCAGCACGTGTCACAGATCCATGTTGGAGACTCTGGACACCGTCAATCTAGCGAGTTATAAGCGTTTCTGTTATGCATGGAGCGAGCGTTGCCTTCTAGCTGTCACGACTGGTGATCGTGGTCTGGCCTATTGTTTCTGGGTGGGGGGGGGGGGGGGGGAGTTGGGCTGTTGGGGTCGTTGGTGGTGTGGGGGATTTTGTCTGCAATCGTGGGTGAAATGGCCTCCTTGTCCAGAATTGTAACATGAACCTCGTGGTGCATGGACTGGGGACTTGTGCTCTTGGGTACTGTTCTCGGGAGAAATGTTCCCCTCTTCTGCCCCCATTTATCCATGCTGGTTCCTGGCTAGTTCTGACTGGGTACGTTGTGGCTTCTAATCCGTTCTGGTCCATCTGATCCTGAAGTGATTGTTCCCATGCCCTGGAAAGGTGTCTAAGTACCCAAATCTCATTATGTGTGGTACCTGCCGAGTCATAATTTGCACAAGCCTTTTTACCTGCTTCCGTGGCATGCAAAACTAAGGTACAGGACCATTTTCCGTGGTTTCTTCCTCATCTCGGTGAGTGCGGTTTAAATTTCCGTATGCTCTCTTGAAATGTATCCAGAAGCGACTGGCAAAGGCGGTCGGATGTTCCCCTTTCCTTTGTCTGCATTTGTTCAAACCCTCTACCGGATCCCATTTGTTGTATCCGACAGCATCTAATATTGCGGCCTTCATTTCCCCTTGGGTTCCTCCTCCTATGTTTTGGGGTTCTTGCAAAGCTGATCGTACCGACTGGCAGAGACTCATTACAATCAATGTTATTTCCTCCCTCTCATCTAATCCGTACATGACCTTTTGCTGGCGCACCTCCTCGAAGAAGCTATGCGGGTCTGCGGTGGACTGAAATGGAGTAATTTTACCGCAAGCGTCCCTTAACTGGATTATCGAAAGTGGGTTGGTGTAGGTGACCTCTGGACCTGCTTGATCTCTAATCCTTCTCTCTGTGGTTATCAGATTCATGGGTGTCGGGGCAGCTGTGGGGTTTGGTGCGACCCATGCAGCCGGTGCTTTTCTTTTCGGGATGCGTGGCGGCTGCTTTTGACTTTCTGTTCCTTTAATTTGCGCGCTTTCAGTTAACTATTCCCAATCTGCCATCTCTTCCTCATCTGTCTCGTCTGTCCCGAAGGTACACATAAAACCTTTCTGAACTGAAAGTAACGACTGGAACTTATCTATCTTCCGCTGGCATTTAACGTGGTGAACGGTGCTCTGCCTTTGTTCTTTAGTGGACTGGTGGAGCGCTCTTAAAGCTGCCTGTAAATCGGCGCATTTCTTTGTTACTTGGGTGACCTGGTGTTCAGTCTCCTCTCTTACCAAGACTGCGTGCTGTGTGTCTTGATAGGCCTTGTCGTACTGGGTCCGGAAGCTGCTGAGGTGTACTATTCAAGACTGGTGGGCGCGTTTAACTTTGGCGATTTCCCTGTCTTTGACGGCTAACCTCTCCCGGAGTTCCTCAATAATGTTCTCACCTTCTTTACTGTTTCCCTCATTCTCTTCCTCCTTCTCTAATAACTATCTGCGGAGCGTCTTGACGACCTCCTCGGTGCCTCGCAACTGTGCCAAGCAGCACACTATTGCCATTGGCTTCCTGAACTTTGCTGCGTTTTTCTTATATATCTCACAAAGATTCTCCCACCAGTCTGTCCTATCTTTCCTGGACCTGTCTCGGTGTTTTCACAAAAATTCAACCAAAGGGGCAATCCTTTCCACTTTAAATACTTTCTCAACACATCCTCCCATATGGGGCACTGCTCTGATTTATCAACTACTCTAACCTCGGATTGCTGCTGTGGGTTCATCAACTTCTCTATCATCTGTGCTGCCATCTCTTTTCTACTTAAAATTTGGAACAGGGAGGAATAAGGAGTCGATCGAACAATGGGTATGGCTTACGGGTATATTCCAGTTCACAATCCCTCTAGAATTGCATGAAAGTCTGACGAGTTTACGTTACCCTTCCCTGTTAGGTACACATGCGGTGAGTGCACACTTCCGAAATTTGGTTATTTGGTCGTTATGAAACTTACTCTTGTGGTTCGTTTTTCTTTTCTCCAATTTAATTCAAAGTTGTGGGATCCCTCGGAGTAACAGAGTCACTTCTAATTGAGATTGCACCAGAGTCACCAATAAATGTTGCCTTTTTACCCTTTAGGTGAACCACAAGCTGTTTCTTATATTGACCAAATGACCACACAAGTATGTTAGCTCAAAACACAGTTTATTAATAACACAAGACTTGTACCTCTATGCAATAATACACGCGGCTCTGTACTAAACTATACCTAACAACTAAGATGACCTTTACTTAACTTTGAATGACTGGCACTGTGCGAGATAAGGCCTTTATCGGGGTCCACGTGGTCAGTTGGAAGTCTTCAGGTTCATCTCGGCTGGGCTCGTCCTTCAGGTAGCGATCGCGGGTCCTTGAACTTGGCTAGTTGATATGCTGCAATTGGTTGCACACAGGCCAGTCCAAAAGAGACCAATCTTTAGTGTACAGGGCTTTTTTATCCTGTGTCTCTTTCGTGCCCTTTTGGCCGGTCCTTACTCCAGGTCCAATGGATCGAAAGGGTTTTTGATCACCTTCATCGATCTTAGCCAATTAGGGGCGGATACCTCGATGGCTGGCCAGGTCCCAGCTATCATTGTCCCAGGCACAGAGGCCTTTAGAAATAAGGAGGCGGGGGGGGGGGGGGGGGGGGGGGGGGCAGTTAGTCTGCTATCATTGACGGTCCTTAATGCGAATGCTATTGTCTTGGGGAAAATGGTAATTGATTCTCAAAGGATGCAAGTTTCAGACAAGTCTGGTTTCTTTGCACAATACACAGAGGCTGTGTACCTGTCTGTGTCCCAAATTGACCACAATTCCTATGGTCCTTTGCAGGTGGCCATTTTACATGGCTGCATAAGCAAGCTGACTTGAATTGTCCAATCACCCTCCATGTTCCCACCGGTGGTAGGGGGCAGTTTAAGTGCCAAAGAGGAGGGAACTCAGGGTTAGGCTTAGGCTAGCCAAAATTCCAGGCAAGGGTATTGGCCCTCCCTCCTTGCCTGAGTGCAGGATACACAGACAGCTCTGTGGTGGGGTTTCCTGACTCCACCAGGCCCCAAACTAGTGGCCCAGCTGCTGAATCTATTTTTCAATTAATGATTTGAAATGTTAGAGTGGGAGAACCTCCACCTTGAAGCACCCTCTCCCCTACTTATGTTCTATTGCAGTCTGCTGCTCGATTCAAGTTGGAAATCCTCTGAATGGTCCTCCAGCTTTGAAAACCCATCCACTGACCTTAAATGGTCAGTGAGCTTGCCCTCTGACCTGTGGTGAACGTATTGTATTAACCATTCACCATGTATGTCACTGTATCACGCTGTTGCTCATGTGGGCTCCACCAATGAACCATTGAACGATAGTACATGGAATGTATCATGTTGGTGCCCTTGTGGGCTCCGCCCCTGGCTCCGCCCCTTAAGGGGCGGCTGTCGCTAGCAGAGCAGTCGCAGGCAGGCACTGTTCTAGTCAATTAAAACCACAGTTTACATCCACTCTGTTTCGTGTGAAGTGAGGGTTGCATCATGACCTTTGACCTGGAAATAGTCCCAGCCTCTTTTGCTTGACCCCCGGAAGGAAGATCGAGCTCAGTAACTCTGCTTTTCACTCCACAAATACTGCCTGATAACCGAGTATTTCATCTTTCGCATTTGATGTTTTTATTTTCCATTTCCATGTGCAGCATTTTGCTTTTATGGTGATCTCAATCTTAAAAAAATTCAATTGAAATTGCATCTGTAGGCTTTTAGAGGAGTGAATTCTAAGTTTACACTATCCTTCCTGATTTAATATCTAAATGGGTTATTTCTAATTGAAAGATTATGACCTCTTATAATTCTCCCATCAGATGAGATAGTTTTCCTGTGTCTGTCCCATTGAATCCATTTATTGTGTGGAGAAACCTTGATTGGGCTACACTTCGACCTTCCAAGCACAAGGAAAATACAAGAACAGCAATCGTAATTAAACCCTGGCTTAATTCTGTGTCCCTTCTGTGTCTCCTCCAAGGTCAATATAACATTCGCGCGATTTTTGGGTCCAAAACTGAATGCAGTACTCCAGCTGGAGTGTGGACAAGGTTCTGTAAAATTGAAGCATTGCTTCGCCACTTTTGAATTCCAAGCTTCTGGAGATAGTAACTCATTCCAACAGCATTTTAAAAATAAATCAGCCAACAACTTGAGTAAAGTGTAACTTTTGCACCAACCGCAGCATGATGCCACCATGAAACACGTTGTCCTCTCAATCCACCGTCAGCCGTCCACTGGACCCGCTCCCTCTGCAACATCCTGGTCCACTCCCCTATTTCCCCCACGTCCTCATCCCCTTCCCATGGCACCGTCACTTGCAATCACCGAAGGTGCAACACCTGCCCCTTTACCTCACACCTTCCCATCCAAGTCCCAAAACACCCCTTTCAGGTGAAGCAACATTTCACTTGCGCACCCTTCAATTTGGTTCCTGCATTCATTGATCCCAATGCAGAGCCCTCTACGCTGGGGAGACTAAATGCTGGGTGAACACTTTGCAGAACACCTTTGTTCAGTCCATAAGCATGACCATCACCTTCCAGTCCCTTGCTCTTTCAACTCAGCATCTTATTCTCATGCTTTACGTGCCTGTCCTTGGCCTGCTGAAATGCTCCATTGAAGCCTAATGCAACCTGAAGGAGCAGCACCTCATCTTCTGGCTAAGCGTGCGACAGGACTCAACACTGAGTCCGGCAACTTTCCACTGTGACTGATCTCCTCCATCTTGACCATATTTACAGATTTCTAACTTATTAATATATCCAAAACATTGTTTTTCCCAATGCAATCAATCACTCCCCCTACCCACCTGGGCCATCTGTCACTTGCTCTTAAGTTTTGCTGCGACTGAGCACTGACCTTGAAAACATTCTGATATCTTACCTTTATACCATGATTAGCACCTTCTCCTGCCATTCACGCTTCCTCTGTATCGTGACCTGCACATCTTTGTTGCAATCTTTCCTAGCTCCCACTAGCTACTGAAATTCTACTCTCTCCCAGTTGCTAAACCCCCTCTTGTGCAATGTATAACCCAACAGACTTCTATCTCACTTTAGCTCTGAGGAAGAGTCATACGGACCTGAAACGTTAACTTATTTCCTCTCTCCGCAGATGTTGCCAGACCTGCTGAGTTCCTCCAGCATTTTCCATTTTGGGCGTGTAACGTTGGTTGAATGCAGACATGCAAAGAAATGAATGTTGGTGTGAATTACATATCCAAACACCGTCAGTTCAGCACTCTGGACTTGCAAAGATGGCTTGATTATCAACGTGACGATCGTTTCATATTTTATTCTCATGTATAAAATGGCACAGCTCAATATAACAGAACAGCATGCAGATGGATTCTATTTAGATAAACTATTTTTCAGTTTAACACGTAGTTCTGAGGATATGCTGATCTATTCACTGTGTATGGATATAACGGACGTTTAGTGCTGACAGGAAGGCCTCCTTGCTGCAAAAGTAGCTGAAGGATAATTTGAGGTTGAGTAATGTGTTCCCATCTGCAATATGCAGTTCATGGCACGATTCAGCAGACGTGCGTTAAAGTCCGCTGAACTGCGCTACAACACCGAGGAACATCGTTCTGTTCAATGGGGAGATTATCTCCACCGAGGATAGATTAGTAAATTTGCAGACGACACAAAGGTTGGTGGAATTGCGGATAGCGATGAGGACTGTCAGAGGATAAGCATGATTTAGATCGTTTGGAGTTGGGCGGATAGATGGCAGATGGAATTTAATCCGGACAAATGTGAGGTAATGCATTTTGGAAGGTCTAATGCAGGTAGGTAATATACAGTGAATGATCGAACCCTCAAGAGTATTGACAGTCAGAGAGATCTAGGTGTACAGATCCGCAGGTCACTGAAAGGGGCAACACAGGTGGAGAAGGTAGTCAAGAAGGCATACGGAATGCTTGCTTTCATTGGCCGGGGCATTGAGTATAAGAATTGGCAAGTCATGTCGCCACACTACCAGAAGGATGTGGAGGCTTTAGAGTGGGGGCAGAAGAGATTACAGGATGTTGCCTTGTATGGAGGGCATTAGCTACGAGGAGAGGTAGAATAAACTTGGTTTGTTCTGACTGGAACGATGAAGGTTGAGGGGCGGCCTGAAAGAGGTCTACAAAATTATGAATGGCATAGACAGAATGGATAGTCAGAGGCTTTTTCCCAGGGTAGAGGGGTCAATTACTAGGGGGAATAGGTTTAAGGTGCGTGGGGCAAGGTTTAAAGGAGATGTACGAGGACATTGTTTTTACACAGAGGGTAGTGGGTGCCTGGAACTCACTCCTGGAGGAGGTGGTGGAAGCAGGGACAATAGTGACATTTAAGGGGCATCTCGACAAATACATGAATAGGATGGGAATAGAGGGATACGGACTCAGAAAGTGTAGAAGATTTTAGTTTAGATGGGCAGTATGGTCGGCACAGGCTTGGAGGGCCAAAGGGTCTGTTCCTGTGCTGCACTTTTCTTTGTTCTTTGTTCTTTGAGGCCACACTTGGATGTATTTCCTGCTGGCAAGCTGCAGAAAAGGCTCCTCGCAGGTCAAGGCAATATTTTGGAAAGCTGCCCTGATCTTCCTCCTCCACCCTCTTTAAGACCCTCCCCGCCCGGTTTTCAACCCGCCCTCAACCCCAACGCTGAGGACGCCCAGGAACCTGGCAGTGCTATTCTGGAACCTGGTCATCCTGACAGTACTAATCGACGCCAGCGTGAACTGTTGCTGGGGAGGCCGATGATTCACGGGAAGCCGGTAGATATGGGGTCACCCTCGTTAATTGTAAGGTAATAGGGCTTAAGTGGTGATAATTGAAGTGGGCCAGTTGCATCGCAAATTGTTTGGTGCCTGGCGCGTTTCTCATTTTTGGCCTGTCCCGCTATTTACTGGCCTTCTTTTGCTCGCATGAGAGCGTAACGAGGCCTGAGAACCGCGCCTGAAGTGTCATTTTGAGCAAGTGTGGAGGGGTGTTTCCCGCTGAAATCCAGACCGATATTCACCCACAATTAGTAATTTTTCTGGAGCTTGGGGAGTGTCGCACCAGCCAAGCCCACACATAGAATTCTTTCTGCAGTGGGGAACTGAATTGGCCAGCCAGAACGGCTTCTCAGAGATCGGGGCACTCTTTTGAAAGGGTGCCCCAGTGTCTAACTGAGCTTGAGGGGCCCCCACCTCCCACACCCACAGACAATGTGATCATCCCTGCAGACATGGGCATCACCCACCCTCCCCAGTCTTGTAGCTGGGCAGTGCCCCTAACACCTTGGTAGTGGCAATACTACGGTGCCAGGTTTGCATTGTCAGGGTGCCCCGGTGCAAGATGGAGGGCCAGGGCACTACATCACCCAGTTCCCGCAGATCCTGGGGCTCCAATGGCCTCCCAGACCCCCAGAGTGGCAATCACACCAGTACTCATTAGTGCCCGGGCAAGGTCTAACTGGTGCAGCCGGTGACTCCCGGGAGCAGGGAGCCTGCGACCTTAATCCGCCCGTGCATATTTAAATGATTCATAATTATCGTTACCTGGATCACGCTCAGTGAGGGAATGATGCAGATCGCACACGGACAATGTCCGTTTTGGGCCTCTCCCACGATGGGAAAGTCACTCCCCAGGTTTTCATGATCAGTACTTTAAACACAGGAATAGTTCAGTAGTTAGGATAGTTTTCCTTGTGCCATATTTCCAGGTCTAGAAAACTCCAGCTGAGACTTAAAGCTAAACAATTGCCATTTTAAAAATAATAAATGTTTCAGATTTGTTCCAGAAATAAGTTATTGACCGAGATAGGCAGTGAAGGACAAGCGGGTAGCATTACAAAAGGCATTATTCACAAGTATGCTACAGATCATCCAGTCTCTAGAGAGTTGAAGACCAGACGTACGCCCCAGGATTTGCTCAGGGGATTCCTCGGAAGCCCTAATACAACGGGTGCCATCCAACAAAATAAAAAGATTCCGTTCTGGATGCGATTAGTGGGGTTGTGTCCGGCATATGTGTCTAATGGCACTCTATTTTTTCACTGCCCACAGGCCTCCGATTGCTTGGGAACCCCTCCCACCAAACCCCCCTCCCACCCAGCCTCCCTCCCCGCCCGTCCCCCCCCCCACCCCTGCCAATCCCTTCCCACCCGGTCATGTCCCCCCCCCCCCCCCCGACCCCTCCACCCCACCCCTCCACCCCACCCTGGTACTCTTCCGCCTGGCCCCGTTTGTGAGGCCCAGTACTGAAGGCCGTCACCTCAGCGAGGCCGGTAGATACCCGGTGGCCGGTAGATACCCGGTGGCCGGTAGATCCGGCAGCAACATGGCTAAGTAGGTTCTTCAACTCACTTCGCCATGCGAAGCCATGGATGACACAGTGGTTAGCACTGTTGCCTCACAGCCCCAGGTCCCAGGTTCGATTCCCGGCTTAGTTCACTGTCTGTGTGGAGTCTGCACCTTCTCCCTGTGGCTGCGTGGGTTTTCTCCCGGTGCTCCGGTTTCCTCCCACAGTCCAAAGATGCGCGGGTTAGGTGGATTGGCCATGCTAAATTACCCTTCATGTCCAAAAAAGGTTAAGTGAGGTTACTGGGTTACAGGGATAGGGTGGAGGCATGAGCTTAAGTAGGGTGCTCTTTCCAAGGGCCGGTGCAGACCCGATGGGCCGAATGGCTTCCTTCTGCACTGTAAATTCTATGATTCAAGTGACATTAAGGATGGACAATGAATGGGGTCAGTGCAGTTGCCCATATCCAATGAATTGCAAAGAAAGACATTTCCCCGCTGCTCAGAACTCTCCAGAATATCCTTCAACTCTGGGTAAGAGTGAGGAATATTGGACAAACTTACTTCCCTATAAATTACCTAGGAAATGTTAGACAAAACAATTCTAGTCTAACACCTGGGTAACTATACAACTGATACTGCAATCACTCACACTGACCCACCTCGCTACCCCATCAACCCTTCAGATTGCACCCATGATTCTGACCCCCCTTGATTCCCCCCCCCCAACTCCCTCTAAAAGCCACCCCTACCCTCACCAGCACCACCCAATCCCCTGAATTCTTCAGGCCTGATATCAGCACCAGCTCACCCCCATAACCCCATGACGATCTCAACCTGACCTGACCTGACTAGCACCCATCACTCGACCAACCCCTGACCATGCCATTCCTCCCACAACATACCCGACTAACTCCAACATACCCCTGTCCACTCGACTGCCCTGAACCCCAACTCACCTACCACCCAACCACCCAACCACCCAACCTCACCATCAATTTCCACTTGTCCCCTCAACTCAGCCCCGACCACCTGTCTCCCTTCACAATCTGAACTCACCCGACCTCACGAACCAGACTTCCCCATGACCCTGAAGTCCCCCCATCGTTTGGCACCATTCATGACCCAATCTCAACACACCTTGAGTCTCTGACTCCCTCCATACCCATTACTTTATGCAGCCTCACCCCTTTACCCATCCTATCCCTTTACCGCCTATTTTATTGACCCGTCCCCCTCACCTACCCCACACAATTACCTTCTCTCTGTAACTTTTCAAATAAGTTTTGGGATATTTAAACATTTATCAGAATATGGCAGCTGGTGCTGTAAAAAGGGGTTGTGGCTTCTGTACAGATTACCTTTGTGCTCTCTCTTAGGTTTCCTGTGTTTACTGAGTCCTGCTCGATTGCCCTGAAAAATCGAAGAAAGCTGAGTGTGCATTTTTTTTGCCCATTAACGGTTAGGAATCGGGGTTGTGACCCTGAACGGAGGATTCGGGCTTCCTAATTCACAAAGAGTGGTTGGCACTGGAGTAGATTGCGAGCACGTGAGGTGAATTAATTCTTCAAGAGGGAGTTGGAAAAGTTTCTGTGAGAATTTTAAAATTTACTCTGTCACGAGACAGGAGATGTGTGTGTCACTCGCAAGGTCAACATTTGTTGCCCAAACCTATTTGCCCTTGAGAAGGACGTGACGAGCCACAGTCTGGAACTGCTGTAGTCCATCTGGTGTAGCTTTACGAGCAGCACGGTTACAAAGGGAGTTCCAGGTTTTTGACTGAGTGGCAGTGTAAGAACAGCGATACTGCCCCAGGTCAGGCTGCTGTATAGCTTGGAGCAGTACTAGCAAGCGGTCATTCCCCTGTATCTCTCGCCCTTGCCCTTCTAGATGATGCAGACCTTGAGTTTGAAGGATGGCTTGACAAGTTGCTGTGATGCATCTTGTTTAGGATACACTTGCTGCCACTAATTGAGATACTAATCAAGTAGGTTGCTTTGCCCTGGATGATGTCCAGCTGGTTTTGGAGTTGCATTCATCTAGGCAGTGGCGAGTATTCCATCACACTGCTGACTTGTGCCTTACAGATGGTAAACAGGCTCTCGGGAGTCAGGAGATTAATTCGTTGCCACGGAATTCCCAGCCTCTGACCTGCTCTTGTAGCCATAGTAGCTATATTGTCAGAGACCCCTCACACCCAGGCTTTGGCCTCTTCCAGACCCTTCCATCAGGCAGAAGATAGAGAAATCTGAAGACCCGCACTTCCACACATAGGAACCGCTTCTTCCCCACAGCTACTAGACTCCTCAACGACTCTCCCTCGGACTGATCTGTTCCCTGTAAGAACACTATTCACGACGCCCTATGCTGCTCTTGTTTGGCCCTTGTTCTGCACTGTAACCAATCACTATTTGTGGATGTATCATTGTCAATATACTTTGTCAATTATTCTTTTGTCTACTACGTACGTACTGTGTACATTCGAAAATGAAAATGAAAATCGCTTATTGTCACGAGTAGGCTTCAATGAAGTTACTGTGAAAAGCCCCTAGTCGCCACATTCCGGCGCCTGTCCGGGGAGGCTGGTACGGGAATTCCCTTCCCTTGGCCGCAGAAAAATATTTTTCACTGTACTTCGGTACATGTAACAATAAATATCAATCAATCTATATGACTGGACCAAATAATTTTCTGCTAAATGGCCATCCCAACCCAGGATGTTGATGATGGGGGAACTCTGTGATGGTCAAACAGTTGAATATGTTTTAGAGAAATACAGCACAGAACAGGCCCTTCGGCCCACGATGTTGTGCCGAACTTTTGTCCTAGGTTAATCATAGAATTTTGGACATTAAGGGCAATTTTTCATGGCCAATCCACCCAACCTGCACATCTTTGGACTGTGGGAGGAAACCGGAGTACCCGGAGGAAACCCACGCACACACGGGGAGGATGTGCAGACTCCACACAGACAGTGACTCAAGTCGAAATCGAACTTGGGACCCTGGAGCTGTGAAGCGATTGTGCTTTCCACAATGCTACCGTGCTGCCCTTAAGAAGAAGTTAATCTACACTCCATTATTCTACCCTAATCCATGTACCTATCCAATAGCCGCTTGAAGGTCCCTAACGTTTCCGACTCAACTACTTCCACAGGCAGTGCATTCCATGCCCCAACTACTCTCTGGGTAAAGAACCTACCTCTGACATCCCTTCTATATCTTCCACCATTTATCTTAAATTTATGTCCCCTTGTAATGGTGTGTTCCACCCGGGGAAAAAGTCTCTGACTGTCTACTCTATCTATTCCCCTGATCATCTTATAAACCTCTATCAAGTCGCCCCTCATCCTTCTCCGTTCTAATGAGAAAAGGCCTAGCACCCTCAACCTTTCCTTGTATGACCTACTCTCCATTCCAGGCAACATCCTGGTAAATCTCCTTTGCACCTTTTCCAAAGCTTCCACATCCTTCCTAAAATGAGGCGACCAGAACTGCACACAGTACTCCAAATGTGGCCTGACCAAGGTTTTGTACAGCTGCATCATCACCTCACGGCTCTTAAATTCAATCCCTCTGCTAATGAACGCTAGCACACCATAGGCCTTCTTCACAGCTCTATCCACTTGAGTGAAAACTTTCAAAGATCTATGAACATAGACCCCAAGATCTCTCTGCTTCTCCACATTGCCAAGAACCCTACCGTTAACCCTGTATTCCACATTCATATTTGTCCTTGCAAAATGGACAACCTCACACTTGTCAGGGTTAAACTCCATCTGCCACTTCTCAGCCCAGCTCTGCATCCTATCTATGTCTCTTTGAAGCCGACAACAGCCCTCCTCACTATCCACAACTCCACCAATCTTCGTATCATCTGCAAATTTACTGACCCACCCTTCAACTCCCTCATCCAAGTCGTTAATGAAAATCACAAACAGCAGAGGACCCAGAACTGATCCCTGCGGTACGCCACTGATAACTGGGCTCCAGGCTGAAGATTTTCCATCCACCACCACACTCTGTCTTCTATCGGTTAGCCAGTTTGTTATCCAACTGGCCAAATTTCCCACTATCCCATGCCTCCTTACTTTCTGTACAAGCCTACAATGGGGAACCTTATTAAATGCCTTACTAAAATCCATGTACACTACATCCACTGCTTTACCTTCATCCACATGCTTGGTCACCTCCTCAAAGAAGTCAATAAGACTTGTAAGGCAAGACCTACCCCTCGCAAATCCGTGCTGACTATCCCTAATCAAGCAGTGTCTTTCCAGATGCTCAGAAATCCTATCCCTCAGTACCCTTTCCATTACTTTACCTACCACCGAAGTAAGACTAACTGGCCTGTAATTCCCAGGGTTATACCTATTCCCTTTTTTGAACAGGGGCACGACATTCGCCACTCTCCAATCCTCTGGTACCACCCCTGTTGACAGCGAGGACGAAAAGATCATTGCCAACGGCTCTGCAATTTCATTTCTTGCTTCCCATAGAATCCTTGGATATATCCCGTCAGGCCCGGGGGACTTGTCTATCCTCAAGTTTTTCAAAACGCGCAACATATCTTCCTTCCTGACAAGTATCCCCTCGAGTTTATCAGTCTGTTTCACACTGTCCTCTCCAACAATATGGCCTCTCTCGTTTGTAAATACTGAAGAAAAATACTTGTTCAAGACCTCTCCTATCTCTTCAGACTCAATACACAATCTCCCGCTACTGTCCTTTATTGGACATATCCTCGCTCTAGTCATTCTCATATTTCTCACATATGTGTAAAAGGCCTTGGGGTTTTCCTTGATCCTACCCGCCAAAGATTTTTCATGTCCTCTCTTAGCTCTCCTAATCCCTTTCTTCAGTTCCCTCCTGGCTATCTTGTGTCCCTCCAGCGCCCTGTCTGAACCTTGTTTCTTCAGCCTTATATAAGTCTCCTTTTTCCTCTTAACAAGACATTCATCCTCTCTTGTCAATCATGGTTCCCTCACTCGACCATCTCTTCCGTGCCTGACAGGGACATACATATCAAAGACATGCAGTACCTGTTCCTTGAACAAGTTCCACATTTCACTTGTGTCCTTCCCTGACTGCCTATGTTCCCAACTTCTGCACTTCAATTCTTGTCTGACAGCATTGTATTTACCCTTCCCCCAATTGTAAACCTTGCCCTGTTGCACGCACCTATCCCTCTCCATAACTAAAGTGAAAGCCACAGAATTGTGGTCACTACCTCCAAAATGCTTCCCCATTAACAAATCTATCACCTGCCCTGGTTCATTACCAAGTACTAAATCCAATCTGGCCTCCCCTCTGGTCGGACAATCTACATACTGTGTTAGAAAAGCTTCCTGGACACACTGCACAAACACTACCCCATCCAAACTATTTGATCTAAAGGGTTTCCACTCAATGTTTGGGAAGTTGAAGTCACCCATGACTACTACCCTGTGACTTCTGCACCTTTCCAAAATCTGTTTCCCAATCTGTTCCTCCACATCTCTGCTGCTATTGGGGGGGCCTATAGAAAACTCCCAACAAGGTGACTGCTCCATTCCTATTTCTGACTTCAACCCATATTACCTCAGTAGGCAGATCCCCCTCGAACTACCTTTCTGCAGCTGTTATACTATCTCTAATTAACAATGCCACCCCCCCCCCCCCCCACCTCTTTTACCATCCTCCCTAATCTTGTTGAAACATCTATAACCAGGGACCTCCAACAACCATTTCTGCCCCTCTTCTATCCAAGTTTCCGTGATGGCCACCACATCGTAGTCCCAAGTACCGATCCATGCCTTAAGTTCACCCACCTTATTCCTGATGCTTCTTGCATTAAAGTATACACATTTCAACCCATCTCCTTGCCTGCAAGTACTCTCCTTTGTCAGTGTTACCTTCCCCACTGCATCACTACTTGCTTTGGCGTCCTGAATATCGGCTTCCTTAGTTGCTGGACTACAAATCCGGTTCCCATTCCCCTGCCAAATTAGTTTAAACCCTCCCGAAGAGTACTAGAAAACCTCCCCCCCAGGATATTGGTGCACCTCTGGTTCAGATGCAACCCGTCCTGCTTGTACAGGTTCCACCTTCCCCAGAATGTGCTCCAATTATCCAAATACCTGAAGCCCTCCCTCCTACACCATTCCTGCAGCCACGTGTTCAACTGCACTCTCTCCCTATTCTTAGCCTCGCTATCACGTGGCACCGGCAACAAACCAGAGATGACAACTCTGTCTGTCCTGGGCTTTAACTTCCAGCCTAACTCCCTAAACGTGTTTATTACCTCCACACCCTTTTTCCTACCTACGTCGTTGGTACCAATGTGCACCACGACTTCTGGCTGCTCACCCTCCCCTTTTAGGATCCTGAAGACACGATCCGAGACATCCCTGGCCCTGGCACCCGGGAGGCAACATACCTTTCGGGAGTCTCGCTCGCGACCACAGAATCTCCTATCTCTTCCCCTAACCATTGTATCTCCTATTACTATTGCTTTTCTATGCTCCCCCCTTCCCTTCTGAGCCCCAGAGCCAGACTCAGTGCCAGAGACCTGGTCGCTGGGGCCTTCCCCCGGTAGATCATCCCCCCCAACAGCATCCAAAACGGTATACTTGTTTTGAAGGGGAACGGCCACGAGGGATCCCTGCACTGTCTGCCTGTTAGTTTTCTTTCCCCTGACTGTAACCCAGCTACTCTTGTCCAGTACCTTGGGTGTGGCTACCTCCCTGTAACTCTTCTCGGTAACCCCCTCTGCCTCCCGGATGATCCAAAGCTCATCCAGCTCCAGCTCCAGTTCCTTAACACGGTCTCTGAGGAGCTGGAGTTGGGTGCACTTCCTGCAGGTATAGTCAGCGGGGACACCAGTGGTATCCCTCACCACCCACATCCTACAGGAGGAGCATGCAACTGCCCTAGCCTCCATCCCCTCTTCCTTTACAGAATTAGCTGCCCCGTGCACCAACTGGACCTCCGCCCTCCGACTCTGCTTCCAGTCAGCTGTACTCTAAACTCCTGGCTCCCTTCACGCTCTTTGATAAATATAGGAAATGAAATGAAATGAGCAGCTTACTCCCTCCTCACCTAACTCCCTCAGTCACCAAACTCTCACTGTAGCACTCAAATGCAACAAGTTCAGCACTCCCTCAGTCACCAAACTCTCACTGTAGCACTCAAATGCAACAAGCTCAGCACTCCCTCAGTCACCAAACTCTCACTGCAGCACTCAAATGCAACAAGTTCAGCACTCAGTGCAAACAAAGTCTGCACTGTAACTACCTCCTATTTATACTGTGACTCTAGCCTCTGAAAACTGGCCTAATCCAATTAACTAATTAACAAGCTCCAGCTGCAAGTAATTACAAGTAGAATCTTGTTTAAAGCTGATTCAAAATTCATCCTTCTCATAGACCAAACAGAAACTTTTAAGTTAATTAACTAAATAAAAGAAATACTAGACTTTAAATAAAAATGAACCCTTATATTCCCTCAGTCACCAAACTCTCACGGTAGCACTCAAATGCAACAAGCTCAGCACTCAGTGCAAAACACATCTGTTTTGATCCAGATGTCCCTCACAAATGCCAAGGTCTGTTAAATTCTACCTTGATGTCAAGGGCAAACAACTCTCACCTCCTTTCTTGAATTCTGCTCTTTTTTCCGTGTTGGGACTATGGCTGTAATTAGTTCAAGAGCCAAGTGGCCCAAACGGACCTTAAATTGAGCATCAGTAAGCAGGTTATTACTGTGTAAGTGTTGCTTGATAGCACTTCCAGTAACAACTTCCATCACGTTCCTGATGATTGAGGGTTGACGGATGGGTTGGTAATTACCCGTTTCCTTTAATATGTAGACAGGACACACCTGGGCAATTTTGCACATTATCAGGTGGATACCAATGTTGTAACTGTACTGGGACAGCTCAACTGTTTGAAGCACTGTTTTACCTGGAGAACAGACCTTCAGTACTACAGCTGGGAAGTTGTCAGGGAACATTTAATATCGTCTTCATCATTCCCTCATATAATGCGGAATGAATCTAACTGGCATCTGTGATCCTGTGGACCTCAGGAGGAGGCCAAGTTGGATCTTTCATTCAACCCTTCTGACTGAAGATGTTTGCAAATGCTTCTACCTTAACATTTACTCTGTTTCCCTTTTGCATCATTGACGATGGGCAGTACGGTAGTACAGTGGTTGGCACTGTGTCTTCACTGCGCCAGGGTCCCAGGTTCGATTCCTGACTGGGTCACTGACTGTGCAGAGTCTGCACATTCTCCCTGTGTCTGTGTGGGTTTCCTCCGGGTGCTCCGGGTTCTTACCACAAGTTCTAAAAGACGTGCTGTTCGGTAATTTGTACATTCTGAAATTTCCCTCTGTGTACCCGAGCAGGCGCCGGAATGTGGTGACTGGAGGATTTTCACAGTAAACTCATTGCAATGTAAGCCTCCTAGTGACAATAAAGATTATTATTGTGGAATATTTGCAGCAGCAGAAAACAAATGAAGGTTGAGAAGATAAAAAGATCTCCATGCAGTCTAATCTTGAGGAAGCCAGCATTAGCAGAACAATAAGAAGTCTTACAACACCAGGCTAAAGTCCAACAGGTTTGTTTCAAATCACTAGTTTTTGGAGCGGAGCTCCTTCATTAGATGAATGAGCTACACTCCGAAAGCTAGTGATTCAAACCTGTTGAACTTTAACCTGGTGTTGTGAGACTTCTTATTGTGCCCATCCCAGTCTAACGCTAGCATCTACACATCAAAGTAGAACAAGGATTGATTGAACTATGTAAAATACACTGCCCATGGCAGTAACTCTCTCCTAATTCAGTCCTTGTTGGGACAACCAACAACCATGGGCCCTGTTTCGGCTGGATTTTATGGGTAGTCTTTAACGAACTCCAGCTGGGAGGCCATCTACCTGGGAAGCTCATACTCCACATGTCCCATGGGGAGTTGGATAATGGTTTCCCTGTGGTCCTTATGGGGCTCATGGCATGGTCATTACTAGATTCTCTTCAGGGCCGAAGAAGAATTTTGCCATGGTTTAGTCCAATATTGGGAAAGTTGAAGTCTCCCATCACAACAACCCTGTTGTTTTTACTCTTTTCCAAAATCTGTCTACCTATCTGCTCCTCTATCTCCCGCTGGCTGTTGGGAGGCCTGTAGTAAACCCCCAACATTGTGACTGCACCTTTCTTATTCCTGATCTCTCCCCATATAGCCTCACTGCCCTCTGAGGTGTCCTCCTGTAGTACAGATGTGATTTCTCCCTAACCAGTAGCGCAAATCCGCCACCCCTTTTACATCCCCCTCTATCCCGCCTGAAACATCTAAATCCTGGACCGTTTAGCTGCCAATCCTGTCCTTCCCTCAACCAGGTCTCTGTAATGGCAACAACATCATAGTTCCAAGCTCTAAGTTCATCTGCCTTACCCGTAATACTTCTTGCACTAAAACATATGCACTTCAGGCCACCAGACCCCTATGTTCAGCAACACCTCCCTGTCTGCTCTGCCTCAGAGCCATACTGGCCCTATTCCCAAGTTCTCCCTCAATGCTTTCACCTTCTGACCTATTGCTCCAGTGCCCACTCCCCTGCCCCCTCCCGTGTGACACTAGCAAACCTTGCAGCCAGGATATTTATGCCTCTCCAGTTTAGATGCAACCCGTCCTTCTTATACAGGTCACACCTGCCCCGGAAGAGCTCCCAGTGGTCCAGATAATGGAAACCCTCCCTCCTACACCAGCTGTTTAGCCACGTGTTTAGCTGCTCTATCTTCCTATTTCTAGCCTCACTGGCATGTGGCACAGGGAGTAATCCCGAGATTACAACCCTAGAGGTCCTGTCTTTTAACTTTCTGCCTATCTCCCTGAACTCCTGCTGCAGGACCTCATGCCTCTTCCTGCCTATGTCATTAGTACCAATATGTACAATGACCTCTGCCTGTTTGCCCTCCCCCTTCAGGATGCCAGCTACTTGTTCGGAGACATCCTGGAATCTGGCACC
This sequence comes from Scyliorhinus canicula, assembly GCF_902713615.1. Lineage (NCBI taxonomy): Eukaryota > Metazoa > Chordata > Chondrichthyes > Carcharhiniformes > Scyliorhinidae > Scyliorhinus > Scyliorhinus canicula. The sequence goes on from NC_052147.1 coordinate 270,688,200, forward strand.
AGGGAGGCAACATGCCATCCTGGAGTCTCTTTCACGTCCACAGAAGCGCCTATCTGTGCCCCTGACTATAGAGTCCCCTATGACTATTGCTCTTCTGCGCTTTGACCCTCCCTGCTGAACATCAGAGCCAGCCGTGATGCCACGGCTCTGGCTGATGCTGCCTTCCCCTGATAGGCTATCCCCCCCAACAGTATCCAAAGAGGTATACCTGTTCGAGAGGGGGACAACCACAGGGGATTCCTGCACTGATTGCCTGCCCTTTCTGGTGGTCACCCATTTCTCTGCCCGCACTTTGGGTGTGACCATATTTATATAACTGCTATCTATGATGCTTTCCGCCACCTGCATGCTCCTAGGTGCATTCAACTGCTGCTCCAACCGAACCATGCTGTCTGTGAGGAGCTCTAGTTGGGTGCACTTTCTGCAGATGAAGCCACCCGGGATGCTGGAAGCCTCCCGGACCTGCCACATCTCACAGTCAGAGCACTGCACCCTCTAATTGACATTGCGTCAATTAATTAGTAAATTAAATTTAAAAGTTAAAAAAAAAGTTATTGTTAACTATATGTTTCCTAGCATTGATTTCTACTATAAATGTGAAAGCTAAATACAGTACTCTCCGATCTCTGGCTTAGATCCCCCTCTAAATTATAATTAAGTTATCAAGTAATTATGTTTAATTAGTTTAACAATGCTTAATTTTTAAATTTAGCGTAGCTTCCCAACCAGCCAATCAGGTCACAGCTTTACTGTGATGTCACTTCACTTTCCCCCCACCCACCCACAAACAATTTGAAAAGGTAATAAAAATAAATTAAAATCACTTACCTTCCCAGGTTCTCAGATGCTCTCTGGTTCTCTCCCTGCTGATTAAACGTTACAGTGCCAGAAGAATGAGAGAGAACCAAATAGTTGGGAAAAAGCAGCTTCTCCCATTCTGCACCGAATTACCTCACTGCAGCAAATTACCAAGTTCCAAATTCCCACTCTGGATGTGTCTCCTTCACTTGCGCAAAGCGCAAATACAGAAGACAAGGCAAAAAGACTTCGTAAGAATAAGGGAAATGATGAACAGAAAGTGGCAGGGAGGGACAGAGTGAATAAAACTAAACATTCACCAGCAGTTGAGGCTAGAAGTTACAAAAAAATGAAAAGAAGGGACGAAAAGCTTCGTATCTGAATGCATATAAGAGGCGGGATTCTCCCCTACCCGGCGTTACGGGGGGTCCCGGCGTGGGGAGTGGCGCCAACCACTCCGGGGTCGGACCTCCCCAAAGGTGGGGAATTCTCCGCACCTTTGGGGGCTAGTCCCGCACCGGAGCAGTTGGCACCAGAAGACTGGCGCAAAAAACCGGCGCCAGCGGCCATTCAGGCCCGCCGCCCGGCAGCAGGGCTGGCCGAAAGGCTTTCGCCGGTCGGCGCATGTGCCAGCGGTGACGTCAGCGGCCAGCTGCCGCTGACGTCACCACCGGCGCATGCGCGGTGTGGGTTTCTCTTCCGCTTCCGCCATGGCGGAGGCCGTGGCGGCGGCGGTGGAGAAAGAGTGCACCCAGGGCACTGGCCCGGAGTCTGAGCGGGGGGCCCCGATCGCGGGCCTGCCCACCGTGGGGGATCACCCCGGGGTCTGATCGGCCTCCGCCCCCCCCCCAGCACCCCAGGGGCCCGGTCACGGCGCCGATCCCGCCGCCACCAGAGGTGGTTCAAACCTCGGCGGCGGGAGAGGCCTCCCAGCGGCGGGACTTCGGCCCATCGCGGGCCGGAGAATCGCCGCAGGGGCCTCGCTGATCGGAGTGGTGCGATTCCCGCCCCCGCCAATTCCAGGGTGACGGAGAATCTCTGCCACGGCGGGGGCGGGATTTTCGGCGGCCCCAGGCAATTCTCCGACCCTGCTGGGGGTCGGAGAATTTCGCCCAAGATTTGTAACAAAACAGACAAATTGACAACCCACTTAGATATAAATAGGTACAATCTGATAGATATTGAAGAGACATAGCTGCAAGTTGACAAAGACTGGGAAATGAATATTCAAAGTTACATAGCATTTAGGAAAGACAGGAAACTGGGAAAAGGGAGGGAGACAGAAAGCAGGAAACTACAGACCAGTTAGCTTAACACCTGTCATCGGGAAATGCTGGAAGCTATAATTAAAGATGTTACAATCGGGCACATAGATCAAATCAAGGTAATCAGGCAGTGCCAACATGGTTTTCTGAATGGGAAATCATGTTTGCCAATTAATTGGAGTACTTTGGAGGAGTCGGAAGTGACAATTAAAGTGGATAAAGGAAAGTCGGTGGATGTACGGTAGTTAGATTTCCAAAAGACATTTGAGAAGTTGCCTCATCAAAGACTTTTGAGGAAAATAAAAGCTGATGGTGTGGGGTGGTGATATATTGGCATGGGTAGGAGATTGACTGGCTGACAGGAACCAGAGATTAGGAATAAATGGGTCATTTTCTGGTTGGCAGGATGTAATGAGTGCTGTGCCACAGGGGAGCCTCAGCTCTTTACAATTTATATATATATATATGAATTCAATAAGAGGAATAAAGGATTGCTAAATTTGCTGATGACACAAAGTAGAAAAGTAAGTTATATAAAGGACATAAGGAGGCCACAAACGAATATAGATAGATTAGGTGAGTGGGCAAACAGAGAGGCATAGAAAATAGCAGCAGGAGGCCATTTGACCCTTCGAACCTGTTCCACCAGTTATTATGATCATGGCTGTTCATCAAGTTCAATAATCTGATCCTGCCTTTCCCCCATATCCCATGATTCCTTTAGCCCCAAGAGTTAGATCTAATTCTTCCTTGAAATTACATGACGTTTTGGCCTTAACTACTTTCTGCGGTAGTGAATTCCATAGACTCACCACTCTCTGGGTGAAGAAATTTCTCCTCACCTCAGTCCTAAAAGGTTAGGATTAGAGTTAAAAGGTTCATCCCTTATACTCAAACTAAACATCTGGCAGAAAGATTATAACGTGGGAAAAAGTGTGGTTGTCCATTTTGACACGGCAAAAATAAAAGAATGTTGTCCAAATTGTGAGAGATTGCAGAGCTCTGAGGTGCTAATGGATCTGGGTATGCTACTGCGTGAATCGCAAAACGTTAGTATGCAGGTGCAGCAAGTAATTAGCAAAACTAATAAAATGTTATTGTTTATTGCAAGGTGGGAACTGAATGCAAAAGTAGGGAAGTTATGCTTCTGTTATACAGGTGTATCTACCTCAGGGGTAATGTGTACAGCACTGATCGCCTTATCTAAGGAAAGATATAAATGCATTGGAAGCAGTTCAGAGAAGGTTTACTAGATCAATACCTGGAATGGGCGGGTTGTCTCACGAGGGAAGGTTGGGCAGGCTAGGCTTGTGTCCACTGGAGTTTCGAAGACAAAGGGGCCATTTGATTGAAACATATAGGCCACTGAAGGAACTTGACAGGATCGATGCAGAAAGGACGTTTTCCCTTGCGCAAGTATCTAGAACTCGGGGCCATTGTTTGTACATAAAGGGCCACCCATTCAAGACAGAGATGAGGAGAATTTTTTTTCTCACAGGTTTGTGAGTGGCAGAGTCTTTGAATATCTTTAAGGCCGCAGTAGATTCTTGATAAGTCAGGAGATGAAAGGTTAGCAGGGGGGGAGGCAGGGATGTGAAATTGAGGTTAAAATTAGATCAGCCATGATCTTATTGGATGGTTGAGCAGGCTTAAGGGGCCAAGTGGCCTGCTCCTGCTCCTGATTTATGTGTTCATGTATTTCCACCGACTCAGGCTTGTAAACTAACCAAAATGGAGATGGGTTATCCCGGAAGGCTCTGAACAGATCATTTTCAAGCTCTACCTGCTCCACACGTGCCAGCGTCTGCAGGTAGTGCACTGGACTTAGCAGCCATCTCCGACTCCCTCAAACCAAGTCATCCACATCCCGGGGCACAGCCTAAGATGAAGCAGATATTGGTCTTGGAAGTGATGTATCAGTGTCGGCTGACCAGAATGCTACCTGGATTGGATTGGATTGGATTTTGTTTCTTGTCACGTGTACCGAGGTACATTGAAAAGTATTTTCTGTGAACAGCTCAACAGATCATTAAATACATGAAATGAAAAATAAAATAAAAGAAAGCACATAATAGGGCAACACAAGGTTCACAATGTAACTACATAAACACCGGCATTGGGTGAAGCATACAGGGGTGTCGTATTAATCAGGTCAGTCCATAAGAGGATTGTTTAGGAGTCTGGTAACAATGGGGAAGAAACTGTTTTTGAGTCTGTTTGTGTGTATTCTCAGACTTTTGTATCTCCTGCCCGATGGAAGAAGTTGGAAGAGTGAGTAAGCCGGGTGGGAGAGGTCTTTGATTATGCTGCCCGCTTTCCCCAGGCAGCGGGAGGTGTAGATGGAGTCAATGGATGGGAAGCAGGTTCGTGTGATGGACTGGGCTATGTTCACAACTTTCAGAAGCTTCTTGCAGTCTTGGGCTGAGCAGTTGCCTCCAAGGATTAAATTATATGAGATAATGTACGAATTATGGCTGTATTTCCTGGAACCTATGTTAGCACAGTGGTTAACACTGTTGCTTCACAGTGCTAGGGTTCCGGGTTTGATTTCCGACTTGGGTCAATGTCTGAGCAGAGTCTGCATGTCCCCCCTGCGTCTGTGTGGGTTTCCTCCGGTTTCCTCCCACAAATCCTGAAAAACATGCTTGTTAGGTGAATTCGACATTCTGAATTCTCCCTCAGTGTACCCGAACAGGCGCTGAAGTGTAGCGACTCGGGGATTTTCACAGTAACATTACTGCAGTGTTACTTTAATCCTACTTCTGACATGAATAAAGATATTATTATGATGATACTAGACTAATTGTTAAACTTAAAACCTGAAATCAATAGATTGTTATCTAAAAATATTAAGGTATTGGAGCCTATGTGTATGGGTTAGGTTGAAGATCAGCCAGAATCTTATTGAATGGCAGCACAGGCTTGATATACTAACTGTCTTACACCAGTCCCTATGTTCCTACATGGCTTTCTGCAAAGTTAGCAGAAAGCTTGGTCAGTCAGACTATATCCTTAAGTGCTGGTATTGGGACAAGCAGTTTTTAATGAAGACGATTTTGGAAGACATTTCTGTAGTGATCTCTGTATATATCAATACATGATTAGTTAATGTGCAGTCAGTACAGTCAGATGATCACTAGATGGCAACACTAACAGGGACTATATAAGCAAGCTCAAGCATTTTTCCCGCTCTTCTTCTCTTTGTGTGTGTTGTAGCTCGAGAATAGAAGTGTGACCAGCTCAGCGTGTAGTGTATTGTATCCATTGTTAATTTAATTCAATCTCAGTTAATTCTACTACTTGTCAAAGTGTTGAAGTAAAGAACTCACAAGTGTATTAGTTTGTTACTCAGTAAATAATTTGTCATCAACTGGAGGACTTTATCATCAAGGTAAGTATAACTCGGCAAGACAAATAAATAACAAATATTTTACACCCCTGTAATATAACAATTTCTTGGCGAAGCACAGTGGCACAGTGGCTAACACTGCAACCTCACACCGCCACGGACCCCGTTTCGATTCTGGAGACACACACTGTTATTTGTCTGTAAATAATCCAGTCAATTATAATGGAGAAAAGATATCCCGTTGTGAATCAATACAAGTCGCTGGTCGATTAGCGCCATTCATAGAACATATAGAACATAGAACATAGAACATAGAACAGTACAGCACAGAACAGGCCCTTCGGCCCTCGATGTTGTGCCGAGCAATGATCACCCTACTCAAACCCACGTATCCACCCTATACCCGTAACCCAACAATCCCCCCATTAACCTTACACTACGGGCAATTTAGCATGGCCAATCCACCTAACCCGCACATCTTTGGACTGTGGGAGGAAACCGGAGCACCCGGAGGAAACCCACGCACACACGGGGAGGACGTGCAGACTCCACACAGACAGTGACCCAGCCGGGAATCGAACCTGGGACCCTGGAGCTGTGAAGCATTTATGCTAACCACCATGCTACCGTACTGCCCCAAGTCAGACAAAAATGGGTCCTCGCGGCTATTCCTTGTTGCAATTTTCAAGAAATGTCAGGATTTGCACTACTGGACTGTGAATGGACAACACGGTAGCACAGTGGTTAGCACAGTTGGTTCACAGTACCAGGGTCCCAGGTTCGATTCCCCGCTGGGTCACTGTCTGTGAGGAGTCTGCACGTTCTCCCCGTGTCTGCGTGGGTTTCCTCCTGGTGCTCCGGTTTCCTCCCACAGCCGAAAGATGTGCAGGTTAGGTGGATTTGCCGTGCTAAAACACCCCTTAATGTTATGATCAATGTGCGGTGTTTTGGGGATAGGGCGGGGGAATGCGCCTAGTTAGAATGCTCTTTCGGAGGGTCGGTGCAGCCTTGATGGGCCGTATGGCCTCCAGCTGGATTCTATGAAGGATTGTGGTAACAAACCGCAAAGCTGATCTGAGTCATTTTCACCTCTCAATACCATCCAGAAGTACTTCATAAGTATGGGTGGCACTGTAGCACAGTGGCTAGCACTGTTGCTTCACAGTGCCAGGGTCCCAGGTTCGCTTCCCGGCTTGGATCACTGTCTGTGCGGAGTCTGCCACATCGCCCCGTGTCTGTGTGGGTTTCCTCCGGGAGCTCCGGTTTCCTCCCACAAGTCCAGAAAGGCGTGCTGTTAGGTAATTTGGACATTCTTAATTCTCCCTCTGTGTACCCGAACAGGCGCCGGAATGTGGCGACTCAGGGCTTTTCACAGTAACGTCATTGTAGTGTTAATGTAAGCCTATTTGTGACAATAGCGATTAAAGGCTATTATTCAAAAGAACATCCAGCAGTAGACTTTGACATTCTTAAAACCAAATGTTATGATCGAATTTTGGAGTTAGGATCACAGCTATTATATTTTCCATTGCTCTCACTGTATATAATTCCGAACAGTATTGCCGGATGTCTCAGCATCCTCACAGGAACATGCAAGAACTGTTTGGTGAAACACTGATCAGCAGTTGGAAGCAAACTGTATTTCAACGCGTGCATTTCCATGGGACCTGCTGCAAGAAGCAGCTTCTTAAATTCACAATTCTCCTTTTTTCAATCAACACTTTCAGCAAAGTATGGATGTTGGAACAATCACCCCAAAGCTGATTAATTCCTTCTTGCACCATCTTAGTGCAGTTTTCACTAAGGGACACATCAGAAAAGCTGCCTGAACAGTTTATTTCCCATAAATACACCTTATATTAATTCTGAACAGCTTAAATTAATGTCAACAGCACATTGAGATGTATAAAAAACTATTCTGTATGGGTCAGATGGCAACTGTGCTAGATTTTCATTTATTTCACTTTCAGGTAGATTTGATCACTACAGACTACTTGATCATCATTTTTTGCCATTGTTAACGGCTGTTTGGCTCCAACTCCTGGCTCTAAAGTTCTCTAACCTCCAAATGGAACTTCAGCAGGAGACCAACATCTTAAAAGAGATTGCCTGGTCATTATTACATTGTGTGACGTAAGGAGGATTTGAGGAAATTTGGCTTATAAATGTATTGTGAAATTTAAAGGATAAAAGCCTGGGGTTTAGAGTGTGACTGACTGTAATGGCCCTGTTTCTTTTTAAAAAAGGATTAACTTTGCAGGGCCTGGGAGCGTTTAGCAGCCAGAAGATGAAATTGACAGACAAATGTGTTTTTCAGTCTGGGCTAATGCAACATGGTTTGACTGGGGACAGTCCCTGGGGAGTTAATGTGCTTTCAGTCTCTGGAAAGTTTTTTTTTCAGCTTAGAGAGATGATGTCAGTGCTGGGTGGAGCTAGGGGAGGGAACCATTGGCTGGGATTCTCCAGTTCGGCGGCCAAGTTCTGACGCCGGCGTGAAAAGTGGCGCCAACCACTCCGGTGTCAACGGTCCCCGATTTTGAGGAATGTTCCTCTTCCTAGGGGGCTAGGTTGGCACGGGAGTGGTCCCTGCAGCTCCAGCCAGCGCGGAATGGCCGGCGTGAGTTCGCACCTGCGCGGAACAGCCGGCGTCATTCCGCGCGTGTGCGGAACGGCCGGCGTGATTCCGTGCATGCACATGGGTTCCCCTCTCTGCGCCGGCCCCCGGGCAATATGACGGAGCCCTACAGGGGCTCGGCGTGGAGGAATATAGGCCCCTAAGGAAACCAGTCCTCCTGGCGATCGGTAGGCCCTGATCGCGGGCCAGGCCACTGTGGAGGTCCTCCCCCCCTTCCCAGTGTCGGATCCCCCCCCCCCCACTCTAGGAACGGCCCCCGCAGACACACCTTCCAGGTCCCGCCGTGTGGGACCTGAGTAACCCACGCCGACGGGACTCGGCTGAACTCGGCAGCCACTCGGCCCGTTGGGGCCCAGAGAATTGCGGGGGGGGGGGGGGGGGAGGGGGGCGCTTTCAATGCTCCCCGCCGATCCCGCGGGCACCCTAGAATTATACTGCCACAGTCTGCTAGGGTTCTAACAAACACCAGAATATGATCTGCAAAGCAAGTGCTACTCTATGCTTTGTTGATTTTAAGCTGAATTGAAAGCTGTATGTTTATTTTCTTGTTGTTTAATGGGGAATTCAGTAATGTTGAGGAGTAATTATAAGCTGTTCTTTTTGAATGTGAAGTTGAAGAGTTAAATATTATATTCATAAGAAAGTTTTAAAAATACGAAAACCTTTTTTTTCACGCAATCGCTCCTGGAGCAAATCATTCTTTCCACACAGTGTAACAAAATAAACTAAAATATTGGGGTTTCAGTCCAGTATTCTAGCCACTGTTGGGGTCTGGTCTGGGATCATAATAATTGTTATTTCTGGAACCATGACATCTGCAAATTAACTGCTCTATTTCCATGCATTGCTACACCTCAAACAGTACTTTATTGGAAAAAACACTTTGAGACACCTTGGACGGGATTCTCTGTCTCGCCAGTCTGGCCATTGTGGGTAGCCCCATGCGGGAAATCCCTTGTCTGTCGATGCAATGGAGAATACCGACGGCAGAGAATCCTGACAGCGGGAAATCCAGCCCCTTGAGTTCTCAATAGATAAGAGAAAATTGAAAGTCCATCTTTCGCTATTTCTTTGTCTTCTCATAAAATTTCAGGGCCTTTCTTATTCCATTCTCAACAAGTTTTTGATTCAATTTAGTCCAAACTAGGGACATTACAAAAAGGTCCTTTGACGTCCTGTTTGTTTCAAAATGCTTCATATTTAATGACCTCCATGGAAGTTTATTCACTGTTGTTTTACAAGTAAACATGGCAACTAATTTTTTCACAGCAATGAGATCGATGACCAGTTTATCTGTCCTGATGGTTTTGCTGCAAGGTTAAATGTAAGCCAGGATGCATATTTAAACAGTGATGTGGGTCTTTTACATTCACCAAAATGTATAGATGGGACCTCGGTTTAACATGTGATTGGACAGACTGCACCCCTGTTAAAACAACATTCTCTCAGTATTTCGCCAAACTGTCAGATTAGTTTCACAATCCTGTCCTGCCGTGGAAATTGAATCCACAATTTTTGGACTAACAGGTGAGAGGGCCTCTACTTATTACACCTTTGCAAGAAAGACTCGCATTTCTAGGGCAAAATTCTCCGACCCCCAGCAAGGTTGGAGAATCGCCTGGGGCCGCCGAAAATCCCGCCCCCGCCGTGGCAGAGATTCTCCGCCACCCGGGAAGTGGCGGCGGCGGGAATCACGCCACTCCGATCGACGAGGCCCCTGCGGCGATTCTCCGGCCCAGATGGGCCGAAGTCCCGCCGCTGGGAGGCCTCTCCCACCACCGAGGTTTGAACCACCTCTGGTGGCGGCGGGATCGCCGCCGCGACCGGGCCCCCGGGGTCCTGGGGGGAGGGGGGGGAGCGTGGGGCGATCAGACCCCGGCAGGTTCCCCCACGGTTGGCAGGCCCGCGATCGGGGCCCCCCGCTCGGACTCCAAGCCAGTGCCATGGGTGCATTCTTTCTCCACCGCCGCCGCCACGCCCTCCGCTATGGCAGAAGCGGAAGAGAAACCCACATTGCGCATGCGCCGGTGGTGACGTCAGCGGCAGCGCATGCGCCGACCAGCGAAAGCCTTTCGGCCAGCCCCGCTGCCGGGCGACGGGCCTGAAAGGCCGCTGGCACCGGTTTTTTTGCACCAGTCTTCTGGTGCCAAACGCTCCGGTGCGGGTCTAGCCCCCAAAGGTTCGGAGAATTCTCCACCTTTGGAGAGGCCCGACCCCGGAGTGGTTGACGCCACTCCCCTACGACGAGCCACCCCGTCACGCCGGGTAGGGGAGAATCCCGCCCCTAATCTCTTTTTAATAGTCTTGGTTGGTTGTGGGATAACTATTGACCAAGACACCGAAAGGATTGCCCAGTTCTCGTTTGAAGTAGTACCAGACAATTGTTTATCTCTATGTGACAGGTAGACGAGGCCTTGCTGTACCATCTGACACAAAGGGCTATCCAGAGCTCCCTTAGGCACTGTCACCTCTGCAACTCTACACAATTCTATGGAATGGCACTTGAACCATGAATATTCTGGCACTAAGATCAGAGTATGACCACTGAGCTGCAGTTGACATCACAAACCACACCAACCTCATATATTTGAACATGTACATGACTGGCCTGAAAGGTATAATTTCAAAAGTATATCAGATAGGGCAGCATGGTAGCACAGGGCAGCACTGTAGTACACAGAAGCACGGTAGCACAGTGGTTAGCACTGAATGCTTCACAGCTCCAGGGTCCCAGGTTCGATTCGCACCTGGGTCACTGTCTGTGTGGAGTCTGCACATTCTCCCCATGTCTGCGTGGGTTTCCTCCGGGTGCTCCGTTTTCCTCTCACAAGTCCCGAAAGACGTGCTGTTAAGTAATTTGGACATTCTGAATTCTCGCTCTGTATACCCGAACAGGCGCCGGAATGTGGCGACTAGGGGCTTTGCACAGTAACTTCATTGCAGTGTTAATGTAAGCCGACATTAATGTAACCCCATGCTATGTTACTATGAGAAAACAAAACACGAAAAGGACAGTTGATCCTCGTCAATTGTGAATGTGGTCTATTTTACTCGTTCCTTTCATTTCTCCATTGACCGCTGGCTCATATACCTTCTCCTGCTGGGATTGTGTTACATGTCATGCTGTGTTCCTTTAAATGACAGCCCATCTTCTGTATCACGCTGCACACCACTATTGACTGCTTGTTATTTGTTTGCACTTGCCTGATCATGCTACCCTTACCTAAACCAGATAATTGACATCAGAAATGTCAAAATCCATTTGCCAATCTGAGGGACCAATTAATAATTTTTGACATATTAACAAGCAAAAAACCACAAACCTGTCAACATCTGATGCCCTTCCTTGAGCATTACACCGGGAAATCTATGTCATGGTTTTCCATTCTTCACACGCTCTACACCCCCGGCGAGGTCCTTAGTTTTCTTGTGTTTGACCATAATGATGGAACAAACTGTTGGAGGTGGATTGTGAATGTAGAATTACATTTCAAGCTGTGTCTTTCCCTGCTTCATAAAATCGCTGTGTTCTGAAATTATTTTATTATGACCTGTGTGAACTGCTGAGGAAACTTGCCTTATTTCGGTGTTTTCTCCTTAAAAAAAAGGAAAAAAAATGGGTTCCATTAATACCATTGGTTGGAAGCAGTCAGTGTACAATTGGCTGTTTTACAGTTAGAATAGGTTAATCACCTTGGTATGATATTACAACAATAATCCAACCATTATTAGTATCGGAGCATTATTTTCAGAATCCTACAACACTGCAATGGGCGGCACGGTAGCAAAATGGTCAGCACTGTTGCTTCACAGCTCCAGGGTCCCAGGTTCGATTCCCACCTGGGTCACTGTCTGTGTGGAGTCTGCATGTTCTCCCCGTATCTGTGTGGGTTTCCTCCGGATGCTCCAGTTTCCTCCTACAAGTCCCGAAAGACGTGCTGTTGGGTGAATTGGACATTTTGAATTCTCCCTCAGTGTAACTGAACAGGCGGCGGAATGTGGCGACTAGGGGCTTTTCACAGTAACTTCATTGAAGTGTTAACGGAAGCCTACTTGTGACAATAAAGATCATTATTATAATTCCTATGTCTAATCCAAAGTTTGTTACTGCTGACAAACTGAAGTCAACTTAAAGATGAAATACATGGCAGAAGTTCCAATATTAGATGGGTACTTAGGTTTCGTTGATGTATAATACACATTGTGAATTAAATATTTGCATTAGAACATAGAACATAGAACGATACAGCGCAGTACAGGCCCTTCGGCCCTCGATGTTGCACCGACATGGAAAAAAAAACTAAAGGCCATCTAACCTACACTATGCCCTTATCATCCATATGCTTATCCAATAAATTTTTAAATGCCCTCAATGTTGGCGAGTTCACTACTGTTGCAGGTAGGGCATTCCACGGCCTCACCACTCTTTGCGTAAAAAACCCACCTCTGACCTCTGTCCTATATCTATTACCCCTCAATTTAAGGCTATGTCCCCTCGTGCTAGCCACCTCCATCCGCGGGAGAAGGCTCTCGCTGTCCACCCTATCTAACCCTCTGATCATTTTGTATGCCTCTATTAAGTCACCTCTTAACCTTCTTCTCTCTAACGAAAACAACCTCAAGTCCATCAGCCTTTCCTCATAAGATTTTCCCTCCATACCAGGCAACATCCTGGTAAATCTCCTCTGCACCCGTTCCAAAGCTTCCACGTCCTTCCTATAATGAGGCGACCAGAACTGTACGCAATACTCCAAATGCGGCCGTACCAGAGTTTGGTACAGCTGCATCATGACCTCATGGCTCCGGAACTCAATCCCTCTACCAATAAAGGCCAACACACCATAGGCCTTCTTCACAACCCTATCAACCTGGGTGGCAACTTTCAGGGATCTATGTACATGGACACCGAGATCCCTCTGCTCATCCACACTACCAAGAATTTTACCATTAGCCAAATATTCCGCATTCCTGTTATTCTTTCCAAAGTGAATCACCTCACACTTCTCCACATTAAACTCCATTTGCCACCTCTCAGCCCAGCTCTGCAGCTTATCTATGTCCCTCTGTAACCTGCAACATCCTTCCGCACTGTCTACAACTCCACCGACTTTAGTGTCGTCTGCAAATTTACTCACCCATCCTTCTGCGCCCTCCTCTAGGTCATTTATAAAAATGACAAACAGCAACGGCCCCAGAACAGATCCTTGTGGTACGCCACTCGTAACTGAACTCCATTCTGAACATTTCCCATCAACTACCACTCTCTGTCTTCTTTCAACTAGCCAATTTCTGATCCACATCTCTAAATCACCCTCAATCCCCAGCCTCCGTATTTTCTGCAATAGCCGACCATGGGGAACCTTATCAAACGCTTTACTGAAATCCATATACACCACATCAACTGCTCTACCCTCGTCTACCTGTTCAGTCACCTTCTCAAAGAACTCGATAAGGTTTGTGAGGCATGACCTACCCTTCACAAAACCATGCTGACTATCCCTAATCATATTATTTCTATCTAGATGATTATAAATCGTATCTTTTATAATCCTCTCCAAGACTTTACCCACCACAGACGTTAGGCTCACCGGCCTATAGTTACCGGGGTTATCTCTACTCCCCTTCTTGAACAAAGGGACCACATTTGCTATCCTCCAGTCCTCTGGCACTATTCCTGTAGCCAATGATGACCTAAAAATCAAAGCCAAAGGCTCAGCAATCTCTTCCCTGGCTTCCCAGAGAATCCTAGGATAAATCCCATCCGGCCCCGGGGACTTATCTATTTTCACCTTGTCCAGAATTGCCAACACTTCTTCCCTACGCACCTCAATGCCATCTATTCTAATAGCCTGGGTCTCAGCATTCTCCTCCACAATATTATCTTTTTCTTGAGTGAATACTGACGAAAAGTATTCATTTAGTATCTCGCTTATCTCCTCAGCCTCCACACACAACTTCCCACCACTGTCCTTGACTGGCCCTACTCTTACCCTAGTCATTCTTTTATTCCTGACATACCTATAGAAAGCTTTTGGGTTTTCCTTGATCCTACCTGCCAAAGACTTCTCATGTCCCCTCCTTGCTCGTCTCAGCTCTCTCTTTAGATCCTTCCTCGCTTCCTTGTAACTATCAAGCGCCCCAACTGAAACTTCACGCCTCATCTTCACATAGGCCTCCTTCTTCCTCTTAACAAGAGATTCCACTTCTTTGGTAAACCACGGTTCCCTCGCTCGACCCCTTCCTCCCTGCCTGACTGGTACGTACTTATCAAGAACATGCAATAGCTGTTCCTTGAACAAGCTCCACATATCCAGTGTGCCCAACCCTTGCAGCCTACTTCTCCAACCAACACATCCTAAGTCATGTCTAATGGCATCATAATTGCCCTTCCCCCAGCTATAACTCTTGCTCTGCGGGGTATACTTATCCCTTTCCATCACTAACGTAAAGGTCACCGAATTGTGGTCACTGTCTCCAAAGTGTTCACCTACCTCCAGATCTAACACCTGGCCTGGTTCATTACCCAAAACCAAATCCAAAGTGGCCTCACCTCTTGTTGGCCTGTCAACATATTGTGTCAGAAAACCCTCCTGCACACATTGTACAAAGAACGACCCATCCAATGTACTCGAACTATATCTTTTCCAGTCAATATTAGGAAAGTTAAAGTCTCCCATAACAACTACCCTGTTACTTTCGCTCTTTTCCAGAATCATCTTCGCCATCCTTTCCTCTACATCTCTAGAACTATTAGGTGGCCTATAGAAAACTCCCAACAGGGTGACCTCTCCTTTCCTGTTTCTAACCTCAGCCCATACTACCTCGGAAGAAGAGTCCCCATCTTGCATCCTTTCTACCACCGTAATACTGTCCTTGACTAGCAGCGCCACACCTCCCCCTCTTTTGCCCCCTTCTCTGACCTTACTAAAGCACTTAAACCCCGGAACCTGCAACAACCATTCCTGTCCCTGCTCTATCCATGTCTCTGAAATGGCCACAACATCGAAGTCCCAGGTACCTACCCATGCTGCCAGTTCCCCTACCTTATTTCGTATACTCCTGGCATTGAAATAGACACACTTCAAACCACAGACCTGAACACTGCCGCCCTCCTGCGAAGTCAAAACTGTGCTCCTGACCTCTCTACTCTCAATCTCTCGCACCCCAAAACTACAATCCAGGTTCCCATGCCCCTGCTGAATTAGTTTAAACCCCCCCAAAGAGTACTAACAAATCTCCCCCCCAGGATATTGGTGCCCCTCAGGTTCAGATGTAGACCATCCTGTCTATAGAGGTCCCACCTTCCCCAGAAAGAGCCCCAGTTATCCAGAAATCTGAATCCCTCCCGCCTGCACCATCCCTGTAGCCACGTGTTTAATTGCTCTCTCTCCCTATTCCTCATCTCACTATCACGTGGCACGGGCAACAACCCAGAGATAACAACTCTGTTTGTTCTCGCTCTGAGCTTCCATCCTAGCTCCCTAAAGGCCTGCCTGACATCCTTGTCCCCTTTCCTACCTATGTCGTTAGTGCCAATGTGGACTACGACTTGGGGCTGCTCCCCCTCCCCCTTAAGGACCCGGAAAACACAATCCGAGACATCACGTACCCTTGCACCTGGGAGGCAACATACCAAACGTGAGTCTCTCTCGCTCCCACAAAATCTCCTATCTGTGCCCCTGACTATTGAGTCCCCAATTACTAATGTTCTACTCCTTTCCCCCCTTCCCTTCTGAGCAACAGGGACAGACTCCGTGCCAGAGGCCCGTACCCCATGGCTTACCCCTGGTAAGTCCCCCCCCCCACAAGTATCCAAAACGGTATACTTGTTACTCAGGGGAACGACCGCAGGGGGTCCCTGCACTGACTGCTTCTTCCCAGTCCCTCTTACAGTTACCCATCTATCTCCAGTCTTTGGTGTAACTACTTCCCTGAAGCTCCTATCTATGACCCCCTCTGCCTCCCGAATGATCCGAAGTTCATCCAGCTCAAGCTCCAGGTCCCTAACACGGTTTTTGAGGAGCTGGAGTTGGGTGCACTTCCCACAGATGAAATCAGCAGGGACACTGACGGCGTCCATCACCTCAAACATTCTGCAGGAGGAGCATTGTACTGCCTTCCCTGACATCCCCTCTAGATTAAAAAAAAACAAGAAAAAGAAAAAGAAAGGAAGAGCTTACCTGATATTACCTCAAACCCTGATCCCGCTGAAAGGTAAGCAAATTTAAAGGCACTCACTCACCTTCACGACAGGCCCCTGCTCCCGCTTCCCAACCACCGTGGGGTGGGGGGGTTGGTTAGAGGAGGAGGTAGGGTGGGAAACACTCACAAAGTGTTTCGGGTTTAACTGTCACTTGCCAACAGCCCCTCCACAAACCACCTTCAACTTAGGCTGACCGCACTGCACGTATGCAAATTTCCCCAGAACAGCTGATCAGTAGCTCTGCTCTGCTGCCCTCTGCTGGTTGCTTGCCTTTACTCAAACTCCTTGGGTCTTCTTCGCAGGTTCACCTTCAACTTAGGCTGACCGCACTGCACGTATGCAAATTTCCCCAGAACAGCTGATCAGTAGCTCTGCTCTGCTGCCCTCTGCTGGTTGCTTGCCTTTACTCAAACTCCTTGGGTCTTCTTCGCAGGTTCACCTTCAACTTAGGCTGACCGCACTGCACGTATGCAAATTTCCCCAGAACAGCTGATCAGTAGCTCTGCTCTGCTGCCCTCTGCTGGTTGCTTGCCTTTACTCAAACTCCTTGGGTCTTCTTCGCAGGTTCACCTTCAACTTAGGCTGACCGCACTGCACGTATGCAAATTTCCCCAGAACAGCTGATCAGTAGCTCTGCTCTGCTGCCCTCTGCTGGTTGCTTGCCTTTACTCAAACTCCTTGGGTCTTCTTCGCAGGTTCACCTTCAACTTAGGCTGACCGCACTGCACGTATGCAAATTTCCCCAGAACAGCTGATCAGTAGCTCTGCTCTGCTGCCCTCTGCTGGTTGCTTGCCTTTACTCAAACTCCTTGGGTCTTCTTCGCAGGTTCACCTTCAACTTAGGCTGACCGCACTGCACGTATGCAAATTTCCCCAGAACAGCTGATCAGTAGCTCTGCTCTGCTGCCCTCTTGCATTCTTGGTCAATATTGCATAATTAAATAAAAACTTTTTATAAGACTGGGAAGGATAAATGGTATTGTCTGTTGTGTCACAGGGAGGTCAAGCATAATGCCATAATTCACAGTAAATTCAAACTTTTATGTAAATTCCACTAAGGTGGGGCGGCATGTGGCGCAGTGGATAGCACTGGGACTGCACGCTGAGGACCGGATTCGAATCCCGTCACTGGGTCACTGTCCATGTGGAGTTTGCATATTCTCCCCGTGTCTGCGTGGGTTTCACCCCCACAACCCAATAATGTGCAGGTCAGGTGGATTGGCCAAGCTAAATTGACCCTTAATTGGAAAAATAATAATTGGGTACTCTGAATTTATATTTAAACAAAATCCTCTGTGGGCAGCACGGTGGCACAGTCGGTTAGCACTGCGGCGAGGTCCCAGGTTTGATCCCGGCTCTGGGTCACTGTCCGTGTGGAGTTTGCACATTCTCCCCATGTTTGTGTGGGTTTCGCCCCCACAACCCAAAAATATGCAAGCTAGGTGGATTGGCCACGTGAAATTGCCCCTGAGGTAGAAAAAAATGAATTGGACACTCTAAGTTTATTTTTTAAATGTTTTTAAAAATCCTCTCAGGTGCTTCCCCCCTCACCCCCCCCCCCCCCCCCCCCCACTCTTGGGGCTAATGGGATCATGGGATATGGGGGGAAGGAGGGATCAGATTATTGAACTTGGTGAACAGCCATGATCATAATAAATGGTGGAGCAGGCTCCAAGGGTCGAATGGCCTCCTCCTGCTATTTTCTATGTCTCTATGTTTGCCCACTCACCTAATCTATCTATATTTGTTTGTGGCCTCCTAATGTCCTTTGTATAACTTATTATTCTACTTTGCGTCATCAGCAAATTTAGCAATCCTTTATTCCCCTTATTGAATTCATATATATATATATAAATTGTAAAGAGCTGAGGCTCCCCTGTGGCACACCACTCATTACACCCTGCCAACCAGAAAATGACCCATTTATCCCTAATCTCTGGTTCCTGTCAGCCAGTCAATCTCCTACCCATGCCAATATATCACCACCCCACACCATCAGCTTTTATTTTCCTCAAAAACCTTTGATGAGGCACTCCCCCCAACCCCCTGTCCCCCCACCCCCACCCCGTTCCCCCCTCCCCAACCACCCCCCCCTATCTTTGACAACTCCTTCTCTTTAAACCGGCGCCATGCTCTACCTCCTTGTTCCTCTAGTGTCTTCAATCTCCCTCCCTTCACACCATCATTAGTGGCAATGTCCTCCCCACCCAAAAGTGTGAATGTTATATTTGATTTCACCTGTACTCAATTACATGTCCTAATTTGGAATGGATTGACATCAAATTTGATAGCATGCTCCAAGCTATCATAGTACTCTCAAAGCTGCATGAATGCAAGTGATATCAGATGATGACAAAATGATAGTAACTGAGAACGATTGATATCAAATGATGGCAACATGGCTGAAATTGAGTGCCGTTGACGTAAAATGAAAGCCGTTGAAAGCAAATGATGTCAAATGATACAAAACATTTTGGGCAAGGCCGGAGGCCTCATGTAACTCTTGCCCTTAACCTCTCCACCTCTCCACCACCTGCTCTTTGTCCAAGACTCTTCTTGAAACTCATTTCTTTGAACTAGTTATTTGTCACCCAATATCTCCTACTTTGGCATTCTTTTATAGAATAGAACAGTACAGCACAGAACAGGCCCTTCGGCCCTCGATGTTGTGCCGAGCCATGATCACCCTACTCAAACCCACGTATCCACCCTATACCCGTAACCCAACAACCCCCCCCCCCCCCCCTTAACCTTACTTTTTAGGACACTACGGGCAATTTAGCATTGCCAATCCACCTAACCCCGCACATCTTTGGACTGTGGGAGGAAACCGGAGCACCCGGAGGAAACCCACGCACACACGGGGAGGACGTGCAGACTCCGCACAGACAGTGACCCAGCCAGGAATCGAACCTGGGACCCTGGAGCTGTGAAGCATTTATGCTAACCGCCATGCTACTGTTGACTGATTATGTTTCTGTGGAGATCTTTGGAGCATTTTTCAATGTTAAAGGCAACTTATAGATTCATACTGTACTAAGAATTCAAATTTAAAGTGAGTTATGATGTTGCAATAATCTGCCATTTACCAAACAACTGGATTAAAATCCTTCAGAAACTTTGCGAGTGACATTGTTCTCTGCTCAATAGTGCAAAATGGGAAATCAGAGTTCATTTTCACACCCTGCATGATTTCTTTCTCCATTTAAGTCAGTGGAAAAGAAAATCAACATGTTATTAACCAGGCTGCCAAGTCACTATAAGCATATTTTGCACCAATGATTTGTTCTAATTTTATCCCTGTCGTTCAACATTAGAGGTTAAAATAGTTAACAGACATGGTCTATTCATTATCCTGGACACATTGCCAAATGTGTGCCGACAAATACAAGGCAGGTGATTCCACTTCACTTCCCTCACCTCGTAATACACGGAGGAAGACTTTCATCTGTTTCCATCACTACTTTCTCCTGGAATAGGTCATTACTCTTGTCACCAGGAGTTTATAACTTGAGAGGCGCAACTACAGATCAGCGTGGCTGATAGAGTCTCTCCTACACTTACCGCCAGCCACTGGTGTGTTTGGAAGGATTTGCAGGTTGACACTCAACCTGTTTGGCTGTGTTACGAACGCACCTCCCTTGGTTATCATGTCCTGTGGTGGGAGCCAAACCGAAAGATCCTTTCAAAGACTTGGGTAGCTAGGATTCGACGACAAGAGTGATAAGATATGAGAGGTGAAAAGTCTAAAACAGGAAGGGTGTTTAAAAAGAAAGCTCCAAAAGATTTCAATCGAAAGGAAAGGTTGTTCAGGGAGAAATGGAAGACCCCTTGCATTCGGGCAAGATTATTCTTCTAGCGTCCAAAAGTGAGAGAGCGAGGTGCCAGAAGACGAATGCTAAAGAGTAGAACTGAATTCATGTCTTGCACTGGTCTTTAATGAGAGTTAAATCTCTTGAGAGGGGAAAATGTTTGGCATCAAAGAGGAAACTGAGCTTCTCGGCAGTTCTAGCAATACAGGAGGTGCGAAAATTCAATTCAAGGTCAGAATAAAGAGTGGGGTCAAAAATGTTGATATATTTTTAAAAAGAGGCAAGAGAGGAGCAACGAAAGCTGGCAACTGCTGCATTTTCAGTGGATGGTGAAATTCTGAAGAACAAATAATATTTGTGGAAGTGTTTTATGTCCTGGTTCCCTGTACATCCCATCTGTGGAAAACAAACAACTAGAGTTAAACTGTAAAAAAAGGGGATGAGGCAGATATCATTGTAATTTGCTTGATCATCTTTCGAGGTGAGGAAAAATGGAACTTTCCGTCAATAAATTAAACCAGTCTGGCAGATTTTTGACAAAGTAGATGACACAGAACCTGTAGGAGTGAGCAGACCCATGATATAATAGATCGTATATGAACTACAGAATTGACTATACCTATTGTGGAACAAATTGAATATAAACTGTAGGTGTGCGATAGATTGATTTAGCTATAGATTGTACACCAGGAGTGGGGAACTATGATACAGTAGATTGGACATGTCTTGTGGAGGGATTGAGCTGAGTAGGTTCAAAGTTTTTCTTTTCTCATTTCCTTTTTATGTTCTTAGATTTCAGTTTTGCCAAGCACCTGCCTGTGATGAGCTTCAGTGTCATTAGTATCATTCAGTGCTAACTGCTATAGCTGGCACTGAGAGTGCCTGCCCAAATTAGTTAAGGAGCTCATTCAATCTCCAGCAACAGCTGTGTCCTCATGAGCAAATGTAATTTGTTGATGCCGAGATAGGATTACTTTGTGGCCGATTCCAAATGCCCCTCTTTTTTTGAAGTTACATATATGTACAATTCTGCCACCCATATCCACTCATCATTCTGTCTCTGTGAATGGTGCACCTATTGTTTCATTGGTTACTTTGCATACATGCTGTCTCTATTGTGCGCCACGACTGGTGTGAAACATGGTTCATTTTCACACGCATGTATTGCTTTATTGTAAACCTGGACACAGTGCACAGTGATGCTGCAATCGCAAGATAATTACACACAAGTGCATTTTATGCTTCACTACTCTGCATCTACCATGTCGGACGGAACAAAATATAAAAATGGACATTGCCTGCAGCTGTTAAGGGCAGAGGTCACTTCACTGCACAAGCTTTAATGGACTCCAGGAGGAAGAGGTATGTGATTACAGCAATTTTTTTAGCTCTTGGACTTGAATCAAACCAACACTGATGGAATTGGTACGATCAGCGACCGAGTTGCGCCTGGCATGGATACGGGTGTGCCAGGTGAAAAGCGGGAGAGGGCAAAACTGAGATACATGCTATTTTGCAATTCACCCAAACTGCTCCCAATGCTAAGTTCCAGATCAGGCCCAAAAATGCTGATGTCAGTCGGTCTAGTTTGCATTCATTTCAATCTCATGAACAAGATTGAAGTCGAAAGCAGCGGTCTACAGGAGATTACCCAACTCCCATGTGGGAAATGAGGTGGGCATCGTTTTGTACCCCTTTTCAAAAACGTCAAGCTGCTGCAATGGCTACCGAGGAGAAGTGAGGAGGGGAGTAACCATTTCCATTTACCGGCACGCAGCTCAAGGGCACCGGAGATGCTGTCACAGTGCTCGGGGATGTGGAGGGTCCTTCAGAGGGATTGGTGTTGTTTGGAGGGCTGGAGATGTCCAGGTCAGGGGTCGCCGCTGAGCCGGAGAGGTGAGGAGCTTTGCATCTCCACTGATGTGGAGATGGTTGACAAATTCCTGGGTGTCCACATCACCAACAGTCTGTCCTGGTCCACCCACGTCAAAGCTACAATCAAGAAAGCACAACAGCCCCTATACTTTCTCAGAAAACTAAGGAAATTCACCATGTTCACATTGACTCTTACCAACTTTTACAGATGCATCCTCTCTGGCTACATCACAGCCTGGTCTGGCAACTGCTTGGCCCGAGTCTGTAAGAAACTACGGAGAGTCGTGAACACAACCCAGTCCATCATGCAATCCCGCTTCCCATCCATTGACTCTGTCTATACCTCCCACTACTTTGCGAAAGCGGGCAGCATAACCAAAGACCCCTTCCACTCCTAGGTTATTCTCTCTTCCAACTTTTTCCATTGAACAGGAGATCCAAAAGTCTGAGAACACGCACCAACAGACTCAAAAACAGTTACTTCCCTGCTGTTACCAGACTCCTGAATGACCCTCTCATGGACTGAACTGAACTCTGTGCATTTTCTCTACTGTTGTTCGCACTGTACTCCGTATGCTTCACCCGATGTCTATGTCTATATATTTACATTGTGTATTTATCTTATATCGTATGTTTTTATGTATGCAACAATCTGCCTGGACTGTATGCAGTACAATACTTTTCATTGCACCTCAGCACACACGACAATAAATCTAAATCTAGCGCAGGCCAACCTTGTTGTTGGTGACTGCTCTCTCCTCCACCAGACCTGCAATCTCCAGGGCCCGTTCCTCATAGGGACTGAGGTCTCGGATCTCTGGGTCTCCTCCCCCCCCGTCTTCACCTTTTCCCTTCTATTATGGGACATCTTCTCCCGAGGGGACAAATACAGGCCATTGTGAGCCGCATGCTTGATGGGTCAGAGGGATCTTTAGCACATGGCATGTGTGGACACCGCACGTGGACATGATTTGTGATGATGGGTGCCAGGGGATCCTGAGAAACAAATTTGAAGATTGAATCTTTGGAGGCTGTTTAGTGTCAGGTGTCAGCCAGGCGATTTAGGTGGAGGAGTGGGGGAGGGTTGGGAATTCGAGGGGTGGCAATGCAGCTTATTGAAGGTCATTTGTCTTCTTCCGACTTTGATTGGCGGTCCTCCTCTTCCTTCTGCCCGCTTTCACCGCAGTTGCCACTGATTCCCAGGCAACATTGCTCACCCTGCTACTGATTCTCTCACTCTCTCGGGGAACAGGGTGCCTGCCTCCTGGCGTCTCAGGGAGTTTCCCAGTAACTTCATTGCAGTGTTAATGTATGCCTACTTGTGACACTATTGATGCACCATCAATTACGCAATGACGAGAGTAGGATGTAATTGAGGTTTTATTACACTGAGTGAGATGTGGCCTCCTACAGCAGCTGATGAAATAGAACAGTACAGCACAGAACAGGCCCTTCGGCCCTCGATGTTGTGCCGAGCAATGAGCACCCTACTCAAACCCACGTATCCACCCTATACCCGTAACCCAACAACTCCCCCCCCCCTTTAACCCTACTTTTTAGGACACTACGGGCAATTTAGCATGGCCAATCCACCTAACCCTCACATCTTTGGAATGTGGGAGGAGACCGGAGCACCCGGAGGAAACCCATGCACACACGGGGAGGACGTGCAGACTCCGCACAGACAGTGACCCAGCGGGGAACTGAACCTGGGACCCTGGAGCTGTGAAGCATTTATGCTAACCACCATGCTACCGTGCTGCCCCTATACACGAAATGGCTGCTCTACGGGGAGCACACATATTTATACTCCACCTATTGGGCGGAGCGAGCAGGCAGGGATCTACCCCCGTACCTGTAGTACAGGGGCCTTACCGTAAAGCCCCTATATATACAATATATACATCAGTCGTGACTACCACATTCACCCCCTGTTAAAAAAATGACTCCAGCGGGGCTGGTGGAGAACTATATACAGAAAGTTGTGTTTAAAATTACAGATAATATTACAAATTCAGGCAGTCCGGTGCCTTGATCTGTCGATGAGAGCGCCGCAGTGCTGGTGGCGACTCAGGCGGTGGCTTCGTCTTCGGTGAGTCTGGGAGCGTGTCGAAATCCTCTTCATCCCCGGGTGGGAGCAAGGGGAGGACGGATTGTCCCGGAGCGGGGGCTGCGGTGGGGTGCGCCGAGGGAAAGGAGGGTGGCGCCGGGGCAGTGAGGGGGTGTGTGTGGAACCAGCTGGTGCTAGGTCCCTGAGGGAGTCTGTGTCTTGCCGGCCGTTGGGGTACACTACGTAAGCATACTGCGGGTTGGCGTGAAGTAGCTGTACCCTCTCAACCAACAGATCTGCCTTGTGGAGTCGAACATGTCTATGGAGGAGAACGGGTCCTGGAGCTGCCAGCCATGTCGGGAGCGAAACTCCTGAGCTGGACTTCCTAGGGAAGGCAAAGATATGTTAACGGGGGGTTTCATTAGTCGCGGTGCACAGGAGCGACTGAATGGAGTGAAATGCGTAGGGGAGGACCTCCTACCAGCGGGAGGCCGGGAGATTTCTGGACCCTAGGGCCAGATGGATGGCCCTCCAGACCGTCCCATTCTTCCGTTCCACCTGCCCGTTTCCCCTGGGGTTGTAGCTGGTCGTCCTGCTCGAGGCAATGCTCCTGTTGAGCAGGTACTGGCACAGCTCATCGCTCATGAATGAGGATCTCCGGTCGCTGTGTACGTAGGCGAGGAAGCCGAACAGAGTGAAGATGGTGTTGAGGGCTTTGATGACAGTGGCAGACATCATATCAGGGCATGGGACGACAAAGGGGAATCGGGAATATTCATCTACCACACTGAACGTGTGGTACGTGTTCCGGTCGGTGGAGGGGAGGGGCCCTTTGAAGTCCACGCTGAGGCGTTCAAAAGGGCGGGAGGCCTTCACCAGGCACGCGTGGTCTGGCCGGTAGAAGTGCGGTTTACACTCCGTGAAGACCTGGCAGTCTCTGGTGATCGCCCTGACTTCTTCGATAGAGAAGGCCAGGTTGCGGTCATTGATGAAATGGTAAAAACAGGTGACCTCTGGGTGACAGAGGTTGTCGTGCAGGGTCCGGAGTCGGTCCACTTGTGCGCTGGCACATGTACCTCGGGATAGGGCATCGGGGGGCTCGTTGAGCTTACCGGGGCGATACAAAATCTCGTAGTTGTGGGTGGAGAGCTCGATCCTCCACCTCAAGATTTTATCGTTTTTGATCTTGCCCCGCTGTGTGTTGTTAAACATGAAGGCAATTGACCGTTGGTCAGTGAGGAGCGTGAATCTCCTGCCGGCCAGGTAATGCCTCCAATGCCGCATAGCTTCAACAATGGCTTGGGCCTCTTTTTCGATGGAGGAGTGCCGAATTTCGGAGGCATGGAGGGTTCGGGAAAAGAATGTCACGGGCCTGCCTCCCTGGTTGAGGGTGGCGGCCTGGGCGATGTCTGATGCATCGCTCTCAACTTGGAAAGGCAGCATCCCGTCAACTACGTGCATCGCGGCCTTGGCGATGTCGGCCTTGATACGGTTGAAGGCCTGGTGAGCCTTGGCCGTCAGGGGAAAAACAGTGGATTGAATGAGTGGGCGGCCCTTGTCCGCATAGTTTGGGACCCACTGGACGTAATACGAAAAGAACCCCAGGCATCGTTTGAGGGCCTTGGGGCAGTGGGGGAGGGGGAGTTCCATGAGGGGGCACATGCGATCGGGGGCGGGCCCCAGAACTCCGTTCTGGACCACACAGCCGAGGATGAATAAGCGGTTTGTGCTGGACATGCACTTCTCCTTGTTATACATGAGGTTGAGGAGAGTGGTGGTGTGGAGAAATTTGGAAAGGTTGGCATCATGGTCCTGCTGATCATGGCCGCAGATGGTGACGTTGTCCAGGTACGGGAAGGTGGCCCGCGGTCCGTACCGGTCAACCATTCAGTCCATCTCCCGTTGGAAGACCCAGACCCCATTGGTGATGCCGAAGGGGACCCTAAGAAAATGGTAAAGGCGGCCGTCTGCTTTGAACGACGTGTATGGGCAGTCCGACTTGCGGATGGAGAGCTGGTGGTAGGCAGATTTCAGGTCCACTGTCGAGAAGACCCAGTACTGTGCAATCTGATTGACCATATCAGATATGCCTGGGAGGGCGTACGCGTCGAGCTGCGTGTACTGATTGATGGTCTGACTGTAGTCAGTTGCCATCCTGTTTTTCTCCCCAGTTTTGAACACTACCACTCGGGCTCTCCAGGGGCTGTTCCTGGCTTCGATGATTCCTTCCCGAAGCAGCCGCTAGACTTCAGACCTGATGAAGGTCCTGTCCTGGGCGCTGTACCTTCTGCTCCTGGTGGCGACGGGTTTGCAAACGGGGTTAAGTTTGCAAAAAGGGAAGGCAGGTCGACCTTAATGGTCGCGAGGCTGCACACGGTAAGGGGTGGTAGGGGCCCACCGAATTTGAGGGATAGGCTCTGGAGGTTGCACTGGAAGTCCAGGCTGTGTAGCAAGGCAGCGCAGAGGTTGGGGAAGGCGTAGAGGCGGAAGCCGCTAAACTCCATGCCCTGGACAGTGAGGGTGGCGATGCAGTACCCCCGGATCACCACAGAGTGGGATCCGGAGGGCAGAGAGATTCTCTGATTGGCGGGGTGTACCGCGAGGGAGCAGCGCCTTACCGTATCGGGGTGAATGAAGCTCTCAGTGCTCCTGGAGTCCAGCAGGCAGGAGATCTCGTGCTCGTTGACCTTCGCTTTAGTTGAGGCGGTTGCTGTTTTGTTATGCTCATGACGTAGCATAAGCTGTTTCCTTGATGTGCACTCTGACAAAGGAAGGTTCAGACTTAAAGATAGTTATAACACATTTATTAAACTGTCAACAATTCTCCTACTTGGATTTGACTCTCCTGTTAATCCTGCTACAGCTACTCAGACTGACGAACCAGTCTGCTACAATCCACGTTGTGGGTGTGATATGTTTCAAATCAACCCTGTCTACTCACTGAGTGTCTCCACTGGAAAGAGGAAGATCATGTGTGCTGTGTTCTTTTATATGGGTTGGTCTAATGCCCTCCTGTGGTAGTGTCACCTCTGTGTGCATCGTGAATGCCCATTGGTCGTGTCCTATCTTACTGACCTATTGGTTGAATTTCTGTGTGTCATGTCTCTGGTGCTCCCTTGTGTATCTACAGTGATGCATATCACCACATCCCCCCTTTTTTCATGTTACATATTTTCAGTAGTGTTAAAGAAAATTGAACAAAAACAGGCATATAAGTGATGCTATGTACAAGTTATGTTAACAGTGATCATTAAACAATACATCCAAATCATATGCATGAGTCCAAAATCCATTAATTATCATGGTCAAGTGTCCTTCTTGTTTGGTTGGTGAGTTGGTGATGTTGATGTTGGCATGTCCTTGTGAACACCATCAGTGTCCCTGTGCGTAAGGAACCAAGGAGTGGTCAAATCACTTTGTTGTCTGATTTGGAGTCTTTTTTTCTTCCGATGTTTGTGGTAGCGATGTGTGTAATCTGTGTCGTCCTGCCATGGTATGTCATTGTACTGAGCTGAGCAGTAACAGTGCCTCTCATGGGCAGAGCTGTACCATGTCGTACCAGTCGTAGTTCCATTGGTGTTGTTTTTGCTGTGCTTGTTGACTTTGGTACGCTTCTCTCTATTGTCTGTGATGTTGTTGTTGTGTTGGTTGGTTTTGGTGTCATTTTGTTGCACTCAAGAACCACACTTTTTGGATAATACAAGTCCTTCACATAGTTACTCGTGTCAGCGTCCTGTGTGGCATCTTCTGCTTCCTTGAGCGTACTGTCACTGAGTTCGCAGCGTCCCCATCTGGAGTCACGTCCAGCTTACATGAATCAGCTTTGGCTTGTCGATTCTCCCTGTCTGGAGCCTGGTCTGTGTCATCTGAGTCAGTTTTGGCTTCTTGTCGCTCTCTGTCTCTTGGCGCCAGGCCGCAGCATCATCCTGCACTCACGAGTCGGGGTGTCGTATATGCTGGGCTGAAGATTCCCCAATCCAAAGAACTCGTCATCGGGGTCGTCAATGTACAACACCTCTAGTTGCGGTTCAGATTTGGTACTGGGGTAGCCACCTCCCAAGGTGAAATCTTTGTCTGAGTCGTTGTCTTCTAGGACTGTATTATCTCTTTGGGCAGTGCTAACAGCTTGTTGCAGGGTTCTGCGGTGGTAACTTTCAGCTACTGGTCGAATTTCAGGCATTGTGCTGTCGTTCCAGGTGAAAGAATCGGGTTTTATGGCTTTAAAACTTTTTTTTGTGTTTTGGGACATTTCCCTTTTATGTGAGCGTGGTCTGGGACCTCTGATGTTACGAAGTGTGTGACGTACTGCGGAGGAAGCGATTGGGCATGCGCAGATCGCTGTTTCTTTACTTGGGGCCTTTTTCGCAATTGCGCATGCTCGGCTTCTTGTGCATGCGTAAATGGACCTTCCCGTTCTGTGCACTTCTCGCGCAACTGCGCATGTGCGGCACCTTTTCGAAGATGGCCACCAATCAAAACTGCTGATTTCATCAAAGGAAAGCCTACCTTCGCCTCATGGTGAGTTTTGGCGCCTCTTTTACTGTTTTTTCTTGTCTGTTCCTCGCACAATTCTTGGAATTTGTCCAGGACTGCCTGGAAATCGCTCTTGTTTTGCCCCTTTGAGTATTTGAAGGTCTGGAAGATTTCAGCTGCTTCTGGACCCGTGATGGTAAGTAGAAGTTTTATTTTCTCTGCATCCGCCACGCCATCTAGGTCGGACGCTACCAGGTAGATCTCGAATCTCTGCCAGAACCAACGCTAGTTTTCACTGAGATTACCTTGGTACCTGAGCTGCTGTGGAACCGGAATCATGAACATCATCTTGCCTGGCTGTTGTTGCTGGTTGTCACTGTTCGCTGAGTTGTAACTATATGGATTTAACAGTCACTCCTGGGTACCATGTTTTGTTATGCTCTTGACGTTGCTTAAGCTGCTTTCTTGATGTGCACTCTGACAAAGGAAGGTTCAGACTTGGAGATAGCTTTAACACATTTATTAAACTGTTAACAATTCTCCGACTTGGATTCGTCTCTCCTGTTAATCCTGCCATAGCTACACAGACTGATGAACCAGTCTGCTACAATCCACGTGGTGGGTGTGATGCGTTTCAAATCAACCCTGTCTACTCACTGAGTGTCTCCGCTGGAAAGAGGAAGATCAACTGTGCTGTGTCCTTTTATATGGGTTGGTGTAATGCCCCCCTGTGGTAGTGTCACCTCTGTGTGTATCGTGTATGCCCATTGCTCATGTCCTATCTTACTGACCTATTGGTTGAATGTCTGTGTGTCATGTCTCTGGTGCTCCCTCTAGTTTCTATCTAGTCTATGTGTATTTACATTAACTCCTTGTGTAACTACAGTGATGCGTATCACCACAGTCGCGAGGTTGTGTGGTCAAGACTGGTCAATCGTGACCCGAGGCAAGACGTGGCTGGTCGTTAGCTGTTGCAGGCGATGAGCGGCCTGATGAGGTGCCCGATAGGCAGTGGTCCTGAGTCAGGTAAGGTGGCGGCGCCCACGGGCCGCATGTGTTGTGGGGGAGGCAAGATGGCGGCGCCCTGGGCCGCACGTGTCGTGAAGAAGGCAAGATGACGGCACCCGTTGGTCCTGGCGGTCGCTGATGGGGGCCACGATGGGGTGGCCGTCTGCGGAGCCCACGATGCACAGGGGGGTGGGCTGCGTGGTCAGGGTCATAGGCCTAAACGTTGCATGATGCGACCGTAAGTGAGAGCGCTAGTTTTTTGGTCACCGCGAGGCCGAGCATGGCATTCTAAGAAGCACAAGCCCGTAACAAATGCGTCTCTCATTAGCAAACTTGAGTGTTCCATGGCCGAATCGGCCTGACAGTCACAGTCTCTAACCAGGGTGAGCAGGGCGCGCCAGCAATCTTCCAGCGACTCACCGGGAAGTTGGCGCCGCGTGGAGAGGAGGTGCCTGGCGTAGATTTTGTTAGTCCGCTGAGCATAGTTTTCCTTCAGTAGCGCCATGGCCTTTGTGTAGGTCAGCGCGTCCTGGACGAGTGGAAAGACGTTGGAGCTCAGCCGCGTGTATAGGATCTGGAGCTTCTGTGCTCCTGGGATTGTGTCTGGTGGAGACCCGATGTACGCTTCAAAACAGGCTAGCCAATGTTCTAAGTCCTTTTTTTCGACAGTTGCTGTAGGAGGCCACACATCTCAGTGTAATAAATTGATGCACTATCAATTACACAAAGACGAGAGTAGGATGTAATCGAGGCTTTATTACACTGAGATGTGTGGCCTCCTACAGCAGCTGACGAAATGGCTGCTGTATGGGGAGCACACATATTTATACTCTGCCTTTCAACTTAAATTCCACCCTGCCTGTAACCTCCAGGATTACAGGTACCTCCAGGATATACAACATTCTTCCAACTGCTGCTCTCGCCGCGTCCTGAAAGCCACACTCGGTGCCATGCGGCGCCACATGAAGACACTCAACATCTCTCTCCTGCAGCACCATCTTACTTTCTCTCAAAGCTGTCCCTGTTCCCAGTTTCATTTCATCCTTCGCATCCCGTACCAGCCTCCCCGGACAGGCGCCGGAATGTGGCGACTAGGGGCTTTTCACAGTAACTTCATTGAAGCCTACTCGTGACAATAAGCAATTTTCATTTCATTCTACACCTTAACAAGATTCTTTTCCTGTTTCTTACAGATGGTAAGGAACACAAGCTTCAACAACTCATCAACACCACAGCCCATCCCAGACCCTCCACCAGTCCCAATCCCTCGTACTCCATTTCTCCCAGTATCAACACCACAGCCCATCCCAGACCCTCCACCAGTCCCAATCCCTCGTACTCCATTTCTCCCAGTATCAACACCACTGCCCATCCCAGGCCCTCCACCAGTCCCAATCCCTCGTACCCCATTTCTCCCAATCCCAGCCCTTGTCGCGTGTTCACCATACCTTCTGACCTTCCCCTCTCTGAGGCTGAGCGTGCTCTTCTCAGCAAAGGACTCAGCTTTGTACCCTTACATCCCCACTTCAATTAATTCCGGGCTCGACATGATGTTGAACTCTTCTTCCGTCGCCTTCGTCTCCGTGCCCACTTCTTTGGACAAGAATCCTCGCCCGTGTTCCACTGATCCTTTCATGTGCTTCCAACATTCTGTCTCCAAGTGGACTCCGCCCCCCGCACCCCCCCCCCCCCCCCCCCCCCCCCCCCCCCCGCCCCCGCCGGGACAATTACCTGCCCTAGATCTTTTCATTGAAAACTATCGACAGGACATTGGCCGTCTTAATTTTTCTGCTCCTCTCACCCATTCCAACCTCTCTCCTTCTGAACTGTCTGCTCTTCACTCCGTCAGGTCTAACCCAGACTTTGTCATCAAACCTGCCGACAAAGTGGGTGCTGGTGTCTGGCGCACTGACCTCTACCTCGCAGAGGCTGAGCGCCAACTCTCCGATACTTCTTCTTACCTCCCGCTGGACCATGACCAGACCACTGAACATCAAACCATTATCTCCAATACCGTTAGTGACCTCATTTCCTCCGGATGCCTTCCCCCTATGGCTTCCAGTCTCATAGTCCCCCAACCCCGGACAGCCCGCTTTTACCTACTTCCCAAAATCCACAAAAAGGACTGTCCCGGCAGGCCCATTGTGTCAGCATGCTCCCGCCCCACCGAACTTATTTCCTCTTATCTCGACTCCATCCTCACTCCTCTGGTCCATTCCCTCCCCACCTACATCCAGGATTCCTCTGATGCTCTGCATCATATTGACAGCTTCCAGTTCGCAGGCCCTAACCATGGATATAACTATTCACCACGGATGTGCAATCCCTCTACACCTCCATCCCACACCAGGATGGCCTGAGAGATCTTCGCTTCTTTCTCGAAAAGAGACCCGGACAATTCCCATCCACCACCACTCTCCTCCGCCTGGCTGAACTCGTTCTATCTCTCAACAACTTCTCCTTTAGCTCATCTCACTTTCTCCAAATCAAAGGTGTAGTAATGGGTACCTGCATGGGTCCTAGCTTGCCTTTTTATGGGGTATGTGGAACATTCCTTGTTCCAGGCCTATCCGGGCCCCCTGCCACAACTCCTTTACCGATACATTGATGACTATTTTGGTGCCACATCATGCTCTCGCCCGGACCTGGAAAAATTAATCAACTTTGCTTCCAGTTCCCACCCCTCCATCACTTTCACCTGGACAATCTCAGACACTTTCCTTCCCTTCCTTGATCTTTCTGCCATTTCCGGCAATAGACTATCCACTAATATCCACTACAAGCCCACTGACTCCCACAGCTATCTGGACTACAGCTCTTCACACCCTACACCCTGTAAGAACTCCATCCCTTTCTCTCACCTCCTTCGCCTCCGTCGCATTTGTTCCGACGATGCCATTTTCCAAAATGGTGCTTCGACAATGTGTTCCTTCTTCCTCGACCGTGATTTCCCACCTACAGTTGTGGACAGGGCCCTCAACAGTGTGCGGTCCATCTCCCGCGCCACTACCCTCGTCCCCTCCACTCCCTCCCAGAACAGGGATAGAGTCCCCCTCGTTCTCACATTTCATCCCACCAGCCTCCGTATGCAAAGCATAATCCTCCGCCATTTTCGCCAACTCCAGCGTGATGCCACCACCAAACACATCTTCCCTTCACTCCCTCTGTCAGCATTCCGCAGAGACTGTTCCCTCCGAGACAATCTAGTTCACTCCTTCACCATACCCAGTACCTCTCCCATCACCCCTGGCACCTTCCCATGCAATCGCAGAAGGTGTAACACCTGCCCCTTTACCTCTTCCATGCTTAACATTCCAGGCCCAAAACACTCATTCCAGGTTAAGCAGCATTTCACTTGCACCTCTTTCAATCTGGTCTATTGCATTCGCTGCTCCCAATGTGGTCTCCTCTATATCGGAGAGACCAAACGCAGACTGGGTGATCGCTTTGCTGAGCATCTGCAGTCTGTGCGCATTCAGGATCCTGACCTTCCTGTTGCTTGCCATTTTAACAAAAGACCCTGCTCCCAGGCCCACATGTCTGTTCTTGACATGCTGCAATGTTCCAGTGAAGCGCAACGCAAACTGGAGCAACAACATCTCATCTTCCGGTTAGGCACACTACAGCCTTCCGGCCTGAACATCGAATTCAAAAACTTCAGATGATCAGCCCCACCTCGACCCATTTGTTTTCATTTCATTTTAACTGTCTTTGACCATTTCTTTCTTTCTTAATATACATTTAATTCCCTCCCCCCAATCTTATCCACCTTTCCTGCACCTTTCTCCTCTTTGCTCCCCCCTTCCCCTCCCCCCACACCGACAGTTCATCCTCTGATGTTAGTTTCCCTGCTGTTTGACCTTTCACATCTTTTGTCCTGTCTGGGGACTGCCATTAACACTCTTTCTCCTTGGTATCTGTGGTCATTAGCACCCAGTTTCCCTGGATTTCTGTGGCTATGGCTCATCTTTCATTCTCACTCCACAGTATAAATATTTCCCACTCTCTCTGTCCGTTAGCTTTAACAAAGAGTCATCGGACTCGAAACGTTAGCTCTTTTTTCTCCTGACAGATGCTGCCAAACTTGCTGAGATTTTCCAGCATTTTCCCTTTCGTTTCAGATTCCAGCATCCACAGTAATTTGCTTTTATACTCCGCCTTCTGGGTGGAGCCAGCAGGCAGGGATCTACCCCCTATACCTGTAGTACAGGGGCCTTACCATAAAGCCCCTATATATACAATGTATACATCAGTGGTGACTACCACAACTATTAAAAATTATTATTATTGTTATCAATGGCATCAAGAAGCCTGGTCAGGTTGGCATCCTCAAAGCGAGGAGCAGATCTGCGCACTGCGATGCTTGTGTGCTGACTGGGAGTGAGTGGTGAGGGAGTGTTTAAATGCAGCTCCCCCTTGTTAGCAGCGAGCCGTTGCAGCAAGAGTCAGGGGAATGAGATAGCGAGGTAGCCAGGCATGTTGAGATTCACATGGGCGCTCATTTATGAGACTAAGTGCGATTGGATATAGGCCGTGATCTCGTCAATGCGGCCGGTGCGAAGTACCCCATCAAACTCGCCCAAAATGGCACTTTGCAATGTTTCCGCTGAATCGCGCCCGATGTCTTCCCTGATTGAGAGTTATTACGAACGTATGTGAAACCAAAACAATTAATGGAGGGTTTATAATTAGTGAGAAATGGAAACTATCACCTGTTGGTAGAAGGGGATTTGTATCCGAATCATATTTTTGAGCTCAGGCACTGCTGATCCTCCAGGTAATCAATTTTGGATGGTGAACAGGTATGGCATTTTTCCCCACCATCTTAGTTAAGGAGTCCAATTACCTCCCTTCATGCTTGAGTGATTTTGACTTGGTCAGTTGGAAATTGACAGAACCTAACTCTCTTTGAAGTGGTTGCTGTTGATTAACGTTGTGGTTAGAGCACTTCAAAGTTACTCAACTGTGAAGGAAGATTAATGAACCAAAGCTGACAGTTGTGTGCTTGGAAGCTGTTAATCACAGCCTAGTAAGGGAAATGAATGAATGGCTTCAAGCCAAGGATCTGGGAGCTTTAAACACAGGCCACTGGTTTCAGGCCACCCCAGTCCAGCTCCAGCATGACCACATCATCTCTAGCTCTCAGACAAAAGTCGATTTTCTGAGGGTCTTCCTGACAGGGGTCTGTTGGGCATCTCCTTATTTAGGGGGTATCTGCAGGGAGTGGGGGTCTCTTTATTTAAGGGGTATCTGTTGGGTCTCTTTAGAGGGGCTGGTTTAGCACAGTGGGCTAAACAGCTGGCTTGTAATCCAGAACAAGGCCAGCAGCGCCGGTTCAATTCCCGTACCGGCCTCCCCGAACAGGCACTGCAATGTGGCGACTAGGGGCTTTTCACAGTAACTTAATTGAAGCCTACTTGTGACAATAAGCGATTATTATTATTATTATTATTTAGACGGGTCACCTTGGGAATCGCTCTCACTGAGCTAAATCGCTGGCTTTTAAAGCAGACCAAGCAGGCCAGCAGCATGGTTCGATTCCCGTACCAGCCTCCCCGGACAGGCGTCGGAATGTGGCGACTAGGGGCTTTTCACAGTAACTTCATTGAAGCCTACTCGTGACAATTAGCGATTTTCATTTCATTTTCAATACCCGCCATGCATAAATTTATATGGTGAAGGACGGGAGTGCAAATCAGTTGCAATACAGCTCCGGCGGGAGAATATAGTCCCCAAACAAAGAATCTCACCCACTGTCTCTTCAAAATTTGCTCCCCCCGCCAGTGAACTGTGTGTGGCAAAGAATCTATAGCCTCTCCTCGTTGTTCCACACTAAAATGTATCACCTCACAGTTTCTTTTGAAGTTTACTACTCTCTGCCTCAAAAGGTGCCAGATTTTTAAGATTTGTGTCATCAAAATTTCAAATTGTTGCCCGATATCACCAAGGCATTGCCAAATACAGCAGCGCTACTCATTCTGATCCCTGGGGAACACAACTGCACATCAATCTCCAGACCTTTCACTGCAACTCTCTGATTTCTAAATAGCAAATTTTGTGTCCATGCTGCTACCCTTAACCCTGGCCTTCAATTTTTCCAACAATCATATTATAATATGTAACATTGGGCCTGGACTTCCTCGGAAAGGCAATCAGAGTTGCATTTCCACTCTGGTTTTTATACCTTGGAGTTTTTCGGATCCTTTCACACCCGGCATTCTGACTTGTGTCGGTCGAGAATTGTGCAGGGCAGGGATCTTTTGTTGAAGGCCTTGGAGGCAAAGGCAAGGAGGCCGCACTCTCTTTTATATTGCCATAAGTAAGGTAGGTTTAAAGGTCCGGCCACATTTCAGCCAGTGAGAAGCTAAGTTTGTCAGCTAGGTGGTTAGAATTGGTGTATGGGAGTGGGATGAGTTGGTCACTTGTGGAAATCCGGGCACCTTGGGAGTTCAGGCACCTGAGGGAGTGTGTCTCAGGGTGAGGGCAGAGGGATTCGACAGTTGGGGGTGGGGTGAGGTGTCAGAGAGTTGGGGGTGGTCCGGACAGTCGAAGATAGGTTAGACATTGGCAGGGAGTTGGGAAGTCAAGTCGAGACATGCTTATCTCATCTTCCTGTGGTGATTGTCTCTTTATGGGCAACACAGCAGAGTAAGGGTCACCTGGCCAGGGTGATTAATCAGAACTGAGAGTGGTTGACAATTAGCTGCAGAAAGAGCGTTTG
The DNA here is from genome assembly GCF_902713615.1 of Scyliorhinus canicula. NCBI lineage: Eukaryota > Metazoa > Chordata > Chondrichthyes > Carcharhiniformes > Scyliorhinidae > Scyliorhinus > Scyliorhinus canicula. The sequence continues at coordinate 270,724,389 of NC_052147.1, forward strand.
AAGATCACTAAATAAATTCCTTTTGGTTCACCAACTAAGTCTCTGAAAGTGCATCATTACACTTCCGTATTCTACCCTCAATAAATTTGAGGTCATGCAAAACTCTGCTGTCTTTATCCTGACTCGCCCAAAATCTTCTTCATCCATCATCCATACTTGCTCATCGACACTGGCTCCCGGATAAGCAATGCCTCGGTTGTAAAATTCTCATCTTTGTTTTCAAATCCCTCTATGGTCTTGCGCCTTCCCGATCTCCGAAATCGCCTCCAGTCCTCCAATCCTCAAAGATGTCTGTGTTTGTCTAATTCTGGCCTCTCCAGCATCCCTGATGTTAGTTGTTGCACCATTGGTGGATATGACTCCAGACACCTAAGCAATGGAATCCCCTTATTAAACAACCCTGCCTCGCTAACGTGCTTTCCTTTGAAATACATTTTTGAAAACTACCTGTTTGACCTATCTTTTGGTGTTCTGCTCGAATATCTCCTTACGTTGATCATGTCAATTTTGTTCCGTAAAGAATCTTCATGAAGAACCATGAAAAAAGTTATTACCTTATAGGAGCCGGATAAAGGCAAATTGTTGTTGTCGTAAAAGTAAATTCAAGATTGACTATTTTTGATTTAAAGTGAATGTGTTTTTATTATTCGGGGGAGGCAAACGTTCGTATTGACTTCCTTCTTTACATTCATTATCACACAAACAGCAAAACTGCCGATTCCTCCACCATCCACTTCAATGAGTGTTGCTAGGCAGCATTGCTGTTGCACTCTCTAAAAGCCCACAGTTTAATTTCAACTAATGTAAGCTGCAACCAATAGGCAAATGTGGCATGGGACTATAGCACTGTCTCTCAGGACTGCCAGATGCTTACAAGCAGCTGTGGCTCAGCGGGAACCCTTATTGCCTCTGAGTCAGAAGGTGTCTTGTCTTAGCAGCTGAAATTCCATTTAATCCAGCATTTTACCATAACACCATAAACATAGGAGCAGAATTAGGCCACTCGGCCCATCGAGTCTTCTCCGCCATTCCACCATGGCTGATATTTTTCTTTTCCCCATTCTCCTGTCTTCTCTCCATAACCCCTGATCCCCTTATTAATCAAGAACCTATCCATCGATGTCTTGAAGACACTCAGTGATATGGGGCAAAATTCTCCGACCCCCAGCAGGGTCGGACAATCGCCTGGGGCCGCCGAAAATCCCGCCCCCGCCGTGGCAGAGATTCTCCGGCACCCGGGAAGTGGCAGAGGCGGGAATCGCGCCACTCCGATCGACGAGGCCCCTGCGGCGATTCTCCGGCCCAGATGGCCGAAGTCCCACCGCTGGGAGGCCTCTCCCGCCGCCGAGGTTTGAACCACCTACAAGTGGAAACATCTTTTCCACGTCCACTCTATCCAGGCCTCACAGTATCCTGTAAGTTTCAATATGATCTCACCTCATCCTTCCAACTCCAACAAGTACAGATGCAGAGTCCTCAACCGTTCCTCATATGACAAGCCCTTCATTCCAGGGATTATTCTTGTGAACTTCCTCTAGACACTTTCCAAGGCCAGCACAACCTTCCTTAGATACAGAACCCAAAACTGCTCACAATACTCCAAGTGGGGTCTGACCAGAGCTTTACACAGCCTCAGGAGTACATCCCTGCTCTTGTGAGATTGCATTTGATTGCATTTGCCTTCCTAACTGCCGACTGAACCTGCACGTTAACCTGAAGAGAATATTGAACAAGGACTCCCAAGCCCCTTTGTGCTTCTGATTTTGTAAGCATTTCCCCATTAAAAAACAATCTGTGCCTCCATTCCTCCTTCCAAAGTGCATAACCTCACATTTTCCCACATTGTATTCCATCTTCCACTGCTTTGCCCATTCTCCTAGCCTAAGTCCTTCTGCAGCCCGCCTGCCTCCTCAATACTATCTGTCCCTCTACATATCTTTGTATCATCTGCAAACTTAGCAACAGTGCCTTCAGTTCCTTCTTCCATTGCCATTGTCTTTTGTCGTCATTGCCGTTGTCGTTAGTTATGCAAAATCTGGACATTGAAATGTAGGTCTAGATGCTCTTAACTGATAATAACAAATAGCAGTCTGACAGTGTAGTTCAACTGAATTTTCTTGATCAGCCATGATCATATTAAATGGTGGTGTAGAGCTCGAATGGCCAAATGGCCTACTCCTGCACCTATTTTCTATGTTTCTATGTTTCTAACTCTCACTCCAAAGAATTCAGCACACCATTTAAAGCCCCTTGTGGAGGAGTGACTATAACATAAGAGAACTCTTCATAAAGATGGGCAGCATGGTAACACAGTGGTTAGCACAGTTGATTCACAGCTCCAGGGTCTCAGGTTAGATTCTTGGCTTGGGTCGCCTTCTGCGTGGAGTCTGCATGTTCTCCCCGTGTCTGCGTGGGTTTCTTCCTGGTGCTCCAGTTTCCTCCCACAGTCCAAAGATGTGCAGGTTAGGTGGATTGGTCATGTTAAATTGTCCCTCGTGTCGAAAAAGGTTAGGTGGGGTTACGGGGATTGGGTGGAGGTGTTGGCTTAAGTAGTGTGTTCTTTCCAAGGGCTGGTGCAGACTCGATGGGCCAAATGGCCTCCTTCTGCACTGTACATGCTATGATTCTAAGATCAAGAGTGACGTCGTTGATTCTGAGACTAAGGATCTAAAGAAAGGAAACTGCAATTGCATGAATTGGCTGTGATGGATTGGGTAACATTACTTCGAGGGATGACTTTGGAACGGCAATTGCAAACATTCAAAGAGCACAAGGGTGAACTGCAGCAATTGTTCATTCTTGTCTGGCTAAAACAAGAAGGGAAAATATGGACCATGATGGCTAACAAGGGAAATTAGAGATAGGATTAGGTTGAAGGAAGGGGCATTCAAATTGGCTGGAAAAAAAGCAGATCGGAGGATTAGGAGAAGTTCAGAATTCAGAAAAGCAGGACAAAGGGATTGATAAAAGGAGACCAGAGCACAATAGTAAGTTTGATTACGGTGAAATCTTCTCTCGGTATGTGAAGAGAGAAGTATTGGTGATGAGAAATGTCCTTTACAGTCAGAAACAGGGAATTTATAATGGGGAACAAAGAGATGGCTGACTAACTAATACATACTTTGGTTCCATCGTCACAAAGGAGGACACACATAGCGTACCAGAAATGCTGGGAAAAACAGGCTTTAATGAGAAGTAGGAACTGAAAAAAATCAGTAATAGAAGGGAAATGGTGTTGGGGAAACCGAGGCACGGCATGGTGGCCGGTATAGACTAGGGTGCATGGACGCAGTGGGCACAGGAGCAACAGGAGTTCCTTAGGGGCTGCTTTGCTGATCTTAAAAAGGACATGCTGGCCCCGATGAAGGAATCAATAGACCAAGTGATCGCAACTCAGGAGACACAAGGGAAAGCGATTAAGGAGATGGAGAAAAAGCTATCCAACCATGAGGACGAGTTGGTCGTATTGGCCCTGAAGGTGGAGGCGCAGGATGACCTCCACAAGAAGTGACAGGAGAGGCTGGAGAACCTAGAAAACAGGTCCAGGAGGCAGAACGTGAGAATTGTGGGCCTCCCTGAAGGTGTGGAGGGGTCAGATGCGGGAGCATTTGTGTCCAAGATGCTGGAGATGCTGATAGGGATGGGAGTATTCCCTCGACCCCTGGAGCTGGATGGGGTGCACAGAGCCCTCGCAAGGAAGCCCAAGACGAAAGAACCGCCAAGGGCAATGGTGGTGAGATTTCATTGCTTCTTAGACAAGGAACTTGTCTTGCGGTGGGCAAAAAAAGAACGGAGTAGCAGGTGGGAGAACAGCATGATACACATCTACCAGGACCTGGGTGCGGAGCTGGCCAAGAGGCGTGCTGGATTCAACCGGGTGAAGGCGACCCTCTTCAGCAAGGGGGTGAAATTTGGGATGCTACACCCAGCGAGGCTATGGGTCACGTAAAAGGAACGGCATCACTATTTTGAGATGCCGGGCGAAGCGTGGTCATTCGTCAAACAAGAAAAGCTAGACTTGAATTAAACGACAGTTAAGCTGTGGTGGAATGCGCCGGTGGGGCTGGGTAACACGGTACCGTTTCTAATATAAGATTGTGTACAGTTTTGGGTGCATGTAAGGGCTGTGGTGGTGGCTGGAGGGTGCAGTGTTTTGGCAAAGTTGAGATACGGAGGGGTAGGAGGCCCTGTATTTACTGCGATTTTCTGGGAATTTGGAGCCTTGGTTCAACAAGTGTCTCCTCACGGGGCAATGTTAGTGTATTCTGTTTATTTTTCGTTTCATATTACTATTTACTCATTGGGGCTGGAGAGGTAGTTTAATTGGTTTATTCATGTGGGGAGAGGGGTCCGGGCAATGACATGACAGTCTGATTGGCGCCAGGGGCGGGAGCTGCCGGGATCTGCATGGGTCAGCTGACTCTCGGGAGCATAGTGGGGGGTGAGCAAGTCCTCAGCTGGTACTTGGCGGGGAGTTTTGGGTTGTGGGGCTGTTGGGGGGAGGGGAGGGGGGATGCTGCTTTGCTGACAGAGGAGGTATCAATTTTGGGGTACCAATTGAGGGTAGGGGGCTCCCTGTGGGGGCACTCAAGGAAGCGAAGGGTGCGGGCTCGAGGTTGGCCAAAAAAGGGCGCTGGCTAGTTGGCAGGGGTGGGGGGGGGGGGGTGTTTAGCCCCCCCCCATCCAGGCTGATCATGTGGAGTGTGAGGGGTTTGAATGGGCCGGTCAAAAGAGCGCGCGTGTTCGCGCATCTAAAGGGGTTAAAGGCAGATGTAGCAATGCTTCAGGAGACACTTTTAAAGCTTGCAGATCACACAAGATTGAGAAAGGGATGGGTAGGCCTGGTGTTCCATTCAGGGCTGGATTCCAAGACCAGTGGGGTAGCAATTCTGATCAGTAAGGGTGGGGCATTCGTGGCTAGGAGAATTGTGGCAGATAAGGGTATAAAGGTATATAATGGCGAGTGGAAAGTGGAAGGGGGTCCGGGTGGTGTTTGTGAACGTCTATGCTCTGATTTGGGATGATGTGGAATTTATGAGACCCATGCTGGGCAAAATCCCGGACTTAGAGTCACACAACCTGATCATGGGGGGGAGACTTTAACACAGTCATTGACCCCGAGCTGGACCGGTCGAAGTCCAGGACAGGGAAGTGACCGGCAGTGGCTAAGGAACTTGTGGTGAATGTATTGACCTAAGGATGAACTGTCTGTATAGTGCTATGACCTTGTACTGGAACCCCTGTAGGCTCCGCCATCACTGCAATGGGGAATCGCTGGACGTGTACCTGGAAAACCTGACCCTACTCGCGAGGAACTGCCACTATCGGGATGTGACGGCAGAGGACCAAATGAAGCTACAGATCCGGGACACCTACGTGGCTGGGATCCGATCTAACTACATCAGGCAGCGCCTGCTGGAAAACGGGACCACTGACCTGCAGGATACGGTAAAACTAGCCACCTTGTTAGAGGTGGCCTACCAGAGCCTCAGTGCGTTCCCCGCGGACCCGGAAAACCCCTCATGGACACCACAGGCGCGGCCCACATCGGATCAGACTACGTCACTGGCCTGTGCCGCGCGGCTGCCCGTCCAGACTGGGGTACCGCAGTGCTACTTCTGCAGCCAGGGTCAACACCCCCTGGAGCGTTGCCCAGCCCGCACAGCGACGTGCAGCGACTGTGTCGAAAAGGGACACTTCGCCAGAGTCTGTCTGGGCCGACCTAAAGCCCAGAAGTCGAAAACTCACCAGGCCCGACCCATGGACTCACAGACCCGCAGATCCCCTCAATGTGGCTGTGTGCCAGCTGGGAACGCCCCCTTCGGACGCGGCATCAGCCTCGTGCGACTCGTGGGGGCTGCCATCTTGGCTGCTGGCTCCAATACCGACCGACACGTGCGACTCATGGGGGCCGCCTTCTTGGCCGCCGGCTCCGGCACTGGCCGACACGTGCGACAGGTGGGGGTGGCCATCTTGGTTGCCATCTTCGACCCAGCCCGACACGTACGACTCATGGGGTCCGCCATTTTGTGACCTCGATACCGCCGACCACACAGGCTACCCACAGCTTGGCACAGGCACCCTCGACCAGTCACAGCCAAAGCACCTAAAAAATTGTATGATGGTTGTCCGGGTCAACGGGCACGAGACCCCCTGTCTTTTCGACTCTGGGAGCACGGAGAGCTTTGTTCACCTTGACACGGTAAGCCGCTGCTCCCTTCAAATCTACCCCGCATCCCAAACAATCTCCCTTCCCTCCGGAACCCATTCGGTTCAGATCCGGGGGTACTCTATCGCAAACCTCGTGATGCAGTGCGCCGAGTACGCTCGTTTTAAATTGTACATCGTCCCTCACCTCTGCGCCCCCCTACTGCTTGGATTAGACTTCCAATGCAGTCACTGGAACCTGACCCTACATTTCGGCGGACCCTTACCCCCCCCCTCTCGGTATGCAGCCTCGCATCCCTCAAGGTCCCCCTCCTTCGCTCTTTGCGAACCTCACTCCCGACTGTAAGCCCATCGCCACCAGGAGCAGGTGGTACAGTTCTCAAGACATGATTTTTATCAAGTCGGAGCTCCAGCAACTGTTGAGGGAAGGGATCATCGAGGCCAGCAACAGCCCCTGGAGAGCGCAATTGGTGATCGTCCGAACCGGGGAAAGGAGTCGGATGGTTGTGGACGACAGCCAGACCATTAACCAGTTCACGCAACTGGATGCGTACCCCCTCCCCCGTATAGCGGAGATGGTCAACCAGATCGCACAGTACCAGGTGTTCTCAATGGTTGATCTGAAGTTGGCCTACCACCAGCTCCCAATCCGTCCGGAAGAGCGCCACTACACTGCCTTCGAAGCAGCCGGCCAACTCTTCCACTTCCTCAGGGTCCCTTTCGGTGTCACTAACGGGGTCTCAGGTTTTCAGAGAACGATGGACCAAATGGTGGACCAGTACGGGTTGCGGGCTACATACCAGTACTTGGACAATGTTACCATCTGCGACCATGATCAGCAGGACCATGACGCCAACCTTCAGAGGTTCCTCCAGGACTCCCAATCCATCAACCTCACATATAACAAAGATAAGTGCTTTTTCCGCACTACCCGACTAGCCATCCTCGGTTACGTCATGGAGAACGGAGTCCTAGGGCCCGACCTCAACCGTATGCGCTCTCTCACGGAACTTCCCCTCCCCACAGCCTCAAGACCCTCAAACGATGCCTGGGGCTTTTCTCCTAGTATGCCCAGTGGGTCCCCAACTATGCGGACAAAGCCCGCAAAGAAGAACCCGGAACATTGCGGGTCGTACAGGCCGATTATGCTTTTAAACGTGGATTTCAAATTGCTAGCTAAGATTCTGGCTCAGTCTAATTGAATTTAACGTGATCCAGCGGGCACACATGATGGCAGCGAGAATGAGCAAGTTTTGTGGGGGTAGAAGACAGTTGTGTGAGGTGCAAGGGCAGCCCTGCAAACCATGTCCACATATTTTTGGGCATGCCCGGAGCTTAGAGAGTTCTGGCAAGGGTTTGCGAGGGCAATGTCCAAGGTGCTTAACACACAGGTGGTAGCGAAAATTAAAATGTCAGCAGCAGCAGTAATCCGTGGGGGGGGGGGGGGGGGGGGGGGGGGGAGGGGTGTTTTATTATGAAAAATGCTGCAAAACCTTAATAAAATACTTTTTTTTTAAAAAGGAAGCAGCCCTAGAAACAGAGGATGAGGATGGTGACAATCTTCCAAGATTCTATAGGCTCTGGATCAGTTCCTATATATTGGAGGGTTGCTAATATAACGCCACTATTTCAAAGAGAGGTAGAGAGAAAACCGGGAATTATAGACCAGTAAGCCTGACATCAGTAGTAGTGAAAATGCTAAAGTCCATTATAAAAGATTTGATAGCAGACCACCTAAAAATACTGGCGGGATCGGATAAAGTCAGCATGGTGTGGTATTGTGCGAAGCAAATAATGGCATGATGGGAAAACTAGTCAAGTCTTCTTGGTACAATTGAATTTAAACTGACTTCACATAACCTAAGGCACAAATACAAACAGCCAAGGTCAACTTGACCTGAGAACTGGCTGACTCTAAAACTCGGATAAGGCGTGTTGTCATGAGACCAGAGCAGTCTAAATACATACGATAAGCTAAAAAACTGTCTCTTCCTGTACTTAAACAAATTTGCTCCATCTCTTAAAACAAAGACAAGATAATGATATGAGACCCCAATCCCCTAAAGGTCAGCAAGGTGACGCCTTTGTAATGATTATTACTTATGTTTTACTTTTGATCAAATTCCTGACCAAGCTGTATTCATGTTATCTTGATCCTATAATGTATAAAAATCATCTTATTCTTCTGTGATATTGCAGACTTGGGACGGACCCAGTAGTTTGTACTTGACTGCCTTCCGACTCCAAGTCTCAGCCATACTGCTAGCAGTTCTAATTCATAAATAATGCTTAGTTTTGCGTACCTAATAAATCATGTTTGAATCTTTCTATCACAGTCCAGAAGCGGGGAAAATATTGACTACGGCATTTTGGCGCTGCGAGAAAAAATCCAATATCCTGAAGTGATCTTCCGTGAAGGACTGAGAAAAAGTGATCAAGGCCACGACCGGAGTACAGAGACAGACGCCGGCACAAGGTAAGATTAACCTTGGTCTCTCTCTCTCTCGGGTCTGTGCTGCGACCCATCATCCCTGACGGAAGTAACTAAACAGGTGACGGTTCTCGAATTTTTTTTGGGGTCAGGGACCCGATTGTGATTAGCCGCAGGTCAGGGACCTTTTTGATCTCGTTTTCCATCCGGATCAGATTTATACAGGCTGTCAATAAATTTGGGTCAGGGACCCTTTGATTAAGTTTTGGGGTCAGGGACCCTGTCAGTACTTTTTTTTTGGGGTCAAGGACCCTCCAATTTGATTTGGTACCAGAAATTTTTTTGAGCGTTTTTTTTTGCCAGGGGCACATTTTACTGACATTATGGGACAAACTTTAGACAAAGCTAGGGGCAATTCCCCTCTATTTTTCATGTGTTTAGAAAACCCTTCTCAAGAACGTAATATTCGAAGATTGGCTGCAGCGCTGCTTTAAACAATAAATTAGGTAACGATATCTGGCCACTAGGTTACACAGGGATCTTGGAACTTTGACAATAGCATTGATGCAGAAAAAAAAGCAATCTGGGAAAAAAATACCAGCTTTAAATTGAATGTTTAATTTTACAGTGGAAAAAAACAGTCCACTTAACGCAACGAACAATCACTATTAATGAGTTCGAGAGATAACACCCGCAAAAAAGGGATTAATGAGTGTGTGAACGGTAAATTGAGAGATTGGGAGACTTTAAAATTGTAATGTGAGCTTTGGGATAGAAAACAGTCAAAACACTAAAAAAGCAATCTGGCAATAACAAACCTCCTGCCGGCAGAAAAGTAGGACTGGCCAATAAGATTATAGGAAAGGAGGATCCTCCCAGTTGCTCTGGCATGCCGATGTTCCTCTATTCAGGCGATACGGAAGAGGAGGAGGATTTCAACCCTGGACCCCAGCCTAATACCCCCCGATCCTACAATTCCACTGTCCCAAGTCCTGACTCCACCTTCTGATCCCATTACCAATTAAACACCCGCTAACTTGTCCCCCGTAGCGACACGCACTCGGTCACAGATGCAAGGTGTAAATATGGAACAACCCTTTACCTCTGTTAATCAGGCTTTTCTTGATTTTTCTCTCCAACCTAATGAGAAGGAAACTTTTCCTCCAGCCTCCCCCTTGTAATGTTGTGCAAGGTGTATTTTTTTTACTGACACAGGAGAACAGCTCTAGCCACCTTGACCTTGTCTCCTTGCTGCCAAGCTCATACCACGCAGAGAATTGTCATACGTCCGTTCTCCCTACATTATAAACAACCCTTCTCTATGGAAGATATGATAATTGACTAAAAGGTGTTGATTAAAAGATCCACAATAAGAGAATTATGGAAGTAAAGTTAATAAGTTACCAATTTAGAAGTATGCTGGGAATAATGACTGAATGTTAACATTGCTTTTGAACGAAATTTAGTAGATCAGATGATGTAAACTAACTACTGCTTGGAATGTTGTACTGGCCTTATTATGATAACAAGTGGTTCTTCTGAAGGACATCAATATGCATATTCGAATTGTTTTTAAACTAATGGCAAAACATTCATATTTCCTCTTGCAAATGTTCCCAAGCTTCCCAAAATGTTCCAAAGTTGTTCAGTTCACACTATATCAGTTTAAAATAAAGTAACTTTACAAATAAGAGTGATTGAAATATGAATAAGTTTTTAGATTGCGTGAAAAGATGTAAATGGCATCACGCCAAGTTCTCCGCCCCTTAGATTCTGCAGGAAACATTAACCATTTCAGCAGACAGTTGGTCTTTTCTGAATTGACAAACAAAGAAATACGTCTCAGAGAATAGCTAATGCCTCTAAAATTAATCAGTGCAAATTGACTTAAATGGAATAACACAGATAAAGTTTTCGAAGGAGAATGAAAAATGTTTTTGTTCAAAATTTGTCCCCAAGGTCAAGGGCTGAATCCAAGAGAGAGAAAGAGAGACAGAGGAAGGGATTGAAGGAGAGAGAGAGAGACAGGAACAGAGACAGGAACTGTTAGAGACAGCGAAAGTTGAGAGAGCGAAAGAGAGCGAGTCAGGGAGAGGCAGAGATGGAGAGGTAGGCAGATAAAGAGAAAGAGCAACAAGAGTTCCAAAGACAGACAGAGTTATGTAGAGAGGGAGAGAGATAGATAAGAGAGAGAGGGAAAGAATTCATATTTCATTTTTCAGACTTTGACTTTAAAAATCATGTTTCAAGCTGTGATTATTTGAAAGAGGTAAAGAGATATTGATGCCAACATGGTCCTTGTTATTACCTGAAACCTTTGCGATAAAGGTTCCCGTTAACTTTGTAAGGCGGGTGACATAGAATCTTTACGGTGTCACCTTCGAGCTATTAATTGGTTTGTACGGAGCGCGATTACTCCGTGTTTTAAATTATAATCTCCTGCAAATGCGGATAACTCTGCTTAATAACACATAAACAGGGCAAAAAGCGTGCGGACCCTGACATAAAACATCACACACGTAATTTTCTTAATCAATTGTTAAAATTGTAATCGGAAGGACCATCTGGTATCAGACAAAGTGTGCAATGGGTAAAACTTTAGATACAACTTTTGAAAATGGCAGCGTACTGCAAACGCTGTGTGAACAATACTGGGGGTAACTAAAGACGTATCAACAGTGATAGAAGCTCAACAAGTGATTTGGGAAAATAATAGGGGGTCAACTGCTAAAAAGTTAGTTGCTCTATGGAGGGAATATTGTCCAAAATTGAAGGATGCCTCCTTGTTAGCCAGCTGGCAGGATAAAGAATTAAAATTGGGTATAGAATTGACAGGTCTTGAAAACGGAATGCGCATATGGGGAAAGAACCAAGGTAGGCTATCCACCTTGATCAGAAAGGGGCTAAAACACTCCATTAGTTTTTGCTCAGGAATATCTGAGGATGACAAATCTCCCAAAATGAAAAAAAAGGGGAGCAAAGTCAATACAAGATTAAAGTTAGGAACTTAACAATAGATTCTTGTCTAAAATAACTTCAGATCGTTTCAGGCCGTCCAGATAGACTCGGCGGTGGTTCAGTTCATTTGAAATTTTAAAAATGATAAACATCCAGTAATGTCTCTTTCCAAAAAACTGGTTAAATAGCAAACATTGAAAATTGACTACTCATAGCCCTCTCCCAGGAAGGATGTACCTCAACTAGCGACACCTGACCTTATTAGGCAGACAGACACTGCAAATTCGGATCGGTAATACAAGTGCATTGATAATGTAATGTTTATAAAACTGTCTCAAATACGAGGTCACCAGCTGCAGAATTTAAAAACATCTGAGCCTGCGTCTGATTGCTCTCTGTTCTATGCTGGCAGCTAACGTTAACCCTGAGTACCACTGTTTAAAAAAATAAAAATCAAAAAACTGCAGGAAGTCTTACAAAAGATTAATGACACTTGGGCACAGCTATTAAAACACCCGATAGAGTCCAGATGAGAAAATATAGTGACCCAAGCCTTGATAACAGCATTACCATATCACCTATCCCGCAGGCCCAGCTTCGAAATTTTCCCCTATTCACTACTCCACAGTGGTGGTCGATTAATTTTGATCCCTCACACTTTTCACCTCCCTTATATATTGCCAATCCACATGTCACTCTACGCTACATACAGGATGCTCGCCCGATTTGAAGAGCATTTACCAAGACAAAAAAAATGGTCTGCCTTTCTTGTCGATTTACCCCACAGCCTATGACGTCAGTCGAGACTTGTGTCACCCCACGTGACCCTTTCTGTCAATGAAGGCTACAGTGCCAAGTCTTTGGGATTTCTGGCAGCTGCACTAAGAGGACAAGCTGATCCTTTCCTTAATGGAAGTCCAACCCTTTTCTCACAGGCATTGCACTCCCAGTTAGCGACATTAGCACCTCCTGGTGGCTCCACCATCATTCAATATGTTGATGACTTACTCCTTGCCAGCCCTGATTTCATCGCTAACCAGCGTGACACCTTTTACCTGCTCATCCGTCTCCATTCATGGGGATATGTGATCCCGCCCGCTAAAGTTCATAAAGGCCAACGACAGGTCAAATTTTTGAGTGTCCTAATAAGTGCTACTGATCGCTCCCTTACTCAGGAACGCATTACTCCTATACTGCAGACCCCATTTCCTACATCGGCCAAGCAGGAGCGAGCCTTTTTAGGATTAGTGAACTTTTACAGACAATGGATTCCGAATGTTACTGTACATACTAAAGAATTAACTCCGTACTCCTCTCAAAATGCTCCTCTTAAGTTTGAACTACCTGATTCAGCAAAGCAATCTTTTATTACTCTGAAAAATGCCCTGGCTACCGCCCCAGCACTAGGACGACCTATGTATGACAGACCTTTTCAGCTGTACCGGCGTCGCCCGGTCGCCTACCATTCTATGAAATTAGATCTTGTAGCTTGCGGGCTACCTCCCTGCATCCAAATTCTTACTGCTGTCCATATGGGCTTCTTACACCAGCCCATAGGGGCTGGTTTAGTTCACCAGGCTAAATCGCTGGCTTTGAAAGCAGACCAAGCAGGCCAGCAGCACGGTTCGATTCCCGTACTAGCCTCCCCAAACAGGCACCGGAATGTGGCGACTAGGGGCTTTTCACAGTAACTTCATTGAAGCCTACTTGTGACAATAAGCGATTTTCATTTTTCATTCATTTGTTAGCACAGGCAGTCTCTAATCTGACCCTTCACCAGCAAGTACAAGTGCATACTTCACACTCTATCGTGGCTCTCATAACGTCTCAGCAAACCCAGCATCTGACTCAAGCGCGCTTGAGCCGCTATGAGGTTTCACTATTGCAAAACCCCGGCCTCTCTTTTCATTATTGTTCAACCTTAAATCCTGCTGTGTTCCTTGAACAGCCCCCCCGATAACCTTGGGGACCCACCACACGATTGTTTACTTCGGAATCACTTCCTTACCGCACCTCGCCCGGATTTAACAGACAGGCCTATTGATAATCCAGATCTAATTTTTTATGTTGATGGCAGTTCTTCCATTTCCCCATTTGGCGTCCCACAGTCGGGATATGCCGTGGTAACCGACACTGACGTGCAGGAAGCAGCAGCCTTCCAGACCCCTGTCTCTGCACAAAAAGCGGAGCTATTCGCCCTTACCCGAGCATATATTTTGGCCACAGACAAAAGTACTAATGTTGACACTGATTCTAGGTATGCCTTTGGCGTGACCCATGATTTCGACCGCCTCTGGGAACAACGAGGTTTTCTCACCTCTGCCGGAACTCCCATTCAAAATGCTCTTTGGGTTAAAAATCTCCTCGATGCTATTCAGCTTCCTCGTCAATTGGCAGTTATTAAATGCGTTGCGCACACGAAGGGTGACACTCCTGTTCAATTAGGAAATGCCCGTGCTGATTCAGCTGCTAAAAAAAGCAGCTTCATCAACCTCTTAATTGTTCCCAGCGGGGCTAATCAGGCTCTAAACCAGGTACCTGCATTAAGGACGAAGGGCATGCCAGAGATAGCTGAAGTTCAAAATTTGCAGAGGGACGCCTCTGATTCTGAGAGAACACTGTGGAAGTCAATGGGGTGTTCACACTCCTTGACACGAGACCTCTGGCTGACTCCAGTTGGTCAAGTTTGTATTCCGAATTCTTTATTACCGGTACTTGTTGATTATTTGCATTCTTGTACCTATCTTGGCAAGGAGGGAGTGGTACAGCTACTCCTAAAAACTTGGTGGCACCCAGATTTGAATACAGCAGCGCAAACGCGGCTGGATCGATGCGTCATTTGCATGAAACATAATAAGGGTAAAGGTATTAAATGCCCTCCGGGAACCACTCCCTTGCCAGATGATCCTTTTGCTTGTATACAGCTTGATTTTATCGAATTGCCAAAAGAACAGTGCTATAAATATTGTTTAGTAATAATCGATGTGTTTAGTAAATGGATTGAAGCCTTCCTCACCACTAATTGTACGGCACATACAGTAGTGAAGTTGTTGTTAACGGAAGTCATTCCTCGTTTTGGGGTACCCAAAATGGTGAGCTCAGACAATGGACCACATTTTGTAGCTCGGATCAATACTGAATTGTGCAAAGCACTTGTAATTAAACAGCAACTGCACTGCGCGTATCACCCGCAGGCAGCAGGAATTGTGGAAAGAGCCAACGGGACTTTAAAAGATAAATTATCTAAATTAACTGAAGAAACTGGGTTAAATTGGCTAAAAGTATTACCCTTGGCACTGTTTCACATGCGAGTGACTCCCCATTTGCGGACCGGACTGTCAGCTGCAGAGATAGTCTATGGTCGGCCAATAAGGACTCCCTGGGATGCCCATGAAAAACCCCTAGAGGGAGTAGACCTCCATGTGATGGGGGAGCAAATGCAGAACTATTTGAAGCAATTAACACGTTCTTTGAAGTTTCTCCACTCACAGGTAAAACAGGCACATCTCCCAGTAACGACAGGGACAGCTGTCCCTCGATATCCAGTGATCAAACCCGGAGACCACGTGTTGGTGAAAAACTGGGACAGAAAGAAACTAGGGCAATGCTGGAGCGGACCCTTCCTCGTACTACTGACGACACCAACTTCAGTCAAGCTTGAAGGACGTGCCAGTTGGATACATCTATCCGATTGCAAGAAGATAGTCTCCAACCCAGACGAGAACACAGGATGAAGATCTTCAGTATAATTTTTGGACTTTCTGGACAATTTAGCCTTAATGGCCACTCGGTAGAAAAAAAACGAACTCAACGAGACCTGCCTTCCAATACCTATTTACATATGTCATATCTTTACGCCGAAAAATTGAATATTAGCAAGTGTTGGGTTGCACCCATATCCCCGTCCATTCGAGGGAAGGAATACCTCTCCAATCCCTCCCCATTCATACTGCAGAGACAGTTGAATGGATTTTACGACAAAATCAAGCAGGGATCGGGGAGATAGGGGGAATATGAAAATATGGAGATCTGCTGGCTATGACATGACTAAATTTTCAGCTTCGTATCAACCTACCTATAATCGTGCCCTGACTCTACCCTCCCTCACTGTCCACTCGTATAATGTTCAAGGTTCCATATGTTTTAATAAATCAGGGAAAGGAAAGTTAATGGGGCAAAGTAGGTGCAACCTACCAATACAATCCCCTGGATGACATTAGCTGATGATTTTACAGCCTACAATGGAACCTATTTCATATGCGGCACTAAAGCATATCCATGGCTCCCCATTGATTGAACAGGATCCTGCTTTTTGAGATATGTCATACCCCAAATGCATCACCGACCCACCCTTAAGCACTCCCACTCGCGAGCAAAAAGCAAAAAGAACTATTTCTAAAACAGAACAATTCCTTATGATGGCCTTTCCCTTGTACGGAACGGGCAAGGCATCCAACGAACTGATCTACATGCCCTCAGCATTGGAACATCTGGCAAACGTAACGGCAACAGAAGCCAGGGACACTGGACAGGCACTGGCCGAGGTCTCAGCTGAGCTAGTGGCTGTCCTGACCGTGGCATTACAAAATCGACTGGCTTTGGATTATCTGTTAGCCTCGCAGGGAGGAACGTGCGTTATCATAGGCCAAGAGTGCTGTACTTACATTCCAGATGGCTCTGAAAATATCACTAACCTGGCCGACCATATTAAGAAACAGGCTGCTCAAATTCAAGAAATTGGCAGTGAATTTCACGACTTTCACCCGCCGGGTTGGCTAGGGTGGTTGGTCATTGATTATTTGATTGGATCTTTAAGGCCTTTATTCTACTACTACTAATGCTACTAGGGATAGGATTGCTTGCCTGCTTGTGTAAATGCATTTTCAAATGAATCATGGATATACCTATTTAGCTAGTTGTCATGATATGACAAAAGGGGGGGAGTGTGGTATTGTGCGAAGCAAATAATGGCATGATGGGAAAACTAGTCAAGTCTTCTTGGTACAAATGAATTTAAACTGACTTCACATAACCTAAGGCACAAATACAAACAGCCAAGGTCAACTTGACCTGAGAACTGGCTGACTCTAAAACTCGGATAAGGCGCGTTCGTCATGAGATCAGAGCAGTCTAAATACATACGATAAGCTAAAAAACTGTCTCTTCCTGTACTTAAACAAATTTGCTCCATATCTTAAAACAAAGACAAGATAATGATATGAGACCCCAGTCCCCTAAAGGTCAGCAAGGTGACGCCTTTGTAATGATTATTACTTATGTTTTACTTTTGATCAAATTCCTGACTAAGCTGTATTCATGTTATCTTGATCCTATAATGTATAAAAATCGTCTTATTCTTCTGTGATATTGCAGACTTGGGACGGACCCAGCAGTTTGTACTTGACTGCCTTCCGACTCCAAGTCTCAGCCATACTGCTAGCAGTTCTAATTCATAAATAAAGCTTAGTTTTGAGTACCTAATTAATCATGTGTAAATCTTTCTATCACAGTCCAGAAGCAGGGAAAATATTGACTATGACAATGGAATTATAAAAGGAAATCATGGTTGGAAAATATCGTGGAATTCTTCAAGGATATAACAAGCAGAGTTGTCAATGCACAACCAGTTTTGACTTTCAGAAGGTTTTCGACAAGTCCCACATTAAAGATTAGTGTGTAAAATTAAAGTGCATAGGAATGGGGGTAGTATATTTAAATGGATAGAATATTGATTGG
Organism: Scyliorhinus canicula; assembly: GCF_902713615.1. Classification (NCBI taxonomy): domain Eukaryota; kingdom Metazoa; phylum Chordata; class Chondrichthyes; order Carcharhiniformes; family Scyliorhinidae; genus Scyliorhinus; species Scyliorhinus canicula. The sequence continues at coordinate 270,741,682 of NC_052147.1, forward strand.
CATACAGGAAAGAAAGAGTCAGAAGAAATGTTATTTTTTTCCCAAATAGCCGGCAGTGACTAGTGGTGTACCCCGGGGTCAATGCTCGGACCCCAAATCTTTCTTTAAGGGAGATGGCCCCAAAGTCCATCGGATGGCTACCCTGACCCCCACCATGCAAACCCTGCCCACCTCACCCCCACCAGAGCACTGCACTGGTGCCCCGCCCAGGAGAGACCTCTACCCATAAGACAAGTGCTTTCTTCAGAAAAACAGAGGAAGTGAGAGAACCTAACTGTCTTTGATGTGATCCAAATGTGAATCATAGCTAAATGTTTATCAACATGGTGGTTAGTTTCACAGCTGATGACTTGAAACCTACTCAAGCATAAATGAAAATGAGCTCAAACAATCCAGAAGCTGACTGTGTTTGGAAGCTGTCAATTACGGCACAATAAAATCACATAGATATGAATGAAAGCATTTCGGGTCAAGGATCCGAGGGGATTAAAATCCAGCTGATGTGGTTTTGTCTCTCTAGGAATTGACAGGTGCTGCCTGAGCTAGCAGGTGTATTGCCCAGTTAAGCTTTAAAACAGTGATTATTTTCAATGTCGCTGACTGGACTGCTCTCTAACTTCCAGCACAGTAGCATAGTGGTTAGCACAGTTGCTTCACAGCTCCAGGGTCCCAGTTTCGATTCACGGCTTGGGTTATTGTCTGTGCAGAGTCTGCACATTCTCCCCGTGTTTGCGTGGGTTTCCTCCGACAGTCCAAAGATGTGCAGGTTAGGTGGATTGGCTATGCTAAATTGCCCTTAGTGTCCAAACCAAAAGGTTAGTTGGGGTTTACGAGAATAGGGTGGAGGTGTGGGGTTAGGGTGGAGGTGTGGGCTTAGGTAGGGTGCTCATTCCAAGGGTTGGTGCAGACTTGATGGGCCGAATGGCCTCCTTCTGCACTGTAAATTTTATGATTCTATGACCTGAATACAGACAGAAATGGCAGCTCAACATTCCAAGGTTTGCAGATGACGCAGAACAGGGGATTACGAAGCAGAGCAATGCAATATTGGTCAAAGACACGGTCAAGACTACGAGGAGGAAATATATGGTGTGAGTTGAACTGAGAAGCAGAAAAGTGGAAAAATCGAACTGCTGAGAGTTTAATATCGACCCCAAAACAGACAGAGAGGGACAGAGAACAAATATATAACAATGAATAATCTTTATTGTCACAAGTAGGTTTACATTGACACTGCAAGTGAAGGTACTGTGAAAAGCCCAAGTCGCCACACTAATGCACCTGTTCGGTTACACAGAAGGAGAATCCGCCTTACAGCATGTCTTTCGGGACTTATGGGAGGAAACCAGAGCACCCGGAGGAAACCCACGCAGACACGGGGAGAACGTGCAGACTCCGCACAGACAGTGATCCAGTGGGGAATCGAACCTGGGACCCTGGAGCTGTGAAGCAACAGTGCTACCATGCTGCCCATGTAGACAAACTGCTGAGAAGCTCAGTATCAAGAGGGGAGCAATAGCAATGAATTTGAACAACCATAATTGTAACTAATAAAATTAGTGTAAAAGGTAGTGAGGGTGCAGAACCCGTAAAATGCATTCAGGAGAATGTTTTTGCCGTTACATATCAAGTCCAGCAAGGGAATAGGCAGTTCTGGATTTAATTTTAGGAAATGAAAATGGGTAGATGAAAGCGGCAACATTGGGAGAGCATTTTGGCAACAGTGATCATAATTCAGTTAGATTTATCATGTGTATGGAAAAGACCAAAGGTAGACAAAGGATAAAAGTTGAACAAAGACCAATTTAATAAGCTGAGATGTGTTCTGGCAAAATTAAACTGGAAACTACTTGGGAGACAATAGAGTGTCAGAGCACAGGGCGGCATTCACTCAGATAACAAAGAGAGTTCAGAACGAATATGTTCCCAGAAAAAAAAACGATGGGACTCTTAAATGAATACCCCTCACCCACTCCTCTCTGGATGTCAAAGTGTTGGATGAAGGAGTAAACAGGGGTGCTTATGTCAAAAACAGAGAGCTCAAACTGCAAAGTCTAGGGGAGAACAGAGGAAAAGAAGTGAATTAAAAAAGAAATTCGGAAAACAAAGAGAGGGCGTGAAAAAATACCGGCAGGTGAATTCACAGGAAATCCATAGGCATTTTATAAAATCATAAAGCACAAGAGGCTAACTAAGGAATGATACAGCATGATTAGAGGCTAAGAAGGTAGCTCATGTGTGGAGGAAACAGAAGTGGGCAAAGTTCTTAATGAACACTTTGCATTGGTCTTCAGAAAAGAGATATATTATGGGCGCGATTCTCCGCAAATGCGGAGAGTCGTAAAGGCTGCCGTGAAACTGGCCGTGTTTCACGGCAGCCTCCGCGCCCCCTCCCGGGACCCGATTCTCCCCCCCGGGTGGGGCTAGCAGCGCGGCCCCGCGAAGCACAGCATCGCGGGCTTAGCGACCCACTGATCACGGGCCCATGCCACCCTTGGCACGGCCGTGGTGCAGCCATGCTAATTGGTGCCATGGTTGTCCGGAACGGCACTTTGCGGCAGTTTCACGAACGGTGAGAGCAGGTGTGTTTGCGTTCGTGAAAACGTCCGTAAAGGCCTGGGAACTCAGCCCATCGGATAGGGGAGAATCGCTGTTCGCCGTAAAAAACGGCAAGCAGCGATTCGTGTCGTGGGGCGGCCGTGGGGGGGGAGAATAGCGGGAGGTCGGGAAAAATGTCGGGAAGGGCTTCCCGCTATTCTCCGACCCGTCGTGGGCAGCGGAGAATCGCGTCCAGAGAGATTGTAGTTTCAGAGAATTATGAAAGTTTGATGGTATGACCTAGTGAGTGAGGATATATTAAGTTTTTCAGAAACTTTGAAAGGGGATAAGTCACCAGGCCCGGATGAAATGCATCCTCGTCTGCACAGAGAAACAAGAGAGGGAAATAGCTGATAAATGGAGACAGCTAACTTTGTACCATTGTTTAAAATGGAAGAGGAGACAGACAAGTTGTTCTCAGAAACTCTAAGGGACAGTATCAATCCTCATTGATAATGGTGTTGCTTTAATCAAGAATGGTCAGCATGGATCTGGCTGACTAACTTGATGGAACATTTTCAAGAGCTACAAGAAGGATGAATGACAAAAGGTGTTTGCTGAATTCTATAGCTGGGAAGGGTTTTGACAGGTCCCACATGGCAGACTAGTCAGAAAAGTAATGTCCCACCAGATCCAAGAGCAAATGGAAAGTCGGATTCAAAATTGGCTCAGTGGCAGGAAGCACTGAGGATCAGTGCGTGTGGAACCCGGATTCCAGTGAGGGTCATGTAATGATCTCTGGATGTGCATGTACATAAGGGGTTAATGGGTAATCAGTAGAATCAGATGATCACTAGAGGGCAGTACCAACAGGGGTATAAAAGCAACCTCATACTGCTCCTCTCTCTCTCTTTTGGGTGTACTGTGATGAGTGAGCAGAAGTGTAGATTAGCTCAGAGTGTTAGTGAAATTGAATATGGACACTGTAATTAGATTGTGTTAACCTTATTGCTAGTATGAATATTAAAGTAAAGAACTCACAAAATTATTGTTTTAGTTATTCAAATCTTTTGTCACTACTGGACGACTTTGACTCTTTCTCATCTTGGATTGGATTGGATTTGTTTATTGTCACTTGTACCAAGGTACAGTGAAAAGTATTTTTTTGTTAGCAGCTCAACAGATCATTAAGTACATGTAAAGAAAAGGACATAAAAGAAAATACATAATAGGGCAACACCAGGTACACAATGTAACTAGATAATACCGGCATCGGGTGAAACATATCGGGGTTTAGTGTTAATCAGGTTAGTCCATAAAAGGGTCTTTTGGAGTCAGGTAACAGCGGGGAAGAAGCTGTTTGTGAGTCTGTTCAAGAGTGTTCTCAGACTTTTGTATCTCCTGCCCGATGGAAGAAGTTGGAAGAGTGAGTGAGCCGGGTGGGAGGGGTCTTTGATTATGCAGCCCGCTTTCCCCAGGCAGCAGCAGGTTTAGATGGAGTAAATGATGGGAGACAGGTTCGTGTGATGGACTGGGCTGTGTTCACGACTCTCTGATGTTTCTTGCAGTCTTGGGCTGAGCAGTTGCCATACCAGGTTGTGATGCAGCCTGATAGGATGCTTTGTATAGTGCATCTGTAAAAATTAGTAAGGGTTAATGTAGACATGCCGAATTTCCTTAGTTTCCTGAGGAAGTATAGGCGCTATTGTGCTTTCTTGCTGGTAACGTCGGTTGGTGGACCAGGACAGATTATTGGAGATTTGAAATCTAGAAATTTGAAACTGCTAACCATCTCCACCTCGGCCCCATTGATGCTGACAGGGGTGTGTACAGTACTTTGCTTCCTGAAGTCAATGACCAGCTCTTTAGTTTTGCTGGCGTTGAGGGAGAGACTGTTGTCGTTACACCACTCCACTAGGGTCTCAATCTCCCTCCTGTATTCTGACTCATTGTTATTCGAGATCATGCCCACTATGGTCGTATCGTCAGCAAACCTGTAGATGGAGTTGGAACCAAATTTTGCCACGCAGTCATGTGTTTAGGGAGTAGGGTAGGGGGCTAATTACGCAGCCTTGCGGGGCCCCGGTATTGAGGAGTATTGTGGAGGAGGTGTTGTTGTTTATTCTTCCTGATTGTAGTCTGTGGGTCAGAAAGTCGAGGATCTAGTTGCAGGGTGAGGAGCCAAGTGCTAGGTTTTGGAGCTTTGATATGAGTTTGGCTGGGATTATGGTGTTAAAAGCGGAGCTGTCATCAATAAATAGGAGTCTGATGTAGGAGTCCTTCTTGTCGAGATACTCTAGGGATGAGTTTAGGGCCAGGGAGATAGCGTCTGCTGTGGACCGGTTGCAGCAGTATGCGAATTGCAGCGCAACAAGGCATTCTGGGAGTATGGAGTTGATGCGCTTCATAACTAACCTCTCAAAGCACTTCATTCCGACTGAGGTCAGGGCCACCGGACGGTAGTCATTGAGGTACGTTGCCTGGTTTTTCTTTGGTACCGGTATGATGGTGGTTTTCTTGAAGCAGGTGGGGACCTCGGAGCGGAGTAGGAGCAGGTTAAAGATCTCTGCGAACACATCTTCCAGCTGTCCCATGCAGGCTCTGAGTGCACGACCAGGGATCCCGTCTGGACCCGTCATCTTCCGAGGGTTCACTTTCAGGAAAGTTGATCTAACTTCGGAAGCTGTGATGGTGGGTATGGGTGTGTTATGGGCTGCTGGGGCACTCAATAGCGCATCATTGGTTTCCTGCTCGAACCGCGCATAGAATCAACAAGATTCACCAACTGTATTGAGCAACATATATTACGTTCAGTAGTATAACATAACGTAATTCAAGAAGTGTAATAAAACAGGTCAGTGTGTGTGGAACCCGGATCCTCGTGAGAGTCAGTGTGCGGGAGCCATTACCTAGTGAGAGTCAGTGTGTGTGGAATCCATACCCCAGTGAGAGTCAGTGTATGTGGAACCCATACCGAGTGAAAGTGCTGGAAAAACTTAGCAGATTTGGCAGCATCTGTGGAGAGAGAGAGGCAGAGTTAAAAATCCAATATGACTCTTCTTAAACAAGAGCCATATTGGACCTGAAACGTCTACTCTGTTTCTCTCTCCACAGATGCTGCCAGACCCTGCTGACGTTTTTCCTGCACTTTCTGGTTTCATAATATAAGGGGATACAAAATACACAGTAGGACAAGAAGAGATGTACAGAAGCAAGGGGACAAGGGAGTGCATGCTCACAGATCCCTGAATATAGCAGGGCATGTAATAAGAAGGTTAAGAAGGCATATTGAATAGCTGAGGCGTTGAATACAACAGCAAGCAGTTCACATTGGAACTGTACAAAGCACGAGTTAGGCCACTGCTAACAGTTCTGTGCATTCAGTTCTGGTCACTGCATTACAGGAGGGATGTGATTACACCAGAGAGGTTACTGAGCAGGATGCAGTGGCGTGCAGAGGGGGGGGCGACGGTGCGCTGGCCCCGGGCATCGATTGGATGGGGGCAGCAGCGTGAAGAGAATGGAGCGCGCACCGTGGTCGGCCAGAGCGCGCCTGCGCACCGCGGGCGGCCGGAGCGCTCCTGCGCACCGCGGTCGGCCGGAGCGCGCCTGCGCACCGCGGTCGGCCGGAGCGCGCCTGCGCACCACGGTCGGCCGGAGCGCGCCTGCGCACCGCGGTCGCCGCTGGTGAAGAGGCGGTTTTGCACTCGCGGCTGGAGCGTGAACAAAAAGGGCGCGAATTCTCCCGAATCGACGGCAATCAATGCCACCATGGGTGAGTTTTATTTATTCTTTATCTTTATCTTTTGATCCATTTTTAAACTCTTCTCTGCACCCTCTCTATAGTTGTCAACTTACTAAACTGTCGTGCCCAGAATTTGACATTTGGGCCAGGGGCACCCATTTGGGACAGAACCAGTATTTTATGAAGATTCATCATGGCCTCTTAACTTTTGCCCTCTTACCTTTTATACTTAAAGCCCAGGGTCCTATAAATGGGAGATTCTCAGAGACAGGGGCAGCACGGTAGCATGGTGGTTAGCATAAATGCTTCACAGCTCCAGGGTCCCAGGTTCGGTTCCCGGCTGGGTCACTGTCTGTGCGGAGTCTGCGCGTCCTCCCCGTGTGTGCGTGGGTTTCCTCCGGGTGCTCCGGTTTCCTCCCACAGTCCAAAGATGTGCGGGTTAGGTGGATTAGCCATGCTAAATTGCCCGTAGTGTCCTAAAAAGTAAGGTTGGGGGGGGGTGGGGGGGGGGGGGGGGGGGTTTGGGTTACGGGTATAGGGTGGATACGTGGGTTTGAGTAGAGTGATCATTGCTCGGCACAACATCGAGGGCTGAAGGGCCTGTTCTGTGCTGTACTGGTCTATGTTCTATGTTCTACTTGACTGCAAGCTGCTGGAGCTCGGATCTTGAACAGAGCTTTATATCTGGATTTGGGGACCCTTTATGCACCGGCATAGTGCACAAACAGGCCCCACATGACCAGGGTTTTGTGAAGAAGAAGGGATCTGGAAATGTGTCGACTGTGAAAATTATATTTGTGGAAATTGGGTGAAGTAATGCCGGTGTTTGATGAGACTTGGTGCTAAAGCTTTAGAGAAATGAAGATGGAATTTGATTTGAAGAAGTTCAACGTTTTGAAGGATATTGTGGCTGAAATGAATGCGATACGTGCTGAATGGGCTGACTGAGAAATGTGTGAGATATGTCTTTGTATCTGCTATGTGTAATTTATCGGTCATATTATTGCAATTTTCCTGTTAATTCATATTTAATTTACGTTGATTTTGGTGTGATTGCTAATATAAAAGTGAAGTCTTGTATATTGGTCTTAGTTGGGTTGTTTGTAATTTGTTTCCACAAGGGTCATAACAGTATTTCCATGACGTTGCTGCTCTTATCCTTCTCCATGGGGGTTGCAGAGGAGGGAGGCACAACTTTCGAGACATAACATCTCACCCATTGCTGCAAAGCAAAATGACTGAAGAAGAGAACAATATCCCTAGAATCCCAGCGCTAAGGGGAAATTGACTAACTCTTACAGCGCAATTTAACCTCAGGCAGCCATCCTATACCTTAGAGATGACCTAGAGGCAGCTTGGGGCCTGTCGTGAAGGTGAGTGAGTGGCTTTAAATTTGCTTACCTTTCACCAGGAGCAGGGTTTGAGGGAATATCAGGTAAGCTCTTCGTTTCTTTTTCTTCTTCTTGTTTTTTTTTAAATCTAGAGGTGATGTCAGGGAAGGCAGTACAATGCTCCTCTTACAGAATGTTTGAGGTGAGGGACGCCGTCAGTGTCCCTGCTGATTTCATCTGTGGGAAGTGCACCCAACCCCAGCTCCTCAAAAACCGTGTTAGGGACCTGGAGCTTGAGCTGGATGAACTTCGGATCATTCGGGAGGCAGAGGGGGTCATAGATAGGAGCTTCAGGGAAGTAGTTACACCAAAGACTGGAGATAGATGGGTAACTGTAAGAGGGACTGGGAAGAAGCAGTCAGTGCAGGGACCCCCTGCGGTCGTTCCCCTGAGTAACAAGTATACCGTTTTGGATACTTGTGGGGGGGACGACTTACCAGGGGTAAGCCATGGGGTACGGGCCTCTGGCACGGAGTCTGTCCCTGTTGCTCAGAAGGGAAGGGGGGAAAGGAGTAGAACATTAGTAATTGGGGACTCAATAGTCAGGGGCACAGATAGGAGATTTTGTGGGAGCGAGAGAGACTCACGTTTGGTATGTTGCCTCCCAGGTGCAAGGGTACGTGATGTCTCGGATCGTGTTTTCCGGGTCCTTAAGGGGGAGGGGGAGCAGCCCCAAGTCGTAGTCCACATTGGCACTAACGACATAGGTAGGAAAGGGGACAAGGATGTCAGGCAGGCCTTTAGGGAGCTAGGATGGAAGCTCAGAGCGAGAACAAACAGAGTTGTTATCTCTGGGTTGTTGCCCGTGCCACGTGATAGTGAGATGAGGAATAGGGAGAGAGAGCAATTAAACACGTGGCTACAGGGATGGTGCAGGCGGGAGGGATTCAGATTTCTGAATAACTGGGGCTCTTTCTGGGGAAGGTGGGACCTCTATAAACAGGATGGTCTACATCTGAACCTGAGGGGCACCAATATCCTGGGGGGGAGATTTGTTAGTGCTCTTTGGGGGGGGTTTAAACTAATTCAGCAGGGGCATGGGAACCTGGATTGTAGTTTTGGGGTATGGGAGATTGAGAGTATAGAGGTCAGGAGCACAGATTTGACTTCGCAGGAGGGTGCCAGTGTTCAGGTAGGTGGTTTGAAGTGTGTCTATTTCAATGCCAGGAGTATACGAAATAAGGTAGGCGAACTGGCAGCATGGGTTGGTACCTGGGACTTCGATGTTGTGGCCATTTCAGAGACATGGATAGAGCAGGGACAGGAATGGTTGTTGCAGGTTCCGGGGTTTAGGTGTTTTAGTAAGGTCAGAGAAGGGGCAAAAGAGGGGGAGGTGTGGCGCTGCTTGTCAAGGAGAGTATTACAGTGGCGGAAAGGATGCTAGATGGGGACTCTTCTTCCGAAGTAATATGGGCTGAGGTTAGAAACAGGAAAGGAGAGGTCACCCTGTTGGGAGTTTTCTATAGGCCACCTAATAGTTCTAGGGATGTAGAGGAAAGGATGGCGAAGATGATTCTGGAAAAGAGCGAAAGTAACAGGGTAGTTGTTATGGGAGACTTTAACTTTCCAAATATTGACTGGAAAAGATATAGTTCCAGTACATTAGATGGGTCGTTCTTTGTACAATGTGTGCAGGAAGGTTTCCTGACACAATATGCTGACAGGCCAACAAGAGGCGAGGCCACATTGGATTTGGTTTTGGGTAATGAACCAGGCCAGGTGTTAGATCTGGAGGTAGGTGAGCACTTTGGAAACAGTGACCACAATTCGGTGACCTTTACGTTAGTGATGGAAAGGGATAAGTATACCCTGCAGGGCAAGAGTTATAGCTGGGGGAAGGGCAATTATGATGCCATTAGACATGACTTAGGATGTGTAGGTTGGAGAAGTAGGCTGCAAGGGTTGGGCACACTGGATATGTGGAGCTTGTTCAAGGAACAGCTATTGCATGTTCTTGATAAGTACGTACCAGTCAGGCAGGGAGGAAGGAGTCGAGCGAGGGAACCGTGGTTTACCAAATAAGTGGAATCTCTTGTTAAGAGGAAGAAGGAGGCCTATGTGAAGATGAGGCGTGAAGTTTCAGTTGGGGCGCTTGATAGTTACAAGGAAGCGAGGAAGGATCTAAAGAGAGAGCTAAGACGAGCAAGGAGGGGACATGAGAAGTCTTTGGCAGGTAGGATCAAGGAAAACCCAAAAGCTTTCTATAGGTATGTCAGGAATAAAAGAATGACTAGGGTAAGAGTAGGGCCAGTCAAGGACAGTGGTGGGAAGTTGTGTGTGGAGGCTGAGGAGATAAGCGAGATACTAAATGAATACTTTTCGTCAGTATTCACTCAGGAAAAAGATAATATTGTGGAGGAGAATGCTGAGACCCAGGCTATTAGAATAGATGGCATTGAGGTGCGTAGGGAAGAAGTGTTGGCAATTCTGGACAAGGTGAAAATAGATAAGTCCCCGGGGCCTGATGGGATTTATCCTAGGATTCTCTGGGAAGCCAGGGAAGAGATTGCTGAGCCTTTGGCTTTGATTTTTAGGTCATCATTGGCTACAGGAATAGTGTCAGAGGACTGGAGGATAGCAAATGTGGTCCCTTTGTTCAAGAAGGGGAGTAGAGATAACCCCGGTAACTATAGGCCGGTGAGCCTAATGTCTGTGGTGGGTAAAGTCTTGGAGAGGATTATAAAAGATACAATTTATAATCATCTAGATAGGAATAATATGATTAGGGATAGTCAGCATGGTTTTGTGAAGGGTAGGTCATGCCTCACAAACCTTATCGAGTTCTTTGAGAAGGTGACTGAACAGGTAGACGAGGGTAGAGCAGTTGATGTGGTGTATATGGATTTCAGTAAAGCGTTTGATAAGGTTCCCCACGGTCGGCTATTGCAGAAAATACGGAGGCTGGGGATTGAGGGTGATTTAGAGATGTGGATCAGAAATTGGCTAGTTGAAAGAAGGCAGAGAGTGGTAGTTGATGGGAAATGTTCAGAATGGAGTTCAGTTACGAGTGGCGTACCACAAGGATCTGTTCTGGGGCCGTTGCTGTTTGTCATTTTTATAAATGACCTAGAGGAGGGCACAGAAGGATAGGTGAGTAAATTTGCAGACGACACTAAAGTCGGTGGAGTTGTAGACAGTGCGGAAGGATGTTGCAGGTTACAGAGGGACATAGATAAGCTGCAGAGCTGGGCTGAGAGGTGGCAAATGGAGTTTAATGTGGAGAAGTGTGAGGTGATTCACTTTGGAAAGAATAACAGGAATGCGGAATATTTGGCTTATGGTAACATTCTTGGTAGTGTGGATGAGCAGAGGGATCTCGGTGTCCATGTACATAGATCCCTGAAAGTTGCCACCCAGGTTGATAGGGTTGTGAAGAAGGCCTATGGTGTGTTGGCCTTTATTGGTAGAGGGATTGAGTTCCGGAGCCATGAGGTCATGTTGCAGTTGTACAAAACTCTAGTACGGCCGCATTTGGAGTATTGCGCACAGTTCTGGTCGCCTCATTATAGGAAGGACGTGGAAGCTTTGGAACGGGTGCAGAGGAGATTTACCAGGATGTTGCCTGGTATGGAGGGAAAATCTTATGAGGAAAGGCTGATGGACTTGAGGTTGTTTTCGTTAGAGAGAAGAAGGTTAAGAGGTGACTTAATAGAGGCATACAAAATGATCAGAGGGTTAGATAGGGTGGACAGCGAGAGCCTTCTCCCGCGGATGGAGGTGGCTAGCACGAGGGGACATAGCCTTAAATTGAGGGGTAATAGATATAGGACAGAGGTCAGAGGTGGGTTTTTTACGCAAAGAGTGGTGAGGCCGTGGAATGCCCTACCTGCAACAGTAGTGAACTCGCCAACATTGAGGGCATTTAAAAGTTTATTGGATAAGCATATGGATGATAAGGGCATAGTGTAGGTTAGATGGCCTTTTGTTTTTTTCCATGTCGGTGCAGCATCGAGGGCCGAAGGGCCTGTACTGCGCTGTATCGTTCTATGTTCTAAAGATAAAGAGGTCAGTGAATAGCTCTAGAACGGGTGCAACTACGTTTTCTATAGGTTTTTTGGTGATATTTAATGAAATATTTACGTGGGGCTTTGGGGCATACAATCAAGATTTGCCCCGGGCATCACCAGACCTCTGCACGCCACTGGCAGGATGTTGGCAGAAATTAAGAATTTTAGCTGCATAAAGATCAGTGAGGCTAGAGTTGTTTTCTCTGGGATAGAGGAGGCTGAACAGAGATTTGTTTGAGATGCATCAAATTGTGAAGGGCCTAGATAGAGTGGATTGTAGGGATGTATGTTTCCCTTACTGGAGAGGTCAATAAGCAAGGGATCATCACATCTATAATCTAGTACGGTTGAGATTTGAGATTTGTATATTGGGAAGGTGATGGGGGTCTGCTGCACACAGTGGTGGAAACAGGAATCCCTCATCATCTCATTAGACAAAATAGTTAGATCTGTGCTAAAACCCACCGGACGAAGAACTGGAAAGCAGACGGAGGCTGAATTTCTCTTTCTTGGCCAACACAGGTACGATATGCCAGATAACCTCCTTTTAACATAAATTTCTTATGTTCCTTTTGTTCGTGGGAGTTTGCTGCATTTATATTGGTTGTCACATTTCCTTGAAAAAGTGCCTCGCTGGCTGCAAAGTGCTCTGGAATGGGAGAGGTCAGGTGAAATCGCCATAGCCCCAGTTGACCATGGGCTGCTTTCCCCTTTGAGGGAGGAGAGCTAACTGTTGGTGATTTAACCGGAGGATCACTACACCTCAGGCGAGGGACAAGGTTGAGAAGGCAGGGAGAAGGCCTGTCAGCGATACAGGATTTGAACCGGCGCTGCTGGCCTTGTTCCAGTTGTCTAGCCCACTGAGCTACACCGAAAGGCCCCATAATATGTAAGATTGTTATCTTTATTTCTGATTCAGCAAATAATTGAGCGAATTTAGGATTTTTCTCAAAAAAAAAATCTCTAATGTGAACTCTGTGGGTTTACTCACAATGCACTGTCTCATCCAACAGAGTGGCTGATACTCTGGGATTTCCCACATCCCCTCCCCCGCTTTGTGTTTTAAGGTGGCAGAGGCAGTTTACTATTGGCCGCTGGAAGGATCTTCTGCTCCCACTGAGGTCTATGGCATTTTGTATGGCTCGCCTGACCCGCCACCGGGTAACCCAACACGGAGGTTCTCCTTTAGCGGGACCGGAAGATCCTGCCTTCGGGATGGGCCAGACAATCTCACCCTATATATGCGCACATGCTAATATGTCCATATTGAGGGGGTCAATGTTCAGTTTATCCTTTTGAACGTTATGCGCACGGGTCAAAATCTGACATAACTTCTAGTCTAACAATTTAATATTGCCAGGGGCTGGTTTGCACAGTGGGCTAAACAGCTGGCTTGTGAAGCAGAACAAGGCCTGCAGCACGTGCTCAATTCCCATAGCAGCCATCCCGAACAGGAATGTGGCGACGAGGGGCTTTTCACAGTAACTTCATTTGAAGCCTACTTGTAACATTAAGCAATTTTCATTCATTTCATTTTCTTTGCTGAAATTATATTCAACCAACTATTAAAAATGTGACGAGTAGGGCGGCACGGTGGTGCAGTGGTTAGCACTCCTGCATCACGGCACCGAGATCCCAGGTTCGATCCCGACTCTGGGTCACTGTCCGTGTGGAGTTTGCACATTCTCTCCGTGTTTGCGTGGGTTTCGCCCCCACAACCCAACGATGTGCAGGCCAGGTGGATTGCCACACTAAATTGCCCCTTAATTGGATTGGGTACTCTAAATTTATTTTTAGAAAATGTGACGACTTAATCTTTGCGTGAAGAAGGTTCAGGTTGCTTCCCATTATTAAGTGACAGTCATACGTGTTCAAAACTGTGAAGGATTTTGTTTGGGCAGAGGGAGAAACTTTTTCATCTGACAGACGGGTCACTCAGCTAAGGCTGCAGATTGAAGCTCACCAGCAAAAAGAAAACAGGAAGGGGTGGTGGGAGATGAAGAAAATTCTTTCTTCCCAGTGAGCTGTCTGAAAGGGCAGTGGAAGCAGGTTCAATAAGGACTTTCACAAAGGAAATTGATGCGGACATGAAAAGTAAAAATCTTCAGGGGCGATGGGGAGCGAGAAGGGGAGTGGGACTAATTGGACAGTTCTTTCAAAGAGCCGCCACAGAAATGATGGACATAATGGCTTCCTTTTGTGTTGTCCGATTGTGTCACATTTTAGCGTCCTTCTTTAATGTGGCTCCGCTATTTGCACCCAATATTAGGAGGAAGCACCTCCTGCCAGCAGCACTTTCTGACTCTATTAAAGATAAGATGCGTTTCAGCCCACAGATGTACACATCAGTTGATCAATGAGGAACACCGACAGCAGCTCTGGAGAGTTTCACAGTTCAGAGCATTTATAACCAACTCCCCATCACTCCTGCCACCCCTGCCGACAGTGAAGCAGTCATGAGCATCTGGAGCACAAGGAGGAAGAAAAAATGGAAGAAGTGGTTAAACTGATTAAAACCAGGTCCACGCAGCACAATGTGCAACTGAGTGGCAAAGGCAAGACCTTGTGAAGTTTTTTTTTCCCCTGTGTGATCAAATGCTGCACCTTGGAAGGAGGCACCAGCATTTTGCAATGCAGCTCAATATTCCCCAGTGCTGCTCCAAGTCCTTGCCAAAGATTTATGTAAGAACAAGACATACATTGCTCAGAAATTTGGGACATGAGATATTGTAATGTTATTATGAAAGAGTGCTCTGCCTGTCTGAATCAGCCAACAATCTGCTTACTCATTTACACATACCACGCATAAAGCACTCCACCAAGGTTGATTCTGAATGTAAGTTCCCCTCAACGGCAGTGTAGAGATCCAGGCAGAATTCATGTTTTCCCTGATTCGTTCCTGTCCACTAAGCCCAGGCCATTTTATTTATAAACACAATTCTGTCTACCTGCAATGCACCCGAGGAACAAAGGTGGTGTTGCACTGTTTTGTCCTGCTTTTCTCATCATTAATCACCCAACATTGCAAAGACAACAAATTCATAATCTGTTCATAGGCCACACACAATCTTTAAAGTTTAAGCCATTCAGCATTGTCGAATCACCGTGGCTGGGTGCCTTCTTGCATCAGCCCAATCTCCACCTACATATTAATGAGCAGGTTGAGAATAAATACAGAATCCAGGGGACTACAGGAGGGAAATGGAGAGATTGTAAGGACATTTAAGTACCAGAAGCAAAATAACAACAATTGGGAAAGTAATTGGTATCGTCAGTTTAATTTTTAGAAATGTTCTGGGATCTTCAGGAATGGGCCTATCTTTATCGGTTGGACTGAATTCAAATCCACGCGATATATTCTATATATTCATTCTCAGTGCTGTTATTAAGTTTCCCATTGACAAATCTAGCTTCCTATGAGTGAACTCTCATTGGAATTGGCTCATTTACACAGCAGGCCCTGAGTATGATACCATTTCTGTTTGCGTGGTTTTACTGTTGTATATGTCAGTTGCCATGCACATCAAATGCTGTCCACATGTGCCTTTATAAACAGTTTACATCTGAAATGACAGATAAAGGAAGAGCATATAATTTGTAACCTATGCAGCGGAATTCCCTGTTCCTGAGACTAAGGGCGGGATTCTGTGATCCTGGGGCTAAGTGTTGACGCTGTCGTAAACGCCGGAGCGTTTTACACGCCGGCGTCATCTGGCCCCTTGGATCAGCGATCCTGCGCCGCAGAGGGGGCCAGCACAGCACTGGACAGCCTCACGCTGCTCCAGCTGGCGATCCGGGTGTCAGAATGGGCACCGCGGTTCTACGCATATGTGCTACGGCCGGCGAGAGTTTGCACGCGCATGGGTTGCCTTCTCCGCGCCGACCCCGACGCAACATGGCGGAGAGTTACTGGGGCCCGACGTGGAGAAACATAGGCCCCCACCAGGATAAGCCCACCCACCGATCGGTGGGCCCTGATTGCGGGCCAGGCCGCTGTGGAGCCCCCCCCCTGAGGTGGGATACCCCCTCCTCCCCCCACCAGGCCGCCCCCCGCAACATGAGCGCTGAGGTCCCACCGGGTAGGACCATACGAGAACGGTGCCGGAGGGACTTGGCGGGCACTCGGCCCATCTCGTGCAGAGAATCACCGGGGGGGGGTGCATGGAGCGAACCCTGACCGGTGGCGCGCCGACCGCGCCTGCGCCAAAGAATCGGCGAACCACTGTCGGGGCGAGGTCTCATGAATCGGAGAATCCCGGCGCGGGGTCGGAGAATAAGTGTTGACCCCGGGGTAGGATTTGTGGACTTCCACCATGGCAAAACTGCCGCCACACCTGGACCGATTCAGTGAACATTAAGAGGCTAGCACTGGCGCCACATGGAACACAATCGATTCCAATGAGAAACGGTGCCAGATTCACTGGATCCGCGATTGACACTGAGGAGGGTGACAAGCTGTAGCCGCATCTACGCACTTCACTCCCCACACAAACCATCCCAGCCAAGGGCAGTGAGGAGAGCAGCACCCAGGTGCCTGACCCGATATTCTCGATATTTGGTGCTGATCGCATTTTCCAATTCCAGCATTGGCCGATGGAGAATCCGCCCATGGTGTCCAATGATAAAAGATGATAAAAGATCACAGTCCATTTAATTGGCCTTTTTTTTCTTTATTCTTTGATGGGACGTGGACAGAATTTGTTGCCTATCCCTAATTGCCTCGAACTAATTAGCAGTCAAGAGTCAACCACAGAGCTGTGGGACTGAAGTCACATGTAGGCCATGACCAGACCAAGTAAAGATAACAGATTTTCTTCCCGAAAGGACTCTAGCTAACCAGATGGGTTTTTGAGACATTTGACATTGGTTTTATGGTCATCATTATGTTTTTAAATCTAGATTTTTATTGAATTTAAATTTCACCATCTACAGTGGCGGGATTTGAACCTGGGTCCACAGAGCATTACTCTGAGTGAAAAGATAAAAGCAAATTACTGCGGATGCTGGAATCTGAAACAAATGCTGGAAAATCTCAGCAGGTCTGGCAGCATCTGTATGGAGAGAAAAGAGCTAATGTTTAGAGTCCAGATGACCCTTTGTCAAAGCCTCTGTGAAGAAGTGGTCAGTACGCTAGACGACAACAGAACGCCCTTATTTGGCAGGTTTGATGACAAAGTTGAAGTTGGACCTGACGCAGTAAAGAGTGGAACGTTCGGAAGACGAGAGGTTGGAACAGGTGAGAGGGGCAGAAAAATTAAGACGGCCCATGTCCTGTCACAGTTCTCAATGAAAAGATCAAGGACAGATAATTGTCCTGGCGGCGGTGTCCAATTGGAGGCAGATTGTTGGAGGCACATGAAAGGATCTGTGGAACGAGAGGAGTACTCTTGACCAAAGAAGTGGGGCATGGGGGTGAAGGCGATGAAAGAAGAGTTCAACATCATGTCGAGCCTGGAAGTCATTGAGGTGGGGAGGTAAAAGTCCAAAGCTGAGTCCTTTGTTAAGAACAGCACGCTCAACCTCAGAGAGGGGAAAGTCGGAGGGTATGGTAAACATGCAGCAAGGGTAGGAGCTAAAAGAAATGGGGTACGAGGGATTAGGACTGCTGGCAGGCCTAGGATGGGCAGTGGTGTTGATAAATTGTGGAAGCTTGCATTCCTTAACATCTGCAAGAAACAGGAAATGTTTCCTGTTAAGGCGTCGAATGATGCGAAGGATTAAATGAAAATGGGGACGGGACAGCTTTGAGAGAAAGTAAGATGGTGCTGCTGGAGAGAGATGTTGAGTGTCTTCATGTGGTGGCGCATGGCACCGAGTGCGGCTTTCAGGATGCGGCGAGAGCAGCAGTTGGAAGAATGTTGTATATTCTGGAGGTACCTGTAATCCTGGAGGTTACATGCAGGGTGGAATTTAAATTGAAATCCCTGTGGGGTAAGTCGGAGATGAAGACAATCACTGAGGAAGGAAATATGGCTGCGGAAGCGAGTCTTGATAAATACCTTGTCCAACACTGAGAGAGAAATGGAAAGCAGTGAAGGTGGATAGCGGGGGAAGGACATATATAAACCCTGTTGGAGAAAAGAGCAGTACTTATTCAGGTTTGGAATTCCTGGAAAGAAAAATGGCAGTGAGTTAAGCACTGGATAAAAGCAAATTACTGTGGATGCTGGAATCTGAAACCAAAAGAGAAAATGCTGGAAAATGTCTGGAGGGCTGGCAGCATCTGGAAGGAGAGAAAAGAGCGAACGTTTCGAGTCCAGATGACCCTTTGTTAAAGCCGGGTCTGGGTCTGGGTCTCTGGATTATTAATCCAGTGATAATACCGTTATCTCACCTCCTCCCCCCAATCTGATTATAGTTACATGGTGCACTGATAATAGTCGGTGACTAATCATTGCATTCATTGAGTACGTTCAAGACAGATTGATAGATTTTTACATATTAGAAACATCAAGGGATACGCGCATTGTGCAGGAAAATGTGTTGAAGTCGAAGATCAGCCTGACCTCATTGAATGGTGGAGCAGGATGGAAGGGCTAAATAGCCTACTTCTGCTCCTATTTCTTATGTTCTTATTAATCTCTGCCAATTAGTCTACAACAAGAACAGACTTCACATAAGAGAAGCCCCAAGGTTTGAGATTTTGGGGTTATAGAACATAGAACATAGAACAGTACAGCACAGAACAGGCCCTTCGGCCCTCGATGTTGTGCCGAACAATGATCACCCTACTTAAACCCACGTAACCCGTATACCCGTAACCCAACAATCCCCCCATTAACCTTACACTACGGGCAACTTAGCATGGCCAATCCACCTAACCCGCACATCTTTGGACTGTGGGAGGAAACCGGAGCACCCGGAGGAAACCCACGCACACACGGGGAGGACGTGCAGACTCCACACAGGTTCTATGGGTGTAAAGTTATACGTTCCTTTCGCTAATGCTTCATTAATATTTAATTTCTCAAATTACATGTATACTCTATATCTATATATTTCTATGAAATTTCATTTTCTCCTTCCAAAGTGTACACATATAGACTTACACAGATTATATATGAATCATTCCAGTCTTGTGCTGAGCAGTGAATGAGCCGAGCTTCTTAGAATCATAGAGATTACTGTGCTGAAGAAGGTCATTCAGCCCATCAAGTCTGGACCGGCCATTGGAAAGAGCACCCTATTTAAGACCATGCCTCCACCCTATCCCCGTACCCAGTAACCCCACCTAACCATTTTTTGGACACTAGGGGCAATTTATCCACCCTAACCCGCACATCTTTGGACTGTGGGAGGAAAGTGGAGCACCCGGAGGAAGCCCACGCAGACACGGGAGAGAACGTGCAGACCACAGACAGTGACCCAAGCCGGGAATAGAACCTGGGACCCAGGAGCTGTGAAGCAACTGTGCTAACCACTGTGCTACCATGCTGCCCATTCACAGTCCAGTAGCACAAATCCTGAAATTTCTTGAAAATTGCAACAGGGAATAGCAGCGAGGAACCATTTTTGTGTGGCTCACAGAGGAATGGCACTAATCGACCAGCGACTTGTACTGATTCACAACAACGGGATATCTTTTCTCCATTATAATTGGTTGGATTATTTGCAGACAAATAACAGTGTGTGTCTCCAATTCAGTTATCTTCTCAGTCAGCAAATTCTGGCCTTGCATACATACCCTCAGCAGGCTGAAAGCTGGGCTGCATTAATGTGCCTTTCACTTACCTCTTCGAGAGGAACAAATCTGACATTATTAGATCATTCTGTTTCTCTCTGGTCTATTGGAAGAAATAAACAGACCAATTATTGGATAATATTGCTGAGCTAAAAGTTCGATTTAGCCTCTTGAACATTTTTACTCAAAATATTAGCAGCTTCCAGTTTATTACAGCAGACATAGGGGATTGTTTGTCACATGAAGGTTTCAAATAGTAATAATTGTTGCAACTGTTATCAATTATTCCATTATTGTCAAGAACTTAACATCACCAGTTAACCTGGCTAGATCTGGTTATCCCATCTATCAACAATTACCGCAGTTACCATCAATTCCCCCAATTATTATCAAGAACCAAGCTATAAATAATCAATTACTCAAGTAACACTAACAACTCCAGCTAGCGTCAATTATTAGCTAACAGAAAATATTCCACTTGTCACCAATTATCCCAGTCGCAACACAGGACTGCATCCATGTTAGGCAGCAGCAAGACTCTATGGACAGAGCAATGCAATCCCCCAAACAATGGATCAGATCAAAGCGAGCATTCCTGCCACATCCAGTCGGGCCTGGTGGTGGATAACTGAACAACTAACCAGAGAAAGTCGCGAGAAAAGCAGGACAATCCAATCTGGCCAATTACCAATCCATCATTTGGTAAAACCACACCTATGTCATTTTGGAGGAAGGATATTCTTGCGATTGAGGGTATCGAGCGAAGGTTCACCAGACTAATTCCCGGCATGACAGGACTTACATATGCAGAAAGACTTGATCGACTGGGCTTATACTCGCTGGAGTTCAGAAGAATGAGAGGGGACCTCATAGAAACATATAAAATCCTGATGGGTGTGGACAGGTTTGATTAGGGGAGAATCTTCCAGATGTTGGGGACGTCCAGAACTAGGGGTGAGAGCCTAAGAATAAGGGCACAGTAAGAAGCCTCACAACACCAGGTTAAAGTTTAACAGGTTTATTTGGAATCACTAGCTTTCGGAGCACAGCTTCTTCATCAGGTGAGTGAAGAGGTAGGTTACATAAACACAGCTTATAAATACAAAGCCAATGACGCAAGATGATACATTGAATGTGAATCTTTCAGGTCTTTTCGAGTCCAGTCAGTGCAACTGGAGAGAGGGGTAACCTCAGGTTAAAGAGGTGTGAATTGTCTCAAGCCAGGACAGCTGGGACAATTTTGCAAGCCCAGGCTAGATGGTGGGGGGTGAAATGTAGTTAAATGTAGTCTCGAGGCGTGGTACATTGGCGAGACCATGCAGACGCTGCAACAACGGATGTACGGACATCGCGCAACAATCACCAGGCAGGAATGTACCCTTCCAATCAGGGAACACTTCAGCAGTCAAGGGCATTCAGCCTCTGATCTTCGGGTAAGTGTTCTCCAAGGCAGCCTTCAGGACGCACGACAATGCAGAATCATCGAGCAAAATCTGATCGCCAAGTTCCGCACGTATGAGTACAGCCTCAACCGGGACCTTGTTTTCATGTCTCATTGCATTTAACTACATTTAACTCCCCCCCCACCCCGCCCAATCATCACCACCATCTGGCCTGGGCTTGCAAACTCATACCATATGTCCTGGCTTGGGGCAATTCACACCTCTTTAATCTGTGATTATCCCTCTCTCCTGTTGCACTGTCTGGACCTGTAAAGACTTAATTATCCACAAAGACTTGCATTCAAAGTATCATCTTGCATTGGCTTTGTCTCCATATGCTGTGCTTGTGTAAACTACCTCTTTACTCACCTGATGAAGGAGCTGCGCTCCGAAAGCTAGTGATTCCAAATAAATCTGTTAGATTTTAACCTGGTGTTGTAAGACATCTTACTGTGCCCACCCCAATCCAATGGCGGCATCTTCAAATCATTAAGAATAAAGGGTAAGCCAATCAGGATTGAGATGAGGAAGAACTTCTTCTCTTAGGGAGTTGTGAACTTGTGGAATTCTCTACCACAGAAAGCTGTTGGGGCCAGTTCATTGGATATATTCAAGAGGGAGATGGATATGGCTCTTGAGGCTAAAGGGATTAAGGGGTATGGAGAGAAAGCGGGAGTGGGATACTGAATTTTCATTATCAACCAAGATCAGATTTAATGATGGTGCAGGCTCAATTGGTCGAATGGCCTTCTCCTGCACCTATTTTCTATGTTTCTACACTCAATTCATCAGCAAAGTGATGGAAGGTGTTATGGGCATTGTCATCAAGCGGCGCTCACATATCAGTAACCTGGCCACTGATGCTCAGTTTCGGTTCGGTTAGGGCTAATTGGCTCCAAATCATATTACAGCCTTGGTCCAAACATGGATTAAAAAGGGTGAATTCATAGGTGAACTGAGACTGACTGCACTTGGCAGCATTGGACTGAGTCTGGCACCAAGCAGCCCTGGCTAAAGCAGAGCCAATGGAGATCTGGGCAGAAACATTACCATTAGTTGGAGTCACACCTAACATAAAGGAAAATGAAAGCAAATATTTAGCAGCTGCTGGAGATCTGTAATAAAATCTGAAAGTGCTGGAAAATTTCAGCCAGTCGAGCATCAACGGTGGAGAGAGCAACAGAGGAACATTTTGAGACCAATATGGCTTTTCTTCAGAACTCTTGATTTCCAAAGAACAGTCATATTGGACATGACACAATAACTCTGTTTCTGTATCCACAGATCCAGCCAGACTGGTTTTTCCAGAAATTTCTGTTCTTATTATAAAGGGAAATGATCGTAGTTGTTGAAGGTCAATCATCTCAGCCCCAAGTAATTGCTACGGTTCCTTAGGATGGTGCCTTAGGATTACCCACATCAGCTTAGAAGCAGAGATGTTTGCTAATGATTGCACAGTATTCAGTTCCATTTACAACTCCAGAGATAATGAAACAGTCTGTGGCAAGACTTGGACAATATCCAACTGCAACAAGGTTTTACAAAACTAATTCCTGGGATGGCGGAATTGTCCTGGGAGAAAAGATTAGTAGACTTGGGCTTTATTCTCTCAAGTTTAGAAAGATGGGAGATGATCACATTCGAAAATGCAAAAATACAAAATTCTTGCAAGGCTCAGCAGGGTAGATGAGGGAAGGTGTTTTCCCTGGCTGGGTTGTTTAGAATCAGGGGAATTTATTCTCAGAATTTTCAGATTAAAGGCTGAGAATTAAGGCTGAGATTTGGGGGAATTTCTTGATTAGAGGGTGGTAAAAAAAAAATGCAATTCTCTTCCCTGCTGGCTGGCCTGTGAAAGTACAGTCATTGAATATATTCACGTCAGAGATCAATAGACTTCTACATATTAAAAAACAGCAAGGTTTATGGCAGATAGTTCAGGAAAATGATGTTGAAGTAGAAGATCTCCATGATCCTATTGAATGGCTGAGCTGCCTTCAAGAGCTGAATAGCCTGCATCTGTACTTATTTCTTATGTTTTTATGTCCAGACCTGAGCTCATGAGTGGCAAATAACATTCTCAGTAGACGAGTATCAGACAATACTCTTCCCCAAAAAGAGGAAGTCTCACCATTTCCGCTTGATATTCAATGGTATTTTTATTGCTGAATGTCCCACCATCAATAGCCTCGGCACCACCATTGACTAGGAACTTAAGTCACATGAAACCTATGGCTGCAAGAGCTGGACAGAAACAATTGGACCTTAACTTCCTGGTTCTCCAGCGTCGAATTTGGGAGCTACCACAAGGATATACTGAGGAATCCCACTTGGAAGTTCCCATGTAAGGGTTTATACAGCATTTGTCCAGAAGTGCCACATCCCTGGACAACTGCATTGGGCTGGGAATATCCTGCAGGATGACTTAAGTCGTTAACTTTGGATGGTTCTGCCAGTTTTACCTTTATAGTTCTCTGAAAGATTTAAAAGAAGAAAAGCACTTCCAACTTCAGAGTAATCATTTTAAACACCCAGACTAAATCCCACATGGACAACTCTCATAAGCTGACCCCATAGAGGGCCCCTTACACCCCTACCCGATCCCCCAGGGAGTCTCCACATCACCTCCACCCCTTTATCCCCAGAGGACTACCCAAACACCCCCCCCCCCCACCCAACCCGACAGAACCTCTGACTGGGCCGAGGTCAACCTCCCCCCAGCCTGAAAGACCCCCCCACCCCACCTGACTCCCCCACCCCTAGCGCAAACTGACACCACCTCCGACACTTGCTGGATGACTGCAGCTCCAACAACACTCAGAATTTGGACATTATTTCTAACAAAGCAACTGCGGGCATGGTGGCACAGTGGTTAGCACTGTTGCTTCACCGTGGCAGGGTCCCGGATTCAATTCCGGCCTTGGGTGTCTGACTGTGCAGAGTCTGCACGTTCTTCCCATCTCTGCTTGGATTTCCTCCGGGTGCTCTGGTTTCCTCCCACAGCCCAAAGGTGTGCAAGTTAGGTGAATTGGCCAAATCATGAGAGTGAACATATTTTTAAATCTCAGCATTCAATAATTACCCTAGTTACACAGTTTATAATCATTTATTAATGACTGCATCTTTCATCGGATCTCCATCTGTATAAATTGCCCCAGCTATTACCAAGTTCCCAGCTGTCAGCCAGTCCTCCCTCATGTTTAACTTTGGAGTTACATTGCATTTCAAGCAATTGCTCCTCAGTTGATTTATTCGAACTTAAAATTCCTACAGTGCAAAAGGAAGCCATTAGTCCCTCAAGTCTTCGCTGACCATCTGAAAAATCACCCTACCTAGACACACTGCCCTGACCCATCCCCATAACCCCACCCAACCTGCACATCTTTGGACACGAAGGGGAAATTTATTATGGCCAAATCAGCTAGCCTGCACATCTCTGGGCTGTGGGAGGAAACCGGAGCACCCGGAGGAAACCCACACAGAGACGGGGAGAAAGTGCAAACACCACACAGACAGCCACCCAAGGCAGGAATTGAACCTAGGTCCATGACACTGTGAGGCAGCAGTGCTAACCACTGTGCCACCATGCCACCCAATTAGTCTTTGTGACAAGAGGAAATCTGTCTGTCAAGCGGTGGGATGGTTGAGCGCAGACAAGGTGCTGAATTTATTTTCAATATTATTATATCGTATTCTAATAATAATATTATAATCTTTATTAGTGTCACAAGTAGGCTTATATTAACAACGTAATGAAATTACTGTGAAACTGCCCTATTCGCCACACTCCGGCGCCTGTTCGGGTACACGAAGGGAGAATTCAGAACGTCCAATTCACCTAACAAGCATGTCTTTCGGCTCTTGTCGGAGGAAACCGGAGGACCCGTATGAAACACACGCAGTCACGGGGAGAATGTGCAGACTCCGCACAGATATTGACCCAAGCCGGGAATCGAACCTGGGTCCCTGGCGCTGTGACGCAACAGTGCTAACCACTCTGCTACCGTGCTGCTCATCCCTTAGAGTTTTTTCGAATTCTTTAGCGATTAGAAGAATGAGATGGGATCTCAAAGAAGCATTCAAAATTCTTACAGGGCTTGACAGGGTAGATGTAGGAGGGACCTCTCCCTCGCTGGCAGCATCTAGAACCAGGAGACACAGTCTCCAAATATGGGGCAGGCCATTTAGGACAGAGACAAGGAGGAATTTCTTCACTTAGAAGCTGGTGAATCCTTGGAATTCCCAACCCAGAGGAATGTGGAGACTTGGTCAGTGAGTGTATTCAAGACTAGAGATGGATGGATTTCTAGATATTAAAAATACCAAGTGATATGGGGATAGTGCAGGAAAATGGGGTGGAGATAGAAGATCTCCACGGTCTAGTTGAGTGGTGGAGTAGGCTGCAGAGCTCCAATTGCTGACCCCTATTTCCCTTGTCTTTAATTGATCAATTATAATTTATTATTTTATTTATTATCATTTATTATAACAGCTATAGCAATTAAGGTAATCTGAAAGTGGTGAACTTGGTATGATGTGGAAGCAAATTAGTTGAAATCACCACATTTAAGAAACATTTAGATGAGCGCTTGAAATGCCAACAGCACACAAGGCCACCGACCAAATACTGGTAAGTGGGATCAGGACAGAGAGGTGTTTTATGGCTAGCACAGACACGATGGGATGAAGGGGCTGTAAAACTCCCTGGTTCTGTAGCGCAGAGTCCACCTCTGCAGGAATGAGCCGGTCCTTGTCCTGGCCAAACACACAATGCTGATGATAAATGTAACTTCTGAAGTTACATTTACATTATTTTTTCTTCCAAACACATCTCATGGCCTTGAGAAGAATTAACACCCCCCCCCCCCCCCCCCCCCCCAGAGATTTCGGACCAGGCGCCTTCAGCAGAAAATGCTCTGGTTTCCTCCCACAGTCCAAAGAGGTGCAGGTTAGGTGGATTGGCCATGCTAAATTGCCCTTAGTGTCCAAAACGGTTAGGAGGTATTATTGGGTTAAGGGGATAGGGTGGAAGTGAGGTCGGTGCGGACTCGATGGGCAGAATGGCCTCCTTCTGCACTGTATGTTCTATGTAATAACGATCTTTTCCAAAGAAATAAAAACTGCAAATAACTCTTGGTTGTGATGGCGGTGGGATCTGTACGAAGGAGGATTGAAATACTGTTGTGGGCAAGGGTCACAAGATGGAGCAAGGAAGCAGAATTAACACCAGGCTGCTGGAAGGATGGTTTAACCCCGGATCCTTTAGCTGCGCCCTCAGCCCCGCTCAGCATTCCCCAGCAGCGCTCCCTGTTCAGCACTTCTCTCCCACGGACAGCTCAGCTTCAGTCCCTCCCTCCTTGCTTCCCAGTACCCACAGTGGACCGACTCCCAACTTTAAAGGTGAATAAATCGTCCTCGGACATTTATATCGATCAGCACGCGTGGTGGGAATCTTAACTTAATCCCACCCTCCCTCCCAAAACAAAATCAAATGTAAGATTACCCCCCCCCCGCCACCACACACACACACACACACACACATCAGGGATTGGGAGGGGAGGAATAAACCAGCCCGAACGCGGCTTCTTGTTGGGATATTGCTGTCAATAAGGATGCATTCCACGCTGCCTTCCATGCTCAGGGACTGGGAGAGTTGTGACAAGAAGTCAGGCTGATGATTATTAATTGAGAGTTTATCTGGGAGTCTGGAGTTTAACTTGCTGTCTTAGTGGAGGTTTCGCTGTCCTGTCGTTTCACTCGGGCCCGCCGCTCCAAACCCAATCATTCATCAGCAATGAATACATTTACCGGGAGGGGGGGGGGGGGCGGTGGCTTGTGGGTGAGTGGGTGGGTGAGTGGGTGGGTGGGTGTGGGTGATTGGGTGGGTGGGTGTGTGAGTGGGTGATTCGGTGAGTGGGTGTTTGAGTGGGTGATTCGGTGAGTGGGTGGGTGAGTGGGTGAGTGGGTGGGTGAGTGAGTGGGTGGGTGAGTGAGTGAGTGGGTGAGTGAGTGGGTGGGTGGGTGAGTGAGTGGGTGAGTGGGTGGGTGAGTGGGTGGGTGGATGGGTGGGTGAGTGGGTGAGTGGGTGGGTGGATGGGTGGGTGAGTGGGTGGGTGTGTGAGTGGGTGATTCGGTGAGTGGGTGGGTGATTGGGTGGGTGGGTGTGTGTATGAGTGGGTGGGTGTGGGTGAGTGGGTGATTCGGTGGGTGGGTGGGTGAGTGGGCGATTGGGTGAGTGGGTGGGTGAGTGGGTGAGTGGGTGGGTGAGTGAGTGGGTGGGTGAGTGAGTGAGTGGGTGAGTGAGTGGGTGGGTGGGTGAGTGAGTGGGTGAGTGGGTGGGTGAGTGGGTGGGTGGATGGGTGGGTGAGTGGGTGAGTGGGTGGGTGGATGGGTGGGTGAGTGGGTGGGTGTGTGAGTGGGTGATTCGGTGAGTGGGTGGGTGATTGGGTGGGTGGGTGTGTGTATGAGTGGGTGGGTGTGGGTCAGTGGGTGATTCGGTGTGTGGGTGGGTGAGTGGGCGATTGGGTGGGTGGGTTTTTGAGTGTGTGAGTGGGTGGGTGGTGGGTGAGTGGGTGGGTTTGTGAGTGTGTGAGTGGGTGGGTGGTGGGTGAGTGGGTGATTCGGTGGGTGGGTTTGTGAGTGTGTGAGTGGGTGGGTGGTCGGTGAGTGGGTGGGTAGGTGAATGGGGCACATTCCGGGCTGTGCCCACCGCCGGGTTGAACGGGTGAGAAAGTGTTGAAAGCTATCGGTCAGAATTGTGAAGTATGGAAGAGGTGATCATTGCTGGTGTGGGAACTTTCAGCTGACGAGGATTGATGATGAATGGATTTAGGACACTCCGTGTTATAAAAATAAACAACAGCAAGTGGCGGATTGAGTGTCAATAAGTAGCAAGGGAGAGGCAGCGGTGTGTGTGTGGGTGGGTGGAGGGGAATCTTGCTGTGGGCTGTTCTACTTCATTTGGGCAGAGGCTGGGGAACAGACACACCCCAGGGCCGGTCCCTCAGCCTCCTCCCCTCCCCTCCCCACAGCAGCCTCCCTGCATCTCTCCCTCTCTCGCTTCTCCGGCCCTCATTCCTGCTTCTCTGGTTGGCGCAAGAGAACGTGGTAGCGGCGGGATGGCGTGAACAAGCAGCTGCTCCAGAAAGAGGAGGAGGCAAGAGAGAGGGAGGGAGGAGAGGAGGGAGGAGAGAGAGAGAGAGACAGAGAGAGAGAGAGAAACAAGAAGCAAGGGGACAGGAGGGAATCAGATGCTGGCTGACATGGTGAGGCGCAGAGAGTTGTCCTGATTCTCTCTGACTCGCATGAAAATGGACTCGCTGGCTGCTGCCAACATCTGGCTGGCCCTCTCTCTATCCATCAGTCTGTGGCTGTGTATCGCCGGCGCTTCTTCCCGTGAGTACAGCTTCTGGCTTATTGCACACCCTGGATAGAAATGGATATATTTTAAAAGTGCTGCAACGGGCTGAATCTTGTTGTGGGGATTCTTGCAGTGAGCTTGCTTTGTCTGCACCGGACTTGGAAAGTCAGAGACCCTGTGAAGGGGGAGAGAGGCATGTGCCTGCATCTCCATCCCAGCCTCTGCCCCCCCCCCCCCCCCCCCCCCCCCCCCTTACCCTTGTTCCCTGCCACACAGTGGCACTCCGGAACACATTGCCATACTGGCACCTCGCACTCAAATCCCCTTCTTCCTCTGGTCTGGAACTTTATTTCTAAATGGAAGGCGAGCGATTGGTTATTGTGACCCCCCCCCCCCCCCCCATCCCGCCCCCTCTCCTGGAAACCTGTTCAAATGATGAGCATCAGTAACTTGGAGCCAGACAGTATGGGAAAGCCACCTGCACCCGGTGCCTGTAGTCAGTGGGAGCCCTGGGTAATGAGAGCGGTTGGGCAGACACTGTCTGACAGTGCAGGGTATGTGCCTGTTTACTCACACACTTTGCATCCCTCCCATCAGTCCGGGCTCCCCGTAAATGCTCATTTGAATTAGGGAGGAGGGGGAGGTCTGCGTGTGTGGTGGGGGGGGGGGGGGGGGGGGGGATTTGAAGGCAACTCAATTCCACTGGACCCCAAATCCCCCAACTAGGATTATTTGAGAAAAGTCTGAGAAACATTGAAACCCAATAACCTCACGGACAGGGGGCAATGCTGGTGTTTTTAGGTGTGTAGGATGTGCAGGTCACACTGCCGCACAGTACCAGGCCGGGGGGGGGGGGGGGGGGGGATTTCTCGATTTCGAGAAGGCAACAAAAAAAAACTTAAGAGGAACTTCGGTTATTGGAATGCACTGAAGCAAGGGGCAGGATTCCTCCTGATAAACACTGGCTCACTTGTGCTGGTAGCGGCTCCTTCACTCCATCAATCTATCTGCTGACAAGTTCCTTCCTAAATCTAGATTCCCTCCCCCACCCCCACAATCATTGAGGTTCATAAACACCCGTCAGCCGGACCCATCTTCTGTTCCTGTGCAGGGAAATTGCAGGAAAAGCTGAAACTTGGCAGCAGATGGGAAGTGGGGGAGAGATGGTGGGGGGTGAGCAAGGGGGCTGATGATGACCCCCCCCCCCCCCCCCCCACCACCCCGAGTCAGGACAAATTGCTCATCACCCTTTCTCTCTTTAACCCTCCCCAACGCCCAACTGTCTGGGTTCCTAATGCCTCCTCATTGTGATTCAACGTCTTGGGCACATCGTCAGCACGTGGCATTTTCTGGGTGTTTGTGTGTGTGTGTTTAATCCGTGCACTCAAAACATTCATCGCGTTAAAAGTGTGGAATCCGCGAGATATACCTCTGCCTTTTTTTCTAGGTGTACTTTCAGGGATCAGGGATGTCAATGTGCAACAGCCCAGGTTCAGCCCAGCCCGGGGTTTCCAAGTGGAAAAGACAAAAATGACAAAGTGGAGAGAATTCGCACAGACCTGGGGAGGGGGGGAGGGGGGGGGGGGTCAGGGCGACCTGTCAATGAGCAAAGTGTGTGACTTGGTTCTGAAAGATTAGTGGAGGTGCGTTCAGTTAAAACCGCAGTTAAACTCCTCTCTCTCTCTCATGTTTCCGTTGCAAGGCACTGTCGGTTGTTAGGGAGCAGACAGGCTGCCTTTTCCGCTCTGGAAGCAACAGCTCTGTCTGCATCAGCCAGCGACGTTCAGCTGTCACAACCTTTGATGCTCCCTTTGAGGGGACTGGGCTTGCAGAGTCAGTGAGTGAGTGCACCCTGCTCACATTAACCTGTGCTGCAGTTCTCTGGCTGCAGATAGATGTCACTACAGAGTGGTTTTCTCAGGGAAGTTGCCAACCCCCCCCCCCCCCCCCCCGTCAAGAAAATTGGTCTTGATAGATGCATACCAGATTTTCTTACAGTCTTCTCATCAAAATAGGGAGCACAAACATGGAGAGCCTTGAGAGTGACACCGTGTCCTAATTCTATGTCAATCTTAGATGTGGCATCTGCCTTATCTCACTTATTGCAATTGCTTCTGCCCTGCTAGTTGGAGAAGTGAAATAACATGTTGAGGTTTTAATTCCACAATATCTGTTGAAGGTACATTGTATGGTTTTGAAAGACTTGTGTTGAAATATATAGAGTTCAGTTTTGAGCTGCAACTGCTGCTCAGAACAGGTTCCGGGCATCGATTTGCCTGGCAAGGGCTCCAAGACCAGCTTGTCCGTTGTCTAGTTGGTGCTCGTGTCCCTGAGAGGGGTTGTGGCAGCATTTGTTAGTGTTCTGTCTGCCTCTGAGATGGAGAGGGAGGCAAGGGACCAAGTTCTTCCTCTGGGATGGAGTTCGGCAATGCGACAACTGGACCAATTGGTCTGCTGTTACCCATGTTGTTCCTGGCTCGCCAATGAGTCTGGAACCTCGCAAGGCAGAACTGCCACTGGGAGCTGTGATCTTTCTCAGTCAGCCTCAGACTTAACAATGAAGAATCTAACTAAAGGTTCAGTTTGAATACATTGTGCAGCTTACCCAATATTCATCGCCAAAACCATGGGGGTTTGCGGAACTTTTAGTTTTCGTTTTTATCTTACTCTCTCTGAAGTGACATAACTGATTACAGCAGTAGCAAATTAATCCATACCTGCCTCCCTTATAGCGCATCAAATTAGTCTAATGTCTCATTATAAATTTAGCTCTGCCATTTGACAATTAGCTTTCCACAACAGAGCGACCTTTGGTTGTTTGGTTTCAGTTTGCTGCGATGATTTGCAATTGCAGACAACTTATTAAGCTTTTTTTAAGCACTCTGTTGGGGGAGTGGTTAGCTGAGTTGGCTAGTTGGCTAACCCGTGGATCAGATCAACAGCCAACAGCACAGTTTGGTCTCCATTCCAGCTGAGGTGGACATGGATCTTGCCCTGCAACCTAAATGGTCTGTTATTAACTATGCAACCCTTGTTCAATGTTACCAAAGACTGTATTTTAAACTCTGGGCGCAGCTTACTCAACTGTTGTGGACCCTGGGATCTGACGTACTTTCACAGGCTAAATGTGAACACAAATTTCAGACTTTAGACCTGTCGTTAGAAGGCTTGTAAGCCATCTGCTTGACTGGGGAACTTCAATGCTATGATTTTTTTCATTGCTTTTAAGTGCTGCATCAAAATAATGCCAGGCCTTAGAGGGTTTAAATTACGAAAACAGGTTGCATAAACATGAACTGTATTCTCCACATTATAGGGGATGTGGGGGGATCTGATGCTTAATAAAGCTTCAATAAGGCAAATACGGAGAAAAATATTCCCTGGCGACATCAAGAACAAAAAAAAGAGAGGGCATTTCCTTAAAATGAGAACTGGGCCATTTAGGAGTGATATCAGGAAGCATTTTGACACACATATATGGTGTCAGATACATAAAAATCTCTCTTGGAAAAAGGCTGTGGATGCTGGAACTATTTGATCTTCCAGGACTAGGATTGATAGAATTCTGTTTATTCCGTATTCCTTGATATCTTTACTTAAGATACATAAGTGGAGTTGAACTACAGATCAACCGTGATCTAATTGAAGTGAAGCAGGTTCAAATATTTGAATGACTTACCTGTTACTATGTTTCTAAGTCTTTAGTAGCCTTGCTACATTGATGGAGGATATGATAAGACTGTATAATATTATATAAACCGATGATACTTATTAGTATCTGATGATGGACTGATTATATACACTGATAATATCTCAAATTTCAGTCAGATGTGTCCTGCGGTTGGCAGGGGAATTTGGGGGAAAGTTTGAACATTTATGGACACAACTGGGGAAATTCTGAAATCTCTCATTTTATTGCTGTCAGAATTCTCACCCAACCTTCCTACAACCTTCCTCCTGAATGAATGAAAATCGCTTATTGTCACGAGTAGGCTTCAATGAAGTTACTGTGAAAAGCCCCTAGTCGCCACATTCCAGCGCCTGTCTGGGGAGGCTGGTACGGGAATCGAACCGTGCTGCTAGCCTGCTTTTAAAGCCAGCGATTTAGCCTAGTGAGCTAAACCAGCCCCTAGAGAGTGAGTTCATAAGTTATACATTTTATCCCAAACTTGAACAAGATGATCTCAAAAAAGCACAAATCCCTTAATGGGTAGAATAAATGCAGCGAGCCTAGTTGTAAGAAAAAAAAAACAAATGCTAAGGATCTAAACCTTGGAAAAGTCGGATATCATAAGACTTTATCACGTCAATGTGATAAGGTCACAAAGGACTTAAGAAGGTAGTAACCTAGGAACAGGAGTAATCTATTCAGCCCCTTGAGTCATGATCAATTTGATCTGTCATTGACCTGCCTCCATTTACCTGCCTTCGCTCCATAACTCTTGATACTATACCTTACTGAAATAAAGATGCAGACAAATGTTTCAGGTTTCTTCCTATTGAGTTTCAGATACGTTACTAATTGCCTTATGCAGTTAGGATGCACCTACGGGCTTACTACTAGTACCATGTTTAGAATATTACAAGCAGCAATACTTGTCATATTTTCTTATGCCTCAAGCTAAGTGTATGGCGTTGCGGGTGCAATGATAGAGCACCTCTGTGGTCCGAAGATCTGAGTTCAAATCCTATTTCAGGATCTGATGGCCTGGGAAGGTACATTGGTTACTTGGCCGAACAGGATGATGATCAGCCTGTATATCTGTCCGGTATGCCTGATGGCGGGCTGTAAGAGTGGGAGAGTTTCCTGTTCAGCCATATTGCAGTAGGCAACAGCAAACCACTGCAGTACTTCACCAAGCATCATCATGGGCCAGTCCCATGTAAGTGGTGTTTTTTCTTCAAAAGAATTAAAAATGAACAAGTCAGTTTTGAAACGTAAATTTAAAAAAATGACCATTGAACAGCTTGGTTTACTGATAGGCGTATGCTTTAAAATTGGGTTTTGGTTGATTTGCCATGAAGTTGCCCTGTTTAAAATTGCCTGCTCCAGATGTCACGCCCCCTCCCTCCCACACTTGAAGTGACTTTGTGAACTTTCAACAATTTATTAATACTGCGTCCCTGTCTCTGACAATATTCCAGCAATTGTATTGAAGATTTGTGCTCCAGGACTTGCCGCACCCCTAGCCAAGCTGTTTCAGTACAGCAACAACACTAGCATCTATCCAGAAATGTGTAGAATTGCCCAGGTGTGTCCTGAACACAAGAAACAGGTCAAATCCAACGCAACCAATTACCACCACGGCAATCTACTCTCCATTGTCAGTAAAAGTATGAAAGGGATCATCAACAATGTTATCAAGTAGCAGTTACATTCCAATAACCTGCGCATGGATGCTCAGTTTGGGTTCTGCCATGACCACTCCGCTCCTGACCTCATTACAGCCATGGTTCAAATATGGACAAAAGAGCGGAACTCAGAGATAACGTGACTGCTCTTGACATCAAGACAGCATTTGATCGGGTGTGACATCAAGGAGCCCCAGATAAACTGGAGTCAATAGGAAACAGGGAGGAAACCTACTGGTTGGAGTCATACCTAGCACAAAGGATCACGGTTTTGATGGTTGGCGTCAATCATCTCAGTTCTAGGACATCACTGCAAGAGTTCCTCAGAGTAGTGTCCTAGGTCCAACAATCTTCAGCTGCTTCATCAATTACCTTCCTTCCGTCTTAAGGTCAGAAGTGGAGATGCTCACTGATGATTGCACAATGTTCAACATCATTCATGCCTCCTCAAATACTGATAGTCCATGACCAAATGCAGCAAGACCTGGACAATATCCAGGCTTGGGTTGACAAGTAGCATGCAATATTGATGCCACACAACTGCCAGGTAGTAACCATCGCCAACAAAAAATAATCTAACCATTGCCCTTGACATTCGATGCATAACCATCACCAAATCCCCCACTACCTGGAACCATTGTCCAGAAACTGAGCTGGACTAGCCATGTAAATACTGTGGCTACAAGAGCAGTTCAGAGGCTAGGAATCATGCAGCAAATAACTCCCCTGCTGGTTCTGGAAAGCCTGCCCACCATTGATAAGGCATAATTCAACAGTGTGATACAAACATGTGACCAAGGAGCAGGAGTAGGCCATTCAGCCCCTCGAGTCTGCTCCACCATTTAATAAGAACATGGTTGACCTGATAATAACCTCAAACCTGCAACCCGCAGACTCCTGAGAATGTATCACACCACCCCCCCCCCCTTGCTTACCACAAATCTACCCACTTCTGCCTTAAAAATATTCAAACATCTGCCTCCACCACCTTTTCAGGAAGAGAGTGTCAAAGACTCTGAGAGATGAAAATCTAATTTTAAATGGACAAGCCCGTATTTTTAAACAGTGGCCCATAGTTGTAGATTCTCCCACAAGAATGATGGAATACTCTCCACTTGCCTGGATGAGTGCAGCTCCAGCGACCCTCAAGAAGCTCGAAACCATCCAGAACAAAGCAGCCCGTTTGACTGGCACTCTACCCACAAGCATTTACTCCCTCCACCACTGGCACACAGTGGCAAGAGTGCATACCATGTACAGGATGCACAGCAGGAACTGCAAGGCTTCTTGGCAAAAACCTTCCAAACCCATGACAACTAGTATCTAGGAAGACACATGCAGCAACAAAATCACCTTAAACTTTCCCTTCCAAGCTACTCGCCAACCTGTCACCATTATTTCATTGTCACTGGATCAAAATGTTGGAACCCCCTCCCTAACCACACTGTGGCTTGCACCCACACCACGTGGACTGCAGCTGTTGAAGAAGGCAGCTCACTACCACCTTCTCAAGGGCATTTGGGGATAAAGAATAAAATGCTGACCTCATCATTGATGCCCTCATCTCATGAATGAATTTTTAAAATTATAGTTTTCACCACTCCACCCCCCCCCCCCCCCCCCCCTGCTTCCCCCACCCTCCACCCTACTTTCAGCCGCATAAATCATTCGTATTAACACTTGCTGGAAAATTGCTTCAGCGTCGGCGTTGCGTCTGACATCCGGTCCAGTGAAGACGTACGTTTAGTTGCAGTTGTTGGTTCCTCATGTTGTATCGAAAAAAGCAGTTTGTAACAATGCCGAACCTGTAGTAACTGAAGGACAAGGGTTTGACAAGCCTTAAATGAATAACTTGGAATGTATGCCTTCAGCTACTTCATATTGAAAATCCTTATCTCACCAACACTGTCACTCTGTTGTGTTTGGTCTGATCCCTCCAGGCACAATATTGTTCCTTGCATGAACATCTTCACCAGAAAGCTATGTAAGAATGTGCGATATTAATGTATGATTCAAAAATGCCAAGTAAATACAAAGGACAGCATCTTAGATACATGGGTTTTGGACACAGTACTCTTTTGTTTCTCATTGTTTCAAGAAAGAGAAACAGAAAATCATGTGTATTTTATTGTGATCACCGGATATCTCAAAGTACTTTACAGCAATGGAGTATTTTTGATGTGTGACCAGTAGGAACTGCGGAAGCCAATAGGCATACAGCAGACTCCAACAAACGGTAGTATAACAATGACCAGGTCATCTGTTTTAAATGATGATGATTGAATGATAAATATTCAGGAAACAGGGGTTACGTTTACTGCTCTTCTTTGAAACAGGTTATTTTATATTTATCCACATACACATGGGGCCTCAGTTTAACTAAAAGATGACAACTCCGACAGTGCAGCACTCCCTCCGTATTGTAATGGAGTGTTGACCTTGATTTCTTTTTTAGTGTACAAGTCCTGGAGTGGGACTTGAACCCAAAACCTTGTGGCTCCGGGAGTGCAGCCAACTGAGCTATAGCTGACGCTTTTTCTTCCTTTGGATTGGATCTATTTATCATCGCATGTACCGAGGTATAGTGAAAAGTATTGTTCTGCATACAGTTCAGACAGATCATTCCGTACATTAAAGAAAATCCATAATAGGGCAAACATAAAATAAATAATGTAAATAAATAGACACAGGCATTAGGTGAAGCATACAGGAGTGTAGTTCTACTCAGTAGAGAAAGTGTGTGAAGAGAGATCAGTCCATAAAAGGGTCATTAAGGAGTCTGGTATCAGCGAGGAAGAAGCTGTTTTTGAATATTTAAGAATATTTAAGTGCGTGTTCTCAGATTTCCGTATCTCCTACCCGATGGAAGAAGTTGGAAGAGTGAATAAACCAGGTGGTGGGTCTTTGATTATGCTGCCCGCTTTCCCAAGGCAGTGAGAGGTGTAGACAGAGTCAATGGTGGGAGGTGGGTTTGTGTGTGCTCACGACTCTCTGTAGTTTCTTACAGTCTTGGGCCGAGCAGTTGCCATACCAGGCTGTGATGCAGCCAGGTAGGATGCTTTCTATGGTGCACTTGTAAAAGTTGGTCAGAGTTAATGTGGACATACCAAATTTCCTTAGTTTCCTGAGGAAGTA
The DNA here is from genome assembly GCF_902713615.1 of Scyliorhinus canicula. NCBI lineage: Eukaryota > Metazoa > Chordata > Chondrichthyes > Carcharhiniformes > Scyliorhinidae > Scyliorhinus > Scyliorhinus canicula. The sequence goes on from NC_052147.1 coordinate 270,778,330, forward strand.
TAGGCGCTGTTGTGCTTTCTTGATTGTAGCATCGACTTGGGTGGACCAGGACAAATTGTTGATGATGTGCAATCTGGGAATTTGAAGCTGTCAACCATCTCCACCTCGGCACCATTGATGCAGACAGGGGTGTGTACGAAGCATTGCTTCCTGAAGTCAATGACCAGCTCTTTAGTTTTGCTGACATTGAGGGAGAGATTGTTATCCTTGCAGCACTCCACTAGGTTCCCTATCTCCCTCCAGTATTCTGACTCATCATTGTTTGTGATCTGACCCACTATGGTTGTGTCATCAGCAAACCTGTAGATGGAGTTGGAGCCAAGTTTTGCCACGCAGTCGAGTGTGTGTAGGGAGAAGTTGGAGTTGTAGCCAAGTTTTGCCACACAGTCGAGTGTGTGTAGGGAGTATAGTAGGCAGCTAAGTATGCAGCATTGAGGGCCCCTGGTATTGAGGACTATCATGAAGGAGGTGTTGTTGTTTATTCTTACTGATAGTGGTCCATAGGTTAGAAAGTCGAGGATCCAGTTGCAGAGTGAGGAGCCAAGTCCTAGGTTTTGGAGCTTTGATAGATGCTTGGCTGGGATTATGGTGTTGAAGGCAGAGCTGTAGTCAATGAATAGGAGTCTGATATCGGAGTCCTCATTGTCCAGGTGCTCTCGGGATGAGTGAAGAGCAAGGTGTCTGCTGTGGACCGGTTGTGGCGGTATGCGAATTGCAGTGGATCAAGGTGTTCTGGGAGTTTGGAGATGTTGCGACACATGACCAACCACTCAAAGCACTTCATTATGATCGATGTCAAGGCCACCGGATGAGGTCAGAAAGAGCCTTTTTAATGTACCAGCTGGTAAAGTGTTGTCTTTGAATTTATGTGGGGGGGGGGGGGGGGGGACATTTAAGTTAAAATCTTTCATGTTGCAGAATGTATGCCTTCTGGGATCCTCGCATACCTCCCTGCAATGCATTTCACCTGCTATGAACAACTGAGCAACACTCAGTCCTGTCCCTAACATATGCACAATGCAAGCCTCTTATAATAGGTGTGTTGCCTTTTTGATCATGTATCCATTGTAAGTGCCTCTCCAAGAGCAACAGGAGAAATTGGAATTTCTCTCCTTCGAGAAAAGATTTGATCGAGTTGTTCAAAATCATGAATGTTTTTGATGAAGCAAATACGGAGAAACTGTTTCTCGTGGCAGAGCGGTCAGTGATCAAAAGATGTAAAGTGAAAAAAAAACAGAGATGTCATGAGGAAGCAATTTAAAAAAAATGCAAATTGTTCTGATAAAATCATAGAATCCCTACTGAGCACAGGTAGGTCATTTGGTCCATTGAGTCTGCCACAATCCTTCGGAAGATCACCTTACCTCGGCTCAATCCCCCACCCCTAATTATCCCTGTAACCCCACCTAACCTTTTGGACACTAAGGGGCAATTTAGCATGGCCAATCCACCTAACCTGCACATCTCTGGACTGTGGGAGGAAACCGGAGCACCCAGAGAAAACTTACACAGACACGGGGAGGATGTGTAAACTGGACACAGATGGTCACCCGAGGTTGGAATCAAACCCGGGACCCTGGTGCTGTGAGGCAGCAATGCTCTGGAGTACGCTGCCTGAAAGTGAAGAGAATCAGGTTTAAAGTAACATTCAAAGGAGATTTGGAAACATACTTGAATAGGAAAAAAAATGACATGGCTCTGTGGAAACAGCAGGGGTGTGGGATTAATTGGGGCGAGCTATTAAAGTGCCGATACAGGCACAATGGGCAGAGTGGCATCCTTCTGAGCTGTATTCTATCATTCTATAACCCTCAGGAGCGACTGAAAGATTTCTATTGCTGCAGCTTTGTCGTCTGGACTACTGTGATGCTTTTGCAGCCTTTATGCTCAATTCCTGATGCTTAAACAAGACAGGCTCTGAATTAAATTTGAAGTCAGCAGCTTGGTGTCATTTAAAATTGATGTGCCAAGCCTGTTTATTGCAATCTGTACTGTACTCACCTCTCTTTCTCTACAGCCTCGTCTAACCCTGAAACAAGCCCCCCAAGATCTGAGTGCTAATTCAATTCATTCACGCCTCTGACTTCCTTTGCACCACAGTTGGTTGCCATGCATTCAATTGACCAGGCCTTGTGATTGTTTAGGTTCTGTTTGCATTTTAAAGATTGGAAAACTGTGTTTTGACCAATAGAATTATGCCATGAGAATTTTTATTGTATGTAAAAGAATTTAACAAAGCAATTTTGATTAAGTTGACACTACAGCTTGCAGCTAACTCCAGACACGTTTTGCACTCTGCTTTACTTCCTTCCTCGAGGATTTTCATTAGATACGTCACTTACTTCTCGCTATTCTCAGGACTAACATGGATTGGATTGGATTGGATTTGTTTATTGTCACGTGTACCGAGGTACAGTGAAAATATTTTTCTGCGAGCAGCTCAACAGATTATTAAGTACATGGGAAGAAAAGGGAATAAAAGAAAATCCATAATAGGGCAACACAAGATATACAATGTAACTACATAAGCATCGGTATCCGTTGAAGCATACAGTGGTGTAGTGTTCATGAGGTCAGTCCATAAGAGGGACATTTAGGAGTCTGGTGACAGTGGGGAAGAAGCTGTTTTTGAGTCTGTACGTGCTTGTGCTCAGACTTCTGTATCTCCTGCCAGATGGAAGAAGTTGGAAGAGTGAGTAAGCTGGGTGGGAGGGGTCTTTGATTATGCTGCCCGCTTTCCCCAGGCAGCGGGAGGTGTAGATGGAATCAATGGATGGGAGGCAGGTTCGTGTGATGGACTGGGCTGTGTTCACGACTCTCTGAAGTTTCTTGCGGTCTTGGGCTGAGCAGTTGCCATACCAGGCTGTGATGCAGCCAGATAGGATGCTTTCTATGGTGCATCTGTAAAAGTTGGTAAGAGTTAATGTGGAAATGCCGAATTTGCTTAGTTTCCTGAGGAGTTCATGTGCACTTACTGGGCAGAATCTTACCAGAATTTGGCAAAGTGTCAGGCTCGGAATGAAAACTGGCATGTAACTCTCCAGTTTCACAGACCAGGCATTGAGGGCTGGATTCTTCAGCCACACCCACCGCAAGAGCGCCACGGATGAGGACCATATAAAGGTCCGTTGACCTCGGGTGGGAATTTACGATCGCCAGGCCGGCGCGTCCAAAGAATTCCCTCCTAGAGGCTCATTTAAGAATTAAAATGAGTGGGCGTGGTTTGTCCTGGTGGAACAAGGTCTGATAGAGATGGCAACCAGTTCCACAGAGGTCAGGGCACCATCTTTAAAAGTGCCCCGATCAGCACTGCAAACTAATAGCCCCCAGCCCCCACCATGTAGGTATTGAGGTATTGGGGGCTCTTCATCTGCAACTCCCAGCCCCTTCACTGCAAAAGTATCTCCAGCACTCCCCCTACATCCCCCCACCCCACAACTCAGTGTCCGATCCCCTCTTCCCCCCACCAGACAGAAATGAATCCACCCCCCCAATGGGGCTCCCACTAGAGCTCACCCATAGCGCTGCCAGGTTGGCACAGTGCCAACCTATGCCAGGGCACTGCCTAGGCAGGACCCCAACCCCTTTCCCACACCCCCCCACGGGGGGCTCGACTTATCTCCTGCACCACTGGGGGAATCCCCTCAATTATGAATCTCGTTTGTCCAAACCTGATGTAAACCTCGGTGATGTGACATCACATGTCGGCAAGGTACGAATATTTAGTAAAGGGATCATGTGGCAAGGCAGCCTGTTAATAATATTCAAATACATTAAAATCTATTTAAATGTGGTTCACACCCTTTGTGGGCAGCAAGGAGCGTGAAAAATCAGGAAACATGAATCTCTCAGATTTTCCCCCTACATCGCCAATTCGCACATGGCTAGGCACATGGCTAGGCAGCTCAAAATCGCCCTTACCGTCTATTGAACAAGCATGCCTCAAGTCCCTTGAATACGCCATTAACTTCAAATGAAGCAATCGTTGAGCTCCTTCCCTTCAGATCAAACTGAGATTAGGCCTCACTTGCATTTAAATAGTCAATAATAATGTTCGTTCGCAACTCTGCTTACAGTGCAGGTCTCTCTGTCATTTACTTTGGCTAACGATGAACTTCAAACTGCATCAGGTCCAAAATAGCAACTAACTCTCTCAGCAAACATCCAGATGAATTGAAATCAGAGAACCTCCTTAATTTCCATCCATCTCCATAACAAGATAACATGTTCTTAGCTATCCTCAAACCGACCTTAAAAGTTAATTATCCCACAATTCCAATGCTTTGCATTGCTAAATGGTGCAAAATAAAGCAAGTTCGTATATTGCTGAATGTTGTGTGCATTAAATTCAGGACCCACTGGTGGAGCAGTGGACCACTACTAAGCTTAAGACCAACTTTTCTTACTGACAGAGTAGTGAGTTTGAACAGCCTCCATTGGGAATTGAATAGACAAGTTCTTTCTTAATTCATCCAACATCAGAACACCGGAATGGAAAATTGGGCTGGGGGTGGACCATGCAATCCGGGCAAGAATGAAAACTTAATCAGGTGATAAAGTAGAAGGAGATGAATTACAGTGTGGCACGTTGCTGATATTATCGTGAACTGCATGATGCAAGTGGAAAATATGTGTTGCTTTGGAATTCAAGGTGTATTCGGTGACATACACCCAAATATGATACAGTAGAATCAAGTGCAACTCAAATTCTCTTGCCAAACAAGACCCATATTCATAGAATAACAGGTGTGTATGGCATAGAAGGAGCCTTTTAGCACATTGTGTCTGTGCCCATTCTTTGAAACAAGTGTTCACTTAATTTGTTCTTGGGATGTGAACGCCTTTGGTAATTTGTTCCGTTCCCCTGTTCTTTCCCTCCAGCATGCCATTTTTTTCCTTTTTGCCAGTATATCTCCAATTCTTTTTTGATAGGTCCTGTTGAATCCTCTTCCACCATATTTCCAGGCAGTTTACTCTAGATCGTAACAGCTCAGATTACCATAAATAAATCTCTCTTCTTCATTCCTTATTTTTGCTAATATTTTATATCTGAGTCCTATTACTGACCACCTTGCCAGCGGAAACGGCGCAGTGGAGGGCAGGACAGTGTCGCAGTGCCAGGGACCCGGGTTCGATTCCAACCTTGGGTTACTGTGTGGTGTTTGCACGTTCTCCCCGTGTCTGTATGGGTTTTCTCCGGGTGCTTCGGTTTCCTCCCACAGTCCAAAGATGTGCAGATTAGGTGGATTGGCCATGATAAATTGCTTCAGAGTCTCCAAAAGGGTGGGTGGGGTTACTGGGCTATGGGGATAGGTTTGGGGTGTGGGACTAGACAGGGTGCTCTTTCAGAGGGGCGGTGCAGACATGATGGGCGAATGGCCTTCTTCTGCACTTTAGGGATTCTATGAATACCTCTAATTCTATGAAACAATTTCTTCCTTTGCACTTTATCAGAACCCCTCATTATTTTGAAGAGCTCGATTAAATTTTCCAATATCTTTCTTTTTTATTTTGCAAGCTCAGAAACACAATGTATGCAACAATATTAGATTTCAAATGGAAGTAAACACCTTGGGACGTGTATCAATGTTAACAGCACTATATAAATGCAAATTGCTTTTGTTACAGAGTAAAAGTATTACATCTCCACCATAGTAATTTACTCAAATTCTGATGATACACCAGATAGACAGTATAAATATTCGCTCATGAAAAAGGAACATTGTTCTTGAATTGTCCTATATTATGTTACTTTCCATTATATAGCTTGATCAAGGCTGTTAGGTCTATGCAAAGTCATACTGCAGGACTGCTGCATTGTCAAAGGCTCTACATTTTGTATGAGATATTAAACTGCGCTGCCATCTGCCTGATCAGTTTGCAGATGACACAAAGGTTGGTGAAATTGCAGATAGCGATGAGGACTGTCAGAGGATACAGCAGGATTTTGTTCGTTTGGAGACTTGGGCGGAGAAATGACAGATGGAGTTTAATCCGGACAAATGCATTTTGGAAGGTCTAATGCAGGTAGGGAATATACAGTGAATGGAAGAACCCTCAAGAGTATTGAAAGTCAGAGAGATCCAGGTGTACAGGTCCACAGGTCACTGAAAGGGGCAACACAGGTGGAGAAGGTAGTCAAGAAGGCATACGGCATGCTTGCCTTCATTGGCCGGGCCATTGAGGATAAGAATTGGCAAGTCCTGTTGCAGCTGTATAGAACCTTAGTTAGGCCACACTTGGAGTATAGTGTTCAATTCTGGTCACCACACAACCAGAAGGATGTGGAGGCTTTAGAGAGGGTGCAGAAGAGATTTACCAGGATGTTGCCTGGTGTGGAGGGCATTAGCTATGAGGAGCGGTTGAATAAACTCAGTTTGTTCTCACTGGAACGACGGAGGTTGAGGGGTGACCTGATAGAGTGGATAGTCAGAGGCTTTTCCCCAGGTTAGAGGGGTCAATTACTAGGGGGCATAGGTTTAAGGTGCGAGGGGCAAGGTTTCGAGGAGATGTACGAGGCAAGTTTTTTACACAGAAGGTAGTGGATGCCTGGAACTCGCTGCCGGAGGAGGTGGTGGAAGCAGGGACGATAGTGACATTTAAGGAGAATCTTGACAAATACATGAATAGGATGGGATAGAGGGACACGGACCCAGGAAGTGTAGAAGATTGTAGTTCAGTCGGGCAGCATGGTTGGTGCAGGCTTGGAGAGCTGAATGGCCTGTTCCTGTGCTGTACTTTTCTTTGTTCTTTGTTCTTTTTTCTATCAACAGGTTAGGCAATGCTATGAATTCTTTGATATCATTAAAAGAGCAACAAAATATTGCAACTGTACAATACCTTTTATGTAGTAGTTAGTCTCAAGGCACTTCACAAGTGTTATCAAACAAAATCTATCTCAGAGCCATGAGGTATTTGGAAAATGGCCAAAGTCTTGGTCACAAAGAGAGGTGGCGCTCAAGCAAAGAACGAGAGGCTTGAAGGGGGAAATTCCACAGCTTAGGACCTACAAAGCCAAAGACTTCCTGCAGTGTGGAAAGAGATCATTCAGCCCATCGAGCCAGTACCGACCCACTGAAAGAGAAACCTACCTAGGCCCAATCTCCTGCCCTAGCCCCGTAATTCCATCTAACCTGCATCCCTATGAATGCTAAGGGGCAATTTACCATGGCTAATCTACCTAACCTGCACAGCTTTTGACTGTGGGAGGAAACCGGAGCAACCGAAGGAAACCCATGTAGACACAGGGCGAAAGTGGAAATTCCACAGAGACAGTCACCCAAGGTCAGAATTGAACCCAGGTACAGGCACTGTGAGGCAACAATACTAACCACTGTGCCATCGTACAGATGGCTGAAGGCATGGCTATTAAACAAAGGAAGCTGAAGATAGGAACACAAGGCCAGCGTTAAAGGGGCACAGAGTTCTCAGAGGCCTTGTAGGCCTGGAGGAGGTTATGGAACTAGAGAGGGAGCGAGGCCTTGGTGGGGCACAAGGCTGAGAATTTTAAAATGACACGTTTGGGAACAAGGAGCAAATGTAGCACAGGATGAATAGGACATGGTATGCGTTAGGATACAGGTAACTGTTCCAATTTGTAAGGGTCCTCCCTGTTTATTCCTTTATTCCCTCTTTCTTTTATTTTGCCATTATCATGTTTGATCCATGGACGATTAATGGACATGTGTCTTTAAGTCAAACAGCAGAGAGGAGTGAGGATATTCAGACGTTACAGGACAGAATACTCTGCTGGTTTTGAATTGGAGACCTCAGACTTTTCAGCACCAGAGAGAGATTGGGTGGGGCTCGATTGATTGGCTGGTGGACAATGAATTGTCCAAAAGGCCGTACTTTCCCAGTAACAAGTGGTGATTGGATCCAGTGGGATGATTTTCAGTGACCATCGGGAGCAGTCGAGTCCCAGACACGCAGAGACAAGGACCTGCTCACTCTCTCTCCTCCGTGTTTTCTCCAGCAAAACTGTATAACTGCTGTACTTCTGAAGCTGCAGAGAACCTGAATGAATGAATCCACAGGGAAGATTATTACAGGCTGCAAACTGAGAGACTTTGACCTGCAGATTTGCAGTGAAGGAAGATGTGCTAGAAAACACCATCTGAAACAAAGACTCTTTTTCCTTTTACTTATTATTTTTACTCCTTCCCCTTTACGTTGTTATTATGTGTGTTGAGGGTCGGGGGCAAGATAAAGTGGGGGGGGGGGGGGGGGGGGGAGGTAATTAGGAATTCAATGTTAGTTCATTTGCAGTTCTTCTTATTAATAAAGAATAATTGTGTTTAAACTTACAAACCTGGTGATTGTAATTATTGGGCAGCCAAGGGCCAAAGACTTTGGGTATTTTTTTCAAAGAATGATTGGTTAATTCGCTTGTGTTGCGACTCCAGGTCAAGGGGGATTGGAATTGGCCGTGCCCTAGTCCAGGGTGTCGCAACAAATGTTGCAGTTATTGATACATTCACATGAATATTTGAAAGAGAACATGTTAATGATGTCTCAACATTAACGCTAGCACAGACGCGATGGGCTGAATGGCTTTTTGTGCTGTGGACGTTTCTGCTCCTGTTTTACCATCCATGCCATTCTGAACATTGATCTGATAAACTGCACAGTGCCTCACTTCACAAGCAACACCTTAACTTGTACTACCTCACCAGCTCTGAAATAACAACATGAGCGCATCAGGCAATTACGTTACCAGAAAACCACAGCTTTCTCCCTATCGGATCTGTGGAATTACTTTAGTGAATGCAGCACACGTTCTTCGCTATCATATTTAAGTTAAGTGGCAAAATCTGTGTGTGAACTTAGCATAGGGCTACGATTTATGTTGGTGTTAAGTTCAAGGCTTACAGTTTGAATTAATTAAGTGCGCTATTGAAACCCTGCAATGAGGTGTGTGCATTAATTATATCCTTGCAGGAAAATAATAACTGGAAGGTTCAGTTTGCTAATCATCCAATTGAACTTTTTGTTTTCTCTTTCCTGACTCTTATGTTTTCCTTTGTCTCAGGCTCTACCCCTGATACTTAAAAATGCATAAAATCCTGTATTGAACATATTCAGGTAGGAATTCAGTCTGCATTTCCTCCACTTTACATCAGTTGATCTCAGCAGTGGCCTCTCTGGCCATTTCAATGTTAAACTTGCTCGTTTGGATTTAAAAAGGGGCCATTTTTAAAATTCAATGCAATGCCAAAAAGTCACAAAAAATGTGATTGGTTTTAATTCATTAATGGGGTGTTGGCATCGCTGGCTGGGCCAGCATTTATTGCCCATCCTTAATTGCCCTTGAACTGAGTGACTTGCTGGGCCATTTAAGAGGGCATTTTAAGTGTCAACCAGATTGCTGCAGATCTGGAGTCACGTGTCGCCCAGACCAGGTAAGGATGGCGGATTTCCTTCCTAAAGGACCAGGTGGGTTTTTACAATAATTGACGTTAGCTTCATGACCATCATTGGACTTTTAATCCCAGATTGTTTTATTGAATTCAAATCAGCCACGCTGGAATATAAAGCCAGGTTCCCAGAAGATTACCCTGGTCCTGCTGGAGTACTAATCCAGTGACAGTACCACAACGTCACAAACTCCCCCAAGGTACAAAAATAAATGCTTTTACGTTCTCATCTTGTGCCCTCCTTTACTAGCCTCTCCTTCCTTTCTCCTTCTATTTTCTCTCTCTCCCTGGCTCGCTCTCTGTCTTTTAATAGAAAAGCAGAAAGGTAATGTTGGATTTGTACAAGGCGTTGTTTGGCCAGGCTGCTGTTGAAACATTACTTGCAGTTTTAGACATCCTATTAAAGGAAGGACATTGGACCCATGCAAAGGGTTCTGGAACTGGAGATTAAAGGTGGACAATAATGAAAAGCTTAACACCCTTCCACTGTCGCTGCTGAGCTAAGAGGGATCAAATAGAGATCTGCAAGATTATGAAATGTTTTGAAAGGTTAATAGTGAAAGATTGTTTGCTTTGATTGGCAAATTGGTTACAAGGGATGACAGACTGAAGATTACAATGATGATGAAGGAGAACGTTAGCAGATTTATTTATTTTTTCTGCAGGAACACAATATTTTACAGTTGCCTTTGGGACAAAAGATACAGCATCATTGAAAAGGGAATTTGCCAAGTATTTCAAAAGGAGGAATGTAAAGGGATGCAGGGACAAGGTTGCAAAATTGGATTGGGGACTTTGCTCCAATTGCAAAACTAGCTTCAGTAGGGGCACAGTGGGTCATGGCCTCCTTCTGTACTTTATGTTTTGTGATTCGACAGAGTGGTTTGTGATCTACCTTTTTCATCATAAGTCGCAGTTCTAACATTGCTCCAATCCTTCACACTGCTGACAGAATTTCTGTGAGAATGACTTATGGTGACTGTGTGCCTCTATCAGCCGTGTTTCCTTGCATAACACTTCACTTCATCTCGATGCTATCATGCACATCCCAGCTGAGATTAGAAGGGCAGTGTTTTGAGAAGTGTGGATCTGTCTCATTCAAGCACGGTAGTGTTTTAGGGCAGCACGGAAGCATAGTGGTTAGCACAATGGTTTCACAGCTCCAGGGTCCCAGGTTCGATTCCCGGCTTGGGTCACTGTCTGTGCAGAGTCTGCACGTTCTCCCCGTGTGTGCGTGGGTTTCCTCCGGGTGCTCCGGTTTCCTCCCACAGTCCAAAGATGTGCAGGTTAGGTGGATTGGCGATGCTAAATTGCCCTTAGTGTCCAAAATTGCCCTTAGTGTTGGGTGGGGTTACTGGGTTATAGGGATAGGAGGGGGGTGTGGGCTTGGGTAGGGTGCTCATTCCAAGAGCTGGTGCAGACTCGATGGGCCGAATGGTCTCCTTCTGCACTGTAAATTCTATGATTCTCTGAAGCAGCCTTGTGCTCTAATATGCGTCGCTACTTTGACGAACCGACCAGTTGAAATTATTCAATCGGTAGCAGTATACAGAGCTTACAGACTGCGTCAAAATTGTAGTAAGATAATATAAGGGACTTTGGCCCTGCGGTGGATCTTGTCAATCCAACTCGTCACCTGAAGTAGATCAGCTCCTGAAATGGAATCCTATTGTCCATGCATATGTGAATGGACTACAACACTTCAATGTTTCTAAATGGTTGATGTGACAAAATAATCAGAGATGAATCATAGAGTTTACAGTGTAGAAGGAGGCCACCCGGCCCATCGAATCTACACCGTCCCCTGAAAGAGCACCCTACCTAAACCAAGAACTCTATCCTATCCCTGTAATCCAGCAACGCCACCTAACATTTCAACACTCCAGGGCAATTTTGTGTGATCAATCCACCTAGCCCGCACATCTTTGGACTGTGGGAGGAAACTGGAGCACCTGGAGGAAACCCACACAGACACGGGGAGAGCATTCAGACTCTGCACAGATAGTGACCCAGGCCGAGAATCGAACTCTGGTCCCTGGTGCTGTGAGGCAACAGTGATAACCACCGTGCGGCCCCGATTGAAATAATCCTTTTGAAATAATGTCATTGCGTCGTAATGTTTATCATGACCGCAGCCTAGCTGTTCCATAAATCAAATCAGCATGCTTGGTAAGTTATCCGAGTGGTTTCCAGGAATCCACCGGTCCAAGGACAGCCATAGTGCTCATGCCCATTGTCAATGCAATGACTGTGTGGCAGTATGTGCGTATGTTCGGTTTAGCATAGTTTTTGTCCAGGCTGTGGTGCTCCTTCATCGACAATTAAACAACCTACATTCACGGGCAAAGTTAATGCCTGATTGAGGTCACTCAGTGAGATACCAGAGGACACCTCCCGTCCATGGAAGTATCCCTCAGCAGGGAAAATCCAAGATCAAGAGAGAAAATAAAGTGAGAGGCTAAAATCAGAAGACAAGCAAGATCTGCCAATGGACATACAATTAGGAACTTCCTTGGATATCAAGGGGTTAAGAAAATTGGAAATCCACCAGCAGCATTAGAGGACAAGCCCAAAATTTGTGCTGTGGTCGATACCGCATGCAAAAGCTTTTGATGAGCTATTTCTTCAGAACCCATTCATCTACTTGCTCGTGGCTTAGTAGAAACTATCAATGTCAAATTGTGTTCTTTGTATGAAGACCGAGGCCATAAGATTCTCTGATAGTTTGTCCACGATTCAGCACAGTTGATGCAAGTCTATAGTTTCCTGGACTTTGCATGTGGTAAAGCTCAGGTGTTCAGTCCGCTGTGCGCATTACTTTAATGCACCATTCCACTTTTTCTCCAACTAGACTGGTAAACTGATCGAGGGGGCTTTACCGAGACTATTTTAAAAATGCAACCATTGTTTGTGCCAAGCATGAGATTAAGATTGGCAGATCAAGGGATGGTGTAGTGGTTAACACTGCTGTCTCATGGCGCTATGGACCCGGGTTCGATCCCTGCCCCGTGTCACTGCCGTGTGGAGTTTGCACATTCTCCTCGTGTTTGCATGGGTTTCACCCCGACAACCCAAAGATGCATGGGTAGGTGGATTGACCACGCTAAATTGCCCCTTAATTACAAAAATAATTGGCAGATCAAGTTCCTTTTATGCAGCGGTGCAGACTCAATGGGCCAAAGGGCCCTTTCTGCACTATATTTTTCTGTGATTCTATGGGTCAAGGTTGAGAAATTATTCTCACAAGTTGATGTTGGGCACAATTCTCCCATTTCAAATCTAAGTGTTCCCACCAGCAGGGAATCGGGACTGTTTCATGCTGGCAGTGGGAACGATGGTCTTTCGAGGGGTGGGGCCTAAATTCACTGACAGTTCCTGCTCCTCATCTCAGAATTATATTTCCGCCCCCCTTTAGGCCATCCTCCTAAATGAGTCACAACCTTTTATGCGGCCACCAAATCCCCTACTCCTCAGTCCCCTTCCCTTTACGTCCGGCCCCTTGGCTGTGCCAGCCTGACCCCTTTCACTCTGAGGGGGAGCAATGGTGTTAGTACCCTCTCTACACGTGCCTCCAAGATGCCGGGGGGGGGGGGGGGTTTCTTCAGGCAGGTGGAGTTCGGGGGGACTTGGGCTGAGTTGGAGGGGCTCAGGGTGGGTCTTTCCCGGTATGTGGATTGTTTGGTTGGTATTCACATCTGTTGCTTTAAAACTCATTAAACTGTCTTTCAGCATGTCAAGTTTCAGTTTAAAATCTGCCCTCTGATGTGTTGGAATTTCCCAGCATGTCAATATCAATTATCAGTAACAAAAAGGTGGAAGTCTTCATTTTAACGTGGTGGAGACGCTGGAATGTTTTTATCACAGTCAATGGCATTGCCTTTAACTCTTTGACGTCACTGTGCATGCTTAGAAGCCTAAAAGTTTTGAACTCCATTGTTTATATTCAATTTCACAGTCCATTACCTTTTACAAGCCTCTTGATCGACAGGTCCATTCAATTTCAAAGGTAAGATTATCGTTGTTTATTTATATAGCTCTACAGGGGTCCTTTAGCTCTGAAATGCTTCCTTTTTTGAGAAGATGTGCTTTCCAATCTCCAAAAGAGATTGGAAAGCACAATCTGTTCTGAAGAGCCTCCTAGAAAGACCGGGGGCAACAACCTAATCGGGGCCAGCAGGAACCTCATTCAGGTCGGCGGGAGGGGGGGGGGGGGGGGGGGGGAGGTGGGAGGCGGTCTGGATGAGCCACAATGGGTTTGACATCCAGCAAGAATCCCATTTTTGCCATCGTGTCCGATTTAGCAGGCCAGCGTGATTTACGCCTCTGGCTAGAAGCCCCAGTGAATCCCCCTTTTATGGTAGAAACTTGCACGCAGAAATCTAGATGAACACAAGAGTGTCGTACTGAGGGGCTGCTGCACTGTTGGAGGTGCCACCTTTTGGTAAAATGTTTTAACTGGGTCCCTGTTTGTGGTTTCAGGTGAATGTGAAAGCATATCAGATGGAACCATTGTTCAAAAGAGCAGGGGAGAAAGCCCCATTGTCCTGGCTAATATTTGTCACTCAATGATAATCACTAAAAAGACAGATTGTTTAGTTATTATCACATTGCAGTTTGTGGCATCTTGCTGTGTACAAATTGGCTGCTGTATTTCCGACATTGAAACAGGGACTACTTTACTTACAAATTGTCAACAAGGCACTTTGGAAGTCCTGAGGTTGTGAGGTGGCATGTAAATGTAAGTCATCGTCTCCAACACCAGTCTCCACTGGGAAAGTGTATGACTTTCTAGATGTTAAGCCATCACCTCCAGGAGGGTTGCTTTCTGAAGGAGCAAAGTCAAATCCATTTTGTTTAATAGTGCACAAAGATTAACAGATGTACATTGGTCTGAAAACTCGTTGCAAATGGGTCTATAAGATCAATCCCAAAGCTCATTTGCTTCAGCGCATTGCATCAAATCAACAAATTTCGTACTCAAGCTCAAGTATTTGATCGGTCAGACATTGGATATTGTTAAGCATTTTCAGACTGAATGATTTTTTTTCTGGTCACATTTGCTGACATGTTTTGGCTTCATTCAAGATGCCCAGGAGCGGTCTATCACTTGAGGCTTGTGTTACATGAGCTACTCACTTCAAACGTATGCAATATTGGCTTCCCGTCCACAATAATCAAACATAGAAAGAAAACGGTAGGCGCTCAAATAATAAACAAAAACAGAGGAGTTTTACAGGAGATCAATGGACATTTGAAACATGAATTAACATGCAAGGTGGGACCGTTTGTCTCGTGCATTTTGATGTATTTCCATTGTATTTTGTTCTGTTGCTTTTTTTTTCAATATGCCATTCCATCTCTCAGGATATATTGGCGCTTTAAGAAGGCTTTTCAGAATTTATCTCGTTGGAGTGGTGATGGTTGAGGGATTTGTCAAAGGTGCACAAAACCATGAGAGGCTTTGAGAGTAGATAGGAAGAAATTGCTTTCTCTGACAGGAGGACTGAGAAAGAGGGGAACCAGACTGAAGATCATTGGCAAAAAAAAAATCAGAGACGAGATAAGGGGGATTTCTTTTTATGTGGCGACTATAGAAAACGGAGGTGGAAGCAGATTTAATGGTAACTTTCAAAAGGAAATTGGATGAATAGCTGAAAGAAGCAAACTTTGCACGATTGTGGGGTAAGGGCACGTGAGTGGAGCTAATTGGATGGGTCTTTCAAAGTGCTAGGTAGGAATGATGGACCAAATGGCCCCCTTTCATGCTGTATGACTCTCCAATTATATTTTAATATCACGATGATAATCTCCCCTTTTAGTGTTTAAAGCTTTAGGAAAAAGCTGAAGATTTGGATGCAAAAAAAAAATAAGGAGTTCAAATTTCCTCTGGAGGATAGTCAGGATACTGAGTCATCAACATCTGTAGGAGATATTATATGGGTTCAATCTTTAAATGATTGTCTGGCAAAATAGATGCAAAAGCTAGAATGAGTTTGCGACCGACAGTTATATTGCAGTAACCTGCTCCATAGTTCAGCATTTCATCAGCCTGCTTTTGATTGTTTGCAAGCTCGCTCATTTTGGTTCATTGCCAAATTCTGATAGCTTTGTCTTAATCCCCACATCCAACGTTGTTGTTCAATGTTGATTGTAAAATTGCAAGGACTGATCCTTGGACACTTTCAGTAGTCACTTCCTATAAGACCAGAAGACACAGGAGCAGAATTAGTTCACTTGGCTCACCGAGTCTGCTCGGCTATTTAATCATGGCTGATAATTTTCTCATCCCTATTCACCTACCTCCTTCCCATAACCCCTGATCCCCTTATTACTCAAGAACCTATCTATCTCTGCCTTAAAGCCACTCAGTGAATTGGCTCCACAGCCTTCTGCGGGAAAGGCTTCCCTCTGGCTAAAGAAATTCCTCCTCATTTCTGTTTTGAAGGATCGTCCCTTTAGTTTGAGATTGTGTCCTCTAGTTCTAGTTTTTCCTGCAAATGCAAACATTCTCTCCATGCCCACTCTATTCAGGCCTCGCAGTATCCGTTAAGTTTCAATAAGATCCCCCCTCATCCTTCTAAACTCCAATGAGTACAGACCCAGTGTCCTCAACCGTTCCTCATACGACAAGCTCTTCATTCCAGGGATCATTCTTGTGAACCTCCTCTGAACCCTTTCCAAGGCCAGCACATCTGGCTTTATGCATCTCTGTGCATGGCCACGCTTTCTGCCTCCTTTAATGCAACCAATTTTGAAACAGTTCGATAGCTGTTCAACTATTTCATGTTTTTCTACCTTTCTAAAGCAGCCACTCTCATCTCACGGATCTGTTGTAAATCTAATTCACTCTAGGTATCTAACCAGCTCCTGCGGTCACTATGTGATGAGCACATCACAATGAATTCATCAGCTATCAATACTGACAACATTAAATTGCTCCAATGACCCTATTTTATGAGATCTGCAGAATGAAATTATTATTTTGATAATGTTGGTACTTGTGCTGTGAGGTGTTGTGGGAGGCTGAGATGAGATATGTAAGATAATTATATTGTCATGATGTACTTTATCTAATTCTGTAATATACTTTATTTAATCTGTAGAACTCTGACTCAAATCATTACCATCAGATAACATGTATGCATTCCCGTACCAGCCTCCCCGAACAGGCGCCGGAATGTGGCGATTGGGGGCTTTTCACAGTAACGTCATTTGAAGCCTACTTGTGACAATAAGCGATTTTCATTTTCATTTCAAATGGGCTCCCTGAATTGGTACGCCATGATCAACACGTTTGTATGAAGCTCCCTTGTCTGCCATCTTTGAGACACCAAGCCATTTTTAAAAAGGGGTTCTGATGTTCAATAAAGCCAATTTTAAGTCTGCAGTGCTACAATGCAGCATCATAATAGGTTGGGGTGACAAAAACAAAGTCTGAATGGCTTACTGAGCATGTATCAACTCTGGAGCTTGTAACAAGCTTCGAAGTGGAATATTCTACGTAAAATATTGTGTTTTCGCAACATACTTTGTTTCTTCTTTGCTTGTGTGGGGAGATGGCGAAAGGCAACAAACGTAAGGTGTCTGCATCGATTTGCTGAGTAGCGACACTGAGTGGATATCGTAGCCTCTGGTGCCACAATACGAAGCAAGGGCTGTGTGTGACTCAACAACGTTAGGGTATTGCGTTTACTGCCGTGTTGAAGGCTACATGAACCTTTCACACAGAATGACGATCTGGCTGAACCTGATCTCAGCCCAAATAGGCACAGTAATCAGGTTGGAGAAATGCAGCGGTGGGATTTGAACCAATTTTGTTCGCAAGGTACTGAACCAGAGTGTATTTGTTCATGCCATGCCATGCACTGCCAGAGAATGGAGCTCTTGCACTATGCAGATTTCTTGGTGATTAGTTCGCTGCAAAAAAAATTTGAAATTTAGAAAACATTTTAACATCATGAAAGTTTCACTGATTAATATTATCTGCAAAGAAGAACTCTTCAGTTAATCGGTTATTTTCTTTTCATTTTGCCCGTTATTTCTCTGCTCGCTGACTTACCTTAGCTCCTACAGTGCCTCGATGTTAAAGTTCTTATCCTTGTCTTTACATCTTACTGTGGCCTCCTACCTATCTCGGTATTGGCTCTTCTTCAATTCTGACCTCCTGTGTATCCTGATTTTCATCAGCCAAACATCAGCAGAGTTGCCTTCAGCTGCAAGGCCCATAACGCTTGGGTATGTGACATTGAACCATTGTGACTTTTGGGCATGGGACCATAATTCGCAGTTTGTCCTTGTCCCATAAGGTGGTGGTGAGAACAACACAAATTTTGTCTGCCTTATTTATCCGAATGGTGCCTGGACCTCCCAGCACTGGTCTCATCCTCCACACACTGCCAATGAGCCTTTCACACCCTAAGAGGCCTAGGCAGCATTACTACAAACTACTTTTTTTCTAAATTAAAGGCAGGTTGTCTCTTAAAGGGAAGCTGCACCAAACAAAAAAAGTGGAAATTCCAGCAAACTAAACAGCTGGACAGAGAGAGTAATCCAGACTGAGATGTTGCATTAGAGGCGCAAGTGGTGCAGTTGTGTGGGTGGAGAGAGAGAGAGTCCTGTTGGCTTGGAATGGTGGGGGTTCAGGGGTGGTAGAAGTGAGCCGGGTGGTTATCAGGAGACTATCAATGACCACCCTCGGAGAGGAGCTGGGGAGGGGCACCCACCCAGGTAAATCAAGTCCCAGCATCTGGACCCAAGAATATGGCAGCAATACCCCCACAATTGTAATAACCCCATGGCTGGTCAGTGCCACTGAATATCTTCACATGGCATCTCATAAATCCAAAACCACCAACATTTCCTGTCAGACAATGACACATTCACTTATCACTCATCTACCAGCACTTCCTAGCACTCAGGACTCATGCCTAATAATCAGATACTCCACCTCACTCTCTCACCCCGACCACTGCTGCCAGTCTCTCACTGCCAGCACATACCTTCAGCTATTCAGCTATGCCAGGCACAAAACCCAAACACAGTGCTATTAACCCATTGACATTCTGTCGTCCCTTTCTTGCAGAACAATATGGTACACAAGAGATGCGAGCAGAACAGACCTTTACATCTGCAGCTCATTCTCAGGTAAAGCATGGAAATGATGGAGCACAGGCTTATCAGTAATCTTAGAACTCACTTTCTCTTCCATGCACTATTTTGCTGGAGGCCAAGATGTGAGCGATTAATTGTCGCAGGAGGACATTTAACAGTGACTGCCGCAAGTAAGATGATCCTTTATTCGTTTTCGCTTTTCAGGGTTTTTGTGTTGCAATTTGCAGGATGTGTGAGCTGATAAAACTCACAATGAGGAAAACCAGAGATCTGGAGCTGGAGTGAAGCAGGAGCCTATTCCCTTCGGCAATTAGATTGAAGGATTGTGAGATTAACAGTGCAAAGATTGAGAAGGAATTAGGGTGATTGAATTCATGACAATTTGAATGCAGAAAGAGAAATAAAAAGAGGGAAAGAAAGATTGGTTCAAAAGAAAGGGAGAAAAGAGGCAGAGGAAGGTTTCAATAAAAAGTTGTAGAATTCTTGACAACAATTAAAACTGAAGGAATGGACACCATTGCTGTAATAGATACTTTTCGGTGCCAGAGAGATTGACCGGCAGTAATCAGGTTCATTTTGTCATTAAACAGGTATGTGTACTGAGAGGGACAAGACTTTCTAGAAGAAAAAAAAAATCGCTTATTGTCACGAGTAGGCTTCAATGAAGTTACTGTGAAAAGCCCCTAGTCTCCACATTCCGGCACCTATCCGGGGAGGCTGGTACAGGAATTGAACCGTGTTGCTGGCCTGCCTTGGTCTGCTTTAAAAGCCAGTGATTTAGCCCAGTGTGCTAAACCTGCCCCTAAACTCTAGTGTGAGTTTAGTTTGTATCGATTGTGCACATCCAGAAACTTCACACCATTCAGTGCATGTCAAAGGTGAGATGGAGAGCAAGATGGGTTTTTTTTGTGGCTACAACAACCAGGTGGTGCAACTTGGCCAGCAACCTCTAAATGTTTGCATTTAACCACACATTATGCCCAAGCCTGACCTTGGTTGTATTGACATATAAATAACGATGAGCACCATTAGCCTCGATTTGTTTTCAACAGCATATTTTGGCCCCTTGTGTATGTACCTTTCACTGCACTGGCTGACACAAAGCGGGGAGCAGCGAGCTTTGGCAGTGCAATTGTTGCGCCTAAATCCTTCAGTCTTGTGTGAAAGAAAGAGAATCAGAGGAAACAAGCATGCGAGTTCGCAAATTCATCCTGCAGCTGGAAATGCGATATCATCATTCATGTTTGCAGCACAGCTAAAGTCAACAGTGAGCTCTCATTACCGCTCAGTCAGGCAACAGCAATGCATGACGGTATTCTATCTTTCCATTTTGGTGGAAACAAATGATTGAATGCGGGAAAGGTTTTGTGAGGATTGGCTGTGAATTGAATGGTTAGGATTTGGAATGTGCTGCCTGCTAGGGTGGAGAATACCTGTCCAAACATAGCCTTCAAAAAGGAATTGGATAAATGATGGATAAAAAATTGCTGGCATCTGGGACAGAGCGGGCGAGTGGGGCTAACTGGATTGCTCTTTGAGAGAGCCAGTGCAGATTTGATGTGTCGAATGGCTTCCTTCTGTGTTGTATTGTTCTGTAATTATATGACACGTGATCTTGCGCAAAGTTTTTTTTTGCACAAGGTTTCTTTCACAAACTGCAGGCAGAATCGACCTTTTTCACATATAGGAGGAAGTAGAAAGATTTTATTGGGCAAAAGAACTGATTTAAAGGGTGAGAAAACTATAGTTACAAGAGGTACTTGACATACTGGGGTTATTGTCACAGGAGTAGAGGAAGTTAAGAGAGGTCAACAGGGGAATGGGGTTTAAAATTATGATGTGGAGATGCCGGCGTTGGACTGGGGTGAGCACAGTAAGAAGTCTTACAACACCAGGTTAAAGTCCAACAGGTTTGTTTCAAACACGAGCTTTCGGAGCACTGCTCCTTCCTCAGATGAATAGACTCACCTGAGGAAAGAGCAGTGCTCCGAAAGCTCGTGGTTTAAAATTATGGAAAGCTTTCGCTAGATTTAACAGGAAAGGGTATTTCTTTTGATTGGAGCATCAGTACGGTGGGCTTACAATGAATGTTTTCATTTAAGTGACACATTTAACGTAATAAAATGACTCAAATGTTATCAGATAAAATTTGACACTGAGTTGCATAAGAGATGCTAAGCCAGATAACCAAAATGGAGTGGATTTGTTTATTGTCACATGTTCCGAGGTACAGTGAAAAGTATTTTCTCAAAACTCAAACTATCATTTAGTACATGAAAAGAAAAGAAAATACATAATAGGGCAACACAAGGTACATAATGTAAATACATAGACACCGGCATCAGGTGGAGCATACAGGAGTGTAGTATTAATCAGGTCAGTCCATAAGAGGACAAAAGATTAGATGGAGAGGTAGGTCTTAAAGAATGCGTTAAAAGAAAAAGAGATAGTTAGGTGGAGAGGTTTAGGGAGAGAATTTGTGAGTTTAAGACCAAGGCCACAAAAGTCACAGATGCCAATGCTGGAGCGATTCGAATTCGAAAAGAACAAGAGGCCAAAATTTGCAAAATGCAGAGATTTCGGGGGTCTGTCAGGCCGGCAGGGATCACAGAGGTGGGGAGCGATGAGACGCTAGAGGGAAAAAAAAGGAATGAGAACTTTGGTGCAGCTTTACCAGGAACCAACGTAGGCCAATGAGCAAGGGTGAGAGGAGAGCAGGACTTGGTGCGAGCGTAAGGAAATGGACGGCAGAGTTTTGATTGGCATCATGTTTGCAGAGACAGAAGGTGGGCATTAAGTCAGGAGTGCGTTGGAGCCGTCAAGTACGGAGGCAGCAAAAGCACGGATGAGGGTTTGAGCGGCAGATGAGCTGAGGCAAAGAATGATTCAGGTGATGCTGCGGAGGTGGGAATAGGCAGTTCAGTACAGACACGTCGTCAAATCTCATGTGCAGCATTACAAAACTATTGAACGGAGAGGGCGAATGTTATAGATTTGTAAATTGCTAAATTGAGTAAGATTGGTACAACATTCCAAACAGATTGTGTCGTCATTTACCTCCTTAGTGTTTGGGGGACATTACTGTGGAGAACTCATGTGCTGCTTGTGCCAATATTACTGGACACTGGTGTGCAAAGCAAAGCTAATATCTAACGCGTGGTGTTACAATTGGCTCCTTTTATCAGACAGGCTTTCAACCAACACACAATTATACTTGTCTCTTGCTGGAGTTCCTAGTTTTCAGTCATTGCTGCACAAAAGCATTCTAAACCCCAGGATTAACTATTGAATTATTTTCATATCTTGCTGAGAACAGCAAGTCTCAACTATTGATTCAGGAACAACTATGAAAACCTTCATTTTGCTTTATGCCTTTCATGTATAGAAATATTTTTTCTATTAACCAGTGATTAGAATAGGTCCTACAAGTATCTCCGTGATAATGCCTACAATGCAATTCAATTCAAAGCTTCTATTTATCATCGATCCTTTGGAAGATAATGCATGTGACTTATTTGTACCTTGGCCCAACAAAGTCTATAGGTGCAAATCTCCTGGAGAGTAAACAAATTGTAGTTGTTCAAACCAAAACGTATCATCTCTGGAGGATGCATGACATTGAAAATGAAGGGCGTTAGATTTCCATTGTGTCCCGAGAATTTAAAATATCAAGGAGAATTTCATTTTTATCTCAAGTATATACCTTTGACTTATAACTGGTGGAAAAGTTTACAGTAACTTCATAACCTATTTGTTGAAAGTTCAGACATCAAACAACAAGAAACAGAAGAAGGTACAGACATGTGAATTAAGAGCAGGAGTAGGCCACTTGTCCCCTCGAGCCTGCTCCACCATTCAATGAGATTGTGGCTGATCTGCTTGTAACTTCAATCCCACAATTCCTGCCTACCCCCGATAACCTTTCCCCCCCTTGCTTATCACGAATCTATCCAGCTCTGCTTTAAAAATATTGAAAGACTCTGCTTTCATTGTCTTTGGACAAAGAGAGTTCCAGAAACTCTCAACCCTCTGAGAGAAAAATATCTCTCCTTGTTTCTGTACTAAAAGGATGCTCCCTTATTTTTAAAGAGTGGCGCCCCCCCAGTACTATTTTCTCCCACAAGAGGAAACATCCTTTCCACATCAGCCCTATCAAGACCCCTTGGGATTTTATGGGTTGGATTCTACGCTCCCCGACACCGGAATCGCGTTCGGCGATGGGGCAGAGAATCCGTTTTGACGGCAATATCGGGGGGTGGCGCCGGTTTTAGTATTCTCCGCTCCCTAAAAAGCGGCGTACATTGGGAGTATGCCACACCGATTATCCATGGCCTCAGGCCATCCATTGCCTGAGGCCCCACCCACATTGCTCCGTCCCCGACCAGCCGAGTTACGAACGGCGTGGGTTACATGTGCTCACACCTTCCGGGAACCTCGCTTGGTGGCTGTGGTCTCAGTCCAGCGGCGCCACAGTCGGGGGAAGCCCGATCCGCAGGCAGGGGTGGTCTTCATTCTGTGTGGGAACCCTGTGGGAGGGTGGTCCAGGGCATGTGAGCGACCAAAGGGGGGCACTACCTTTGTGTTTCGGCTCTGCGGGCTGAGTCTGCTATAAAGCACGATGCGGCCGCTACAGGCCACCGCCGTGCACATGCATTGCCATGGAACCGGAAATGCCTGGGGCCTATCTGCAGCTAGAGCTGCAAGCTCTACACTGCCTCCTGGCTAGCCTCCAGCAAAACGGTGAATCGGTGGCTGTTTTGCGCCAATTGTCCTCGAGTAAATGGCCACCGTTTCACGCCGGCATGGGGACATAGTCTCTAAAATGGAGAATCCAGCCCTACGTGTTTCAATCAAGTTGCATCTTACTCTTGATTAAAACATAAAACCCCAAGTGGTCTTGACAGGGTGGATATTCAAGTCGCATCTTACTCTTCTAAACTCCAGTGGATACAAACCTAGCCTGTCCAACCGTTCCTCATAAGGCAACCCGTCCATTCCAGGTATTAATTTTGTAAGCTTTCTCTGAACTGCTTCCAACACATTTACATTCTTCCTTAAACAAGGAATTCTGTACACAGTACTCCAAATGTGGTCCCACTGATGCCCTCAAAAAATATACAACTTCCCTACTTTTGTATTCAATTCTCCTCTCATTCAGTGGTAACATTCTATTAACTTTCTTAATTATTTACTCCATACTAGCTGTTTGTAATTCATACACGAGGAAACCCAGGTCTCTATAATCTAATGTATGTGGCTATCAGTCTGTAGGAAGGTAGAACATTTATATAATGGAAGTAAGTAATTTGACCCATTGCATCTATGCCAGTGAAGAAAGATCTATTTGGTTATATTCAATTTTGGACCCTGGTCTCTATTATTCTATCACTACATCTGTTTATTTTTTAAATGCGACAAGTGTTCTAATTTCATCACTCACACCACCTTCTTCAGAAAAAGAAACTCCTCCCTTTTCCTTTAATGCTTCTGCAAATTTCTGTCGATCTATGATCAAATATCCCCGTCAATTCTTGTAAGTCCCTGACTTGTGACCGACTAGGCGGCAGAAGGCTCATCAGAGAAGTTACCGAAAGCAGCAAGAGGCTTTGTCAGTGTGGTGGCTTGAGATACGCTCTGGAGACTTCCAAGTAGGGGCTGGTTTTGCACAGTGGGCTAAACAGCTGGCTTGTAATGCAGAACAAGGCCAGCAGTGGGGGTTCAATTCCGAACAGGCGCCGGAATGTGGCGACTGGGAGCTCTTCACAGTAACTTCATTGAAGCCTACTTGTGACAATAAGTGATCATTGTTATTAATATTAAGTAGTAACAAAGGAGTTTATTGACAAAAGTCAAAGCTTAATAATTATGTACAGAAGACAATAGGATGGGTGTTGTCTCTTTGGATCTGAGGTCCATTACTGCTCCGAGGCCCCTCCGATAACTCCAATAGCTATTGGCCAGGGTTCGTGCATTCCCTTGCGATTGGCCCTGAGCCAGCCACATTGGCCACCAGGCCTGTCCCCTTAAAGGGGCCAAGCATACTAACCTCCAAAAATAACCAGCACCATCTGTCCCATGTGGGACAGAGTCTGCAGATCTCAATGAATTTATCGGGGAACTCAGAATCCATCGAACTGGATTGGAAGCACATCACCCTCAATCCCGAGGGACTGCCTAAAGAGGAAGGAGATGAGTTGATCCTGGAAATTGACCATTCTGCTAAGGCAACTAAGTCCTTACGATCCACTCTATCTAAACTCCTCAATGTTATGTAAAATTTTCATTTACTTCATCTGTTCCAACAAAAGCAACCCAGCTAGTCTAATCTTACCTCATGGCTAAAATTTTACATTCCTGGCAACATCCTCATAGATCTCTTTTAAGATATCATTCTTCCTGCGTTCTGGTGAGCAGAACACATTTGTCTTCTTTTCCAGTTCTCTGCCCGAAGGCAGGTCCAACCTACAGAACTGTGAATCCCACCACAGATAAGGCAAGGAGGCAGGTCTTGTTCCACCCCACTGGAACATCGAACACCATGGTACTGGCACCAATCTGATCCACACTGGCCATCCAGCCACATGGAAAGTTTGCTCTTTAATTGGGTATTAGTGTAATTCTTAGCACAATCAGGATTGTTTGGGAAGTGTTCTCCAAACACAGAATCACAGCTAATGTTGGACATTAGGTTTTGAGCTTTCCAGGTAGGGGTTGCTTGAGCACAGTCAGTACGTTGTCTGTTGCAAACAACTAAGGTCTGTGTCACTTACATGTGCTGGAAGTTACAAGTATTCCTTTGGAAGCAGAAATACATTTTCATACATTGCACCTTTTTCAAAAGGACCAAAGCTTAAGAGACACTCATTTCCTGTTTCATACTGCATACTTGATCAATAAGTCGCCCTGCTTGATTTGAATTTAATCAAAAGTTTGGCAGTTAACTGTTCCCTGGTACTTTCTTCATGACAACACCTCTACCAATCATAGTTCTCTTGCCAACCAAACACCACATTCTTTTTGTGCAGTATAAATTGTTCTTGATGAGATCTGGTGCTCTTGCAATTCTGTCCTGATGAGTGCATGATGTAAAGCTTCAACAGCATCTCTTTTTTTCTGCAATATGCAAGTTTTGTACTGCCGGATGACTGTTTGCGTCCAACAATATTGGTAATGTGTTTCATTTTGCCATTTTTCTTTTAAAGCCGTACTTTTGAAGTGGTGGATGCTAGTCTGTCTACAATGGGACACTTGTACTTGGATATCCAGTGATATTAAACTGCCAATCTCATTGGAACATGAGAACAGGAAGTAGAGCATGCAACATCTCAAGCCTGTTCGCCCCATTTGATGGAATCATGACTGATCTGCAACTCAACTCCATTTAACCGCCTCAGCTCGACACACCTCATGTGCTTGGATAGCAAAAAATCTATCCATCTCAGGTTGAAAATTACCAGGCAATGTCTTAAATCGTACCAAGAGCCATTTTAAGCTGTAAACTCGTGTTGACTGAAAATTGAATTGTGGGTCCTGAAGCCCATCAAATAAAGATTCATACCGTCAGTTAGGATACTAATGTGTATTAACTGATTAATGCAAGCTGCTTCTCAAAACAACAATCAAAAAATATCCATTCCATTCTTTGAGAAGACAGCAGTCAAAGCTACTTGATACTAAACATTGTATTTTCCCATGCAACAACTCTTCGGTGCAACAGCAGATGCGTTCTCTGGAGTTTCTAAGAATGAGAGACAACCTCATTGAAACCTACAAAATTCTGGAGGACTCAGACAGGATGGACCCACTGAGATATATCCCCACTAATTCGGGGTCTGGGGCACGGGGCACAGTCTCGGGATAAGTGGTTGAACATGTTGGACTGAAATGAGGAGAAATTACTTTACTCAAACGGTTGGAAATCTTTGGAATTCCCTACATTAGGTAGTTGCAGATGCTTCATCAGTGAACATGTTTATGGCTGGGATAGACATATTTCTGATCTCTCCAGGAATTGGGGGTATATAATAATAATCGCTTATTGTCACAAGTAGGCTTCAATGAAGTTACTGTGAAAAGCCCCTAGTCGCCACATTCCGGCACCTGTTCGGGGAGGCAGGTACGGGAATTGAACCCACGCTACTGTCTTGTTATGCATTACAAGCCAGCCATTTAGCCCACTGTGCTAAACCAGTATATACATGGAGTGGGCAGGAAAGTGGGGTTGAAACCCAAGATCAGCTATGATCGTATTGAATGGCAGAGCAATCTTGAATGGTCAACTAACTACTCCTATTTCTTGTGTTCTTGTGGAAGCCTAATCTCCTTCATGCTATTTGAGCACACTGGTTAATAAGTTTCTGTTAAATTACTTTTGTGTATTATTTTATTAGTTTAAAACAAAATAAATTTGGGGCAGCACGGTAGCATAGTGGTTAGCATCAATGCTTCACAGCTCCAGGGTCCCAGGTTCGATTCCCGGCTGGGTCACTGTCTGTGTGGAGTCTGCACGTCCTCCCCGTGTGTGCGTGGGTTTCCTCCGGGTGCTCCGGTTTCCTCCCACAGTCCAAAGATGTGCGGGTTAGGTGGATTGGCCATGCTAAATTGCCCGTAGTGTCCTAAAAAGTAAGGTTCAGGGGGAGTTGTTGGGTTACGGGTATAGGGTGGATACGTGAGTTTGAGTGGGGTGATCATTGCTTGGCACAACATCGAGGGCCGAAGGGCCTGTTCTGTGCTGTACTGTTCTAAATTCTAAATTCTAAATAAGGTAATGGCGATGCAGAATGATCCACACTAAATGTATCAACTGAAAACTTGCCATTGCAATAGTAAGGCAGCCCTTGCATCACTGACATCACAAAAACTTGGAGTAAGAAAATTCTACCTGGCTTTGAAATCCTTTATTGATGTTTCCTGTAGTAATTTGCATTGAACTTTGAAGATCGACTCTCGTGCCACATTGCATTCCAACTGCTGAAGTTGTTTCGGATCTGAAGCAAACAAAGCATAATTGGTCCTCCAATTTCTTCTTTATTTTCTCTTGTTTGTCTTCGTTACTGTAAACTTAGAAGGAGGAGGGAGAGAAGGAAGATCCAACTTAGTTACTTCATGCAGAGGAGTGTGAATGTATGGCATGGATTGCCTTGAGACATGATGGAGACAGATTTTAGCAGTGAATTCAAGAGCTGCAAGGAACACCTGGAGAAGAACATTGATAGAAATGCGAGATAACAAGGAATGATATCTGCTGACCATAATATTCTTTTTCCAATGCTGCGCATTGCTAGATTCGTATAATTTATCTTCACAGTGCTTAGCACTGTTACTTCACAGCACCAGGATCCCAGGTTCGATCCCGACTAGGCTCACTGTCTGTGCGGAGTCTGCACATTCCCCCTGTGTCTGCGTGGGTCTCCTCCGGGTGCTCCGGTTTCCTCCCACAAGTCCCGAAAGACGTATTGTTAGGCGAATTGGATATTCTGAATTCTCCCTCCGTGTACCCGAACAGGCGCCTGAATCTGGCGACTAGGGGATATTCACAGTAACTTCATTGCAGTGTTAATGTAAGCCAAGGCAAGCCAGCAGCACGGTTCAATTCCCGTAACAGCCTCCCCGAACAGGCGCCGGAATGTGGCGACTAGGGGCTTTTCACAGTAACTTCATTGAAGCCTACTCGTGACAATAAGCGATTTTCATTTCATTTCATTTTCATTCATTTCATAAAGGTTATTATAAAGATTATTATTATTATAATTACGACCATACATAATTTCACTGACACATTGCAACTTTGGACAACAGAAAGACA
Organism: Scyliorhinus canicula; assembly: GCF_902713615.1. Lineage (NCBI taxonomy): Eukaryota > Metazoa > Chordata > Chondrichthyes > Carcharhiniformes > Scyliorhinidae > Scyliorhinus > Scyliorhinus canicula. Next base: position 270,806,662 of record NC_052147.1, read on the forward strand.
CGGGACAAGGTAGCAAGGGTTAATAAAAAAGATTCAAGACAATGAGGTTGACAAATAACATTGATGCAACCTATTTCTCCCGCTGGCTAATTTCAAATCATAGACTGGATTGATAGAAAATGTGTGTTGGAGCCCATTAGACCCCTTTCTACACTTTGCAGGTTCCATCAGAGAGAAAAAAAACCTAATGAATGGTTAACACCTCAGTCGAGGCTTTAAACAGACCAAATGATTTGCACGGATGTTTTTCAAAGCAGTGCGATATGAGTATTTTGCCATTTGCTATTCAATGGTAAGATTTTTTTCTTCGCTTTGTGTTTGAGAACTGTTAATTAAAATGGCTGAACTGAACGTGTTTTCCTTGCAAATTTTATGGACTATTGATAAGTTGGCAATGCTGGCAGAGAGGGTTCCTGAGGTGCAAAGATTAGAAATTGCATTTCATAAAAAAAAATGTTACTGCACGAATTTTACGGTCAATAACTTCAATTAAAAGGAAACTTTATCGCCCTTGTACGTACAGGTAAAAGTTGATGAAGTGCTTTATTACCTCACCTCATTATGCATGCATTCCTGGACTGTGTGCAAGATTTGTGTTTGTATCTCAACAGCAATTAATTTACCATTTCCTGCACTGAAATTCCTGAAGCACTAATTAAAGTGACATTATTTCTGTAAACAAATTAACGTTGAACTAATTTGCTGTGCAACAGCTTTAGAATTTCTTTGCAAAATTTAGCATATAATTAATTTTGAACCAGTAATAACTCCAGGGGGGTTTTTTAGAAACTTATCAGTTGCTTACCATTAGTGGATGCTGTGCAAGGTCAACATCGTTCGCAACATCCACCCACCAGCAGTTTGGGTGAATGACAGGACAGCTTTACTAGGATCTGCAGGCATACAGGGGATTGTTTCCTGTGACCGGTGAGTATTGTTGGGTTGATAGAGTAACCAACACCTGCCTGCCTGTCGTTGTTTAAAAAGGTACCCGTAACCGATTGAACATGACAGGATATGAGTGCGTCAGGGGTGTATTTTTGCCTGTTTGTGAGTACAGAGCTAATTACACATTTTAAAAATAGATTTTTGAAGCACCCAAAATGAAAGTGATGTATGATTTAGCTGGCATTTGCTTCATCCATTAATTGTCCCTTTGCGGCGACACCAAAAGAAAACCAAAACGTTTCTCAGTTATTGCTCGGAAAAGAAGCCTTTCTTGCTCATGTCTTTCACTTACCAGGACGCGTTCACAAGAATAACAATAGGAGGGGAAAACAATTCATGTAATAAGAGAAAAGAGTGCTGATTGGTTGGCAAGTGATTGGTAGAGGTTTTGCCATGGAGAATGCGCTAGTTGATGGTGACTGACAGTTAACTGCCAAGCATTGTTTGAAATTTAAACCAGTGAGCCTGATCCTGACAGGTCAAGGCACTGGTCTGAGGAATGAGTCAGTGAATGGCTGTCACTTATTTTGTTTAATTGAAACAGGTGCAATGTGTGTACACGCTCTTTCTGTCTGCAAAAAACAGGACGCTGGCATAGTGGTTTTGTCACTGGACAAGTAAACCAGAGACCCAGAGTAATGCTCTGGGGATCCAGGTTCAAATCCCGTCACTGCAGATGATGAAATTTGAATTCAATAAAAATCTGGAATTACACATTGAACGATGACCATGAAACCATTGTCGATTCTTGTAAAAAAAACATCTGGTTCATTAATGTCCTTTAGGGAAGGAAATCTGCCATCGGTCTGTCCTACATGTGACTCTGGACCTACAGCAATGTGGTTGACTCTTAATTGCCCCCTCAAGGGTAATTAGGGATGGGCAATAAATCCTGGCCCAGACTGCGACACCCACGTTCCAAGAATGAATTTAAAAAAAACTTCCACTGACGTTGTGAAGTGCTCTGACTGGCACACATTGGCATGATGGAGGATGGCTGAGGTCAAGAGTGAGGGTACACAGATTCTTTGATGCAGCACTGGTTCTGGTGGAGGAGGTCCAGAGGATGAGGATTGCCCTGTACCTGCAGTGAGGAGAAGGACACCATGCCACCTCTCTTCTGCAGCAACTAGTCGTGCTCAGGCTGGTCGCGTCACGCTCAGCATCCAGTCCCAAGGTGGCCCCAAGCAAAAGGCTCATGTCCAAACACTCATGTTCACCTGGTGACTCCTGAAGGTGGAATAACAAAGCACCCAGTTTGCTTCAGGTGAAGTTCACAGGAGGATCTTTATAATAAATTTTGCTTGAGTGCTGATGAAGCCATGATAAAGAAGGTCTCCTGATGTGATTTAAAGGTCTGCTTTACAGCTCCTGCAGCGAACAACTTGAAATGATGAGTATGCTTTTAACTAGTGCTTGAAATTGACAACATTGTATTTCCTCCCAAACAGCTGGTTGCTGTTGGAGAATGCATTTGTTGAGGAAATTAGAGCTGCCAGCTTATGCGGGAACTGAATAAAAAACTTGTTAGGCACAGCTAGGCCGGTCAGGTCAATGCATTGCAGGAAAGATGTGTTTTCCCTACAGGGGGTGATCTAGGAGAATGTTGCACCCTTTCCATCCAAGGCATGGCTGAGCAGGGTTACGTTTTGGGTTTCCCCCTGCCTCACTCCTGCCAGCTTGAAAAGTGAGGCTGGGTAGGAAATGGCCCTTATGTGGCCATGAATTGGCGAACTAAAGACCTCAGTTGGGACAAAAGGAGGGAGAGTTCAGCCTTCACATTGCAAAATTGCAGAGAGGGCGAGACGGGTGAGAGCCCAGTCGGTTTCCCATCCGAAGAATCTTATGGCCTGGGTTTTGGCTAAAAGGTTGACAGTGGATTCGAAGGGCAATTTCTGTCGCCCAGAGGGTGATGCGCATCTGGAACTCACTGCCTGAAATCTTAGTGGGGGCAGAAACCTTCACAATATTTAAGAACTATTTGGATATGCACTTGAAGTGCTGTAACCTTGTAGGCTACAGACCACAGGCTGGAATATAGGATTAGGCTGGAGGCTCCTCGTCGGCTAGTGTGGACATATGGACTGAATGGTCTGCTTCTGTGCTGTAAATAACTAAGATTATATATTATCCACTTAAATGTGATTCGGCCTCATTGGCTTGTGGTGATATGCATCACTATAAATACACAAGGGGGTTAATGTAAATACACTACAACTAATTAAACACTAGAGGGATCACCAGAGACATCATGACATGCAGACATACAGCTAATTAACACATAGAATGGGACACGACCAATGGGCAGTCAAGACACCCAGAGGTGACACTACCACAAGGGGGCATTACACAACCCATATATAAGGAGAGGGCACACATGCTCTGTCTCTTTCCACAGGTGACACTTAGAGAGTAGGACAGGAGCAGATCAGAAGCATCACACCCACCACGTGGCTTAGAACAGACTGGTTAGTCAGACTGAATTAACATTGCAAGATTAGCAGGAGAGTCGAACTCATAGGGAACTGTGTTAATGGTTCAATAAATCACATTGAACTTACTTCAAAGTCTGGAGTATCTTTTGGTCAAAGCTGCATCGAGTTACAGCCTGTGTTATCCCAGAGTACATAACACAACATGGCGCATACCAGCAACCATTTAAATTAGCAATGAGCCCTTTACATGCCTCTGAGCTGTCTGCTTTTGAAAACTCACCACCATTCTTAGAATTCCCCCTGTACCAAAAAGGGTTGACATTCTAAATGGTGAACAGGGAGTCTCACTCCCTGACTCAGATGCAGGCTTCGGTGGGTGCTATTCAGGTCAAACTATATTTTCAAGTTATCCCCCGGTATAACCCATACCTTCACCGAAGATTTTATCTACTTACCACTTAGTAGCATTGATGTCCTGTGTCCTGCATTGCTAAGTAAGCAAAGTAGACTTAAGGAATAACCACTTTTTCAGGTTAAGTTGAATTATTTTATTATTGTATTTTTTCTTTTAAAAGCTGCAAACACTTTCTTTACAGAAAGGTAAAAAGATCTTGCTTCTGGGTCCTTCTAGTTGGTTGAAGGGACCTTCAGGCCCACCTTGACAATCAATCTTCTTTAAAGTCTGGTCTTCTTGAGATGTATTCGCTGGTTAGCTCCGTTGCTGTGTCTTGTCGATCCCATGTAATGAGCTATAAGAGCTGGCTCTGCTAGCTATCTCTCAGCTGACTCTGACTCCTGTTTAAATTCTAGTCTTCATTAGATGTATAGCTGTTTACGCTCGGCTGCTTGTCTTGTCTTTCCCATCACCAAGCTGTGAGAGCTGAATATGCTTCTGTCCTCTCTCCTCTCTCTGAGTTCTGCTTCTGCTTCTGGTCTCTGGGTTTATATTCTCTTTCTATCAATTATTAAGCTTTTATTACTTTATTGCCAATTAACTTATTTCACTTTGATTGTTAAAAAGTATCTTTGATCTAAATATTCTAATACAACTAAGTATTCATTTTGGGCATAACCTCACCTCTCAGATCTGATTACATTGTCCTTTGTGATGTTCAAAGTTCCTTTGTGATATTCAAAATGTTTTGGTTTCAAGAGGTGTTACTTCTAATTCCTGTGATTTCAATAGTTTAATTTTCCAATTGTCCCCAGCTCATAACTTTGCCTTTGATTTTGACTTTAAATTATGTTTCTTGTAGACAGGATGTCTCCAATTTTCTTTACTTTACCTGATATTAGCAAAATTTCACACTTAGAATTGACACCAAATTCAACTGAACCTAATCCTTTCCTTTCCAGCTGTTTACTCAGAGAGTTAATTTCAATGAATGTGTGAAACCTTTGCTTTTAGCTGTATGCTAAAATTTCACTTGTTTTAAACCTGCCTGTTTTAAACATTCGTCACTTAATTCAATTGAAACTCTCATCCATGCTTTTCCAGATGCTTCCTAAGATAGTTACTTTCAATGAAGGTGTGAGCCATTGTTTTAGCTTAATACAAGAATCCTGTCTGTTTGCTAAGCCTACTTGTGAGAAAGAATCTGCATTTTATAATCCTGCTCTTTTCAGCTGCTATTAACCTTTTGTGGGATTTTTCCCTGTATCCCCTCATGTTTCTCTCAGACCAGATATTGCCAGACTTCCATGTTTCAAATGACACATTTTTCTGTATTTTCAACAACATGTTATTCCTGATGGGTCAGGATGACATTGTCCTAACTGCGGGTTGGACTAGCATTTCAGATTAAGACACCATCCTGACCACCTTGGAGTCTCTTTACCATCTAAGGTACTGTCTAAGAGGGTCTGGTTTAGCACAGTGGGTCAAACAGCTGGCTTGTAATGCAGAACAAGGCAGCAGCGTGGGTTCAATTCCCGTACCGGCCTCCCCGAACAGGCGCCGGAATGTGGCAACTAGAAGCTTTTCACAGTAACTTCATTGAAGCCTACTTGTGACAATAAGTGATTATTATATTATTATTCAGCAAAATTCATCCCCATGGGTCTCAAGGATTTGGGTTAGAAGAGCTTGGATCTCTGGAACACCTTTCACATTCTCAAGAGGTGGCAAAATTGTTTCATATGCAATATGTTGAATGGAGTGATTGTTTTGTCAGTACGTGAGGCAATGGCATAGTGGTGTTGTCACTGGATTAGTAATCCAAAGACCAAGTGTTAATGCTCTGGGAACTTGGGTTTGAATCACATGTTGAAAGTTGATTTCAGTAAAAGTCTGGAATTCAAAATCTAATGATGACCATGAAACCATTGTTGATTGTTGTAAAAACCTATCTGGTTTACTAATGCCCTTTAGGGATGAAAATCCCCCGTCCTTACCTGGCCTGGTCTACATGTCATTGGTCAGAACATTGAATACAGGAGTTGGGACATCTTGCTGAAGTTGTCCAAGATATTGATAAGGCCACGCTTGGAATACTGTGTACAGTTCCGGTCATCCTAATAAAGAAAGGATATTATTAAACTAGAAAGAGTACAGTGAAGATTTACTAGGATGCTACCGGGACTTGATGGTTTGAGTTATAAGGAGAGGCTGAATAGACTGGGACTTTTTTCCCTGGAGCGTAGGAGGCTTAGGGGTGAACCTATAGAGGTTTATAAAATAATGAGGGGCATAGATGAGATAGATAGTCAACATCTTTTCCCAATGGTAGGGAAATCTAAAACTAGAGGGCATAGGTTTAAGGTAAGAGGGGAGAGATACAAAAGGGTCCAGAGGGGCAGTTTGTACACACAGAGGGTGGTGAGAGTCTGGAACGAGCTGCCAGAGACAGTAGTAGAGGTGGGTATGATTTTGTCTTTTAAAAGGTATTTAGACAGTTATATGGGAAAGCTGGGTATAGAGGGATATGGGCCACATTCCGATTATGGATCCACGGACCAAAATAATAAAAATAATACAAAATAAATGAGAACAAAGGAAAACAGGAAGGACTCTTACAGCAGCAAAATCCCAGAAACCGCGATGAAATAAATAGTTGATAATCTGTTTCGGGCAGCTTAATTAAAGGATAAATGTTGGGCAGGAAACTGGAACTCCCCTGTTCCTCCTCAAGTGTTGCCAACATCATTGTTGTAATGGCTTCCTTTTGGTATCTCACCTGAAAGTCAGTTTCTCCAACAGTGGAGCACTCCCTCAGTACCACAGTGACGTTTTGCCTGCATTGAAGTCCTTCTGAGAACCAATTTACTCAAGACAGGTTTGTTAACATTGAGCAAGAAGGGACAACTAAGAAATGTTTTATTTAAACCAGGAGTGACTGGTGTTCAGATGAAACGATTTGGAAAGGGTGTCCAGAGATTTAGGTTGAGTTGGCTGAAGGCTGTATCAACGATGATAAAGGAGAATGTGGAGGAGAATGCAAAATAGACCAGAATTGGGAGATTTTAGGGATTTGGGAAGGGACATAAGACAGGAGATGGTTACAAAGTAGAGAGAAGGGAAGCCATGGAGAGACTTGAAAATGTATTCACTCAGGGATCGGGCGTCAATGGAGGTTGGTAAGGATAGGACGGGGCTGGTGGGTGTTGTAAACACATGGACATACGATTTATGACAGCAGTAGACCCTTCGAGCCTGCACCTCCATTCAATAAGATTATGCATACACTGGAATACGGTACACTGCACATGTTAGTTATGTAAAACTCTCCGAGTGCAATTTTTTTAACATTAAATTCAAATTTGTAGCAAATCTTCCAACAGTTTTAACTGGCGAACCAGGTTTCCAAATTGTCATTTGTTCTCTCCTATAAATAGCAATAGAGTAACTGTTTATTTTGGTACTTCATTTTGACACATGATGGTCTTGAACAAAAGAGTTAATGATTTCAACTGACAGCAGTTTCACAAACCTGACTAGGTCAGTAACAGACCTATCTGTGGTAAATGTCAGAAGCTTACTGTTAAATGATTAATGGTGTTGGGATTCATGAGCTGACACACAAGAGGTGATCTGAGCAGGTAGATTACAACAGTGGGATCAAAATAATTTTTCAATTTAAATTAAATTGGGTTAAATCACATCTCGGCCAGTTAATGAAAGTTTAAGAATTGCAGATGCCATTTTGATTGTATTTTGGGATATCATATTTAATCATATATGCCTCGCATTGATTAATAACTCAGAAATGCCCAAGACGCAGGTTCCTGAAGCAGAACAGGAAGTGTGGAGCACTCCTGGGATCACATCACTTGGTCTACAATTCAACTGTAATGCGAAGAGCTTTCCACCTTCGACCTTTTATTTTTAGCAGTTTACCTTGAAATGTGTCCCTCTTTAGTCTTGCCGTAAGAAGAACAATCAGACTGCTATTGTCTGGTTTTGTGACACGTGAGTTGAATTTTCTTGGCTCTGTGGTCGCGAGCTTGGAGGTGGGGGTGAGGGTGGAGAAAATAGCATGGAGGTAGGCCAGGATTGGCCCCTACCGCATCTTCTCTGTCACCCAGGGCAGCAGGAATTAGGTGGCCAACCAAAATCGCATTGGTATGGTCCTGACTTGGTAGAATTTAGGGCCTTGCCAGCGATTTGCAGCCGACAGGGCGTTCTCCCCTTCCCCCACTGACAAGCAGAGGACTACTGTTCATGGAGCAACTGCTCTGTGGCAGGCTTGAGGGGCGAGGAGGCATCAAAGTTAGAGGCCACTTAACCCAGAGACGGGCCTCCAGAAGCAAAGGCTGTACCTGTGGCCCAAATACAGCCACTGGAGGCATTTTCCCCTTTGCATTTGGGGAAAATGGTGGTAAAATGGTAATTAGGCCAATGCGCTGGGGAGATAGGTTCAAATCCCAGTGCAGCAGGTGATAGGATTTGAATTCAGAGAGTGAGAAAAAGGATCTCGAATCAAAAGCCAGCATCAGTGACCATGACAACGATCATTAATTGTCATAAAACCCCATCTGGTTCACTAATGTCCATGAGGGGAGGAAATCTGCCGTCTTTACCTCATCTGGCTAACATGTGACTCAATTCAGCAACTGTTGGGGATGGGCAACAAATTCTGGCCTTGCCAGCGATATCTGCTTCCTGTGAAAGGATAATTACGAAAATATACACTTGCCGACCTGTGAAACCACTCTAAAGCCCATCTACACTATTCCCTTATCATCCATATGTTTATCCAATGACCATTTGAATGCCCTTAGTGTTGGCGAGTCCACTACTGTTGCAGGCAGGGCATTCCATGCCCTTACTACTCTCTGAGTAAAGAACCTACCTCTGACATCTGTCCTATATCTATCTCCCCTCAATTAAAACTAAACTCTCCAAATATTAATTTCAATCAATGATAACTATATTGAGGGCCGAGGGGCCTGTACTGCACTGTAATGTTCTATGTTCTATGAGTGGCCTCCTTGCCTGGCCCCAGTGTCAATTGGGTTTAAATTCATGCCTCGCAGGGCAGCTCCATTTTGTATTCCCAGACCTACCTCAACAGCACCCAGTGGGGCGGCCAAGGCCCCAGAGCTGCCAACCCTGTGATTGGATTGGCGACACTGGGAGCCTGCACACCGTTCTTCATAGGACAGCCACTGCGGCGGTGGACAAGCAGGATGTGGGCAAATATACCCACTGCCTGGCTGCTGGAAAGTGTGGGCTTGCGAGGTCCAATGCCAAGGTTACTGAACCTGTGGGAAAAATCCTGGCTGATAGTTAAAAATGGAAGAATAATTCCGGCATACTTCCATGCCCTCTTTAATGTTCTCTTTCATGGTTACGGATATTGGAACTGTATTCATTACTGGATAGAGCCTGTCATTGACGTAAACTAATTACCGGGGTAACCTGTGGAGAATAGCCATTCTAAATCAGGTACATTAACCTGCCAACATAGTTTTAATCTTCACAAATGGAGAGGCATTGGGAAAGTGTTACCATTTACATCTGCTCTTATTAGTTAATGAAAAAATCCTTTGCTTTCTAATATTTAATTAACATTTGTAATAAGTTTCAAAAACAGCACAGACACGTCCTGACCCTGAGGCATTGATAAATGGATCTAATTCATGCTGCTTCATAATGAGGCGAGGGGGAAGAAAGAAAGGCGTTTGTTTTCTGACAAATATAAAACAAATAACTGCAGACGCTGGAAATTTGAAAAAAAAAAACAAGAAGTGGCTGTAAAGGTCGATCGGCATCTGTGGTCGCGACTAATGATTGCTTTGGGTGCAGGGACCTTCACAGATGGTGATTGACCTGCTATATGTTCCCTGTTCAGCTTTATTTCAATAATGCATGCATGGGTCTCCCTTGGTTGCACAGTCCCTGTTTCTAGTCCCTGTTACCTTGCCTGTGAGATGTTAGAAGTCATGCAGCCACAAAAAGCTCAGTTGTGGAAAAATGCTTATCCAGAAATTCAGTTTGAGTCACATCTTAGCTCTGTCGGCACCTTGATGTCAGAATGCATTCAAAGAACAAAGAACAAAGAAAAGTACAGCACAGGAATAGGCCCTTCGGCCCTCCATGCCTGTGCCGACCATGCTGCCCGTTTAAACTAAAATCTTCTCCACTTCCTGGGTCCGTATCCCTCTATTCCCATCCTATTCATGTATTTGTCACGATGCCCCTTAAATGTTACTATTGTGTCTGCTTCCACCACCTCCTCCGGCAGCGAGTTCCAGGCACCCACCACCCTCTGTGTAAAAAACTTGCCTCGTACATCTCCTCTAAACCTTGCCCCTCGCACCTTAAACCTATGCCCCCTAGTAATTGATCCCTCTACCCTGGGAAAAAGCCTCTGACTATCCACTCTGTCTATGCTCCTCCTAATTTTGTAGACCTCGATCAGGTCGCTCCTTAACCTCCGTCGTTCCAGTGAGAACAAATCTATTTCAATCAACCGCTCCTCATAGCTATTGCCCTCCATACCAGGCAACATCCTGGTAAATCTCTTCTGCACCCTCTCTAAAGCCTCCACATCCTTCTGGTAGTATTGCAACCAGAATTGAACATTACTACAAGTGTTCAGTGATTTCACAGGCCACTCACAAAACCCATACTCCCACTAAGGGAGATGCTTTAGCTCAGTTGGCCAGACAGCTGGTTGGTGATGCAGAGCGAAGCCAGTAGCGCGAGTTCAATTCCCGTAATGGCTAAGGTTATTAATGAAGGCCCAGCTTTCTCGCCCCCCCCACCTTGTGGGGTGATCCTCACCAGTTAGCTCTTCCCCACACAAAGGAGAAAGCAGCCCATGCTCACCTGGGACTATGGCGAGTTCACCTTGGCCGGGATTCTCCGAGACTCCGCGCCGAAATCGCTCGGCGCGGGGGCGGAGAATGGGGCGTCAGACCCACGATCGTGTCCGACACCTCCCCGTGATGCTCCGTGGACCGGAGAATCACCGACAGTCGCGCAAGCACGGGGGCCATTGAAAGAGGCCCCTGCGGCGATTCTCCGCCGGCATCTGGCCGAGTTTCCACCGGCGTGGTTCTAACATGATTCCCCTTGGCGGGCACTCGGAGTGTGCTGCAGCCACCCTGGTGGGGGGGGGGGGGGTGCGGTGGGATCCGTCACCGTGGCCGGTCCTCCAGGGTGGCCAGGGTTCCGATCGGGGGTCACCCGATGTGGGGGGAGGCTATATTATTGCAGCCGGATTGCTGTGTGGATCTGCCATTTTGTGCGGGGCCGCCGCGCACATGCGCGAACCCGTGGCCAGAAGTGCAGGGCCCCGTATTGGCAGCCGGAGCTGCGTGGAGCACTCCGACACCCTGCTGGCCCCCTTCAGGTAAATGAATCGTTGGGCCAAGGGATCGTTGGCACCAGCATGAAACGCTCCGGTGTTTCGGAGAATCCTGCCCCTTACCTTTACTTCCACTGAAGACACTCAACTTGATGCGAGTGATTTTTGAAGCCTGGTCATAGTCCGTCTGCAATTGCAATATGTGACCAGAGCTATTAAATTCCAGTAGTTTCAATTTTGCACACTTTCTGTTTCATATCTTTAACTGGTCAGGATTGCAACAGTGTTGATGTATGTGTATTTTGCATGTTAACCGTTCCCTCATTTGTGTATTACGGGCCGAATTTCTAATCTCTGCAGAATGCTGGCAGAGTGAGAAGACCAGCGTGCTGCTCGCAGGCGGCACAGCAGAGTTTTCACTCCAGATCATCCACCACTCTACGCAGAAAAGATCTGCAGCACGGTAGCACAGTGGTTAGCACTGTTACTTCACAGCGCCAGGGTTCCAAGTTCAATTCCCAGCTTGGGTCACTATCTGTTCAGAGTCGGCACGTTCTCCCCGTGTCTGCGTGGATTTCCTCCGGGTGCTCCGGTTTCCTCCCACAAGTCCCGAAGGACATGCCGTTCGGTGAATTGGACATTCCGAACTCTCCCTCAGTGTACCCGAAGTGGTGCCGTGGCTGCTGAGGGGGAGAGTGGAGGTAGGACATGTTCCCAAAGGCACAGCCATGGGCTGGTTTGGGGATGAGGGGAACATGCAGGGCCCGGGGCTGCAGTGTAGGCTGGGGCCACCATGTAGCCTATTGGACCTGGTTGGACACGGGGATATGCACCATGCTAAGATGTCCGCTTTTGACCCCCTGTAACCCCTCGGAATCCAACCATCAATGATTGCCACCTGCCTTGCCGCTGCAGCCGTGGAAGATACACTGAGGCTGCAGAGCAGGAGCTGCTCGGGGAGGGCCCTGAAGCAGCAGGGCTTGCCCCAGAGGAAGAGGAGCCACCTGGTGAGGATAGAGAGCCTGCTGCCTAACAGGTCGAGGAGTAGGTGAGAAGGAGACACCGCATTGGGCCTTGTGTGCACTGTCAGCGTCTGTTATTTGATGGCCTGCCTGACCGGGCATGTCATCGCAGACTCCAGCTGAGCAGGTGGATTGTACGGCATATCTGCCAGATAATAATAATAATCTTTATTAGTGTTACAAGTTAGACTTACATTATCGCTGCAATGAAGTTACTGTGAAAAGCCCCTAATCGCCACATTCTGGCGCCTGTTCGGGTACACAGAAGGAGAATTCAGAATATCCAATTCAACTGACAGCGCGTCTTTCAGGACTGGTGGGAGGACGTGGTAGACACGGAGAGACTCAGCAGCGCAGACAGTGACCCAAGCCAGGAATTGAACCCAGGTCCCTGCCACTGTGCTACCGTGCCACTCATCATGGCGCGCCTGGAATCACCGGGGGTATGGGGGAGGACACCCAATCTCGGTGCCCATCAAGATGACGGTCCCCCTGAATATTTTCAGCATGAGGTCCTTCCAGTCGCCGAGTGGGGACCTGTCTGGGATCTTGCAGACCTCGGTGCAGAGGTGCATCCTCGCCATCATGGAGGCCCTATATGCCGGGTCAGCTAAATATATCATATTCAATGTGGATCGAGCTCACCAGGCTGCCCAGGAGGATGTGGAGGAGGGCCATGATGGTCACAGCATGGGACCCGGGCAGGCACGAGAGGCCGTACAACTTGTACACCTGGACCGCCATGCACGGGATGCTCTAATCACCTCCAGGTTCACCGATTAGGGGGCCTTGCACGACCATCCAGTCGCATCCCCACATTGTCACCCGCCCCCCCACCCACCCCGGCCGATCTACCTCTCCAATGTCTATCCTCCCTGAACCCTCACCGCTCCTGAAACCCCCTCCGTGATTCCGACCTTCCTTATTACAGGTTGCGGGCAGTATCAGCGGGTCCGGTCTACGGGACAGAGGCTGATGACAATCCGCTCTGTGATGAGCTTTGGTGCTCCGCATCGTTCGACAATGTCAGGCCCTTGCCCACGGTAGCACTTTCCACCGTCCACCTGGGTGATCCCTGCATGCAAGCTGGCCAATCCATCATAAGATCTAACCAAACCCTTGACAGAGCACTGAGGCAGGTTGGAAAATTTGTGATCAGGTGTTTATTGTGCGCAGGTGAACATGTTTCTCCAGGTTTGTGCCCTAGCCCCTAACGCTATCCAGTGTACAAGTGCCAACTTAACTGGTGGAGGGGTGGTGTGGAGCTGTTGGGTGCTGGGATGGGGGGCATTGTGTGTTGTGGGGTGGTGTGGCGGTGGTGCCTTAGGGATACCACAACTCAGTGGGGGCTCATTTGATTCCCCGATGCCAATCTCCACCTCGGTGACTGGCCGCTCTCTGGGCCCACTGATCAGGTCCAATGTCCAGCACTCCACAAAGGTGAGGGGCCGTAGGTCCGGCAGGCCCCCTCCAGTCGGCTCCCTCTCTCTGAAGTTGTACGCCACCTTCTCTTGGGAAGGGGGGCAGAAAATGCACAGTGTGAGGTTGTCGAACGCGGGGAGCACAGGGGGTGGGCAGCTAGTAGCCTGCGTGTGTAGGACATCCGGCCATAGCAGGTGGTATGGGAGTTGGCATGTGCTGCAGAGTGGGGTGCGAGCAGACTGCCTGTAGGTGGGGTTCGGTCACCCTCTGGGTTGGTGGGGTGTGGTACAGGTGTGTTGTACTGGAGTTGGTGCCAGGAGCACAGTGCTGTTTACTCACCCTGGCCACCCTGAGGAGGTTGTGCAGCTTTTCATGACACTGCTGTCAGGTCCTGGCGGTGGGGCTTGCGGCGCTCACGATCGCTTCCGCCTGTACCCAGGCCCGGGTGTACGTCGGTGGGTGGCAGCCTCCTTCCCACCCTGGGGAACAGGGTGCCCCGCCTCTCCTTCACGGCATACAGCAGGGTCTCGAACACCGCATCTGTGAAACTGGGTGTCGCTCTTGGAGGTGTTCATCTTCTTGGGTGGAATGAGTATGTGTGGGGAGTGGAGTGCATATTTGCATCTGCAGCTTGTCAGCCTCTCAAGTGCCCATCCCCACCCCGGCAAATCGGAAGCCATTTTGCATTGGAGTTGCTCTCGCTCCACGTGGCGCTGGTGCGAGCCCCGGGATTGGCGGGCCTTTTGGGATTGTAGAACACCACTGATTCATTCTAGTGTCTCCCAAACGGAGAATCCGGCTGCATATCTTGGGATGTGATGCTGCTAATGGTTAAAATAAAAACACATATTCAAGGAAAAAAAGTATTTGAAAGTCGAGAAACTATCGTTGCAATATAAACAGAGTTGGAATTGGATTGATGACAACCAATAATGTGGCAGACTGTGTAAGTCCCTCATGGCATTGTTGCTTTTGAATTATTACATTTCACAAGTCCAAGATAATTGGGGTCCCATCAATTCCCTATCTAGCATCTTCTGTTTATATTCTGCATGTTGTCATGGAAACCAGTGACACACAGCAGCAGTTATATCAATCGAATTAACTTGTGATTGATGATGTTCAATAACAATGGTGCACAGCTGATCCTGTCATTCAGAGTTACTCAGAATGTTGCGCTTGAGGTGGGTTCCAATTTGATACTTTGCTCCTGATTCTAAAACGCTCAGAAATACCCTCCTTTTGCGGGGTGTCCACTGTGTGAGGTAACAATTACTGGAAAAGACAATGGGATCCATTTGGCTTGTTGCTCTCCACCACACTGCTGGCAAAACGTCTTGAAACATGGCTTTCTGTCGTATGGACGCTCTTCTTCCCTCTCTTTGGGGAGCTAAAGGGAAATGATCAATCATATTTGCTTCTGAAGATTAGTCATTGCAATCACCAAGCACTCGCAGGTCAGGTATAACAGTCATGATGCAGAGTAAAGCTGCCTCTACCTAGGTTCTGCAGGATGGGTCAGCCCCAGGCTTAAAAGAGCATTTTCCCAAACCAACTACCCTTGAATTTCTGAGTGACATTGTCAATTAGTTTCAAATTCAGTTAGTTTTGTGCTGCAGGTCCACACCTATTGGAATTTAGATTGAGACTGTTTGATCTTAATTCCTTTAGGATCTGATGGTCAGCAGTGAGGACTTTCATTTCACTGATTTGGTCTGGATTTGAGTCCAGAGGTGAAACGGTCACTTTACAATCTGTCCCATCATTCCTGTATATTGCTGTCTTTCCAACCCGTTCCATCACAAAGTCACTCCTGCATATTACTGTGGTATGTGGATTTCAGTGCTAGTGTGAAGTTAGGTATACGGGCCGTACGTTCTGAAGACTGGTGGATCGTGGAAACAGCATGTCCCAGCCGCTGTTCAGAATGGGGAAAGTACAGACCATACCCGACCAGCCTGACAGTATCCAAAATGAGATGTGATTCCACAATTGGACAACATTTGCAAAATACTCCTCAGTGTGCTAAGAATTACACTGGCAACCAATTTAAAATTGTCAGTCGGCATTTGCAGTGTGGTACATTTGCGTGTATGGGAGCCATATATGTTAATACACAGGGCCCTGATCATTGCAGCCAGAAAGAATACGTATACACATTGCAGCTGTTTCAGCTAAGCAAAATAAATGACAGCCATCTGCTGATTCATTCCCGGAGCAATGCCTTGACAAATCAGGGTACTGCTGGCTGGTTTAAATGTTAAACAATTCTTGGCAGTTATCTGTCAATCACCATCAACTGCTGCATTCTCCATGGCAACCCCTCTGCTAATCAGAGTCCACTTGCCGACCGATCAACATTACCTTCTCATTCAGAACAAATTGATTGTTTTCTCCTCATACCGGTATTCTTACGATGTGTCCTGATGAGTGCAAGATGAAAAGCTTTGACAAATCTTTCTTTTCATCAATCCTCTGTTTTACTTCAGTACAGTGCCATGAGGCCTTTGTCATGCATCTGAGAGTGAACATGGGGTTTAATGTGTGATGTGAAAAGTCACATCTGCTTGATGTGGTGTTTAAAATGCCTTGAGTGGGGCTTGAACTCACAACCTTCTGACTTGGAGGCAAGAATACCAGTACAGATCTACAGCTGGTACAGTAGAATGGATGTGATGGAAGGGTCATGCGGTCTCTTTCTCCACAGATGCTGCCAGACCTGCTGAGTTTCCTGTCTTTATTTTATATTATGGTGTGAAGGTTGACAGATAGTTCAATTTCGTAATTTTTTAATAAAGTAATATTTTATTCTTTAATTTTAATTGCTTATTCCTTAAGAACTGGCTTTAGTATTCTACGTTAAATTCCCACTGACTGCCAAATAGTCTTGGCATTGCTACCTCTATAATAGCAACGTAAACGTGCCCTTAAAAGCGATGAGACTTCAGAAAGAGTAAGATGTAGAGAGGTTCACAGATGGGGAAATCAACAGTAATTTCACTTGAAGTTGGCATTATTTCATGGTGAGAAGTTGGTCATTAATGTGATAATTTTGATTGATTTTTTTGGCCAGGAGGTACTGGTTACTGAGAGGCAATTGCACACCAGTAGACATTTATTGGAGTTACTCATCTCCAGGGATCGTAAAGGGCAAAGGGACATCATGACCTGCGAATTGATTAGGTGGAAGATGAACTTAAATTATAGTTCTTTTCAGCAAAATCGATAATAATTAAGGTGAGACCTGTATCCTACATACTTAGGTAATTGTATGGACATTCACACTTTTTTTAGTGCCTATGATGCACCAAGCCAATTTGGCAGTTTATCTTGTGCAGGACGATATTATTTAAGATGAGGTTGAGACTGTTTATAAAAGAAATGGTGAAATCCCAGAAGGACTTGGAATGGAGGAGACCAGGAACCCTTACGGGCGAGTGGTCTTGTGCATCTTAAAATGGAATTCCAACGTTGCTGATGTTTTTCTTTTATTTGTTCGTGGGATGTGGGCATCGCTGGCTGGTTCAGCATTCGTTGCCCATCCCTGAGGGCATTTAAGAGGCAGTCACATTGCTGTGGATCTGGAGTCACATCGAGACCAGACCTGGTAAGGATGCCAGATTTCCTTCCCTGCAGGACATTAGTGAACCAGATGGGTTTTTACGACAACGATGTCATCTTTCGACTTATATTACAGGTTTATTTTTTTCATTGAATTCAGATTTCACCAACTGCCATGGCGGGATTCAAACCAGAGCATGACTCTGGATCTCAGGATTACTATTCCAGTGACAATGCCACAATGCCACTGCCTCTCCTGCTGTTTTTTCCTCCTGTGTATGTGTAGCAGATCATCCCATCTTCAAATGGTGAAGATCGATCATGGCTATAGGTGCAGATCCTTCGTTATAACAATGCAAACAAAAAAGAAGCCAGTGTTTCCGTAGCATGTTTCATTACCTCAGAACATCTCAAATGTGATTTGAAGCCAGTGAAATACCTTTTTGACGTGCAGGTTGCTGTTGTAAATACAGTTGTTGTCAATTTTAATGCAGCAAGGCCCAAAAAAAAAATTAAGGTAAGTGGTCAGAGAATAGTGATTGAGGGGTGGTGCTCAGCACACCAGATAAGCTCCCTTGCTCTTGTTTAAATTGCACTGAAATACTTTGCAGGTGAGCGTTGGATTAATGGCTCATCCAGGAAGGCATCTTCTCCAGTGCCGCAGCGAAGATTCAGCCTAGGTCAGGTCCGTAAATCCTTGGGTGGGACTTTGGACCCACAACCTCTGACTGCGGGTGGCACGGTGGCACAGTGGTTAGCACTGTTGTCTCACAGCACCACGGACCCAGGTTCAAGACTGGCCTTGGGTAGCTGTGTGGAGTTTGCACTTTCTCCCCCTGTCTGTGTGGGCGTCCTGCAGATGCTCCGGTTTCCTCCCGCAGTCCAAAGATGTGCAGATTAGGTGGATTAGCCGTGCTAAATTGCCCCTTAGTGTCCAAAGATGTGCAAGTTAGGGTTACGGGGGTGTGGGCATGGGTGGGGTGCTCTTTCAGAGGGTCAGCATGGACTTGATGAACCAAACAGATTCTGAGTGCTACTATTAAGCCAAGGCTTAATTTCCCAGGCCTTTACGGCCGTTTTCACGAATTTAAACACACCTGCTATCACAGTTCGTGAAAACAGCCGCAAAGTGCCGTTCTGCACAACCATGCCACCGATTGGCACGGCCGCACCACGGCCGCACCACAGCCGTGCCAAGGGTGGCATGGGCCCGCGATCGGTGCCCACCGATCGCGGGCAGCGGGTCCGATTCCCGTGCACTCTTTGTCCCTCTGCCGCCCCACAGGATCAGTCCGCGGGGCGGCTGAGGGGCATGACGGACCGCGCATGGGCGGGTTTGAAGCATACGCGCGATGACGTCATCGTGCGCGTCAGCCGCCGTGAGTCTTGGCGGCCGGGCTTAGCGATGCTAAACACGACCGGTTTCACGGCAGCCTTTACAACTCTCCGCATTTGCGGAGAATTGCGCCCACATCTATAATGGTAATCTATAGTGATCATAAAAATTGCCTTCAGTGAAAACATCTCTGTGAAGTACGATGGAAATCATTTAGTAAGCAAAATAAAATTGCTGGAAAAAAAATCATTAATTAAAACTGAAAGCTAAAAGGAGACGACTCAACTGTGCACAAAGCCCTTTAGGGAGGGCTGCTGCTGTACCAGCCAGTTATTGGCACTGGGCCAGGAATAGAGATTGGAATTTAAAACAAAAAGCTCCCACTAATTCAGTCATTCATAAATTTTCTTTAATAATAATCACCCATCGGAATTGCTGAAGACATCCATGTTACCACGTTGTCAGTGGACCAGCCACACTTGATTAGTTTTGTAATATTCACAAGATTGTAATGAACGCAAAAGGCTATTTGTCCCAGGTAGCTATCCATCTTGATTGATACAAGTCCCACTGCGACCACATCCACCTGTTTCTTCAGTTATTTTCGTGTTTTTTGTCTCCATTACCTCACTTGGGATTGCTACCTGAAAGTGTGTTCTTAATCACCGTCAGTGTACTGTTCATTCGCTCATACTGACCATGTCTCCATCAGAAGATCTGATATGAGGATATTCATTGATGATTGCACAATGTTCAGCCCCATTCACAACTCCTCAGGTAATAAAGCAGCCCTAGCCCACATCCTGTGACCCGTGGTGCTCAGAAAGACAAAGGAAACAGCTGCATCTCCTGTATCCAAGTTTCCCGCCGAATCATACACCATCCTGACTTGGAATTATGTCACCGTTCTCTCATCGTCATTTGGTCAAAACCTGAGAACACCCTTCCCACAAGCACTGTGCACCAAATGGACTGTAGTAGCTCGTTATCACCTTCTTAAGAGCAATGGATGATGGACAATAAATCATGGTTTTGTCAGTGAGGCCAACCAGACAACAGCTTCAGTACTTTTGGCACCTCAGCCAGAGAACAGGAGAGACTACAACAAACACAGGAGAAGGAGGTGGGGTACTTGCTGGCGACCAGAGCCGGCCACAATGGTTAATCAGGGAGCATTTCTCGTATGTGAATGAGAAACAAATGCATGAGCCGCCTTTGCTTCACCGAGGATGCAGTTGCAGGCCACTGTCACTTGCTATGGCTGTAACATGAGCTGAGCCACGATCCAGGGAGAAAAGGACATTTGTATTTTAGATTTGAACCTGCTCAGACATTGACTCTCAATTTCCATCCGAGACCTTCCTGCATGCCACATGTAATGATATGCATAAACAATTCTACATGTTAATATGTTAGACCTCCAACTAGCAGGCGGCAGTAGAACTACACCATGTGAGACTGCAACCTCGGGGAGTTTGGGTGAGGAGACGTCGTGGATAATCGTGTTTTGTATTAGCTCTCGTATTCTAGTTTTTAACAGTTTACAGTTTGTTAGGACTATTAGTATTATTTTCTACCCACGTTGTTATAATTTAATAAATCTTAACTAGTCACGAACGAGATGTTCTTTGGTGCATTGTCTCAATCTTTGCAATGCACTAGAATGTAGCATGGTACCAGAAGTGGTGATCTATGAATTGAAAACCTGAAGTAAAGAACATAGGAAATGGTACAACGAAAAAAAAATCTACTAACTGACAAAGAGCATCAAAAGAACACATCTCAACATCAACTGGTCATCGAAGCGAAAGATGGATACCTTGAAAACACTACAAAGTCTTCATGTAACTGGTAACGTAGATGCTTTTAAGCAGCAGTTTACCTTGTACATAGCGGCTTTAGGTTTACAGGTACCACCTGTTGAGCAATAAATAGCTTTGCTGCTCACTGTAGTATGTCCACAGGAATCAAAATCTTTAACAAATTTGTATTTGAGTGAAAGGAAACTAGTGAGAACGTTGATGCTATTGTTAAAAAGTTCGATCACAGGGCAGCACGGTGGCCTAGTGGTTAGCACAGCTGCCTCATGGCACTGAGGTCCCAGGTTCGATCCCAGCTCTGGGTCACTGTTGTTGTGGATTTATCACATTCTCCCCGTGTCTGCGTGGGTTTCGCCCCTACAACCCAAAAATGCGCAGGGTAGGTGTATTGGCCACACTAAATCGCCCCTTAATTGGATAAAATAATTGAGTAATCTAAATTTATAAACAAAAACAAAAAAAATAAAGTTCGATCAGCATTGTACCCCGAAGAACAACAAAACTTTTGAAAGGTACATTTTCAGAACACGCACGCAACAGATATGCGAGTCATTCAACAGTTTTCTCAAGGATCTAAAATGAAAGGCTCATACTTGTAATTTTGCCACATTAAAATCATCAATGATCAGGGATCAAAACATATTTGGCATAAAAAAAACAATAAAGTGTGTGAATGTATTTTGAGGGAGAATGAGCTCCTGATCGAAGATACAAATCAACAGGTTAAACATGAGAAGTTCAGGCGCGAAAATCAAGAGTGAAGCCGACGCCATAGATGTTGTGATGCACCCAAAAGGAAAATGTGATCTCAACAGCGGTGGCCATTTTAAATGATTACCAGATGCCACCATATTGTGTAAGTGGCGTGGAAATAGGCACTTACAGAGACAATTTCCCGCCTTTGGGAAAATGTGTGTGAAGTGCAAAGGCAAAAACCTCTTTGCCCAGCAGCATTTTTTAACAAAAAAATTGTCTCAAAAAATCTATAAGCATGTTGAAGAAATTAATTTTAGGGATACATTCTTCATTGATGTCATTACTAATGAAGACGGGGCCAACGTCGTCAAGCAAAATGAAATGTCTTCAATGAAAATAAGAAATAGTAATAGTGAAGTATGTACTGTAAATTAAGATAACCGGACAGTTTCTTTACTTATAATGTTTCCAAAGGTCAAAATCGACAAAGGAGCAATACCAAATCTCATCAGTATCATGGATATTGGAGCGATGAGAATCATGCCCAAGATTTTGAACAGACCAGTATTTTTAAAAGATGTCAGTAGTCAAAAGATTGATTCTTAAGGCATTTGCGAGCTTGAAGTTCAAGTCAAAGATAAGTGAGCTTTTCAGTTGTAACCACAGATCATGAATCGTTACTAGGTGTGGAAGTTAGTGAAACACTTAATTTAGTCAAGAGAGCATATAGAGCTGACTATGCTTTGAATGCGCACAGTGGATCGGTGGATTCAATAGTACAAGCATTTCTGGAGATTTTTCAAGATTTTGCTGTCTTGTCATTTATTTACTGAATTCTTTTAATCTTTATTATTGTCACAAGTAGGCTTACATTAACACTGCAATGAGGTTGCTGTGAAAATCCCCGAGTCACCACATTCTGGATCCTCTTTGGATACATTGAAGGAGAATTCAGAATGTCAAAATTACCTAACAGCGCATCTTTCGGGACTTGTGGAAGGAATCCGGAGCACCCGAAGGAAAACCACGCAGACACAGGGAGAATGTGCAGACTCCGCACAGACAGTAACCCAAGCCGGGAATCAAACCTGGGACCCTGGCGCTGTGAAGCAACAGTGCTAACCACTGTGTTACCGTGCCGCCCAGAATTCAACTAAAGGGTAATGCGCAAACCGTAATACATGCTCCTCGGAGAGTGCTAACACCATTAAGGGATCGGTTGAAAGCTGCATTTTATAGAATGATGAATCTGGGGGTCAGAAAGAAAATCGAAGAAGCAACAGATTGGGTAAATTCAGTGGTGTGTTAAGAAACGCATTAACGATTTAAGAATATGCAAGGATCCTAAAGACCTCAATGCCAACATCAAACGAGAACACCATCCAATAGCAAAATGTGAAGAAATAACGAGCGAGATTTCGGGTGTGACGTTGTCCAGTAAACTGGATGCTTCACAGTGTTTGTGGCAACTCAAATTGGATGAAAAGAGTACAAAGTATTGTACTTTTAAAACTCCATTTGTGCGCTTCTGTTTTCTTCAAATGCCTTTTGGGATAATATCCGCATCTAATATCTTTCACAGGACACTGGAGCACATTGTGGAAGGTATTCAATGAGTTTGTGTGAATGTTGACAATATAATAGTATGGGGTTCTATGAAGGAAGAATACAATGACTGACTCATCTTCTTGATAACTTCTCTCAGGCATGTTGTCTTGGCTGACAAATTTGGGATAAATTTGCCTCTAAAGTTGATCATTCTTAATATCCTCAGAACTCCTTCCTTATCTGACGGTCGTGGTCTATTCATTATTGCCTGTACTTTCATTTGATGAGTCAGTCCATACCTCCACCCTAACCCCACACCACCACCCTATCCCCGTAACCCCAGTTAACCTTTTTTGGACACAAAGGGCAATTTAGCATGGCCAATCCACTTAACCTGCACACCTTTGGACTGTGGGAGGAAACCAGAGCACCCGGAGGAAACCCACGCAGACACGGGGAGAAAGTGCAGACTCCACTAAGACAGTGACCCAAGTGGGAATCGAACCTGGGACACTGGAGCTGTGAAGCAACTGTGCTAACCACTGTGCTACCGTGCTGCCCACAAGCTCACTCAATGATTTGGAGTCAGGCTCACTTGGGGCGGTAAGACAGCAATTAAGTTGATAGATCTGATTTCCACAAACACTTAAGAGAATTGCTTTGCATTTTTTCTCCTCCCCTATTTCATTTACTTTGAAATAATACCTAATGTGCTCAATGTATTGTGCCCAGGCCTTCATGAGGGAGTCACATGGGTCTATTCACGCAAAGGAGGCATTCTGGTGAATATATATTATTTTATTTTTCTCAGACATTGATTAAAACAGGATACTCCTCGAGGGACTGTCACAATAATGTATCCTCGTCGCCAATTCTAGCGTACCTTTGGTGAAGGGAAACTCCCTTCCTGGGGTGAATGAAATGAAAAATGAAAATGAAAATCGCTTATTGTCACGAGTAGGCTTCAAATGAAGTTACTGTGAAAAGTCCCTAGTCGCCACATTCCGGCGCCTGTTCGGGGAGGCCGGTACGGGAATTGAACCCGCGCTGCTGGCCTGCCTTGGTCTGCTTTAAAAGCCAGCTCTTTAGCCCTGTGCTAAACCAGCCCCTGAATCTCCTCTCTGAGTCCTGACTAGTCACCCAGGCCAGGTGACCCTACTCTGTTGTGTTCTCCTTCAAAGAACAATCACCACACCAACATAGTTTCTTTAGTGCAGAGCATTTGCTGAGCTGTCAGAGTTCCCATCTTTTGGATAAGACATTAAACCAAGGGCCTGGTCTGCCATTTCAGGTGAACATAAAGGACGGGATCCCCTGTCCTGGCGCATCCATTTTCTGGTGTGGTGAGCCCCCGTCGGCTGAGGCATTCTCCATCCTGTCAGGAAATCCACAGGCATGAGTGACCCCACGGAGAATCCAGTCCAAAATATCTCAAAACACTATCGCAGATTTTCTGGTCATTATTACTTTGCGGCTTTTCACAGTAACTTCATTTGAAGCCTACTCGTGACAATAAGCGATTTTCATTTCATTTGTTGTTTGTGCAATCAGGCTGTGTACAAATTGATTGCTGCATTTCCCAAGTTACAACTGTGTCCACATTTTTTAAAGTACTTCAATAGCGGTAAAACTCTTTAGAAGGCCCTGAGATTGTGAAAGGTACGACATAAGGACAAGTCTGTTTTTCTTTCAAGTGGCTCTCTGAGGGGGTAACATGGATCCTTGCCATGCTTAGGTTAAATTCCAAGGCGGAATGAGTTCCATTGGAGGAAACAAATTCCAATATTACATCAGTTTAGGGGAAGAAGCTGCTTCAGGGTCAGCCAATGTCCTTCAAAATCTTATGTGGCTCTACTCTTCCATGTATAACTGCTGAAGTAATCTGCCTGAATGTGATAGGAACATAGGGGGGCAGCACAGTAGCATTGTGGATAGCCCAATCGCTTCACAGCTCCAGGGTCCCAGGTTCGATTCCGGCTTGGGCCACTGTCTGTGTCGAGTCTGCACATCCTCCCCGTGTGTGCGTGGGTTTCCTCCGGGTGCTCCGGTTTCCTCTCACAGTCCAAAGATGTGCAGGTCAGGGGGATTGGCCATGATAAATTGCCCTTAGTGTCCAAAATTGCCCTTAGTGTTGGGTGGGGTTACTGGGTTATGGGGATAGGGTGGAGGTGTTAACCTTGGGTAGGGAGCTCTTTCCAGGAGCCGGTGCAGACTTGATGGGCCGAATGGCCTCCTTCTACACTGTAAATTCTATGATAAACAGGAGTAGGTCATTCAGCCCCCTCCAGCCTGTCCTGCCATTCAATGAGATCACGGCTGATCTCATTGTAACCGACAATTAGCTGTACAATTAGATTTCATTTTCATTTTTTTTGTATTCACCTTCCCCTCATACTCATATGAATCTCTGAAAATTTAACGTGGATGCAAATCATTTACATCAGATTTGGACTGTTCCAAACGAATGACCTGCGGTTCCTGAATTATCATTTGTCAGTGCTGCTGGCCTTTGGCATTTGACTGATCTGAGGATTGTCACTGTCCTGAGTTGCTCATTATTCTTTTCACACAGTTTAGATTTTAAGATGGTTAAGATGGGGCAGCACGGTAGCATAGTGGTTAGCACAATTGCTTCACGGCTCCATGGTCCCAGGTTCGATTCCCGGCTTGGGTTACTGTCTGTGCGGAGTCTGTACGTTCTCCCCGTGTGTGCGTGGGTTTTCTCTGGGTGCTCCGGTTTCCTCCCACAGTCCAAAGATGTGCAGGTTAGGTGGATTGGCCATGCTAAAATTGCCCTTAGTGTCCAAAATTGCCCTTAGTGTTGGGTGGGGTTACTGGGTTATGGGGATAGGGTGGAGATGTGGGCTTGGATAGGGTGCTCTTTCCAAGAGCCCGTGCAGACTCGATGGGCCAAATGGCCTCCTTCTGCACTGTAACTTCTATATATTCTATATTACTCTATATTCACAGCGTCAGGGACCCGGGTTTGATTCCCGGCTCTGGTCACTATCTGTGCGGAGTCTGCATTTTCTCCCTTTGCCTGCGTGGGTTTCCTCCAGATGCTCCGGGTTCCTCCCACGGTCCAAAGATGTGCAGGTTAGGTGGATTCGTCACGCTAAATTGCCCCATAATGTCCAAAGGTTAGGTGGGGTTAAGAACATAAGAACTAGGAGCAGGAGTAGGCCATCTGGCCCCTCGAGCCTGCTCCGCCATTCAATGAGATCATGGCTGATCTTTTGTGGACTCAGCTCCACTTTCCATAACCCTTAATCCCTTTTTTCTTCAAAAACTATCTATCATTATTTTAGAAACATTTAATGAAGGAGCCTCAACTGCTTCACTGGGCAAGGAATTCCATAGATTCACAACCCTTTGGATGAAGAAGTTCCTCCTAAACTCAGTCCTAAATCTACTTCCCTTATTTTGAGGCTATGCCCCCTAGCTCTGCTTTCACCCATCAGTGGAAACAACCTGCCCACAGCTATCCTATCGATTCCCTTCATAATTTTATATGTTTCTATAAGATCCCCCCCCCCCCCCCCCCCCCGCCAATCCCCCCCCACATCCTTCTAAATTCAAACAAGTACAGTCCCAGTCTACTCAACCTCTCCTCGTAATCTAACCCCCTCAACTCTGGGATTAACCTGGTGAATCTCCTCTGCACACCCTCCAGCGCCAGTACGTCCTTTCTCAGGTAAGGAGACCAAAACAGAACACAATATTCCAGGTGTGGCCTCACTAACACCTCATACAATTACAGCATAACCTCCCTCGTCTTAAACTCCATCCCTCTAGCAATGAAGGACAAAACTCCATTTGCCTTCTTAATCACCTGTTGCACCTATAAACCAACTTTTTGCGACTCATGCACTAGCACACCCAGGTCTCTCTGCACAGCGGCATGTTTTAATATTTTGCCATTTAAATAATAATCCCTTTTGCTGTTATTCCTACCAAAATGGATAACCTCACATTTGTCAACATTGTATTCCATCTGCCAGTCCCTAGCCCATTCACTTAACCTATCCAAATCCCTCTGCAGACTTCCGGTATCCTCTGCACTTTCTGCTTTACCACTCATTTTAGTGTCGTCTGCAAACTTGGACACATTGCACTTGGTCCCCAACTCCAAATTATCTGTGTAAATTGTGAACAATTGTGGGCCCAACACTGAGCCCTGAGGGACACCACTAGCTACTGATTGCCAACTAGAGAAACACCCATTAATCCCCACTCTTTGCTTTCTATTAATTAACCAATCCTCTATCCATGCCACTAATTTACCCTTAATGCCATGCATCTTTATCTTATGCAGCAACATTTTGTGTGGCATCTTGTCAAAAGCTTTCTGGAAATCCAGATATACCACATCCATTGGCTCCCCGTTATCTACTGCACTGGTAATGTCCTCAAAAAAATCCACTAAATTAGTTAGGCATGACCTGCCCTTTATGAACTCATGCTGCGTCTGCCCAATGGGACAATTTCCATCCAGATGCCTCACTATTTCTTCCTTGGTGATAGATTTGAGCATCTTCCCTACTACCGAAGTTAAGCTAACTGGCCTATAATTACCCTTGCTGGGGATAGGGTGGAGATGTGGGCCTATGTAGGGTGTTCTTTAATGGGCCGGTGTAGACTTGATGGGCCGAGTAGCCTCCTTCTGCACTGTATATTCAATGATTCTATGATATGATTCTATGATCTTTCCCAATAATGACCATGTGGTTGCACCATTTCCTGTTTGGGAAGTAAATAATTATTGGTTCCAGTAACATTCGAAGTATCTATCGTAATGTACCTGTTTCAACAATAAAACTGGCTTTTACATTGTATCATGATTGGGCGGGATTCTCCATGAATCGACGCGATAGCCCAAACCCAGCGCTAAAAACGGCGCAAATGAAACTGGTGTCGGACCCCCTTAAAAGTCATACATTCTCCGGCCGGGAATGGGTTAGTAACGGCGTGACGCCATTCGTGACGACGTCACCCGTCACGGACGTGCGCGGCGTCACAGCACAAAAGGTGCCCCCCCCCCCACCCCCCGGAGACCCGGCAAAATGGCCACCCGCTGTGCAGCGCCAAGTGAAACTCCCCACTGCCTGCCCCACTTTCCCCCTTCCCCATCCCCCCTTCCCCCATATCCCCCTTCCCCCATATCCCCCCTTCCCCCATATCCCCCCTCCCCCAGATCCCCCTTCCCCAATATCCCCTTACCCACTTCCCCCCTTCTCCCATATCCCCGCTTACCCCATATCCCCCTTCCCCCATATCCCCCTCCCCCATATCGCCCCTCCCCCATATCCCCCATATCCACTAACCCCATATCTCCCTTCCCCCATATCCCTCTTCACCCATATCCCCTTTCCCCCATTTACCCCATATCCCCCCTCCCCCCATATCCCCCCATAACCTCCCTTCCCCCGATCCCCTAACCCTATATCCCCGATGTCCCCCCTTCCCCCATATCTCCCTTCCTCCATATCCCTATGGGGAAGGGGCATATGAGGGGACGGCAGATATGGGGGGAGGGGGGATATGGGGGAAGAGGGGACAGACCCGGCCCATCAGGCACACGGCGCCTCAGGATGTTCCAGGGTGACCACAAGCCAGGGACAGACCCGGAGCACCAGGCGGCCGCTGCCCACATCTAGTGCAAGTGCGGCGATGCCGGCGAACCAAACTCAGCGATGAGGAAGACAGCCACATGAACAGGCCCCCGTCACAGCCGACGCAGGACACTGATGCGCACGACACTGACACATAGGACACCGACACACAGGGCCCTAACACACAGGACACTGACGCCCAGGACACTGGTGCTCACAACACCCACACTCAGGGGATGGATGGACAGGAATCATCACTCCAGGGAACCCCGAACTTCGGGTTGGATGAGGAGCACGCCAATACGCCATTGCTATCTCCTATACCCTCCATCATCGCAGAGACACTCACCTCAGTTGGGCATCATCCAGCCCCTCGAGCCTGCTCCACCATTCAATGAGATCATGGCTGTGGGACATTCCGTGCAGGCGGTGTCTGTAGCCCAGGACATGGCTGCCCTCTCACAGGCAGCCATGAGCCAGAGCCAGCAGCAGATCACAGAGGCGCTCAACGCCGTGGCCCAGTCTCAGTAGGCAATGGCCCAGTCTCAGCAGGCCATTGCTGAGGGCTCCAGCGCCATTGCCCAGGTGCTGGCCGGCATCGCCCAGACACAGACAGGGATGGCCAACTCCCTGAGCTCCATGGCTGCAGCCATGTAGACCCTTGTCAATACCAGCACAGGCCTCCAGGACTGGCAGCACCTGGTGTCGGGGGGTCAGGTGCTCGGTCTGTTCACATCCCGACCCATGTAGAGGCCTGGGGGCCATCGGGAACCCCGAGGGAGGAGAAGGTGCTGGGGCCCGTTCCGGGTCCCCCTGTAGAGGACGTCCCGGAACACCGCAACACCTCAGACTCCCCCCCCCCCACTTCTGTCCCAGGTGCATTTGGTGGGCAACAGGCAGGGCAGGCTGGCATCCCGCCATCCCAGTCGCCTGAGCCGCAGTCTGGTACATCTAGGCCGGGCCGCCCCAGGAAATGCAGTCAAAGGGGTCCCTAGTCACAGGGCAGGAGTCCACCTCCAGTTCTGCTGTACCATCTGGGGAACAATCTCGACATAGTCAGAGGGCCCGTAAGGCCAAAAAAATTAGACACTGAGTAAGTTGGCACGGGTGCAGGCCACAGATTAGTTCTGGGGCTAGGGCACATGTATGAACTGTTTGTTATTAAAATCACCTTCACACCTACAGAAGCGTGCGGGGGTGTGGTGTGAGGTGAGCACCAGTGGGTGTGTGAGGCGTGATAGAACGTCGGCCTCAGGTGAGTGTGCCACCCCTCCCCCCGAGTCGCCCTCGCCAACCCCCGGGCAGATGACGGGACCGTGCGCTGCAGTGTCATGGCTGCATGCAGCGACGGTCCAGTGGAGGGTGGTACTGCGGCCATGGGTCAGACATTGTCCAACGATGTAGAGCCCAGAGCTCATCGCAGGACGGGTTGTCATCTTCCCCCATGGCCTGCAGTAGACACGGTTCCACCAGGGACCATGTGAGCCCGGCCCGTTGTGCCGCAGGTGGATGTGCAATGGTGCAATGGAGGAGGGGTGTGCATGCGGGTGGTTGGTGTTGGGTGGGCGGGGTGAGGATGGTTGGTGTTCTGTGGGTGGGGTGAGGGTGGTTGGTGTTGGATGGGCGGGGTGAGGGTGGTAGGCTGGTGCCATGGTGTGCAGTCTGTCCCCATACACGGCAATTCCCGCACCCCCCCTAGTCCGTGAACTGGGTGGCTATCAGCCTGTCCCATGCCCGCTGGCCCAGCCGGTAACGGTGGGTAGCCTCCTATCCATGTTCACTCAGTCTGTCCTGACCATTGCCCCCATCCTCCTCATCTGGGGAGGTCTGTGCCTCGTCTTTCTGTTCCTCCCCTTCCCCCTCCTCTGCCTGCAGCACATCGTCCCTCTGCTGGGCTATCTTGTGCAGGACGCAACAGACCACAGCGATGTGGCCGACCCTATCTGATGGGTACTGGAAGGCCCTTCCAGAGCGGTCCAGGCACCTGAAGCACATCTTCAGTAGCCCAAGCACCTCTTTATCACACACCTGGTCGCTGCATGGGCATAGTTGTAGCAGTTCTTCACGTCAGTCTGTGGCCTCTGTATAGACGTCATCAGCCAGATCCGCAACGGGTAACCCCTGTCGCCCAGCAACCAGCCCCTCAGCCGGGGGGCGACCCTCGATCATGTTGGGGATGAAAGATTGCGCCAATACGAATGAGTCATGTACACTGCCCGGGTACCGGGCACAGACGTGCAGGATCATTATGCGGTGGTCACAGACCACCTGCACGTTTATAGGTCCCCTTCCTACTGGTGAACATGGCCCAGTTATCCGCAGTTGGCCGCACAGCGACGTGCATCCCATCAACTGCCCCCCTGGGCATCATGGCCACGGCAGCGAAGCCCGCTGCCCGTGCATCCTGGTTGGCCCGGTGCACAGGGAACTGGATGTATTGGTCCGCAATGGCATAGAGGGCGTCTGTCACTGCACGGATGCATCGGTGCACCGATGCCTGCGAGATGCCAGACAGGTCCCCACTCAATGCCTGGAATGACCCCGTCGCATAGACGTTCAGGGCGGCTGCCACCTGCCTCCCTGCAGAACGCTCCTTTGCGGCACGCTCCACGCTCCTGCTCCAGCTCCCCCAGTGCAACATGTAGAAGTGCGGCTCCCGCCACGACGGCCAACATCCCTAGGTGATGACCAAACATAACGGCCTGTGGGGGGATGGGGATGGGGGTGGATAGACGACATGTCACCGTTGCCCATACCCCCCCCCCCCCCCCCCCCACAGCCAGCTACCATGGGCTGCATGGTCTCGACTGCTGCCAGCTGGTCCATGGCCAGGAGGACAACTCC
Organism: Scyliorhinus canicula; assembly: GCF_902713615.1. NCBI lineage: Eukaryota > Metazoa > Chordata > Chondrichthyes > Carcharhiniformes > Scyliorhinidae > Scyliorhinus > Scyliorhinus canicula. The sequence continues at coordinate 270,837,660 of NC_052147.1, forward strand.
CACCCCTCCCTGGCATGCACTGTCCCCAAACCCCACCCCTCTCCTCCCCGGCACGCACCCTCCCCAACCCTCGCCTCTCCTCCCCAACACGCACCCTCCCCAACCCCCCCTCGTCCCTGGCACGCATCCTCTGCACACACCCTCTGCTCCCCGGCACGTACTGGTTGACGCCGTTAAATAGGTGGTTTGATTTACGCCGGCGTGACTCGTGGTCACGTCGGCGGGACTTCGGCCCATCCGGCCCAGAGAATTGGGGCGGCCCCGAGGCCCGTTGCGTCGCGTCGGTCCTCGGCATTCTCCGAGGTGCGCGCCGCGATTCACGTCGACGGGATTTTCAGGGGGACGGATAATATCGCATGGCGGCAGGGCGGGATTTATGCCGCCCCCCGGCGATTCTCCGACCAGCCGGGTGGGGTCGGAGAATCCCGCCCGTGTATTCAATTCCCGGCAGCTATTGAGCATCAAATTGAAGTACGTCAAAGTAGACAAATATTTTTTTAATTGTTATTGATTCTGGATATTGCTAATATGAATGATCCACAAAGTAAGGCTCTGCCTGTGACTCAACAATGTCTGAGTTTCTTCCTAATGGATCAGCAGTTCAAAGGGGGTGAATGTTAAATGTGGTATTTACTGTAAATGACGAGTGAAATTGATATCCTTGGAGTAATGAGGGTCTTTTTGAAAGCTTGAACCATCCTGTGCAATAGAAGACTGTAATTCATTGTGCTGTTTTTCAGAATACCGTGACTTCGTTTTTGACCTGTCAATGGAGAATTTCTTTTGCTGGGGGGAAAGAAGAATATATTTTATTTTTGATAAGGCCAATCCCAAAGCGAAATGCTTGTGTTAGAAATTTTTATCTTCACAATCAGTGTTTGCACCCGGAGAAAAGTACAGAGAACCAACATGTAGCAGTGTTTTGATGAACCTCTTCGATTGCAATTGTTACTTAATAGGGGCAAATCCCCATGCAGGTTGCCTTGTTCAGCCAGCTAATTGATAAACTGCGGACATCAAATTCTTCCTCATTTAACCTTGATGGGCGTTCACATCATGTTATTTATTGCATCAAATCGCTTGAGTGTGAAGGGAAAATAGAATTTCCCGGATCATTAGCAAAAGAATCTGCTTTAGAAAAGATAGATTTGTTGGCTCCTCTCGCAGGGTAAATGGGACAAGTTAAAAGCGGTTTCTCGGCAGATGCATCATGTAAAATTGTTCAGCTGCATTGGTAACTATAATTCTATCTTTGTACTGAAGAGGAAGTTAAAATGCTCTATAGAGATGTAAGTATTGGTTTTCATTCTGTAATTAAAATCCATTAATATGTCACTGGGTTTTCTGCACTGTTTCTACACAACAAATTATTATGAGTAAAGCAACAGTAACTGCAGAAAACAGGATCGCATCTGAGCAGAAAGCAAATGTGCTTTGATTTCATTCAATTTGAACTTTAACCAGAAAAAATTGTTCAATATATTTTTAAATCTTGGTTTCATCTTGTATTTTTGGTTTGTTGTCTATTGCTGTAAAATATTATTACTTTCCTTACTCAAATGGGTCCTCTTTCTTTTATGCCAGAAACTAGAGTAGATGTTGTCTCCTATAGTGCTGTACATTTTTAAAGTATCATCTGGCTCCTTTTGTTTTAGTTTTAGATTGTGGGTTGTGTTTTGTGAGTGTCTGTTTGTCTCAGTTGATAGTACCGTTTCCTCTGTGTTTCAGTTGTTCCAGGCTCAGGCTCTCTTCCAGGACGTAGCCTAGGCTGCCAATCACGGCTGAACGAATTCTGCTATTGGAAATGCTATAAAACTAAGTCCTGAGTATTTGCCCACCTGATTTTGAAGGACGCAATAGATGTCCTCTGACCAGATCAAGAAAAACAGACATATCTTCCAATAACCTATTCCTTATTCTCCATCATTCCTTCCTTCCTCTCAATAAACATCATTGGTAGAAATTACCATCTTTCCATCATAAGGCCTGAAGAAGGATGTTCAGCACTATTCTTGACTCCGTAGATACTGAAGAGGTTCATGTCTATATGCAACATATACAGCATTCAGGCTTGGGCCAATAAGTGGCAAGTAAAATCTGTACCACAAGGCAATAGAGATCTCTAGCAAGAGAGCATCTTACTTTCTGCCCTTCACAATCAATAGCATTGCCATTGCTGAATTCCCACTGTCAACATGCTGGGGGCTTACCATTGACTTGAAACTGAATTGGACCAGGCATATAAATGTAGTGGTGACAAGAAAAGGTCAGAACCTGCGAGTTCTGCAAAGAGTAAACTCATTCCCTGACTCTCCAAAGCCTGCTCACCATCTACAAGTCAGGAGTGTGATGGAATACTCTTCACTTGCCTGGATGAGTGCAGCTCCAAACAGCAATCAAGTAGCTCGACACCATCCAAGACAAAGCAACCGGGGCCCGTCACCTTAAACATTCACTCCCTCCATCACCAACAGACAGTGGTAGCAGCGTGTACCATCTATTGCTGTAAAATATTATTACCTTTTCTTACTGGAGTGAGTCTGCCTTGTTTTATGCACTGCAGTACTCTCCTTCGAAAGTAGTATCCTAACCCACAACTTCCACACACCATCCTGACTCGAAACCATATCGCCATTCCTCACTGTTGTTGGATCAAAATCTTGGAACTCGATTACTCGGTACTCGTGTGGCATTGTAGCACAGTGGTTAGCACTGTTGCTTCACAGCGCCAGAGTCCCATGTTTGATTCCCATCTTGGGTCACTGTCTGTGCGGAGTCTGCACATTCTCCCTGTGTCTACGTGGGTTTCCTCTGGGAGCTCCGGTTTCCTCCTGCAAGTCCCAAAAGACATACTTGTTAGGTGAATTGGACATTCTGAATTCTCCCACACTGTACCCGAACAGGCGCCGGAGTGTGGCAACTAGGGATTTTCACAGTAACTTCATTGCAGTGTTAATGTAAGCCTACTTGTGACACTAATAAATACTAACAGCACTGTGGCTGCATCGACGCCACATGAGCTGCAGCAGTTCAGGAAGGCAGTCCATTAACACTGTCTCAAGGGCAATTAGGAATGGGCAATAAAAACTGACCTCGCCAGCGACGCCCACATCCCATGAACAAATAAGAAAGATAACTGGGCCTCACGGTAGCATGGTGGTTAGCATCAATGCTTCACAGCTCCAGGGTCCCAGATTCGATTCCCGGCTGGGTCACTGTCTGTGTGGAGTCTGCACGTCCTCCCCGTGTGTGCGTGGGTTTCCTCCGGGTACTCCGGTTTCCTCCCACAGTCCAAAGATGTGCGGGTTAGGTGGATTGGCCATGCTAAATTGCCCGTAGTGTAAGGTTAATGGGGGGATTGTTGGGTTACGGGTATACGGGTTACGTGGGTTTAAGTAGGGTGATCATTGCTCGGCACAACATCAAGGGCCGAAGGGCCTGTTCTGTGCTGTACTGTTCTATGTTCTATGTTCTATAACTGATTAACTGGTCAATAAACTTGTTGCCGTATTTGTGGGACCCTGCTTTGTGCAACATGGCTCCTTCCTCGTTCCAATGGACATCACCAATTGTACTTCAAAATTAATTCAATTGACTGATGGGCTATCTCAACCGATAGGACAAGGTGCGATATTCTTTGCTGAATTCCAACAATAATTACACTTCAAGAAGACCATGATTGGCTGAAAGTGCTTTGTGGTTGTGGAAGGTGCTGTATAAATAGTTTCTTAGTTTCTTCCAGGAAGTATGACTCATGAAGGTTTCATTTGCTCTTTCGACTTTTCCAGTCTACATGCATGATGAAATGGGTGGCACGGTGGCACAGTGGTCAGCACTGCTGCCTCACAGCGCCAGCGACCCGGGTTCAATTCCAGCCTTGGGTGACTGTCTGCCTGCAGTTTGCACATTCGCCGTCCAAACATGTGGCGGTTAGGTGGATTGGCCATGATAAATTGCCCCTTAGTGCCCATGGATGTGCAGATTGGGTGGGATTATGGGGTTACCTTAATAGGGTATTGGAGTAGTCCAGGTAGAATGCTCTCTCAGAGGATCAGTGCAGACTCAATGGGCTAAAAGGCCTCCTTCTGCGCTGTAGGGATTGTATGATGCAATGATTTTCCAGCCTCCACAGCAAAGGGGCTTGGTGGGGGAGGGGGTGGGGGGGGGACATCGTTTCAGGTGAGGCCGGAAAATTTGGACAGCATCCTTCATGTCCCGCCGGCAATAATACCAGCTGCCGGTAGGCGTGGAAAATCTCACCCATACTGTATTTTTTAGAAAATGAAGGTTATTCTTGGAATAAGTAACTTTCCAGAGAGGTGTAACACTTGCTCACCTCATCATTTGGATTGGCTGGATTTCCTGTTTTCAAAGAACGTGCCTGAAAACAGCTATTTTTTTATTTTCTAACTCACGTAATTGTTGTGTCACTTAGCTAAGCTGTTGGTACCATCTATGAATCCACTTGTTGCACATTTCGGAATTTTGTTGATTGAGAAATGTTAGAATTATTGCTGTTATAAAGGCTGAGAATCCTCATATAGCCCTCATGGAATGATGTTAGTGGCTTACCTGCAGGATAAGCATCTGGCCCTTACAGGGTTAAGGTGGGACTGAGTACAGTACCTCCCATACAGTGATGTAAGAAGTCACATGATCTGGACCTAGGGTCAGTGTGGTGTTGGCCAAAGGCATGTTGAAACCTAAGATGGAGATAGCTCCATGTCTGTACCCTTTAATGTATGTGTGCACATGGTTGCAAGTAGTTAATAAAGACGTGATGCAGAAGACTTCAAAATCTTTAGCTGACACATTCTGTAACCAGCACAGTCCCAACATGGTGCCAACTCCAAATCAAAATCCCTCATCTTTACAGAAATGCTGAAAGACAAAGGACACCTTTACCAGATTCTGAACTGAAAGAAGCTCCCAAATGAAGCTGAGAAAATCCGCCAGGAAAAGCTCCTAAGATAAGGGCCTGGAAGCTCTGGCAGAAGTGTTTCTGCAGTAGAAGACCACGCTCAATCTCCCTTCGAAGTTCAGCTTCAGTATACAGAGTTCATAGCCTGCGAGGGTGAGGTAAATTATTTTCGCATCCAGGCTGCAACTAGTCCTGAGAAGCCCTTCTTAAAAAAGAAATTCACATATCTGATGGGGAACGTGAAATTTAACTGTGTTTATTCCACATTAGCACTATAAAATGGCAGCTTGACATAAAAGCTTGACATCAAAATGGCTGCTAATATGAATTGTTGCCATTATGTATAAAGTAAATAAAACATCCTTCAGACTGTGAACATTGGGCTACTGCCAGAGAAAGCAGCTGCCTTGTCTCAAATCTGAAGCTTTATGAATGAGGCATTAATGAACCGATGTTTCTCCTCTGATAAAGTTGTGTCTCTTATCGAAACAATAAACAATTGAAGTTGTTTTTAAAGTTCAGCCAAAATTTCAATTAAAAAGACACATGATGGAGGACACAAATCAGTCAACCATATTTGAACCACACAAGCTGTCGCGTTCCTTGTCACATTCCCCTGGGCCCAGATAGAGATACTGCAAATTCTGAGTATAATTTTCCTGCAATATTTGTATGAAGATTCAAGATTTACTGATCAGATGGAATTAAAAATTGCCTATATTTTTACCGTACCATTGATATGTTATAATGAACTTTAGTTACTGTCTAATGTCCTTATGTATAAACTGTAGTCTATAATTCAGGGCGGCACAGTGGTTAGCACTGCTGCATCATAGCGCCGGGGGCCCAGAATCAATTCCGGCCTTGGGTGACTGTCTGTATGGAGTTTGTACATTCTTCCCGTGTCTGCGTGTGTACCCTCCGGGTGCTATGGTTTCCTCCCACAGTCAAAAGGATGTGCAGGTTAGGTGGATTGGTCATGCTAAAAATGAAGCATACAAGGGGTTGTAGTGTCAAATATGTATTGTCTCAAGGACCCACATATTCATAGACCTCCAGGAGTCTGAGTTGGACTGCCAAGGGCTAGAATTGGTAAACTTTCAAAAGAATTTGATCAACTCAGACATGCCTCATCTGAAGATAACCTTGTTAACATGGACACTTCTGAGGGAGAGGCTTTTTTATTTGAGGACCAATGCTAAGATTATGTTCATTTTGGTTGCAATTCCAAGCTAGCATTAAATTCAAGGGAATAGGCTTCCCATGCTGGAAGGGGGTAAAGATAGTAGAACCATTAACATTTTTACTAATTCAGTCAGAAGCGCCGTTTGAACAAAACCCATTGCTTATGCCAATCCCCTGACCCCGACCTCATCACGAAGCCTCAGTTGGACTTGCAACACTCGATCAAGGATTAAATCAAATCAGCTGACCACTGACCACAACCCATTGTTGAAAGTTCGTCTTCCCAGCAAAATTGGCAGGCACAAGAAATCTATCGTTCTTCAGTGAATGGCGATGCCATCTTGGAATTGTGTGTGCTCTTAAGGCCGTACCTACACTGTTAAATCTTCAACATGAATTCCACACTTGCAGCTCAACTGAGACTTCCCCAAGGCCCAGACCAGTCACAAAATTTGGGTCTTTGGGGGATAAGATTTTTAAGATACATTGCTTCTTGTTTCAATAAAAACCTAAAGCAAAGCAAGGAAACATACTATTTTTACTCAGTGGGGCAAATTGCAGATGACACAATTGAGTCATCTGGCAAGTTTGAGGAGGTTTTAAAATCCTTTTTTGTTTATTTCAACTTGGGCTTCAAAAGAACATTGGGAAGAGCTAAATTTAATAGGAGAGTCCAACTGCCTTGGAACTTGTTGGTTCTTTCATAAATTATCTCTATCGGATGGTGGAGGGGTGTGAATTTGGAGATTTAAAGTTTGAGCTCGTCCAAGACAGAATCAGTGTGGGTTCTAAGGTTGAGTCACTCTCTAACCTCTGCCAAGCTAAAGTCGATCTAACCCTAGAGGACAATCCAGCGAGTTGGACTACCTAAGGTCCCTGAACACAGGACAATCCTAAGCGAAGAGAATACAACATGGGCCAGAAGCCAACTGTTATAACCCTACATGGGAGTCATCCAGCTAAGGATGATTGTTCCCGAGTGCTGAATGGGTTGTGAGGGGCTGGTTTAGCACAGTGGGCTAAATAGCTGGCTTACAATGCAGAACAATGCCAGCAGCACGGGTTCAATTCCTGCACTGGCCTCCCTGAACAGGCAGCGGAATGTGGTGACTAGGGGCTTTTCACAGTAACTACATTGAAGCCTACTTGTGCCAATAAGCGATTATTATTATGATTATTATTATTAGTTACCCATCAGTAGGTACAACAGGTGAGAGAAAAGAGTGAGGACCTTGAGGTCTGTAACTGGGTCCTGTGTGAATACTGCTGTTGTGCTGAATAAACATCTTTCTTATGAACTCTTTAGACTCCCCTCTGCCGTTTACTTCACCAACCTTTAGTCCAGTTTATCAAGTCACAAAGATGCAGGGGCAATCCAAGTCAGGGAAAGTAATTCCTGAGCCGCCCAGCAGAACAACCTTGCCAGCGCGGTGGTGCAAGGTGCCTTAAAAAGAGAGATCAGTGCCCTGCAAATATGGCCCAATGCAACAGACAGGGTAATTACCCTGCAAGTCAAACCCCAGCATTACACAGATAGCCCAAAGATAAACCACCAGGTCTAGATCGAAAACCCAGAAGGCACACAGCAATGCTTCTTGGGTGAGATCAATGATTGTGGTTCTACATTTTGGAATTGTGACATTATTAAATTTTACATTAGATTTGGGTGCCAATGCGGCAGTCCTGTCAGACGAGGAAGGAATCATGGCTGACAGAAACTCTGAGAATCTGACTGCCGGCCATCAGCGTAATCCTCAGTAAAAATACTGAGTTTTGGCAGGAACCAAATCTTTGAGCTGACGTACGCCTTCCATAACCAGCCTTTCTCTCTGTCCTGCGTAGCCCTGGATGTCCTCTAGATGGTGGAGCATAAAAAGACTACCACTGTCATTAGACAGCCAGCATAGCAGGCTCCTGAATACTCAAACACTAAAGATCATTCAGACTCTGATTTCACCTTTCATCCCTATTCCATCCTTGTGAAGTTGGTTCGTCCATTATCATTCCAGGTTTCAGAAAGTACCCAATGGTCAGACCAACCTACCTTGATTACCATGACCAATGGAGGTGGCACCAGAGAATGATCGGCAATCTGAGCAGCCTCTACCTCCAACCACAGCTGGTTGACACACCAGCCACTTCCACTGTGCCCACACTGCAACCTCAAACCAGCATACCGGAGCCACCTGAGATGCTGCAACTCGGTAGCAGTCGATCACCACCAACAAAAAAAAAAGCCGAGGTCAGGAATGTTCCTCCTCAGCCGCCGAGGACTTCCAGCTGTCCCATAAAAAGGTAGCACCAAGGAGAAGAATACCAGCTACGTGCACCTCACAAGAAACGATCAAGACAACCATGGATCGACACAACAGCTGAAATGACCAGGCATGGTTCAACATAAGCAATGAAAGAAAAGAATAAGTATAACCCGAATGCCAATCCAACCTCCCAGGCAACAACAAGAGCCAGAATGAGATGTGGAAGAGTTATAAGGCTCCAGGTCACCTGAACATCTAACTTTAAGGACCTGAAAGAGAGAGTTGTGTGTGAGAATGCTGTTAATGTTAATTTACTCTACTAGCAATAATGTTGGAATATAATAAATGCATAAGATTTATAACAATGTAAAATTTGAAATAAGCTAAAGTAACTCCATGTCCATCAGATCAAGATTTAGGGAGATATAGTATAAGGGTCCAGCACTTGCAGGGTTAATGTGTGACTGAATATAGTACCACCCACACAGTGATGTGAAATAACACATGACCCAGGGTCAGTGTGGCCAGAGATGTGTTAAGACCCAGGATGGAGATAGCTCCATGTTTGTAACCTTTACTGTGCATTTGTATACAATTAGAAAAATGAAAATGAAATGAAGTAATTAATAATGAATTGCTGTTAAAATACAGAAGACCACAAAGACTTATTTCACAGACACGCTCTGTAACCAACACCATTCCAGCATATCTTTATCTGTTTGTAGTTTTGTGGCCATAGTTTACTTCTTAGATTTCATCTTCACAATGCACTGCATACCAACAAAGATATGGTTAGGATTGAGTTACTTAAAGCGCACATGGAGTCAATGAAATCAACAATGATGGTTTCTTTATTGATGTTTGTTAATGAAATGTTGGAAGTCGATTTTACATTGCAGAAAAGTCTAAAGCACTTGGTTGCAAAACAATCTCAACAGCTGTGCAGTCCACACCCGCTCTTGCAGGTTCTGAGAGTCTGGGTGGGGTATGAATTATGTGTTGGATTTTACTCTCTGCTCCATGAAATTTGAAAGCTGCAGAAGACTTTATGTAGACAAATTTGACTTGATGGCAAATCTTGACTTTGCTGAAAGCTTTGATCCTTGAGCAGTCAATACCACATGCTCTCAAATGTTAGGTCCTGCCTCACTATGCTGAACCACAGACTGGATTTCATAGGAGAGCACGGGGGCAATTCTCCAGTATTGGGCCCAAGAGTTCGCGCCGTCGTGAACGTGTCGCGTTTCATGATGGCACAAACCGGGCCCGGTCACGTATGATTCTGGCCCCCACAGGAGGTCACCATGGCGCTGGAGTGGTTTACGCCGCTCCAGCCTCCTTATGCAGCACCAAATGGGCACCGCGTCAACCTGCGCATGCACAGTTGGGCCGCGCCAACCTGCACATGCGCGGGGGACTTCTTCTGTGCGCTGGCCCAGCCCAACATGGGGTCGGTGTTCAGGGGCTGGCCACGCCAGGAAGTAGGCCCGGGTGGGGGGGGGGAGGGGGGGGGGGCAGTGAGGCCGGCCCGCCAATTGGTAGGCACCGATCACGGGCCAGACCCCATCGGAAGCCCCCCACCCCGGTGAAGGAGCCCCCCCCATACAGTCCCCCCCCCCCCCCCCGACTGTTCCCGCGGTCTTTCCCGCCGGCAGCGAACAGGGTGAACGGCGCCGGTGGGACTCTGTCGTATCGGAGCGGCCGCTCGGCCCACCCGGGCCAGAGAATCGGCAGCCCCGCGATTCCAGCGGCCTGTGCCGAGTCAGAAGCGGCAGCACAAATGGCACCGATTCTCTGCACCTCGGAGAATCGCGTGCTGGTGTCGGGCCGTCGTGGCGCAGTTGCGCCGATTCTCCGGCCCAGCGCGGGTCTCGGAGAATCACCCCCCACATCCTCCACCATGCTGGGTAAACTCTTCTGCTTCTATCGAATCAGTGCAGCCCTCATCCCACATCAATTTGTTATTTCATGTCCCTGAGCAGATGTATTGACATTACAGAAAATAGCCCAGATCTTTCAGTTTCTGAATACATGACTCTACCTGTGCATTGGGACTGCCCCCAGCAGCCCTGCACACTGACGTCTAAGGGAATTATCTGAAAGGTTTTCACTTCCGATCGGAAATTTCCCTGGACCCTCCACAAAGATATCCTACTCCAAGTTAGAGGTGGATGCTTTGGACAATTCCCCAGTGCTTACCTGGATAGTTACCCGAGAAATGTTAGGAAGAAACGTCCTACATAACTGCCAGCTCAATCACTCACACTGGCACCCAGCTACCTCTCTTGACCCCCAAACTACCTCCACTTAACTCCGCTCCATTATTGACCCCTCCCACACCCACCAACCAACTCTTTGCCCTGACCTGATGAATTCTCACCACCAGATTACCCCCAGATATACCCTGACTAACCCCCGGCTTGTCTACCCCTCCTGACCCCTTCACCCACCTGTCGCCCTACCCATCTGCCGCCCCACCTTGCTACCCATCAAATTCACTCGCCCATTCCCTACATTCATCCATTCACTAACTAGATAGGTCTAAAAAAAGGGGGCTCGTGCAGTCTTACCCCCAGTGCTGCTCTTCTGCGATGGAGTGCTCCACATTTCTGGAGAAGCCGGGCTTAGAGGACCCAGCCACGAATGGTCGCAGCAAAGTATGGTCGAAGCAGCAATTTGAAAATGATTCCTGCTGTGCGGAAGATCTGGGCCATTCCTGATTATTCGGCGCTCTAACCAATGGGTTAACAGTTTGCAACTGAGAAAATCCAAACTAGTGTTGAACAAGCAACATTCCTAATCTTTCTGATTAATTTCCACACTACAGAGGTTGAATTCAATTTACCTTGTTTTCATACATTCCATGTATTCTTGCATGCCTTCTAGTTGCCTATTCCCAATATCTTTTTACAGTTACTTGGTTCATTTCTACACATTGAAAACGCGTGAATAGGAGTGTCAGCAATGCCCCACTCACACAGTGAAGGAAGTGATAGTGAAAAGGAGTTTTACAGGGCAAGGACCATAACAAAATAGATACTGTTTCACAGCAGTTCTAGAATTCAAAATTGGAACCCAATGGAGAATTTATTCACCTAAGCATTCCGTTTCGGCTGGCTGTACGCTGGAGATGCAGGATTCACTTTTCCATGATGGCTTGTGCCACAAGATGGGGTGAAGACACGTAGAGATTGAGTAGGTTCTTTAGCTGATGATATCAAATCTTTCAGCAGAGCCAGATTAGATGCACAGGTTGTTCTCATAGATTATCATAGATTATCATAGAATTTACAGTGCAGAAGGAGGCCATTCGGCCCATCGAGTCTGCACCGGCTCTTGGAAAGAGCACCCTACCCAAGGTCAACACCTCCACCCTATCCCCATAACCCAGTAACCCCAACCAACACTAAGGGCAATTTTGGACACTAAGGGCAATTTATCATGGCCAATCCACCTAACCTGCACATCTTTGTGACTCAGCGTTCTGCTCAGAGGAGCCTCTTAGTTTGTCTCCTACTAGTGGGAATATAAACAACAGGTTGGCTTTGAGGACCAGAGATATAATATTAAACCGTCCAGCAGACCAAAGGCTTCGTCATCTGACCTTCTGCACAATTACCTCAAAAGCGATGTTTATCCTGCGTCAGGAATAGTTTTGATTTCAGGATTGCTAATGTCTCCATCATTAGTTGTTGAAAGGGGTGCCATTTATGTTGAGGGTCTGGTGTTTGGGAAGCCATTGTCTCCACAGACCCACTGATTCTACTAGCACGGTCATCAAATGCAAATGACATCTCCATCGTTCTCTTTGCAATAGGTCCGAACAGTCCCAAGTGTGATGTCAGTCAGTTAGTAGCTCACTAAAATGTCAGGAGGTATGACATTCCAGAAACTGAGTAAATTATGATTTTTGTCCTTGGAACTCATGGGTCTAGGCCCAGACAAAAGGCCAACTCTATTATCAGGTAACTTATAGCAGCCATCTTAATTTTCTTTGTTCCGCAGAAAAAGAGCAAATAAATAAATAGCAGTAAAGCTAAGATTCTCTAAATATATAGTGGTAAGTTTCTTTCTCTGTCATAGGAACCCAACAAAATATTACCCACAGTCTTTTGAAAAGTTATTGGGTAAATTTTTGAGCACTGTTTCTGGTGAGATATTCCATGTATTAACAATGGGCTGGATTCTTCGCTGTCGGGTTCTCTGTTTTGCTGGCAGTGCACCCATGCCCAGGGTTTTCCCGATGGCGTGGGGCTGCCCACAATGGGACACCCCATTGGGCGGCTGGCGAGATGGAGAATCCCGCCGCTGACCGGGGGGCGCCACATCAGAAAACTGGTGCGGCGGGATGGAGAATTCTGCCCAATATCTTTCAAAAAGGAATTTCTTCCTTTGCTCTGTTGGCAAAGATATCCAAAGTACACCCTTTGGTTATGGCACAGTGACTAATGGAAATGCTTTTTTCCCTGATTCACTTGATTGGATCTCACATAATTTGATTGTCTTGAAACCTTTTTTCCAATTACAAGTACCATCTTATCTTATCTCTCTGCATAATTAAAGCCCATCACCATAAGACATCACTTTAGTGATTTTTTTTCACATTCTCTCCATGGTCTTTTCTTGGCATCCTTCCTAATGTGGGGTGTCCAAAACTGACCCATAGTAATCTAATGTAAACCAATGATTTGTACATTCATAACATGTGAAGATAGTGAAACTTTTGATTTTTTTCTTGGAAGAATGTGATCAAATAGATTGAAAAGCCTTTGTACCTTACAAGTTTATACATACCCCAGCCAATAAATTTACCCCTCCCACACTTCAATCTGTCAGTCCATGTCTCTGAGCATAAATATCCACAGACCAAGTAGTCATGGTTGATTACTAGGCGTGGAAATCTAAACATCCACATTATGGACATGTTGCTGTTTCTTATGCACTCTGACCTGTGGGTTAACTGTTTTTAAGTGAAAAAATACAAACTAGTCTTGGAAAAATAACACTGCAAATCACTCTGATTAATTTGGCCCACAACAGGGAATATGTGTGCATTGTATATGTACGCAAAGTACCTTGGGTATCGGTTGAAATTTTCCAGCCCTTCCCAATACGGAATCTTCTGATTCCCCCCTGGAGATCCGGCCCCACCCCTGCCGCGTTCTCCGGGAGCGGAGGGTGTGGAGCGTGCAAAACCCCGTAGACATTGGTGGGACCGCAACATCCCGCCCTGGCCAATCACGGACTGCCTCAGTCACCAGGATATGCACCGTGAGGGTCGACAAAATCCCACCCATAGTTTCAATAATATTATCGTGTTCTGGATTGAAACTAAAAGTGTACTTCACCTGCTATCCAACCTGTTGCATCCAGCACCATCATTTGTCTTTCATGTTATCACAGTTCCCTCTTCCAATGCAGGAGTGCGGACGTACTGTGCATGCATGCCCGATCATCGGTGCGCATGCGCAATTTTTAAAATCTATTCCTGGCCATTTTGAAAGCTGCTTGCAGTCGGCATTATTAAAAACTGGATGTGTGGCTGTTGTGCGTGGATTTGCGCGATCGGGAGCACCGCGACGGACGGCTCCACGACCCTCCCGATACCCGCACCCGATACCCGCACCCCACCCACCCGGGGGTCGCGCCCCCGAGTTTGACAATTCCTGAGTTAGACTGAAGCCATGTCTGCCTTCTTGGATAAATGTAAACGATCCCTCAGAAGTATATTGAGGAGGAGTAGGTAACATGTCACAAAAACATGATTTTTGCCACATTACTGTTTGGGAGTTAGCTGTACGCACATTGACTGCTCTGTTTATCAATAATAATAATCTTTATTGTCAAAGTAGGCTGACATTAACACTGCAATTAAGTTACTGTGAAATCCCCTCGTCGCCACATTCCGGCGCCTGTTCGGGTACACAGAGGGAGAATTCAGAATGTCCAAATTACAGAGCAGCACATCTTTCGGGACTTGTTGGAGGAAACTGGAGCACCCGGAGGAAGCCCACGCAGTCACGGGAAGAACGTGCAGACTCGCACAGACAGTGACCCAAGCCAGGAATCGAACCCTGGCACTGTGAAGCCACATTGGTAAGGACTGTTCCGTGCGAAGAATAGCAATAGAATTTTCAATTCACGATCTCTGTTCCAGTCCGGCCTTCAGCTTTCACTCCATTTTAACTGGTGTGCACACGCAGCTCTTTATGAGTGTACCTTCTCTGTTTTTTCTCTGCTGGAACTCTTCCTTATGTCTGCAACTCTCCCTTACTACATTACAACTTTGACGACCGTTCAAAAGCACTTCATTGGCTATAAAGTGCTTTGGGACCGGCGTTGGCCATGAAAGGTGGTCAATCTCTGAAAGGACTTTTCTTTTTCACTGACAGTGCTGTCTTGTTGAATGTTGTTTCCAAGCTGTTGCCATTGTCTTGTAGACAATTCTCAATAAGCCTTTGTGAACAGCAAACTCCATAGCCGTGATTTTAACCCCCCCCCCCCCCCCCCGCCGCTACCCCAGCAGCACAGCTGGGTCACCATTGGCCAGTGGGTTCCCCGGAAGCACAGCCAATGGAAAACGTGAATGGCCATTGACTTCTGCAGTACCTGACGACCCTGCCAGCGGCCAATGGTGGGTCGTCTCTGCCACTGGAAAACCCACCCAGATGTGAAGGAAAGAAGATGAGAAATCACATCGGTGGTTTGTCTACCTTGCCTGCCAATTACTTCCTTTTGAAATTCCGGAGGATTTGTGCTTCCTTGACCATAACTGCTGGTTTTCTGCTCTCGGACCTCTTCTTGAACATTATTCTCATCATGTCCTAATGTTTTACATTGATTTTGAACAAGGTTTCCTGATCCCCCACCTTTGCTCACCATTCTATTGCAGGATAATTGGGATTAACATTTCAATAACATATCAGGATCAGCCACGCTCTTTGCCATTCCAAAGCAATCTGTATTCTTGTCACAGAAATAGATTTTACTCCTCTGGACTCTTTCAAAGAAAATTCATTTTAAAACCCATGGAGCAATTTTATTCCTCATTAAAATTGTGTTTGTGACTGCAGAAAGCCCCAAAATACCTTATCTAATAATCATTAATCAAGGGTTCTTTGCATGCTTGCTTGTTTTCCCTTTATCTACGTTAAAAACAGTTAATATCTGTCCAATGAAGGCCTCTAAAATGCACATTATGTCGAAAGGCGATTCCTTGAAGCGATCCAGGTTAGCCCAGTTCAGTTTCAATGCCATCCCCTCTGTGGGTTGACGGAACAATAATTACCAAAGACTCAATGTAGACTGTAATAATAATTCTGTGAAGGTCACAGCCAATGAAGCTGAATATTGCTGAGCACCTTCACATTAAAACATATTCAGAAGCTGTTACCACAGTGTGAATTAATCAGGCAAACAATTTTGAGGGTCTTCTACGAAATGTACCAGCCATACAAGCCTCCCCCAACAGGCGCCGGAATGTGATGACTAGAGGCTTTTCACAGTAACTTCATTGAAGCCTACTCGTGACAATAAGCGATTTTCATTTTCATTTCATTCATGACTTTTGTTTGAGGTGCAACTGTATTCTCGACTGGAACTTTTATGTTGGTTATTATCATAATGTCCTCATGTTTTTTATTGATTTTGAATAAGGTCAACAACATCCACATTCAGCAGGTAACTTTGACCCATGTTGACCAGTGTGGTCCTGGGCACAGTTGGACCATGCTGAGTTAGTTGCTCTCATGGTAGGTGATGATAGATGGGCCACATTGATCTAATGATTGTGGCCCATTAGATCACTGGGGTGGCACTGTGTCACAATTGCTGACGCTGTTGCTTCACGGCTCTGGGGTCCCAGGTTCGATGCCCGGCGTGGCTCGCTATCTGAGCGGAGTCTATGCGTTCTCCCCGTGTCTCCGTGGGTTTCCTCTGGGTGCTGCGGTTTCCTCGCACAAGACCCAAAAGATGTGCTGTTGGGTGAATTGGACGTTCTGAATTCTCCCTCAGTGTACCCAAACAGGCAGCGGAGTGTGGCGACGAGGGGATTTTCACAGTAACTTCATTAAAGTGTTAACGTAAGCCTACTTATGACAATAATAAAGATTATTATAATAATTATAAATATTATTATTGTTATTAGATGCAGTCTTTGGGCTAAGTAGACAATGGCTTTGCCCTTAATTACTATCCAATTATCCTGACAGGGAAATATGAACATATGACTTTGTTTGATGTCAGTACCATACTTTTCCATGATTTATCGCTTGGTTAAAAAGCTTGCTGACACTTATCCATTACAAGGAGAAAAATAAATTTAGCAAATGGTACCTTTTTCCCTTGTGTGGCAGATGAGGAGACCTCATCAGACCAATATATCTTTGTGAAGAAATGTTGTTACCCCTTGAATGGTGTGACTTTAACAAACAGACAGGCTTTCTTTGGAAATTTAATTTTAAAATTGATCCACGCTTTTCCTCGCAACAGTTTAAATGTAGTCGCAGAATCACTCTTTCCTTGCAAATTTCATTCACACACGCCTACAAGAAATGATTTCTCAAGAAGTAACATGCACTTAAATTAATTGAAGGGTTTCAATAAAAAAGGAAGCAGGTCACATATTTACATGGCCCCTAAGATAGTATGTGAAATGTTCGAGGTGTGAAATATTTTCTCTTGTTTGATTGAAGGTCGTAGGTTTTTGTCTTTTCATTTGAAGTGTGGTTCAGCTTCTGAGCTGAAAAAATATAATCTTGCAGGTAAAATGAATAAGCCCCAATTTTCTGATGTCCTAGGGGGGCTATTTGCTAGAGCGGTTGGGGAGTGTTTAAATTAATGTGGCAGGGGGATGGGAAACGATGCAGTAAATCGGAAGGGAGTAAAACAAGAGCGGAAACAAAAGGCAGGAAGGGGAAAAGTGTAAGGCAGAGAAGCCACAGTCAAAAATCGAAAAGGACAACAGTACAATGTACAGTGACTGAGGGGAACTCAGTGAATCGGCCCAGTAATACTTAAAGGAAAAAAACGGGAAGTAAAAACATAAATGGAAAGCAACACGGCAGGTTGTTTCATGAAGATATGGGTTCAACGACAAGGAAAATTAGGGGAAACGTTAAGAGGAAAAATAACATAGGAGAGATTACTGATCAAGGTGATAAGATTCAAAACAGAGGTATAAAAGCTAACATAAGTGTACTTTACCTGAATGCTCATAGTATTTGGAATAAGGTAAATGAGTTAATGGTGCAAATCATCATGAATGACTATGATTTAGTGGCCATTACTGAAACATGGTTAAAGGATGGTCACGATTGGGAGTGAAATATCCGAGGGTATCAAACTATTCGGAAGGACAGAGTGGATGGTAAAGGAGGTGGTGTAGCTCTGTTAGTTAAGGATGACATCCGGGCAATAGTAAGGGATGACATCGGTGCTATGGAGGATAAGGTTGAAGCCATTTGGGTGGAAATCAGGAATAGTAAGGTAAAAAAGTCACTGATAGGAGTAGTCTATAGGCCACCAAATAGTAACATTATGCTGGGGCAGGCAATAAACAAAGATGCATGTAGAAATGGTACAGCAGTTATCATGGGAGATTTTAATCTACATGTTGATTGGTTTAACGAGGTCGGTCAAGGCAGCCTTGAGGAGAGTTTACAGAATGTATCCGCGATAGTTTCCTAGAACAATGGATAGTTTCCTCGTAATGGAACCTACGAGGGAACAAGCGGTCCTAGGTCTGGTCCTGTGTAATGAGACAGGATTGATTAA
The DNA here is from genome assembly GCF_902713615.1 of Scyliorhinus canicula. Classification (NCBI taxonomy): domain Eukaryota; kingdom Metazoa; phylum Chordata; class Chondrichthyes; order Carcharhiniformes; family Scyliorhinidae; genus Scyliorhinus; species Scyliorhinus canicula. The sequence continues at coordinate 270,855,798 of NC_052147.1, forward strand.
TGATCTCCTAGTTAGGGATCCTCTCGGAAGGAGCGATCATAATATGGGGGAATTTAAAATACAGGTGGAGGGTGAGAAAGTAAAATCAAACACGAGTGTTTTGTGCTTAAACAAAGGAGATTACAATGGGATGAGAGAAGAGTGAGCTAAGGTAGACTGGGAGCAAATACTTTATGGTGAAACAGTTGAGGAACAGTGGAGAACTTTTCAAGCGTTTTTTTACAGTGCTCAGCAAAGGTTTATATCAACAAAAAGGAAGGACGGTAGAAAGAGGGAAAATCGAACGTGGATATCTCAGGAAATAAGTGAGAATATCAAATTGAATGAAAAAGCATACAAAGTGGCAAAGATTAGTGGGAGACTAGAGGACTGGGAAACCTTTAAAAGGCTACTAAAAAAAGCTATAAAGAAGAGTAAAATAGATCATGAGAGTAAACTTGCTCAGAATATAAAAACAGACAGTAATAGTTTCTACAAATATATAAAACAAAAAATAGTGGCTAAGGTAAATATTGGTCCTTTAGAGGATGAGAAGGGACATTTAATATTGGGAGATGAGGAAATGGCTGAGGAACTGAATAGGTTTTTTGGGTCAGTCTTCACAGTGGAAGAAACAAATAACATGCCAGCGACTGATAGAAATGAGGCTATGACAGGTGAGGACCTTGAGATGATTGTTATCACTAAGGAAGTAGTGATGGGCAAGCTAATAGGGCTATAGGTAGACAGGTCTCCTGACCCTGATGGAATGCATCCCAGAGTGCGAAAAGAGATGGCTAGGGAAATTACAAATGCACTAGTGATAATTTACCAAAATTCACTAGACTCTGGGGTGGTCCCGGCGGATTGGAAATTAGCAAATGTGACACCACTGTTTAAAAAAGGAGGTAGGCAGAGAGCGGGTAATTATAGGCCAATTAGCTTAACTTCGGTGGTAGGGCTATCATCAAGGAAGAAATAGAGAGGCATCTGGATGGAAATGGTCCCATTGGGCAGATGTAGCATAGGTTCATAAAGTGCAGGTCGTGCCTAACTAATTTAGTGGAATTTTTTGAGGGCATTACCAGTGCGGTAGATAACGGGGAGCCAATGGATGTGGTATATCTGGATTTCCAGAAAGCTTTTGACAAGGTGCCACACAAAAGATTGCTGCATGAGATAAAGATGCATGGCTTTAAGGGTAAAGTAGTAGCATGGATAGAGGATTGGTTAATTAATAGAAAGCAAAGAGTGGGGATTAATGGGTGTTTCTCTGGTTGGCAATCACTGGCTAGTGGTGTCCCTCAGGGTTCAGTGTTGGGCCCACAATTGTTCACAATTTACATAGATGATTTGGAGTTGGGGACCAAGTTCAATGTGTCCAAGTTTGCAGACGACACGAAGATGAGTGGTAAAGCAAAAAGTGCAGAGGACACTGGAAGTCTGCAGAGGGATTTGGATAGGTTAAGTGAATGGGCTAGGGTCTGGCAGATGGAATACAATGTTGACAAATATGAGGCTATCCATTTTGGTAGGAATAATAGCAAAAGGGATTATTATTTAAATGATAAAATACTAAAAAATGCCGCTGTGCAGAGAGACCTGGGTGTGCTGGTGCATGAGTCGCAAAAAGTTGGTTTACAGGTGCAACAGGTGATTAAGAAGGCAAATGGAATTTTATCCTTCATTGCTAGAGGGATGGAGTTTAAGACTAGGGAGGTTATGCTGCAATTGTATAAGGTGTTAGCGAGGCCACACCTGGAGTATTGTGTTCAGTTTTGGTCTCCTTACCTGAGAAAGGACATACTGGCACTGGAGGGTGTGCAGATGAGATTCACGAGGTTAATCCCAGAGCTGAAGGGGTTGGATTACGAGGCGAGGTTGAGTAGACTGGGACTGTACTTGTTGGAATTTAGAAGGATGCGTGGGGATCTTATAGAATCGTATAAAATTATGACGGGAATAGATAGGATAGATGCGGGCAGGTTGTTTCCACTGGCGGGTGAAAGCAGAACTAGGGGGCATAGCCTCAAAATAAGGGGAAGTAGATTTAGGGCTGAGTTTAGGAGGAACTTCTTCACCCAAAGGGTTATGAATCTATGGAATTCCTGCCCAGTGTAGCAGTTGAGGCTCCTTCATTACATGTTTTTAAGATAAAGATAGATAGTTTTTTTGAAGAATAAAGGGATTCAGGGTTATGGTGTTTGGGCCAGAAAGTGGAGCTGAGTCCACAAAAGATCAGTCATGATCTTATTGATTGGCGGAGCATGCTCGAGGGGCAATGTGACCTCCTCCTGCTCCTACCTCTTAAGTTCTCATGTTCTTATTTCTGCCTGAAGTGACATTTGGAGCAGGGTCCTCCACTGTGCTGAATGGTAGGTGGCTTCCCTGTCATCTTCGTATTCCAGACTGACCAGCTGTGCTGATCTTGTAGATTAATACAACATCTGCAGGGAGGCATGGTGGTGCTTTGGTTAGCACTGTTGCCTCCCGGTGCCGAGCACCCTGGTTCAATCCCAGCCCCAGGTCACTGTCCATGTGGAGTTTGCACATTCTCCCCGTGTCTGCGTGGGTCTCAACCCCCAACAACCAAAAAGATACACATCGTTGGTGGATTGGCCATGCTAAACCAATCCTTAATTGAAAAAAAATACTGGGTACTCTATATATGTTAAAAAGAAAGACATTTGCTATCTGCAGGCATCTACAGTCATCTGACAACAGTATTGGTCTGTTACATTGTCCACGCAACAGGTTGATGGTGGATGTAATTGACACATGGTAATAAGTGGACGATATTCCAGTAACATTCCTGAAACTTTTCATTGGAAATAATTTCTTCATTGGGCCAGCCAGTCTGTCAGCCATTACCATTTTAAGTCTCGTCCATTATAATCGTGGGGGGGGGGGGGGGGGGGGGGGGGGGGCTGTTGGAGGGTAGTCAAACAGCACATGGGAAGGCAGTGTGCATTTCAAATAACTTTGCAGAGATATGTTGGGTCATCCCTGAAGCTGTCTGTGCAGAAACCGCTGAAGAAGTCATCTCACTCTGGAGCGAAGGTATCCGTTCATATCCCGTGATTTTTAAAAAGTTAAATGCCCACCGCCCAATGAACTTTGCAGGTATCTGTGATGTGACCATAACACTTGTTTTCGATTGCTTTCATGTCGCAACTGAGCGACATGCCGAACTTTCTGTGTGATGAATGTGTGCCCAAGTAACACGCCGATGATTCAGCAAGAGATTCAGCAAGCACTGAAAAAGAAACACATTTTAAAAGTGTTTGCCAAGAAATCTTTTGCCAAGATAGTTCCCCTTTTCAAATATAGTGCACTGTAATGAAGGTTTGAAATAAGGCCAAAAGAAACTTGGATTTTTTTTTTTGATTAAATCTGATGCCCGTCAGGTGGTTTAGGCACAGCAGGGAAAGCTTTACATTCATTTCACCTGAAGCAATAGCTCCTGATTTAAAATGCTGCTCGGATTTGTCGGAAATGTTTAATGTTCAATCAGTGGGGAAACGTCAATCTGATTAAAAAAGCATTGGTGTCAGTTGAAAGCTTGACCTGGGATGGCTGTAAATTTTAATCGTTTTTACAGTTCTCCTGAATTACAGGAGGAATGGGAAGGGGAAGGTGCACTTACGGAAATTTAGAACTTTGAAAATAACTGCAAGAGCTGCAAAACACCTCATGCTGGATGCCGTAAATTGAAAATGCAAGAGGAATTCTGGTATTGCCAGTTTTGCACATGACTCATAATACCAGCAAATCACTAATTCACGGTGGAAGACACCAGTGGAATGCCAGAGCTCCAGGAGAACCAGGGGGCAGAGGTGAGTGGAGTTACCATTATTAAGGGGAAGGTTCTGGGGAAACTGAAAAGTCTGAAGGTGGATAAGTCACCTGGACCGGATGGACTACACCTCGGGGTCCTAAAAGAGATAGCTGAGGAAATTGTGGAGGCATGAGTGATGATCTTTCAGGAATTTCTGGAGGCAGGAAGGGTCCCAGAGGACTGGAAGTGACTAATATAACACCACTGTTTAAGAAGGGAGGGAGGCAGAAGATGGGAAATTATAGGGCAGTTAGCCTGACTTCGGACATTGGTAAGATTTTAGAGTCTGTTATTAAAGATGAGATCGCAAAGCACTTGGAAGTGCATGGTAAAAAGGATTGAGTCAGCACGGCATTGTCAAAGGGAGGTTGCGTCTGACAAATCTGTTAGAGTTCTTTGAGGAGGTAACAAGGAAGTTAGACAAAGGAGAAACAGTGGACGTGATTTATTTAGATTTCCAGAAGGCCTTTGACAAAGTGCCGCATGGGAGACTGTTAAATAAGTTCAAAGCCCATGGTGTTAAGGGTAAGATCCTGGCATGGATAGAAAATTGGCTAATTGGCAGAAAGCAGAGAGTGGGGATAAAGGGGTCTTTTTCAGGATGGAGCCAGTGACTAGTGGTGTATCTCAGGGGTTTTTGATGGGACCACAACTTTTCACAATATACATTAATGATCTGGAAGAAGGAACTGAAGGCACTGTTGCTAAGTTTGCAGATGATACAAAGATCTGTAGAGGAACAGGTAATATTGAGGAAGCAAGGGACTGCAGAAGGACTTGGACAAGCTAAGGAGAGTGGGCAATGAAGTGGCAAATGAAATACAATGTGGAAAAGTGTGAGGTTATGCACTTTGGAAGGAGGAATTTCGGCATAGACTATTTTCTAAACGGGGAAATGCTTCGGAAAGCAGAAGCACAAAGGGACTTGGGAATCCTTGTTCACAATTCTCTTAAGGTTATTGTGCAGGTTCAGTCGGCAGTTAAGAAGGCAAATGCAATGTTCGCATTCATGTCAAGAGGCTAGAATACCAGAGATGTACTTTTGAGGCTGTATAAAGCTCTGGTCAGACCCCATTTGGAGTATTGTGAGCAGTTTTGGGCCCCGTATCTGAAATGAAAATGAAATGAAAATCGCTTATTGTCACGAGTAGGCTTCAATGAAGTTACTGTGAAAAGCCCCTAGTCGCCACATTCTGGCGCCTGTCCGGGGAGGCTGGTACGGGAAACGAATCGTGCTGCTGGCCTGCTTGGTCTGCTTTAAAAGCCAGCGATTTAGCCTTGTGAGCTAAACCAGCCCCTGGTAACCAACCAGTATCTAAGGAAGGATGTGCTGGCCTTGGAAAGGGTCCAGAGGAGGTTCACAAGAATGATCCCTGGAATGAAGAACTTGTCATACGAGGGACGTTTGTGGACTCTGGGTCTGTACTCGTTGGAGTTTAGAAGGATGAGAGGGAATCTTATTGAAACTTACAGGATACTGTGAGGCCTGGATAGCGTGGACACGGAGAGGATGTTTCCACTTGTTGGAAAAACTAGAACCAGAGGACACCATCTCAGACTAAAGGACGCGGGGCTGGTTTAGCACACTGGGCTAAATAGCTGTCTTATAATGCATAACATAGCAGCAGTGCGGGTTCAATTCTTGTACCAGTCTCCCTGAACAGGCGCCGGAATGTGGTGACTAGGGGCTTTTCAGAGTAACTTAATTGAAGCCTACTTGTGACAATAAGAGATTATTATTATTATTATTATTAAATAACAGGACACCTGCTCATAATGTCACCTGGACTGGGCCGTGGTCCCCTCCCTGTTGCACTCACCCTCCCTCCGGCCGTGGACATGTCCCCAGAGCTGGGGCCCAACCACTGGGTGTTCGGATCTCGCTGCTACATGTGTGGTGTTGCCTCCTGCAGTGTTCAGACATCATGCTCTGATTAAGATGCGAGGCAATAAGGGCATCATGTGGCACAGTAGTTAGCACTGGGACTACAGCGCTGAGGACCCAGGTTCAAATCCTGGCCCTGGGTCACTATTCATGTGGAGTTTGCACATTCTCTCCATGTCTGCGTGGGTTTCTTGCGAACAGCCCAAAGATGTGCTGGTTAGGTGGATTGGCCATGCTTAAATTGCCCCTTAATTGGAAAAAAAAATAATTGGGTACTCTAAATTTAAAAAAACTAAATGCTAGGCAATGACTCACATACTAAATAACCTGCTCACCCACAGGAATCCACTTGGGTTGTGTGACATGCTCACTTAACAATGATTGCCAATTTCCTATTCGCAATAGCCTTCAGCCGCAGAGCCAAAGGCCCCGGCAGTCAGTGAGGCTTATGGTTGGTCGGTGGGGCATTTGGGCAGGAACAGGAGTTGCTCCTGGAATGGGTACACACGATTCAGGAGTTGTCAGGGTGGTGCCACGTGAGTTTGCCCTCTCTGTCTCATTGTGGCCCACCCCTGCCGAGGGTTCCCTGCTCCCCCACCCCCCACCAAGCATTGGGGTAATAGGCCCAATGCCCCTGGGTTCTTTGCCTGTGAGCAAAGATGGCTACTCACCTCCTCGGCTCCCCACAGAAGCCCTTTCGCCAGGTTCACATTTTTTAAAAGGAGTACTAATCAGCACCAGTGGGACCACTTGCTGGGGAGGCCGTTGAATCACGGGAGGTCGTTGGATAGGGGGTATCAGAAATAGGGCTCAAGTGGTGATAAATGATTTCTTGTCCTGTTATGGTGAGGTCCTGATTTCGCTAACGGGAGTGGGTCGGTTGCATCGCAAACTGTTTGGCGTCTGGCGAGGTTCTAATTTTCGGCCTCTCCCGCTATTCACCAGCCTCGTTTCGCTTGTGCGAGAGCGCAACAAGTCCGGAAAATCACGCCCTAAAACTCTTTAAAAACAAAGCTTCGTATTGGCTGTAAAGACCAGTCATTTTTGGAGCTTCCATGAAACATAAGTTAAGAATGAGAAAAGGCCAGAAGTTATCGAAAGGAAGGGCATGAATTGTGCTTTGCCAGAAACCTCCAAAAGTGAATTATTTTAAGGAGCAGTGAATGGTAGCTTTGAGGCAAACATGGTAGCTCTTCCATGCGTGGCAAGTTCAACAATAGCATCAGTATGGAAAACCAGCTCATTGTTTGACAAGATGCATATTGATCAAAACACCAGGAGCACTTTCTGCTGTCTTTTGAATAGCCCCATTAGTTATTTAACATCAGCTTTGAGGAGCTAATTTGTCTGGCAGGGGGATTCCCAAAAGAAATGGGCACAATCTTAAAATGAGAAAAAGAACTAGATTGTTCAGCAGCAAACTCCGAGGGCATGTTTTCACATAAAAGTATCGTGGAAATCTAGAACTTCTTTCCTCAAAAGACTATGAATGGTATGGGTTCAGTTGGAGCTTGAAAGGCTCTGGTCAATAGATTTTTCTGTGGTAAGGGCGCCTTGTTCAAAATGCCAGATCAATGAAGAACAGCAGTCAATGAAGGCAAAAGAAAGGTGAAGCGCGCAGCCAGAAGAGCAGAATAGGAATGAGAAAATATAAGAAATAAGCAGCAGAGTGCTCTGGTTAATTAAGCCACGACAGACTTTGTTTGTTATAGGCCACAAAGTGACCTTCAAGCTCCGGAGACACTGCAGAAGAGCCATAATGTTGAGGCAAAACTGGAGATTCGTGAACTCTTCAGCTTTGAAAGCAGATAACTGAGACATGATCATAGTATAACGCGTGTGGACAAATGGAACCTTATAAATTATCAGAGTCGAACAAAGGGGTACAAGCAAATAGAGGCCAAATTTAAGAGGGCAATCATGGAAACATTTATTCATGCAAATAACGATCAACATATAAATGGATTCCCAGTGGAAGGAAACACAACAAAATACCTGTGAATCACTCCATAAGACAGAGGAGCAGAATTAGGCCACTCGGCCCATCAAGTCTGCACCACCATTCAATCATGGCTGATATTTTTCTCATCTCCATTCGCCTGCCTTCTCCCCATACGGGGCAGCACGGTAGCAAGGGGCAGCACGGTAGCATGGTGGTTAGCATCAATGCTTCACAGCTCCAGGGTCCCAGGTTCGATTCCCGGCTGGGTCACTGTCTGTGCGGAGTCTGCACGTTCTCCCCGTGTGTGCGTGGGTTTCCTCCGGGTGCTCCGGTTTCCTCCCACAGTCCAAAGATGTGCGGGTTAGGTGGATTGGCCAGGCTTCATTGCCCTTAGTGTCCTAAAAAATAAGGTTAATGGGGGTTGTTGGGTTACTGGTATAGGGTGGATACGTGGGCTTGAGTAGGGTGATCATTGCTCGGCACAACATCGAGGGCCTGTTCTGTGCTGTACTGTTCTAATTCTAAAAAAAAACCCTTGTAATAAGTCCATGGAGCAGACGTCGCTTCATCAGAATTCCTTTGATTTACAAAGCCAACGGCCAAAAAATCAGGTGCGTTCAGCTTGCTGTCCACACTGGGAGTGCTGAGGATCTGACACTCCCTGTTATACAGAGAAAGGGGTTTCCTGATTGGGCCACTAATTGGATTGGATTGGATTTGTTTATTGTCACGTGTACCGAGGTACAGTGAAAAGTATTTTTCTGCAAGCAGCTCAACAGGTCATTCAGTACATGGGAAGAAAAGGGAATTGAACAGAATTCAAGAAAATACATGACAATACATAATAGGGCAACACAAGATATACAATGTACATATACATAAGCATTGGCATCGGATGAAGCAGACAGGGTGTAGTGTTAATGAGGACAGTCCATAAAAGGGTCATTTAGGAGTCTGGTGACAGTGGGGAAGAAGCTGTTTTTGAGTCTGTTCGTCCGTGTTCTCAGACTTCTGAATCTCCTGCCCGATGGAAGAAGTTGGAAAAGTGAGTAAGCCGGGTGGGAGGGATCCTTGATTATGCTGCCTGCTTTCCCCCGGCAGCGGGAGGTGTAGATGGAATCAATGGAAGGGAGGCAGGTTCGTGTGATGGACTGGGCGGTATTCACGACTCTCTGAAGTTCCTTGCGGTCCTGGGCCGAGCAGTTGCCATACCAGGCTGTGATGCAGCCCGAGAGGATGCTCTCTATAGTGCATCTGTAAAAGTTGGTAAGGGTTAATGTGGACATGCCAAATTTCCTTAGTTTCCTGAGGAAGTAAAGGCGCTGTGTGCTTTCTTGGTGATAGCGTCGACATGAGTGGACCAGGATAGATTTTTGGTGATGTGCACCCCTAGGAATTTGAAACTGCTCACCATCTCTACCTCGGCTCCGTTGGTGCTGACAGGGGTGTGTACAGTACTATGCTTCCTGAAGTCGATGACCAGCTCTTTAGTTTTGCTGGCATTAAGGGAGAGATTGTTGTCGTTGCACCACTCCACTAAGTTCTCTATCTCCCTCCTGTATTCAGACTCGTCGTTGTTCGAGATCCGGCCCACTATGGTCGTATCGTCAGCAAACTTGTAGATGGAGTTGGAACCAAGTTTTGCCATGCAGTCGTGTGTGTACAGGGAGTAGAGTAGGGGGCTAAGTACGCAGCCTTGCGGGGCACCGGTGTTGAGGACTATTGTGGAGGAGGTGTTGGTGTTCATTCTTACTGACTGTGGTCTGTTGGTCAGAAAGTCAAGGATCCAGTTGCAGAGTGGAGAGCCAAGTCCTAGGTTTTGGAGCTTTGATATGAGCTTGGCTGGGATTATGGTGTTGAAGGCGGAGCTGTAGTCAATAAATAAGAGTCTGATGTAGGAGTCCTTGTTTTCGAGATGCTCTAGGGATGAGTGTAGGGCCAGGGAAATGGCGTCTGATGTGGACCGGTTGCGACGGTATGCGAATTGAAGTGGGTCAAGGTGTTCCGGGAGTATGGAGGTGATGCGCTTCATGATCAGCCTCTCAAAGCACTTCATTACAACTGACGTCAGGGCCACCGGGCGGTAGTCATTGAGGCACGTTGCCTCAATGTCAGGGAACGCGTATTCTAATTGGCCAATCTCAAAGGCCTGGCCTAAGTCATTACACTCTGATCCCCTTATTAATCAAGATTAATACAAATTTGGACCACAGGACAATTTGGAGTTATTCAGGACTGAACGTTTTGTCAGGTCAGGATATCAAAAGAGCAAAGACAAAATAAATGAGGTGCAGATTAATGGACAGAACTGGTCTGTGTGTGTGGATGGTCTTCTGCCTGTTCGAAAGTTGCTATGCTCTTAAACGCTTCAATGGAGGGACTTTAAGATCATTCCAGATTGACAAGCTGAGGTGCAGAACCGACCTGCCTTATCTGTAATTCAGTTTTAATCATGTGAAGTGCATTTTTTTCAGCTCATTCATTCACAGAATGTGTGTGTCACTGGCAAGACCAACATTTCTTGCTCTTGGGACACAGGTTCAAATCCCATCAGGGCAACTTGTGGAATTTAAATTTAATTCATAAAATCTGGAATTGAAAGCTAATCTCATTAATGGAGACAATAACACTGTCATCAGCTGTCACGAAAAGCCAATTGGATCATTTAATGCCTTTTAGCTGAAGGAAATTTGTCATCCTTACCTGATCTGGTCAACATGAATCTGGCCCGACAGCAATATGGTTGACTCTTAACTTCCCTTTGAAATGGCCAAGCAAAACCTACAGCTCAAGGGCTTCTCTTGGATTGACAACAAATGCTGACATCGCATGCAAAATAAATACAGTTCCTTCCCACAAGGGCATTCCTGAGCCAGTTGAGTTTTTGCAAAAATACAGTAATTTGGTCACCATTCTGATGAATCCTCAACTAGGAATGGGAGCCACAAAGTGAGTCATAGGCACGAGTTCTCCAAACAATTCTAAGCCGACACAAGAGGCAGAATTTCACTGGTCATTGGATGTTGGGAACAACGCAGAGCAGTCGGTGCAACAGCAAGAAGCCACCGAGTTGAGTTTCCAACATTGAGGAAGATTCCCAGTGTTGAGCAGCGGGTGGGTGGAAGTGTATGAACATGAAATAAGGATGCTGCCATCTTGGTAGTTGTGTGGTAGTTTCCCACCTCATGGGGAGGTTGTCAACTTCAGGAATGTCACCTCCATGTAACATCCTGGATGACCATGGAGCCACGCTTCATGGCACAAAGAAAGGGCTGCAGGCAGGGAAAGCTGTCCCAATAATTTTCTGCCCTCTTCCCCACCCCACCCCCCTACTCCCACCAGCACCACCTGCAAATCCCCCCGCCAGCCTCCCAACAGCATCCCCTCACAGGTAAATCACACACTTCACATTTTTTCTGCAGTGGGGAACTGCTTGTGGAGACCAGTACTAATCTGCCGTACTGGACGCAACACGGTGGGAAAATCGCATCCAGTATTTTATTTTTGCATATACATATGTCATCTTTGGGTTCTGCAGTTACAGAACATCAGTGTTCATTTACTCTTTCATTATTTAAGATTACAGTCCTTATTAGCCAGCAATGACAAATGCCTCTTGAGTTCAATAGAAACCTGCATTGCAAACCTCGTGTGCCTTTTTAATAATAACATATATGGAATCCTTGTTGAGACAAGGTTCCTTGTGCTGAGTATAGAGTGTGATCTACCGGCCGGATTCCGGCGGTAGGCGACCGATAGATCCCGGGATTGGCCTCCGCTGGGATTCCTGATGGCTGTGACCACACCTCGCAAGACATCGCCCACTATGGGCGGGACACAGTATTGCACAGTTATGTGAGTTTAAGAACTCAGTTAAGACCATAACACCATAAGACCATAAGACATAGGAGCGGAAGTAAGGCCATTCGGCCCATCGAGTCCACTCCACCATTCAATCATGGTTGATTTCAACTCCATTTACCCGCTCTCTCCCCATAGCCCTTAATTCCTCGAGAAATCAAGAATTTATCAATTTCTGTCTTAAAGACACTCAATGTCCCGGCCTCCACCGCCCTCTGTGGCAATGAATTCCACAGACCTACCACTCTCTGGCTGAAGAAATTTCTCCTCATCTCTGTTCTAAAGTGACTCCCTTTTATTCTAAGGCTGTGCCCCCGCGTCCTAGTCTCCCCTGCTAATGGAAACAACTTCCCTACGTCCATCCTATCCAAGCCATTCATTATCTTGTAAGTTTCTATTAGATCTCCCCTCAACCTCCTAAACTCCAATGAATATAATCCCACGATCCTCAGACGTTCATCGTATGTTAGGCCTACCATTCCTGGGATCATCCGTGTGAATCTCCGCTGGACCCGCTCCAGTGCCATTATGTCCTTCCTGAGGTGTGGGGCCCAAAATTGCTCACAGTATTCTAAATGGGGCCTAACTAGTGCTTTATAAAGCCTCAGAAGTACATCCCTGCTTTTATATTCCAAGCCTCTTGAGATAAATGACAACATTACATTTGCTTTCTTAATTACGGACTCAACCTGCAAGTTTACCTTTAGAGAATCCTGGACTAGGACTCCCAAGTCCCTTTGCACTTTAGCATTATGAATTTTGTCACCGTTTAGAAAATAGTCCATGCCTCTATTCTTTTTTCCAAAGTGCAAGACCTCGCACTTGCCCACGTTGAATTTCATCAGCCACTTCTTGGACCATTCTCCTAAACTGTCTAAATCTTTCTGCAGCCTCCCCACCTCCTCAATACTACCTGCCCTCCACCTATCTTTGTATCATCGGCAAACTTGGCCAGAATGCCCCCAGTCCCGTCATCTAGATCGTTAATATATAAAGAGAACAGCTGTGGCCCCAAAACTGAACCCTGCGGGACACCACTTGTCACCGGTTGCCATTCCGAAAAATAACCTTTTATCCCAACTCTCTGCCTTCTGTCTGACAGCCAATCGTCAATCCATGTTAGTACCTTGCCTCGAATACCATGGGCCCTTATTTTACTCAGCAGTCTCCCGTGAGGCACCTTGTCAAAGGCCTTTTGGAAGTCAAGATAGATAACATCCATTGGCTCTCCTTGGTCTAACCTATTTGTTATCTCTTCAAAGAACTCTAACAGGTTTGTCAGGCACGACCTCCCCTTACTAAATCCATGCTGACTTGTCCTAATCCGACCCTGCACGTCCAAGAATTTAGAAATCTCATCCTTAACGATGGATTCTAGAATTTTGCCAACAACCGAGGTTAGGCTAATTGGCCTATAATTTTCCATCTTTTTTCTTGTTCCCTTCTTGAACAGGGGGGTTACAACAGTGATTTTCCAATCCTCTGGGACTTTCCCTGATTCCAGTGACTTTTGAAAGATCATAACTAACACCTCCACTATTTCTTCAGCTATCTCCTTTAGAACTCTAGGATGTAGCCCATCTGGGCCCGGAGATTTATCAATTTTCAGACCTTTTAGTTTCTCTAGCACCTTCTCCTTTGTGATGGCAACCATATTCAACTCTGCCCCCTGACTTTCCTGAATTGTTGGGATATTACTCATGTCTTCTACTGTGAAGACTGACGCAAAGTACTTATTAAGTTCCTCAGCTATTTCCTTGTCTCCCATCACTAGATTACCAGCGTCATTTTGGAGCGGCCCAATGTCTACTTTTGCCTCCCGTTTGTTTTTAATGTATTTAAAGAAACTTTTACTATCATTCCTAATGTTACTGGCTAGCCTACCTTCATATTTGATCCTCTCCTTCCTTATTTCTCTCTTTGTTATCCTCTGTTTGTTTTTGTAGCCTTCCCAATCTTCTGACTTCCCACTACTCTTTGCCACATTATAGGCTCTCTCTTTTGCCTTGATGCATTCCCTGACTTCCTTTGTCAGCCATGGCTGCCTAATCCTCCCTCTGATAACCTTTCTTTTCTTTGGGATGAACCTCTGCACTGTGTCCTCAATTACTCCCAGAAACTCCTGCCATTGCTGTTCTACTGTCTTTCCCACTAGGCTCTGCTTCCAGTCGATTTTCGTCAGTTCCTCCCTCATGCGCCTGTAATTACCTTTATTTAACTGTAAAACCTTTACATCTGATTCTACCTTCCTTCTTTCAAATTGCAGACTGAATTCTACCATATTATGATTAACCGTGTTAACCGTGCTGATGCCAGATCGAACGGCCACCTGGCATTTATCAGCCTCGCCAAGGAGACCCAGGCACCATTCACTCCTGGTCCCTATAAACGGGGACTGGGCAGAATGATACCTGGAATGATCTCCCAGGTCGTCGGCCTCCGGGAAGGTTGGCACCCTGGCACTGCTGGTGCCACCAAGACACCTTGGCACTGCCAGCCTGGAACCACCGGGGTGTCTAGCTTCCACTTCCAGGGTGGCAGACTGGTAGTGCCATGGTGGAAAACTGGCATTGTGTCTGTGGCAGGGATCGCTTCCAGGGGTGCCATGCCTGTATGAGGTGGAATGGAGGGGTGGGGGCCCGAAGACCCTCCAATAGGTGAGTTGGGGCTCTGGCGTGGTCAGTGGGTTGCTTTGATGGGGGTAAAGAAATTGGGGAGCCATTTAAAAATGGTGTCCTGTTCTCTTCCTGTACAGAGGAGCTACACTCGTGCAGGAAATGACGCTAAGGGCGGTCTTGGGGGGTGGGGGAGGGATCCCCGCCAGGGCACAAAAACAAGGCAGAGTGCTGTGAGTTAGCAGGATGTTTCCGCTAATCCCACCCAGAATGGAATTTGTTTTATTTTGGTTAGATCGTGCCCATTATCTCTGCCGAAGTTCCAGAGAAAAAACATTTTGGAAGATTTATCTTATCGAGTTTATGGGAGCAGTTCAAATGTTTCAGCCTAAAACAAAAGATTTGTTGGTTCTGCTTTTATTCAATATTCTGACTGCTTCTTGATTTTCTCCCTTGTTAATGACGGTCAGGCTAAGACAGCTCTCGAATCATAATGAGCAACTTACACAGATTCAGTGCCACAATTGAAGAACATAGTATTACACGGGATATGGGGCACAGAAACAAGGTGTTGGGACTAACCAGTCCCTGTCGGTATATATGCTCCACTCCAGTCTCTTCCTATATTTTCACATCAAAATCTACCATCATTTTGTTATTATAAATTTAGATTACCCAATTATTTTTTCCAATTAAGGGGCAATTTAGCATGGCCAATCCACCTACTCTGCACATTTTTGGGTTGTGGGGGTGAAACCCACGCAGACACGGAGAGAATGTGCAAACTCCACACGGACAGTGACCCACAGCCAGGATCGAACCTGGGACCTCAGCGCCATGAGGCAGCTGTGCTAACCACTAGGCCACCGTGCTGCCCACTAAATCTACCATCATAACCATCTCCTCCCTCTCTATTCTCCTCCAAATACTTGGCCTGCTTGCCTTTGGATGCATCTGTGCTTCGATACTATTCATTCCAGCCACTACCTGTGAGAACAATTCCCTGGTGGATCTCTTGAATTATTTTATATTGATGGCTTTTGGTTATGCTCTTCCCCACAGGAGGAAATATTCTCTCCGTATACACTCTATCAAAACATTTTCATGATTTTGGAGACCTTGATAAAGTCACCCCTCAACCGTCTAGTTTCATGAGAGAAGAAAATGGCCGGTCACTCTTTTTCTCACATCCATTTCTGATATCTCCTTTATTAATTTATCTGCACTCTTTCCAGTGTTTCTATATCCTCGTCATAAGACAACCTGAACTGTCCATGGTTCTGTAATTGTGGTCTAACCAGGTTTCGATGCACTTTCAGCACAGTGGCACAGTGGTTAGCACTGCTGCCTCACGGCGTCAGGGATATAGGTTTGATTCCCGGCTTGGGCCACTGCCTGTGCGGAGTTTGCACTTTCTCCCCGTGTCCGCATGGGTTTCCTCTGGGTGCTCCGGTTTCCTCCCACAGTCCAAAAATGTGCAGGTTAGGTGAAATGCCCCTTGGGGTGAGGATACAGGGCAGCTAATAGGGCTGAGGTAGGGTGGTCTTTTCAAAGGGTCTGTGCAGACTCGATGGGGCGAATGGCCTCTTTATGTACTGTCGAGATTCTATGATTCCAACAAATTTTAATCCCCTCACGTTATCTGTCCATCATTAGTGTGAGGAATCCTCAATGAAAAGGAAACACTTCCCCTTAAATCAGATATCGGACTCTTGGCGTTTGGGAGTACAGTTCCCAGAAAGGCCTTGGTGGTCTCAGCACATGCGTCGGTCTTGGAATTCCACACGTGCTTGGCATGTTCTTTCTTTCGATCTTAGTGTTCTGCATATACACTGGCTGGGGAAAGGATGCACCTCAGCAGTTTGTGCCTATTCTAGTTTCCAGGCCGGTAAATGGCCCTGCTGCGCAAGCGCAGTTTGCTTCTATTATAACTTCAGCCAGGAAACCAGCTCTGTGTGCCTGCACAGAAAGGAAAGAAAACCCAAAAGTGAAAAGAAGGTCAGACGACCTGGGAGCGGAGCACCCTTCCAAAGAAGGTGACCAGTGAGCAGGACATGGTAGGGGTGAAGTTAAAAGTAAGGAGCAGAGGAAAAGTCTCTGACTTAAGGAGACAAAGTTGCAGGAAGCAAGGTGGGCTTTAGAGAAGCCAGAAGATCCAAGAGACAGCCAAACTTTACTGACTCCTTACTCCAGGCCTTTGGAGCAGAGATATTCTGCTTCTCGTGGCAAAATAACTGAAAGTGTGTGCGAGAAGCAAAACTTGAATGCATGTTGAGATCCACAGGAAAGGAACATCAGAAGGAGATTTTGAACCGCTGGAGGTGGATCCTTGTTGACATTTGAGTGAATTCCAAGGTGCACTCTTTGAACACAGAGATTGGAAGTCTGCTGTGAGAAAGATAGATTTTAATGAGACGGTTTTTCACGGCAACCGACAATTCTCTGACCCGGATTGGCCGAGCGGCCTGCCGTTCGCGACCGTTTCACAATGGCAGCAACCACACCTGGTCGCTGCCGTCGTGAAATCGCCGTGAGATGCCCGTTTTGGGGCTTGTAGGGGGCTTGGTGGGGAATGAGCACCACGACTGTGCTCGGAAGGGGACAGGCCCGCGATCGGTGCCCACCGATCGCCGGGCTGGCGTCTCAATCGGACACATTATTTCCACTCCGCAGCCCCGCAAGATCAAGCCGCCACGTCTTGCGGAGCGGCTGAGGGAAAGACGGCTACCGCGCATGCGCGGGTTTGAGCTGCCAGCCGTCGTGACGTCAGCTGCGCATGCGCGGGTTGGAGCCGGCCAACCTGCGCATGCGCGGCTGACGTCACATAGGCGCCGCCGTCACGTCACTATCGGCGCGCCGCCCGGCGGCCGAGAGTTACGGAGCGCCTCTCCTAGCGCCCCGGGTGAGGCTGAATACGGTGAAAGGAGCGGCCTCCGAGGCCATTGTGAAACTCGGCCGAGTTCGCGACGGCCTTCACGATTTTTCCCGGGAGCGGAGAATTCCGCCCAGGATCTGTCAAGCCAGGTTTCCCTCTGGGATCTGACCTGTCCATATTAGCATCAGCTAATATCATAACAAAGTGGGGGTTCATCTGGGATTTGTAAAATGAGGGGATCTCTTGTGGAATTAGAAATCTTTGAACTTCAGTGGGAACTGTGAATCCGGAAAAAAACAAATATGCTGAGGTACTGGGAACAGGGACAAGATTTGCATTGAAGTGTATTACATAGATAGGAATTTTGAAAATGGCTTCGACTGTTGCTCGGGATCTGGGATCTGACATGTCTAGCATTAGAAGTAGCTGCAATTTTAACTTAGTATTTTTTTTACCTGTCCCCATTTGCCCTGGAGAAGGGACGTGGCTTCTTGAATCATTGCAATGTATCTCAGACTCCTGCTTTTCAATTCTATCCCATACTAGAAATAAAATCCAGGGCTAATTTTGCAATTTTACACTTTTAGTTGCCTGAGCAAAATTGCTAGCACACTGGCCTGACAATCTGTGGCCATCACAGTTTTTCCAAGATTACTATCACTCAAACTCGTTGAATTATGTTGGTTTACACATGGAGAGATACAGATTGTATTTGACATGATCTAGAGTCATCCTTGATAGTTTATCTTCCAGCTTTAGGTTTTACATATAGATACAAAGATGATAGGAGCAGGAGGAGGCCTTTTGGCCCTTTGAGCCTGCTCCGCCATTTATCATGGTCATGGCTGATCATCCAACTCAATAGCCTAATCCTGCTTTCTCCCCATAGCCTTTGATCCCATTTGCCCCAAGTGCGATATCTCGCAGCCTCTTGAATATATCCAATGTTTTAGCATCCACTACTTCCTGTGGTAATGAATTCCACAGGCTCACTCTTTGGATGAAGAAATGTCTCCTCATCTCTGTCCGAAATGGTTACCCTGAATCCTCAGACTGTGACCCCTGGTTCTGGACACACCCACCATTGGTTACATCTTCTATGCATCTACCCTATCTAGTCCTGTTAGAATTTTATAAGTCTCTATGAGATCCCCCCTCA
This sequence comes from Scyliorhinus canicula, assembly GCF_902713615.1. NCBI lineage: Eukaryota > Metazoa > Chordata > Chondrichthyes > Carcharhiniformes > Scyliorhinidae > Scyliorhinus > Scyliorhinus canicula. Next base: position 270,873,952 of record NC_052147.1, read on the forward strand.
TTCTACTGGATTCCAGTGAGAACAATCCTAACCTAGTCAATCTCTCCTCACATGGCAGTCCCGCCATCCCTGGAATCAGTCTGGTAAACCTTCACTGCACTCCCTCAAGAGCAAGAACATCCTTCCTCAGAAAAGGAGACCAAAACTGCACACAATATTCTAGGTGTGGCCTCACCAAGGCCCTGTATAACTAGAGCAACACATCCTTGCTTCTGTACTCAAAACCTGTCGCAATGAAAGCCATCATCCCATGAGCCTACTTTACCGCCTGCTGCACCTGCATGCTTACCTTCAGCGATGGTGTACAAGGGCACCCAGGTCCCCCAACTGCAAACTTTGAGTTGTTACATTTTGTTCCCTTGTCCAAATCATTAATATATATTGTGACTAGATGGAGTACCAGCACCGATCCCTGTGGTACCCCACTAGTTACTGCCTGCCAATTTGATAAGAACCCATTAATTCCTACTCTTTGTTTCATCTCTGCCAACCAGTTTTCTATCCACCTCAGTACACTTCCCCCAATCCCATGCACTTTCATTTTGCACAATAATCTCTTATGCGGGTCTTTGTCAAACGCCTTCTGAAAGTCCAAATATAGCACTTTGACTGGCTCCTCCTTGTCAACTATACTGGTTACATCTTCAAAGAATTCCAACAGATTTGTCAAGCATAATTTCCCCTTCATCAATCCATGCTGACTCTGACTAATCCTGCCACTGCTTTCTAAATGTTCTATTATAAAGTCCTTGATAATGGATTCAAGAATTTCCTCCACTACCGATGTTAGGCTTACTGGTCTATAATTCCCTGCTTTCTCTCTATCTCCCTTTTTGAATATTTGAATTTCTTGGCAGCTGAACTTAATTTTTGCTCGTGAGATTAGAAACTCCTGGTGAGCGAGTGGGTAATGGATCTCCAATTGAAACTTAAATAATCATTATTTGTTCAGCATGTTCTGTTCATCTGTTTAAAGTACAAGAACTCACAAAGGTATTTTGAATTTGTTTGCATTACTCTTGTGCCAATATTCCACGACTATGTAAACGATCTCTTATTTAAAGGCAGCACATTGTTCAGTTATAGTTTTGCCTGCAAATTGCGTTAGACCCATTCTTAACTCACTGAAGTTGGCTTTCCCCCAGTTCATTATTCTTAGGCCGGATTGTTCCTTGTCTTCTTCCATTGCCCATCTAAAGCTTATTGTACTATGATCACTCTCTGTTAAATGTTCCTTTCCTGACCCTTGATCTCCCTCATTCACAAGAACCAGGTCCAGCAGTGCATCCTTTCTTGTTGGACTGGAAACATAATGATCACAAAAATACATTTTGAAATGGGCCCATCGATGGGTGTTTAAAGTGTCCACCTGTCTCAGACAGTAGGCCTCTTTCAATATGGAAATAGGGGCCCTCCTTATATTAAAGTTCAGAATTAGAGGAGTATGCATCTTGTTGTAGTCTTGCAACTATTATGGGCCAGGGTTTAGAGAACACCAAAGAATATCATGGAGTTCACCTGACCCACGACCTTTCACAGATTTTGGTAATGGAGAACACAAGGACCCACTTTACAGGTGTGAGGAAACAGAGATCTAAAGTACGTTTAAACAAAAACAATGTTTATTCTATGAATCCAGATAACATTTTATAAACACACAGTAAACATCTTATGAACTACCAAAACTGATACCCCCCCCCTAAAATGATACAGTACTCTATAGGTGACCCTTAGTAACTTTCCTGAAATCATCCGTAGGTCAAAAACCCTTTTCAACAAAGACAGTAGGTTTGCATTCCTTACAGAAACAGGTATTACTTTGAAATCATCAAGTGATCTGGAAACATTCTTTAGTAGGCAGAGGGAGACCTAAACACCTTGGTTTGAATGCAGCTCCCCAACTGAAAATTAAACTAAAACTCAGAAAATTAAACAAAAAACAGCTTCCAGCTCAAACCGAAAGTAAAAAGCCAGAAACACAGCTCAGCTCCACCCACACAATGACATCACTGCAGCTATTTCATGAACGCACTTTTCTTAAAGGGACCCTCACTTGACGTAACCTACACCGGCACAAATGCTGCAAGGCTTCTTTTTAAGATTATATAGTTGGGAGAGGAACCAAGCCACATATTTGGAATCTATACACATTGCCGGAATCTTTTGGTCTTCCCTGCTGGTGTGATTGTCCTGGTCCAGCAATGGAGCAGAAGATCCCGCTGCTGATCAATGGCAGGCCACATGTCCCACGGGGACACTCGCCTCATGAGGGGGGGGGGGGGGGCGCGAGGGCGTGGAAAGTCCCACCCATTGTGTGGTTATTCATATGACATTGTTTTTAATCCAAGCATCAATTACTTATGCTGAGCAAGTTTCAACACCCAGTCAAAGGTTATGGAACATGGTAGTTTTCTGAAGGAGAATTGTGCTGAGTTGAGTTATGCTGAATCTTTACAAAGGGATAAGTTATACTGGTTCATAATTCTCTGATTGTAAAGTTCTTTATCAATGCAAGATTTTGCTTTGGAGCTCCAGGGTATGTGGAGAATAGAATCAGTTCCTGAGATAGAAAGGAGTGGGTGGAGCAGATCTTGGAATCATTGTGGAGAACATCATGCGGATAATTAAGTGAAAGGGTTAGGACGTCAGCAACACAGGATGAAGAGCAGGACGCTTGGAGAGACAGAGTGATGAGAGGCAGATGTGAGGAAAATGAGTGATTGAGAGAGAACATTAATTTCTGCCAACTGGGAGAATTAAATAAAACCCGCAGTAAATTCTTCCTGGTAGTTATCAATTGTTCACAGCACTGCTCAGTACAATATTATCCCAAGAAATATATTTGACTATCAACATCTCTCGACATGCCATAAACCTTTTTACATGGCTTTCTCAGGTTTATTTCAAATAGGTTAATGACTTGAGTTCTGAAAGTGCAAATCTGTGCGAACGCATTTGGGTAGAATATTTTTGTTCAATAAAGTAAATCTGCAGCACATTTTACATTTCTCCTTGACTTCAACAGAAAAAGAAAATTGGGAGTGATGCAAAACAGGACAGAAAGAAAAATTGGAAGTGATGCAAAACAGGATGCTGGCTCATTATCTTTATTTTCTACCATCGCACAGCATTGGGGTTTGTGCTGTTTAGCGCACGGAAGAAATTTAACACATTTGTGAACTGGGAGTGCTTGTGTGTTTGTACAGGAGGAGAGAGAGGGACGGAATAGAGGGAGATTTAAGGAGAAAGAACCAACATTTACTTCTAGTTCCGAAGAAAAGTCATGGTGGACTCAAAACATTTGGGTGAATTCTCCGTTTAGGAGATTCTGGGCTGGAATCTCCACAACTCGTTGGCGTATGGCGATCAGGCGGAGAATGGATTGCCATGACGAAATTGGGACCGTCGCCAGTTTGACGTCAGTCAGCTATGCTCCGACCCACCAAACTGGCGTCATCATGATGCATGCAGCGTGCTGTTTCAATGGCATTGGCGCATCATTGGCCGGCCCACGTGTGATGCTCCGTCCCCGATGGCGCGGGCCGCATGTTGTCCCAACCGTGCAGGAACCCTGCATGCCAGCTGCGGACAGAGTCCAGTGCTGCCACGCTTGGCCGGGATCCTTGCTGATGACTTGGTGGGGGGGGGGGGGGGGGTGGTGGCTACTGCTAGGGCTGGGGGGGACTGATGGGGCCAGGGGCTGGGCTGTGGAGTTGGTGGGTTGGGGCCGCGCATGGACCGCGCTATATTGTGTGGCGCAACTGGTGCAGGTCATCAGCCATGTGCATGAGTGACCCGGGATCCAGCCATTCTCTGGCCATTTTCAGCATGGTCCGTGGGAGTTTCAGTCGGCACCAGTACTAGCCCCTCACTGGTATCGGAATTGATGAGGGTTTCATGCAAGTTTCTGGTCGTGAAACGCCACGGGCGCGATTCTCCGCAACGGCCGACGCCAGCGTGAAACCCGGAGTGTTTCACGCCCAGGGGGGCTGGGAGTGGCGTTACGGGGAATCCGACAGCCGGGCCTTGACGCTGGCGTCAAGGCAGCGGCCGATAATGACGCAGCCGGCGGCGCCTAAGTGACGTCAGCCGCGCATGCGCAGGTTGGCCGGCACCAACACACGCATGCGCTGTTGCCGTCTTCCCCTCCTCCGCCCCGCAAGACGTGGCGGCTTGATCTTGTGGGGTGGCGGAGGGGAAAGAGTGCGTCTCTTAGAGACGCCAGCCCGACGATCGGTGGGCACCGATTGCGGCCAGTCCCCTCCTGAGCACCGCCGTGGTGCTCAATCCCCTCTCCGCCCCCCACAGGCCCCAAACTTACCTTTAGCACGATGTTCACGCCGGCAGCGACCAGGTGTGGTTGCCGCCGGCGTGAACAGGTCGGGAACGTCAGGCCGCTCGGCCCATCCGGGCCGGAGAATCGCACAACGCGACACACCATTTTGTGGGGGGGGGGGGGGGGGGTGGGAGAATCACGGGGGGTGCCAGAGCAGCCCTCCCATGATTCTCCCACCCGGCCTGGGGAGTGGAGAATCGCGCCCTACGGGTCCCAAGCCAGGGTTGTCACGCCACAGAAACAGAGAATCCCACCCACTGTTCTCCCACCGGAGGGGACGTGCAATCGATTTACGATCTCTTGGGAGCGCAAATTGGGAAGAAATTCTGTATCCCTCGCCATGCGAATTTATGCCTGGATTCCTGGAGAATTGTCATCACTAAGTGCATTCCAACCACTCAAGTGTGTGATTGCAATGTGCTTACCGCTCATTGATGTGGTTGATATTTGTAAACATTGGGCTTTCAGCACTTAAAGTCACTCATCCAGAAAGGGAGATGAATGAATCAAGGCTGCAGCTGGTTTGTGGAAGCTCCCAGGCCGCCATTTCTAGTGGGCAGCCTGAGGGCGAAGTCCCATAGTGGGCCACCCTCCTGCTCTCTCCCTCCAGAACTGCAAATCAGCCCCAAACATCCTCACCCCCTCCCGCACTGCAACGCAGCCCCCCCCCCCACCCCTGGATTGGCTGGGTGCCCCCTCCTTTCCCCCGAAGTATGGGGGTGGCCCGAATCAACCCCTCCCCCGGGACTCCCTAATGAGGGAGACCCCTCCGGGATTCCTGTAATAGGGGCACCCTCCCCCGGGACCCTGTAATAGGGGGACCATTCCCACTCCTGGACCCCTGTATTAGGGAGACCACCCCCAGATATCCCTGCAATAGGGAGACCTCTCCCGATGACCCTCTAACCAAAGGGACCCCCACAGAGACCCCCTAACTAAAGAGACCCCCACAGAGATCCCCGAACTAAAGGGATGCCACACAGAGATCCCCTGAGTAGAAGAACCCCTGGAGGTACCCCCTAACTAAGGGGAACTCCACAGAGACCCCCTGACTGAGAGGACATGCCTCTTCAGACCTTCCACCCCTCCCCAGGAAAGACACCTCTCTCTGGAAGCTCGAGCGGGGCAGTGAGAAAGATTCTGGGCCCGTGACAGGGATGCAAATTAAGACCCATTTGCATTCATTAACATGCTCCCGCTGGTTCACAGTTGTAAATCTAGATCCCACCACCAGCCAATCCCGATTTTCCCCGATGCCCGATTCTCTTTCCCATCGGGAAACACACTTCAGGATGGAGAATCCAGCCCATTAGCCCTGCTTCTCTCTCCACAGATGTTGCAAGACCGGTTGAGTTTTTCCAGCACTTTCTGTATTTGCTGACTTCTATTGCTCAAAAGGAAATTGCTGCCGCATTAGCAACGAAAAACCTAGTGACATTTTGAAAGGGGCCTGGGACTGGGTGTGCAAAATGTCTGCCTGTCTCTGACAATGGGCCCCTTTCATATTTGGAATTCGGGGTCCTATGTTGTCTTGAGGCAATTTTAGTTCAGAACTCCCTGCAGATCGGAGGGTCGCTCCCATCACTCTGATATTCAAAAAGAGAGAAAGCAGGGAATTAAAGACCAGTAAGCCTAACATCGGTAGTGGGGAAAATGCTTCAATCCATTATCAAGGACTTTATAGCGGAACAGTTAGAAAGCAGTGGCGGGATCAGTCAGAGTCAGCATGGATTTATGAAGGGAAAATCATGCTTGACAAATCTGTTGGAATTCTTTGAAGATGTAAACAGTACAGTTGACAAGGGGGAGCCAGTTGATGTGGTATATTTGGACTTTCAGAAGGTGTTTGACAAAGTGCAGCATGGTAGCATTGTGGATAGCACAATTGCTTCACAGCTCCAGGGTCCCAGGTTCGATTCCGGCTTGGGTCACTGTCAGTGCGGAGTCTGCATATCCTCCCCATGTCTGCGTGGGTTTCCTCCGGCTGCTCTGGTTTCCTCCCACAGTCCAAAGATGTGCAGGTTAGGTGGATTGGCCATGCTAAATTGCCGTTAGTGTCCAAAATTGCTCTTACTGTTGGGTGGGGTTACTGGGTTATGGGGATAGGGTGGAGGTGTGGACCTTGGATAGGGTACTCTTTCCAAGAGCCGGTACAGTCTCGATGGGCCGAATGGCCTCCTTCTGCACTGTAAATTCTATGATCCAAGTCCCGCATAAGAGATTATTGTGCAAAATTAAAGCGCATGGGATTGGGGGAAATGTATTGTGGTGGATAGAAAGGCAGAGAGGAAACAAAGGGACCTTTGCTGCTTGTAGTACATATAAATTATTTGGAAGAAAATGTAACTGGTCTGATTAGTAAGTTTGCGGACGAGACACAGGTTGGTGGAAATGCGGATAGCGATGAGGACTGTCAGAGGATACAGCAGAATTTAGATCGTTTGGAGGCTTGGGCGGAGAGATGGCAGATGGAGTTTAATCCAGATAAATGTGAGGTAATGCATTTTGGAAGGTCTAATACAGGTAGGGAATATACAGTGAATGGTAGAACCCTCAAGAGTATTGACAGTCAGAGAGATGGAGGTGTACACGTCCACAGGTCACTGAAAGGGGCAACACACGTGGAGAAAGTAGTCAAGAAGGCATACGGTATGCTTGCCTTCATTGGCCGGGGTATTGAGTGTAAAAATTGGCAAGTCTTGTTGCAGCTGTATAGAACCTTAGTTAGTCCACACTTGGAGTATAGTGTTCAATTCTTGTCACCACAAGACCAGAAGGATGTGAAGGTTTTAGACAGGGTGCAGAAGAGATTTACCAGGATGTTGCCTGGTATGGAGGGCATTAGCTATGATGTGATGTTGAATAAACTCGGTTTGTTCTCACTGGAACGACGGAGGTTGAGGGGCGACCTGATAGAGGTCTACAAAATTATGAGGGGTACAGACAGAGTTGATAGTCAGAGACTTTTTCCCAGGATAGAGAGGTAAATTACTAGGGCACATAGGTTTAAGGTGCGAGGGGCAAGGCTTAGAGGAGATGTACGAGGCAAGTTTTTTACACAGAGGGTAGTTGGTGCCTGGAACGCGCTGCCGGAGGAGGTGGTGGAAGCAGGGACGATAGTGATGTTTAAGGAGCAGCTTGACAAATACATGAATAGGATGGGAACAGAGGGATACGAACCCCGAAAGTGTAGAAGATTTTAGTTTAGACAGGCAGCATGGTCAGCGCAGGCTTGGAGGTCCGAAGGGCCTGTTCCTGTGCTGTACTTTTCTTTGTTCTTTGTTGTAGTAGGGATTAATTAGTCCTTTTCAAATTGGCAGGCAGTAACCAGTGGGATACCATAGGGATCGTTGCTGAAGCCCCAGCTATTCACAAAATATATTAATGATTTGAATGAGGGAACAAAATGTAACATCTCAAAGTTTGCAGATGATACCAAGTTCGGTGGGAGGTTGAATTGTGACGAGAATGCAGGGATCCTACAGCAAGATCTGGACAGGTTGGGCAAACCAATGGCAGATGCAATATAATTTGGATAAGTGTGAGGTTATTCACTTTGGAAGCAAAAACAGGAAGACAGATTGCGACCTGAATAGTTGTAAATTGGGAGAGGGGAGTGTTCAGCGGGACCTGGGTGTCCTTGTGCACCAGTCGCTGAAGGTCAACATTCAGGTGCAGCAGGCGGTAAAGAAGGCTAATGGTATGTTGGTCTTCATTGCGAGAGATTTCGAGTATAGAAGCCGGGATGTGTTGCTGCAATTATACAGTGCCTTGGTGAGGCCACACCTGGAGTATTGTGTGCATTTTTGGTGTCCTTCTCTGAGGAAGGATGTTCTTGCACTCGAGGGAGTGCAGCGAAGGTTTACCAGACTGAATCCAGGGATGGCCGGACTATCATATGAGGAGAGATTGACTAGGTTGGGATTGTTCTCGCTGGAGTTCAGAAGAATGAGGGGGGATCTCATAGAGACTTATAAAATTCTAACAACACTAGACAGGGTAGATGCAGGGAAGATGTTACCAATGATGGGTGTGTCCAGAACCAGGGGTCACAGTCTGAAGATTCAGGGGAAACCATTTCGGACAGAGATAAGGAGACATTTCTTGACACGAAGAGTGGTGAGCCTTTGGAATTGATTACCACAGGAAGTAGTTGATGCTGAAACTTTGAATATATTCAAGAGGCGGCCAGATATAGCACTTGGGGAGAATGGGATCAAAGGCTATGGGGAGAAAGCAGGGTTAAGCTATTGAGTTGAATGATCAGCCACGATTGTGATGAATTTTTGTCAATTCATGTTTAACTCGCAGCACGTTGAAATTCAGAATCCTGTATCAAGAGAGCCAGCACTGTTTTCTTTTTTAAAAAAAGGCAAACAAAAGAAATCCCTTTCGAAGTCACAATTGGGGTATGTTTATTCAGCACGAAAGAGAGATGCTTTTTGATAACTCAGCCTGCAAAACAGAGCACGGTTATTTGATCAGCCTCCGCTGTGGGATAAAACTCATACTCACTGTTTCAATGTGTCCTGTGACTTCCATTACAAGAGGAAGCTTGTGATCTGATAGCCAATCCTGCTCACACTTGTAGCATCTGTACTCGTCCTATGGCAATTTATCCTGTTCCTCTGTCTTATTGGTATCGCTGCGGTCGGTGATCCTGCAAACCAGACTCGCTCAATTGGTTACACTCTTGGCTTTGGGTCAGAGGATTGTGAGTTCAAACTTCACTGCAGGACTCAAACGCATAATCTAGGCTGACAGTTCAATATTGCGCTAATGCATTGTTGTTGGGCTCCGTTCTTTCGATACCAGTGAAGCCAGTTCCCACCTGCCCATTCAGATTGTGGAATCTTACAGCACTGAAGCAGGCTGTCCAGCCAATCACACCTGTCTTTGATGGAGCTAATGAAGCAGTCCCACTCCCCTGCTCTCTCCCCGTAAGTGTATATCAAATTACCTTTGAAAGTTACTTTTGAATCTGCCCCCACCACCATTTGAGACAGCGCATTTCAGACCATGATAACTCACCGACTTAAAGGTACACGATTCTCATCTTCCCACAGGGCAGCATGGTAGCACAGTGGTTAGCACTGTTGCTTCACAGCTCCAGGAATCCAGGTTTGCTTCCCGGCTTGGGTCACTGTCTGGGTGGAGTCTGCACATTCTCCCTGGATAGCACTGTTGCTTCACAGCTTCAGAGTCCCAGGTTCGATTCCCGGCTTGGGCCACTGACTGTGCGGAGTCTGCATGCTCTCCCCGTGTCTGCATGGGTTTCCTCCGGGTGCTCCGGTTTCTTCCCACAAATCCAGAAAGACGTGCTGCAATTTGGACATTCTGAATTCGCTCTGTGTGCCCGAACAGGCGCCGGAATGTGGCAACTAGGGGCTTTTCACAGTAACTTCATTGCAGTGTTAATGTAAGCCTACTTGTGACATAAAGATTATTAATATTATCCTTTGTCACTGGCCCTCCTGCCAGTGCAAATAGAATTATAGGGAGAAACTACCAAATCCATTCATAGGCCGGAATACTCCGGCTGTTGAGATTTTCGTTTCCCGCTGGCAACGCACCCCCGCCCGGTTTCCCGGAGACTTGTGGTGGCGTCGATAGACAAGCAGCAGTAAGAGTGAATCCCGCTCAGTAAACCAGCGATCAGTATGCCGCCATGGCTGGGGTACCGGAGAATCCTGCTCATAATTTTGAACATTTCCATTAATTCTCCATCTCTGTTCTGAGGAGAATGATTTCCGCTTCTTCAGTCATAGAACATACAGTGCAGAAGGAGGCCATTCGGCCCATCGAGTCTGCACTGACCCACGTAAGCCCTCACTTCCACCCTATCCCCGTAACCCAATAACCCCTCCTGACCTTTTTGGTCATTAAGGGCAATTTATCATGGCCAATCTACCTAATCTGCACGTCTTTGGACCGTGGGAGGAAACCGGAGCACCCGGAGGAAACCCACGCAGACACGGGGAGAACGTGCAGACTCCACACAGACAGTGACCCAGCAGGGAATCGAACCTGGGACCCTGGTGCTGTGAAACTACAGTGCTATCCACTTGTGCTACCGTGCTGCTCCAGTCATTTCACATCACTGATTCCTTCAACCCTGTTACAATTCGAATGATAATAAATATGTTTAATCTGCAGTCACAATTTGTAGGGGAACAGAAAGTTTACCTGGTGTTCTGTATGACCCAGATATCAACTCAATGCACATCCATCCAACTTGTTCTGGTGGTGAAACCTCACTGAGCTCAAAATATTGCTGGCCTGACAACTGATGTCACAACACTCACTACATTACAAGAGTGATTTAATGGTTATGAAGTGTAATAGGTTGATCTGAGAGGTATTGTAAAGTGCTGTATAAATGCTGTTTCCTTCCTTGCAAATCTCTGACAATAATAGACAAGAATGGACTCTCTCGCCCAATGAGCCTCTCTTACAAAATTGCATACCACACTACATATATTACCCAGCTCACCCAAAAGTCAATGAACTCCTGAGGGAAGTCATTGAGCCATTTGCAGCACCGAAGGAGGCCACTTGACCCATGTCGCCCAGACCAGCTGTCAGTGGAGCAATCCAGTGAGTCCCATTTCCCTGCCCTATCTCTGTATCCCTTTGAACGTATTTACCTCAAGTGTCCATCCAGTTTCCTTTTGAAATCATTGACTGTCTCCACCCTTGTGAGTAGCGAGTTCCATACCATTGCCACTCACTGCATAAGATTAAAATTCTTCCTCACATTTCCTGTCCCCCCCCCCCCCCCCCCCCCCCCCCCATGCCCCAGCATCTCATGCCAACAAACGTAAATCTATGTCCCATAGCCCTTGTACCGTCAGGTAATGGAAGCACTTTTTCCGTATCGACTTCAACCGAACTTGTCAAAATTTTTTACACTTCCATCAAATCTTCCCTCCATCTCTTTACTCCAGGGAAAACAACCGCAGCTTCTCAAGACTAACCTTGCAGCTAAAATCTCTTATCACGGGAACCATTCCAGCAACAAACCAGATAAAAACACACATCAATTAGAGAAACCAAAAGCTGGAAAATTCTTCTGCGACCCCTTTAGGGAATTAAAACTGGTTAAGAGAACCACTGTGTGCTGATTAATGTTACATATCACCTACTTTTTATCAGGTTTGTGCCATGATTCTCTGTTGCGAGTCCGCCTCGATGTTGCTGCTAGCAAGGACGGAGAATATGGCGCTCAGCGAAAATCCCGCTGCTGTGAACGGATGGAGAATGCTGCCCCTGATCTCCACTCCAGCCGGAAACTAAGCCAGCTCTTGTTTGAAGGAGTTCAGTGCATAACCCCCACTATTCCCTCAGAAAAGAACCATCTTCTTACAACTAACCTGCTTTTGATAACCCAAGATTATTTTCATTCTTGTTTCCCCTCATCTCCATATTGTCCCTATTCTCTCAAAGTGAAGACTTAAGCCCACTTCACCTGGCGCTTCCTCTACATCCCTGAGTCTTCACTTCAGCTTGCAGGATCACTGGACTTTTAAGATCAATATCAGGCGTACTTAACCCAGATGAATTGACCTTGTGTACTGACACTACAGCCATGATCTTGCTGGTTTTAGGAAGGTGGGTTGTGGTAAAAATTGTGGGGAACGGTATCAGATTTACTTCTCAACACAGTCCTGCTTTCAGAGAATTTTATTGGCAGTGGGAGTGGAAGCAGAGATACTGGGCGGGATTCTCCGACCCCACGCAGGGTCGGAGAATCGGCCGGCAGCGGCGTTATTCCCGCTCCCGCAGTGTTTTTAAATCTCCCACCGGCCAAAAGCCGGCGTTGTGCAAATCCCGCCGGCAGCCTCTGAGAACAGCTGGCGCCGGCGGGATTTCATTATATTTTTAGATTCCCCAAATCTCCGGCCCGGATGGGCCGAAGTCCCGCCGACGTGGCCATGGGTCACGTCGGCGAAAATCACAGTTGCTTTAAAACGGCGTCAACCATTGATGATGGTTGACGCCGTTCAGTGTCGGGGGGTGGGTTGCGGCATCGGGGGGGGGGGGGGTGGGTGTGTTGCGGCATCGGGGGGGGTGGGTTGCGGCATCGGGGGGGGGGTGTTACGGCATCGGGGGGTGGGTTGCGGCCATCGGGGGTTGCTGCATCGGGGGGGTGGGTTGCGGCATCGGGGGGGTTGCGGCATCGGGGGGGCATCGGGGGGGTGGGTTGCGGCCATCGGGGGGTTGCGGCATCGGAGGGGTCGGTTGCGGCATCGGGGGGGTGGGTTGCGGCCATCGGGGGGTTGCGGCATCGGAGGGGTGGGTTGCGGCATCGGGGGGGTGGGTTGCGGCATCGGGGGGGTGGGTTGCGGCATCCGGGGGGTTGCGGCATGGGAGGGGGGCATCGGGGGGGGGGGGGGGTTGGGGGCAGCGGCATGCAGAGAGGGGGGGCGACGGATGCCCGGGGCCAACGCACTGTCGCCCCCCCCTCTGTACGCCGCTGCCCCTACCCCAACCACCCCCCCTCACCACCCCTACCCCCCTCCCCACCATCCCTACCCCCCTCCAACGCTGCACCCCCCCACCCCCACCCCGCACTAACGCCGCACCCCCCCCCCCTCTAACGGAGGAAGGAAGGGGGGAGGAGGAAGGAAGGGGGGGAGGAGGAAGGAAGGGGGGGAGGAGGAAGGAAGGGGGGAGGAGGAAGGAAGGGGGGGAGGAGGAGAGAGGGGGTGGGTGTGTGGGTACCGGCCTTCAGAGGGAGGGGGACGGGGTGTGGGTACCGGCGTTGAGAGGGGGGGGTTGCGGCGATGAGGGGGGGTTGCGGCGTTGAGGGTGGGGGGTTGTGGCGTTGCGAGAGATGGGGGGGCGGCGTTGGAGGGGGGTAGGGGTGGTGGGGAGGGAGGTAGGGGTGGTGGGGAGGGAGGTAGGGGCGTTGGAGGGAGGTAGGGGTGGTGGGGAGGGAGGTAGGGGTGGTGGGGAGGGAGGTAGGGGTGGTGAGGGGGGGTGGTTGGGGTAGGGGGCAGCGGCGTTCAAAGGGGGGGGCGACGGTGCGTTGGCCCCGGGCATCCGTCGCCCCCCCTCTCTGCACGCCGCTGCCCCCAAACCACCCCCCCCCCGATGCCGCAACCCCCCACACCAAATGCCGGAACCCCCCCCCCACAAATGCCCGGAACCCCCCCCCCCCAAATGCCGGAACCCCCCCCCCCCCCAATGCCCGGAACCCCCCCCCCCCCAAATGCCGGAACCCCCCCCCCCCCCCCAAATGCCGGACCCCCCCCCCCCCAAATGCCGGAACCCCCCCCCCCCCAAATGCCGGAACCCCCCCCCCCCCAAATGCCGGAACCCCCCCCCCCCCAAATGCCGGAACCCCCCCCCCCCCCAAATGCCGGGTCTGTCTCTCTCCTCCTTATCCTCCAAAAAACGCCGGGTCTCACCACTTCCGCAGCTGGTGAAACTGACGCGTATCGCGTCAGTCAGCTGCTAGCCCCTCCGGGAACGGAGAATAGCGGCCTTAAAGAAGGCCCCGACGCCGGAGTCATTAACACCGATTTTTCTCGCCGGAAACCCGCGTTACGACGGGCAACGGAGAATCCCGCCCACTGTTGCAAGGTGGCTTACAGCCGATTTGGGCAGCACGGTAGCACAGTGGATAGCATTGTGGCTTCACAGCGCCAGGGTCCGAGGTTCGATTCCCCGCTGGGGTCACTGTCTGTGTGGAGTCTGCACATTCTTCCCGTGTTTGCATGGGTTTCCTCCAGGTGCTTCGGTTTCCTCCCACAGTCCAGACTGCGGGTTAGGTGGTATGGCCATGATAAATTGCCCTTAGTATCCAAAACATTTAGAAGGGGTTATTGAGTTATGGAGGGGATAGGGTGGAAATGAGGGCTTAAGTGGGTCGGTGCAGACTCGATGGGCCGAATGGCCTCCTTCTGCACTGTATGTTCTATGTAATGCAAAACTTGTTCTCTATGTAATAAAGTCCCAATGAGGGGCCAATTTACAGTGCTGTCTGTGAAGTTACTGGGTGACTCGCCAACAAAGCACACATTACTGCAAATGACTGGAGTTGAGTTTACAGACCAAATTTTCATGAGGTAAGATTCCTCCAATTATTGCATGTTGCTGCAGAATTAGTCCAACTGGAATCTGGAAACCTTGCTGCAATTTTTGGCTAAGTTTGCCAAGGATCTTAGATATTCTGTTTGAATGGACTTCTGAAGCAAATCTTGTCATAAGTCCTGTCCGCCTCCAACTCAATTGGGCACGATTCAGCGATCGTGTTCCGCCCGGGGCAGAGTCGGGCAAATCCCCGGATGGCTCAATTCGGGCTCCACACCGGGATGATCACAAGTCACCCGATTCGCTCTGCCCAGCGAGATTTGGATCTACAAGCTCATTTAAATACCTGGACACCGGATTCACTGGGTGCCCGGGAGTCAACAGCTACACTTGCAAGACCTCTACAGGGCGGTGTTTAGTATTATTTCACACAAACGTGAACTAGGCATAACGGCACCTCGGGGGAGGGAGGGACCTTTCCATGCTTTAGAGATCCCTGGGTGGATGGGGCAGGGTGGTATGCTGATACTCCCCCGGCACCCAGGCACGTTGGCACTGCCAGTCTGGTGCCCAGGCAGTGGCAGGTGTGGGAGCACTGTCAAAGTTCCAGGCTGGTAGTGCCAGGTTGCTCTGGTGCCCTGGTACCAGGTTGCCACTTCCAGGGGTCGGGCCGGGGTGGTGGTGGGGGGGGGGGGGGGGGGGGGGTTGCCAATTGGAGGGGAGATTTCCCAGAGGCCTCAGCAAATTTGGGGAATGAGGGGTGCCAGAAAGCGGAGGGTGTCTGAAGGGTGGGGTGCGGGAAAGAGGCATGGGATGGTGAGACAATTGGGGATGCTGTTCAAATTGGCGCCCGATCTGAGAACAGCCATTCCTGCTGGCGAGATAGGCTTGCCAATGGAAATTTCTGTGGCCTCGACGGAGAGAAAGTCCCCTCGGCAAAATAACGACCAAGTGCGTTTGAATAGCAGGATTGTTCACGGTGCTACAACCGCTGAGAATCACCCCGCCAAACGGGTCCAAAAGCACTCCTACACTTTTGCCCGCTGAATCGTGTCCACTGGCTGACCCAGTAGTGTCACTAGTCACTGTGTACTTAATTTACATAATTCTTTCTTTTGTGCTTTGGGCTTTGCTGGGGTCCGGCGCTATGGAAATTGATGCCAATGCCTTACCCTCTGAATGAAATGATGTGTACAGATGATTAAATATTTTGTGCAGAGACTCTGCATTGGACACTTTGACAAATAACAGGGATGTGGTATTTCTGGATCACCTTTGACAGGATGTGCAAAACTCTTTAAAGTCGGGGAAGTTCCTTTGAAATACAGTCACCGTTGTAATGTCGGAAACATGGCAGCCATTTTGTGCATAGAAAGTTTCCACAGACAGCAATGTGTCAATGGTCAGGCAATCTGTTTTTGCGATGGTGATTGAGGGCTAACTATTGGCCTGTTGACTGAGGTAAAATTCTCCTGCCCTTCTTCAAATAGTGCCATGGTATCATTTATTTGCACAGGAAAGGGCAGTTCTTTAATGTCTTGCGAAAGCACTGCCAACAAAGGAGCTTTCCTTCAGTACTGCAGTATTGCCAGTGTCAGCATTGATTTTTTTGTGCTCCACTCCTGGAGTCGGAAAATAGCCGCAACCTTTTGACTCAGATGCATGTGTGTCACCAACCAAGCTATGGCTGACAGGCTGACAAGGGGAGGTGATGGCATTGTGATATTGTCATTGGACAAATAAACCAGAAACCGTGAGTAATGCTCTAGGGACCCAGGTTCAAATACTAGCACTGCAGATGGTGAAATTTTAATTCAATACAAATCAGGAATTTGAAAAAAAGTCTAATGATAAGTATGAAACCATTGTCGCAAAAACCCATAGGTTTACTAATGTCCTTTAGGGAAGGAAATCTGCCGTCCTTACCTGGTCTGGCCTACATGTAACTCCAGACCCACAGCAATGTGGTTGACTCTGAATTGCCCCTCAAGGTCAATTCGGGATGGGCAATAAATGCTGGCACAGCCTGCGACGCTCATGTCCCATGAACGAATAAGAAAGAAACAAATTAGGACTGAAGCAGTCCATGTCCAAATGCAGCAGGATCTGGATGGTACATAGACTTGGGCTGACAGTTGGCATTCATGCCACACAAGCGCCAGGCAACAATTGTCTCCAGCAAGAGAGAATCTGACCATCACCCATTGACACTCAATGGCATTACCGTCACGGAAGACCCCATCAATCAGTAAGACTCACTCATGAGCAGTTGGGAGAGAGCACATTCTGAGTGAGACA
This sequence comes from Scyliorhinus canicula, assembly GCF_902713615.1. Lineage (NCBI taxonomy): Eukaryota > Metazoa > Chordata > Chondrichthyes > Carcharhiniformes > Scyliorhinidae > Scyliorhinus > Scyliorhinus canicula. Next base: position 270,890,624 of record NC_052147.1, read on the forward strand.
CAGCCAGAGTGAGTGTGGGTATCAGAAATTTGGAGAACATAATAATAATAATAGCTTATTGTCACAACTAGGCTTTAATGAAGTTACTGTGAAAAGCCCCAAGTCACCACATTCCGGCGCCTGTTCAGGGAGGCTGGTATGGGAGTTGAACCTGCGCTGCTGCCTTGCTCTGCACTAAAAGCCAGCTATTTAGCCCAGTGTGCTAAACCATGGAAATTGAATAGCTCAGACAATTTTTAAAAGTTTTTTAGTCTTGTTAAAAGGTTAATAATGAAGCTGCTTCAGCTGACTTATCACATAAAGCCTGACTGGGGTCTCAATTGGTGTTGATTACTGTTGAAGCTTAACCAACGCTTTACTCACCTTCGCTCACCTCAGCTCCATTCAATAAATAGTTAAGCTCTATCAATAGTATTTGCATACGGGCAGTTGGGAGGGAGCACATCCTGAGTGAGACACAGCCAGAGTGAGTACAGCCCATAATTTCCGGGTAACCCAGTTTTGCATTTAGGTGGTACATTTTTGAGACGCTGGGAATTCTTCTCGGGTTTACCCGTCGATTGGTGATAACGTCCTCTGGACAACTGCACAACACTGGGAACCGTCCGACAGAAGCGATTTAAATCGGTAACCTTGGATGGTTCTGTAAATACAACCCCCACCAGGACCATCACACCACCGCTGCACTTGACCCAATTCCTCCTCTCAGTGTGACGTGGTCCGACCACAACCCTGCTTTCCCGTACAGAACCCCCTCCTGACTGAATCCCACCTGACTGAGCCCCCTTCTGGGCTTAGCCCCTTGCCGGACTGAGCCCCTTGGCAAACTGCGTCCTTCCCGGACAGAGCCCTCGCCTGGAATGATCCCCTTCCCGCACTGACCGCTCTTCATCCTTCCCTCACTCATCCCCGTCCCGATTCCCCCACCTCCAGGTCCAACCCCCTCGGAGCCTCAGGTGAAATTTAAAAAATGAAAATCACTTATTGTCACGAGTAGGCTTCAATGAAGTTACTGTGAAAAGCCCCTAGTCGCCACATTCCGGCGCCTGTTCGGGGAGGCTGTTACGGGAATTGAACCGTGCTGCCGACCTGCTTGGTCTGCTTTAAAAGCCAGCGATTTAGCCCTGAGCTAAACAGCCCTTTTATGGATGGTCCGACCTGACCATCCCCCCCCCCCCCCCCCCCCCCCCCTCCCCACATTCCTTGAACCTTCTGCTCCCTGTAAATTGTCCCTTTAAACCTCCTGTTTATTGAAGCTACTGTCATAAAATAGGGGAGCGACGTATCTCTCTGCGACTCAGTTACTGGGGGGTGCTTGGCTGCTCCTGTTTCACCAAGCCCAAGTGAGGAAGGTTGGGTGAGACAGGGCCTTCAGAATCCCAGCGTGGATAAGTCTGGTGAGAGTGGCAATCAGTCGGAGATTATCGTGCTGGTTGGCGTTACGCTCACGGGGCCTCACGGTAGCATGGTGGTTAGCATCAATGCTTCACAGCTCCAGGGTCCCAGGTTCGATTCCCGGCTGGGTCACTGTCTGTGTGGAGTCTGCACGTCCTCCCCGTGTGTGCGTGGGTTTCCTCCGGGTGCTCCGGTTTCCTCCCACAGTCCAAAGATGTGCAGGTTAGGTGGATTGGCCATGCTAAATTGCCCGTAGTGTAAGGTTAATGGGGGGATTGTTGGTATACGGGTTACGTGGGTTTAAGTAGGGTGATCATTGCTTGGCACAACATCGAGGGCCGAAGGGCCTGTTCTGTGCTGTACTGTTCTATGTTCTATCTATGTTCTTCATCAGTTTATGAATTGAGGGCAGAAGGAATATACTTCTAGAGACAGACGAGAATTGGGAACCATTAATGGTAGCACTCAAAAAGTTGTAAAATGTCAATAATTGTAAAGTTAGACCTGATAGACCAGGCGGCCGAAGACTGGAACCAATCCATCGAACAGCTCCGATATTTCTACACAGCGAATGAAATAGTGGGGAAAACAATCAGAATGTAATACTTTTGATTGAGTCGCAAAGGGATAAGTCATTCCCCTATTTTGTGGCAGTCGTTTCAATAAATGGGAGGTTCAAAGGGACAATTTTGTGAGACTCAAACCTACAACTTGGGAAGAAATCTTAAGACACTGAAAGCTCCCGACTCAAAAATCTTCAACCAGTTTGTCACGTTGGTCAAGGAACATTTTAACCCCAGGCTCGCGATCATTCTGCAGCAGTAAAAATTCAACTCTGTAGATAGGGACCCAGAAGAGTCCATCTTCTCCTTCATAGCCAGGCACCACAAAATGACCGAGCATTGTGAGTTCAGCACGGCGCTCAGCGATATGCAGCGTAACCGTCAAATGTACGGAATTAACTGGATAAAAGCAAATTACTGCGGATGCTGGAATCTGAAACGAAAGGGAATCTGAAATCTGAAAGAGTCATCGGACTCGAAACGTTAGTTCTTTTCTTTCCCTACAGATGCTGCCAGACTTGCTGAGATTTTCCAGCATTTTCCCTTTCGTTACGGAATTAACAACCTCAGCGCCCAGGGAAAACTCGCCGCAGAAACGATAATCAGGTTAGACAAGGCCATCGAGATAGTTCAGGGGACAGGGTGCAGCAAAAAAGGCACATCTGAGATCCAAAATGTGCTGGGAGGGGAAATGAATCAGCTGTGAGGTGGTATGGCCAGGAGACTCGAGGTGAGATCAGCATGCACATTAGAGAACCAATCATGATCCTTGCCACCAGATCGAAGTCAGGAAACTGGGAAAGGAATGGGCGTCAGCGCAATGCAGAGGTGGCTTGCTTTTGATATGGGCAAGATCACCAGCAGGAACCTTACAAATGTTGCGAGTTTGTCCATTTTCATTGCAACTGAAATGGTCATATCCAAGCTCGTTGCCGCGCGAGACAGAGCGTGCCGATGTAAAAGAAACAGCACCAGCCGCAATCCATGACCCCACTGCACCCAGTGCAAAAGAGCTCTGGGGAGGAGCATGAAATGTACCCACTCAATATCATCAAAGTTAATAAGACAGCCCGAATTGAAATAATTCTGTAAGTGAATGAAAGATCCTTGAAGATGGAGGTCGATGCCGGGGCATCGATTATGGTTGTGGGGAACAGACGTTTGATTGCATTCGAGAAGGGGTTCAGTACCTGAATTTGGGTCGCACAACGACCAAGCTGACAACCTATATGGGGCGTGGGGGGGGGGGGGGGGGGAACCCGAACAATTCCTCGGACCACCAGTATGCCTTAGCTTACAAAGAACAAGAGGCCCAGCTGCTTTTGATTGTTAAAGAGGGGCACGGACCATGCCTGAAGGGAAAGGACTGGTTGAGGTGAATTAAAGTTCTTTGGCTGGAAATCTTTGAAATATCTGTGAAGGTACCAAGAAGTGTTCCACAATGAGCGTGACCGGATCAAGAATATGAGGGCCAAAATTAATGTCGATCAGATTAGGGCAGCACAGTAGCACAGTGGTTATCACTGTGGTTTCACAGCGCCAGTGTCCCAGATTCGATTACCCGCTCGGATGAAGTTACTGTGAAAAGCCCCTAGTCACCACATTCCGGCACCTGTTTGGGGAAGCTGGTACGGGAATTGAACCGCGCTGCTGGCCTTGTTCTGCATTACAAGCCAGCTGTTTAGCCCACTGTGCTAAACCAGCCTCAGTAAAGCGATTAGAGGAACTGGAAATTTCCGAGTGGGCAGCCCCAATAGTCTCTGTGCTGACACCAGACCGATCAATAAGGATATGTGGTGACTATAAGTTCAGAATCAGTCAGGTTGCCCAAATGGATAGGTACCCGATCCCCCAAACCAAGGACCTCTACGCAAGCTGGTGGGAGGCATCACTTACTCCAAGCTGGACTTCAGCCATGCACACCTGCAGTTGGAATTAGCTGAAGAGCCCCAAAGATTCACCATGATCAATACAAAGAGGGGCCTACTCCAGTAAACTGTAAGAAACCTCATTTAAATCATTGTGTGGCCCTTGTTTCCGATGTTCACTTCTGTTCCGCTGGCTGCTTCATTTCTCCAGACTGTGCTTTTAACTTTTGTATTGGACGATTACTGAAAACATCCCTGGTCTAATATGCTATTTGAACTGGCCCAGGCACATCCATCGGAGCAGGGTCCCATGGTGGCATTTTGATGGACTTGGTTAGCAGCCAATCAGCTCTTCTGGAATTCCTGGATTTATCCAATTCCTGATTTTTATTGGGTGAGCCCTTCCAAATGTTCTGGACACACAGGAATGCTGCATTTTGCAGTGCTGAATTTCAGTTCTGTGTAAACCTTGGAGAAAGCAGGTTCTGCTTAGATCGCAAGAGCAGCCAGGAGCAGGTTTAAAACACTCTCACTATCAGCTAAGGCCGGCAAATTAAAACACTCTCCAGCCAGGCCTGTGAAATATTAATTTCTCATTAAAAGGCTGCAAACAGTCTGCAGCCAGGTCTGTGAAAGTCTAACCTCTGTTTGGAAGGCTGGGGAAGGCACAGCGCTGATCGCTTTATCCTGAGATCTCCAGATGTCTGGAAGAAATATCCCTTTTCGCTTTCTCTTCACTGCAGTTAATCTTGATCTGTAGAACGCGCAGACAATGGTTGCAGAGGCAAAGTGGATGGAAAATTCTCCTTTAAATTGTCAGGCAGAGAATTCTCAGTGGGACTGAGGTCAGACAAGTGAAAGTGACTACCCAGAGGAAATTCTTCAGCCTGTGGGTTTTAATTGAAGGCACAGACTAGAAGGTCCGATCCAACCGGTGGATTTCAAAGCTTACCATGCCGAAAAGATTTCCGGCCACAAGGACCTGAACCGCACCAGCGAATGTACTCAGATCTCTCATCCGCAGTTTAATCCCTATTATTTTGATCTTTTCCTACCCCTTTTACTGGGGACCATTTCCAACACTTCAGCCAAATAGAATTCGGCACATAAGGACGGTCCAACGGGTTAGCTGAAAGGGCCGAACAAGCTTTTAAAGATACAATGAGGAAGCAATCAGACCGGCGATTGCCCCATCAGCTGGCCAATTCACTGTTGTCCTACAAGATGCCCCCCCCCCCCATACCACAACGGGGTTCACGCCGGCTGAATTTCTTATGGGCAATCGCCTCAGAACTCGTTTGGACTTGATAGTCCCAAATTTGGCTGGGCGAGTGAGAGTGCTCAGGCATCCCAGAAAAAAATTAAAATACTTCACTAAAGGGTGACAGATCATTCCCGGTGGGTGACCCGGTTCTCGGGCCCAATTGTCGTTAGCCGGTCAGATCGTGTCGCAATCTGGACCCGTGTCGTACCTGATAAATGTCAATGGCAGGACTGTGCAGAATCATGTTGACTGGAACCTGGGGTTGGTAACCCCCATTCCAGAACAGATGAGCCCAGTGAGCAGAGGGAGCCGGGAATTTCACTATCAGCTGTGCCAGCGGTCTAGGTGGGAGCTCGAGAGCGGAGGGAGCTGGGAATTTCACAGTCAGCTGTGCCAGCGGTCTAGGTAGGAACTGGTGAGGTGAGCTGTCCTACAGAAAGGTGGAGTCAGCTGAGCCCTCACCTTCAGCAGACAAGATTACCTTGGAGACGGTGGAGCCGGTATAAAGAAGGTCTCCGAGGACTCGAATATCCCCGGACAGGCTGACTCTGCAATGAATTTGTTTCCCTTTAGTCTCTTGACCCTGTATATAGCACACATTTTAAGATAGAATTATAGAATTTACAGTACAGAAGGAGGCCATTCGGCCCATCGAGTCTGCACCGGCTCTTTGAAAGAGCACCCGACCCAAGTCCACGTCTCCACACTATCCCCATAACCCAGTAACCCGACCCAACACTAAGGGCAAGTTTGAACACTAAGGGAAATTTAGCATGGCCAATCCACCTAACCTGCACATCTTTGGACTGTGGGAGGAAACCGGAGCACCCAGAGGAAACCTATGCACACACAGGGAGAACGTGCAGGCTGGTACTCACTGCTTGCATTGTTCTGTACTTCAAGCCAATGATTTAGCCCACTGTGCTAAACCAGCCCCTGTCTGTTGTGAAGATGTTATGAAGGATGTAAGGGGGCAGGGATGCAGAAGCTCGGCCCCTTCAAGGGGCCCCTTCAAGGCCCCTTCAAATGATCTGTCACCCTTCAAGGCAGGCTTTGCGGTTAATGCGACAGGTTCAGGGCTAAGTGAATGGGAGTGCGCAAAGCCCGGCCAATAGAGAGAAAGCGTGGAGCCCTGGAAGCAGGGGCCCGGGCATTCTGGTCTTGGAGCTGGAGAGTCAAGACCCATCCAACGTTGCTCTGTGCCTGTATAGCGTTGCTGTTGTCTACAGTTAATAAACCCCCTTTGTAGTTACTGGAAGTCTCCAGCGTATTCCACTACAGCAATAGTCGAAGGTTGTTTTTGTGACTTGAAGCCTGAGGCCACTGGCACACCATAGGAATCGATGCTGCGTCCTTTGCTGTTTGTCGTGTACAGTGATAGGCTAGATGTGAATGTGAGAGGTATAATCAGTAAGTTCACAGGTGACATAAAAATTGGTAAATAGCCTTCGATTACAGGATGATATGGACAGGCTGGTTAGCTGGGCAGAACAGTGACAAATGGAATTTAACTCGGAAAAGTGTGCGGGGGTGCGATTTGGGAGGACTGACAAGGCAAGGGAATGCAAAATAAATGGTAGGATGCTGGGAAATAGAGGATCAGAGGGATCTTGGGTCTATGTCCAAAGATCCCAGAAGACAGCAGTTCAGGTAGAAAAGCTGGTCGATAAGGCATCCAGGATATTTGCCTTTATTAGCCAAGGCACAGAATGTAAGAGTAGGGAGGTTATAATGGAGCCGTATATAGTGCACAGCTGGAGTACTATGTGTAGTTCTGGTCGCCATGCGAGAGGAAAGATGTGATTGCACTGGAGAGGGTGCAGAGGTGACTCAGCAGAATTTTCCCTTGGCTGGAAAGTTGCAGCTATGAAGAGATGCTGTTTGTACTGGTGTTATTTTGCTTAGAGCAGAGAAGGCTGAGCGGGGGGGAGCTCATCAAAGTGTACAAAACCATGAGGGATATAGATAGGGTAGATATGAGGAAACCTTTCCCCCCAGTGGAGGGATAAATAACTGGGTGGCATAGATTTAAGGTAATGGGCAGGAGGTTTCGAGGAGATGTGAGGAACAACCTTTTTTAACCAGAGGGTGGTGGGAATCTGGAACTCACTGCCTGAAAGGGTGGTGGAGACGGAAACCCTCACAATATTTAAGAAGCATTTAGATGAGCACTTGAAACACCATAGCCGATAAGGCTATGGACCAAGTGCTGGAAAATGGGATTTGAGCAGTAAGGTGCTTGACGGCCAGCTCAGGTATGATGTGCCGAAGAGCCTACTCCTGTGCTGTATGACCCTATGACTATCAACATCCTGGGGGTTATCTTTGGCCAGAAATTGAAGGCTGCTCGCTGTTGCCTTCTCAAGGGCAATTGGAGATGGGCAATAAATGCTGGCCGAGCCAGAGATGCCCATATCCACTGAATGAAGTTTTAAAAAAGATAATCTGCCTGGAATAAATTATCTGTGACTTTAAAGTGGACATATGGTCCATCTCATTCAATGCCTCTGTGATTTCGGAATTTTCTCCAGTCACTTGTTTGATGTGCAAATCGCACAGGTAACAGCTGGGAGCAGGTTCTACATGGCATCACAGTTATATATTGCAACTCTAGCTTCATTCCAATAGAGGTTCACTAATTACTGTGTGGCATGCTCTATCGTTCGCATCTGAAATTGTTCTGTTAAATATTATGTTGGGGCTAAGTACTGTTAGGAAGGTCTTACGGCGCAGTTGTAGCATTCCTCTTGGTCGGAAGCTCTGGGTTTGAATCCAGATTGTCACGGAAGGTGCGTGTGTAACATGGCCAAACCGTTTGACCATCAGTCAGTAAACCCTTCCCGTACGACGGATGCCAGGCAGTAAAAGTGGGGGTGTTTCCTGGTCAGTCACACTGCAGAAGACAATGGCAAACCACTGCAAAGCTGTGGCAAGCATCGGCATGGATCAACCCAATGGAAAGCCCATGGTTGCCAAAAAGCCTCTTCGGGCCTGGTGATTGGAGTGGTAAGGTGCTTGATGGCCGGCATAGTTATGATGGGCCGAGAAGCCTATTTCTGTACTGTATGACCCCATGACTATCAACATCCTGGGGGTTATCAAGTGCTCGTCTCAATGCAGGATGAGGAAGTCCATCAAAAATCATTTCGAAATTAAACTCGCTACTGTAGATAGTACTTCAAACGAGACAGCAGAAAGTCAAAGTAAATTTCCACATTGGCAAGTGTAATCAAGGCTTATCTTGAATTTCCAATTCCATTATTTTATCAGGAGAAAAATGCATTTGATCATTGATAGGAGCCCTGCTTCCAGCTATGATTAGTCGGTGATGTTATCTGTTCTTACGGAAAGAATATTTCTGGTATTTACCGTCAAAGCAAGATATTTTCCGTGGCAAAATTATTTTTATAAAAAGCAGCAGAATCCAGCGTTTCAGTTAATATGCTTGTAAACGGATTGACTAGAATGGTAGGAGGAGCGCTGCAGTAAAAGGCAGAATTGAATTAATTTGTCTGTTTGAAATAAATGATCCTCTTGTATTGATTAAACCTATGGTAATTATTTTCCGACTGAATAAACTTGTCTCTGCTCATATTTGTTAATTGTCTGCTGGTGATTCTTTATTAATCTGCAGATATCCCCAGCATTTTATTGTCCTTAGTCAGTCGCAAAACCAGCGAGGTGATAGCTTACGGTCTATAGTCACTGAGATTGATTGAAAAGAGAAAGGAAGAAGATGAGATAGATGAAAATGTTTTTTTTTATTATTGCATGGGAGGTGAGGGTCAATGGTTCGGCCAGTGTGGTGATTTTCCCTTCAAGGGCAACACAACAGAGTAATGGTCACATGGTCTGTGCAACCTACCGGGACTGTAGAGTGTGGAATCACCCCATGGTGAGAGAGGTTCCGCGGCAAAGAGACATTTTGGGAGCTACCTACAGCCATGAAACTGCAGTACGAGTCTTATTAAAAATTAATTTTTGTGTTCGCTAATGAAGTCTGTAAAAGTGCATCCTTGCATCTGGCGATGAGGATATATTAGCTTGAAACTGTCTCAGGCCTGAAACTTGGCCAGGGAAAGAACTGAAAAAGGTGCACAAGTGTCGCAGGACGCACAAAATGGCATCTTTCACCAGTTAGGGCAGGAATCTACAGCCAACCATGGTGCCAAAATCACCGAAGCAGCCAGGAAGTGGGAAATAATTTCAGCCACCAACAAAGCAAAAGGTACAGAATAGGTAATCAGTCAGTAATGCTTAAAGTGGAATGTTAGCGATGTGGAGGTAACCGCACTCCTGAATAATGTTGGGTTCTGGAGGCTGTGTTTATTTTGTGACAATGGAGGATGGTTGATAAAGCAGTGCAGAGCTAAGTCAAGATTGCCAAGTAAGTGATCAATTAAGATGTTACAAGTATACAATGTGCAAGAGTCTATCACCCATGATTCTGGTATCGACTCTCTGTTTAATCAAAAATCAGACAACTCAGACCCTATTACTGTAACCCTCTGGGTAAATGGGAAGCCTCTTAAGATGGAAGTGGATGATGTGGTGTTCTTTGTGTTGCTTAATTCAGGATATTTGTTGTAGTGTTCACAAAATCTCTTGAACTTCAACAAAGCTATACATTTATTAACACTACTAATTTGGATTCGACACGTACTTCTAAATAATACACACTTGATTGTGAGCATATGAACTACACTCATCGACAACTAATTTTAGTACTGTTACAAACAATGATCTGCTCTTACTCACACGACCAATATTTCTCTCTGTTTCTAGCTAACTCCTGGACTGCTCTCTCCCCCAACAAGGCTTAGCATCAATGCCTTATATACTTGTCTCTGTAGCTCCCTCAAAAGGCTACTCTAGATATTTAATTGGCCCTTGCAGTTCTTACAGTTACAATAATACCACAGATGGGGAGGGGGGTGTTGACTTCTTTATTTCTACGTGAACCACAAGCTGTTTCTTATATTGACCGAATGACCACAGAACCAATATATTAGTTTGAAAGACAGTTTATTAACAAACACACTTGTTTCTGTATGCAATGATTCACGCGGCTACGCACTAAACTAGACCTAATAACTAAGATGACCTTTACTTAACTTCGGGGTGACCGTCTCTGTGTGGGAGATAAAGCCTTTATCTGTGTCCACGTGGGCCAGTTGGGAGTCTTCAGGTTCATCTCGGCTGGGCTCGTCCTTCAGGTGACGATCGCAGGTCCTTGAACTTGGCTGGTTGATATGCTGCAATTGGTCGAACACAGGCCGGTCCAAAATAAGCCGATCCCTAGTGCGCAGGGCTTCTTATCCTTCTCTTTCGCGCCCTTTTGGGCGGTCCTAACCCCAGATCCAATGGATCAATAGGGTTTCGATCACCCTCATTGATCCCTGGCCAATTAAGGGGCAGTTACCTCAGTGGCTGGGCGGATCCCAGCTGTTGTTTTCCCAGGCATGTAGGACTTTCCAAATAAGGGGAAGTGGCGCCGGTTAGTATGCTACTGTTGCCGTTCCTTGATTCGAGTTCTATTGTCCTGGGGGAAATGGTAATATACTTTTAATGGGTGCAAGTTTCGGTCAGGTCTGGCTTCTTTGCACAATACACAGAGGTGTGTACCTGTCTGTGTCCAAGTTGACCACAATTCCCATGGTCCTTTGCAGGTGGCCATTTTAGATGGCGACAGAGGGATAATGTGATGTCAGTGTGGAGGCGATTGCATTTTTGCGAGTTCTGGCTCGGCTCATGTTTTAATCTGTCTTTTTATCCGAGTGCACATTTTGAGTTTGTCTTTTCTGTGTCTTTGCAGTGCAAGTTTCTCGTCTTTGCAGTGCAATCATCAGGGCTCACTTCCAAGAGTTACAGGGCACTTTTATGGAAGGGATAGAAGCTCACGAGGAGGTTCTTGTAGTTGAGAGAACGCCTTCCCTGGTTGGGGCTCACCTCTGTGTTGTGGAGATCCTGCTACATGGCTTGTCATCAATTCTGAAGGATTCGGGGGAAGAAGGAGACCAAACAGGTTAAACCCCTAGGCAAGGCCCCTGACGAGAGGTGGGGTAAGAGTACCTAAATGCATTTAAAAATTGCTGCCATCTTTCGGTGACCTTGATCTGGAGGCTGGTGTATCGGATTCAATGGAGCACAACATATCCTGTCATTGAGGCCAGGGGTCTGTCAGGCCCACCGATCACTGGTCCTGTTTTGTCCTTTTCCAGATGGCTGAACCAGTCGAGTCATACCCCCCCCGGCTGGAGCCGAGGCTGTAAGCTGCCTGGGGGTTGGTGAGACGGCATGGCAGAAGTAATGATGTCTCGTGCTTCCATCGTCAGAATCATAGAATCCCTCCAATGCAGAAGGAGGCTATTTGGCCCAGCCTTTGTGCTGGGTGAACAATTGCTTTGGCAATCAGAACATCCTGAGCACATAGCCAGCCGAACGGAGTTGATTTTGGATGATCATGGGCTCAATTCTCGTGTTCTTAGCTCCTTCAATTTACTAGTCCAGTGACAATACCACAACTCTACTGCCTCCCCTATTGAACACAACCACAATCTTAACCTCTGGGCCCTGCATGTCCCCCACCCTGCTATTACTACCAAATCAAGGGATCAACCCTGGTTCAATGAAGAGTGTATGCCCGGAGCAACACCAGGCATTCATAACAATGAGGTGTCAACTTGGTGAAGCTACAATGTAGGACTACTTGTGTGCCAGACAACATAAACAGCAAGTAACAGACTGAGCGAAGCAATTTCACAACCATCAGATCACATCTAAGTTCTGCATTCCGGCCACATCCAGCAGTGATTAATAGTGGACAATTAAGCAACTGACTGGAGGAGGAGGCACCACAAATATCCGCACCTTCATGAAGCAATTTTTTATTATTTCAAGAGTGTCACACCTAGTGTATATGTTGGGAATACAGATGAACATTTTTATTTGGACGTTTAGAAGCCACTGATAAAATTCCTCCATTAGGGACCAATTACTGAGCAGTGGTACAGAGAGAGTTGCAGAAAACTATTCAGAGAATTGGGTGTGAAAAAAAGGAAGTCCATTGAAGGGATGATTCAAGTGGAGTTCGATAGTTGTAAAATAATGGGGAGAACGATTCTGAGCCCATCTTTCATTCACTAATGACCTGCGAGGAGGAATATCAAGTAAGATGCCTAAAGTTGCAGATAATTCAAAATTGTACGGGGTGCTAATAGAGTTGAAGAGGTAATTAGGTTGAAAAGGCTATTAGAAAGCTTGTTGCTTCGAGGGATGATTGGCAAATGACCTTCAACATGGATGACTATAGTGATTTGCATATTGAATCTGAGTATTAATTATAACTTTTTAAACCAAGGGTTACGTGGATAAATTGCGAGGGAAAAAAAACCTTGTGGAAAAGGATTGATTGGATTTCAGAAGATCATTGAAACTGTCCAATTAATGAAGATACATTGGGACAGTGCAGTAATGATTGGAGCAAGCTGTGGGCTTTTTGGGACAACTTATGGGATAGTTAGCTTTATAAATAATAAAGAAATATCAAAGCAAGGGAGCTATGCTAAACCTTAATAAATCACTGGCTCGATCTCTGTTCGAGTGCTGTGTCCAATTCTGGGCATCGCACTTTAGATGGTGTATTAACCCTTACGAGGCCGATGCGGACGGCCCGAATGATCTTCCCATGGGGCTTGTACAATATGAGCTTCCCCACTGATTGGTGAAGACCCGGTTTAGCTCAGTTGCTTGGCCAGCTGATTCATGATGCAGAGCGAGGCCAACAGTGCAGGTTCAATTCCCGTACCAGCTGAGTTTACCCATGAAGGCCCCGCCTTCCCAATCTCGCCCCTCACCTGAGGCGCGGTATTCCTCAAGGTAAATGACCGCCAGTCAGCTCTCCCCCTCAAAGGGGAAAGAAGCCGATGGTCACCAAGGACTGGAGACTTTACCTTTACCTCAAAATCAGGGTGTTGACAATGTAAGCAGGGGCAATTGTTTCCACTGGCAAGCGGGTTGGTAAGCAGAGGACTTAAAGTTAATTTAATTGATGAAAGTCCGGAGGGAATTGAGGGTTTGTTTTTTGTACAGCAGATTGTTAACATTGAAACGGGATTTGGATAATAGTTGAAAAGGAGAGAATAACTTTTAAAAGAAAAACATCAGGCACATTTACAGGGTTCCTACCAAGGGGAATACAGTCCTCTGGCAGAGTGTTTTGCATTCTTTGATTAATGCGGCGATGCTATAACCTGGGGCGTGAATACGAGTAGGGAACATGAAGCTCTTTGATTGATAACCTAACGCTCGGTGCCTGTAAAGCTGAAGTTCATAAAGTGCACGTGACTCCTATTATCTGAGCACTGAGGCTAGGGAACTTCTTTGTACCCATTTTACTTGTTTTTTTTCTGCCAATCCAGCAGCCTTTTATGATCATTTCTTCTGGAGCTAGCCCATAAATACTGACTTCAGGTACGGGCCTGACTTCAATTGTAACTTGACGGATTTGAGACTGTGACTCCTGGCTGGTTGGACACCAATCACTTAACTATTATGCCTACAAATTTCACTGAAAAGAATAAACAAAAACAGAAAATGATGGAAAGTTACAAAAGGTCCATCAATATCAAAGAGCAGAAAAGATGGATTGAATGTTTTGTGTTTGGGTCAGGATAAAAGAAACTACCTCTCAAACATAAATGAAATAGGGCCAATAAAAGGCGAGAAGGCCCCTCAAGTCTGTTCTACTAGCTCATGGCTGATCTTTGACCTCAAATGCAATTGAAGATTTCAAGGGAGAATTGGAGTATTGTCTGCAAAAGAAGAATGTGCAGGGCTACGGCGAGATGATAGGGCAATGACACAAGGTGAATTTCTCATTAGGGGAGCTTGCACACACACGGTGGTCCGAATCACATCCTTTGATACTGCGATGGCTCTGTGAACTCCATTTTACCTCACCTTGCACCTATCTCTTCATCTTCCTAGTCTGGATTTCAGTCTTGAATATACTTCGTGACTGAGTGTCCACTGCTCTTTGGGGTAGGGAATTACAAGGAACCACAATCCAAAGTACAAACAAAAATTATTCGTCCAAAATGGCTAACCCCTCTTGCTGAGATTTTCCAGCCCAGGGAAATGACCTGTCAACATTTACCCTGTCAATCTTTCTCGGATTAATTTCAGCGGAATTCTCCGTCGGCGGGATCCTCCAGTCTGCCGGCAGCACACCCACGGGTGGGGATTTCCCAATGGCGTGGTGTGGCCACAATGGGAAGGCTGCTGGTATGGGCGAGCCGCACAGGAAAATATGGCTGGCAGATCGGAGAATCCCGCCCATATGTGTTTCAATGAGATCACTCCTCATTCAGAAAGTTGGCCCAATCTACGTGTTCTTCCTTCATGGGGACATCCTCAAAAAGACTCCCAACAAATTTGTCAAACATGATTTCCCTTTCAGAAATCCATGATGACTCTGCCCAGTTTTACCATTCCTTTTCTATATGTCCAGTTATCACATCCTTAATAAAACATTCTAACATTTTCCCGACTACTGACGTCAAACTAACAGGTCTACAGATCTCCATTCTCCCTCTTCCTCCCTTCGTAAACAGCAGGGCTACACTTTCTGCTTTCCAGTTCGCTGGAATCTTTCCAGAATCTAAAGAATTTTGAAAGCTAACAACCACGAACGCATTTTGTGTAAAGGGTCAGACCCCATTCGGAGTATTGTGAGCGTTTTTGGGCTCCATATCTAAGGAAGGATGTGCTGGCCTTGGAAAGGGTCCAGAGGAGGTTCACAAGAATGATCCCTGGAATGAAGAACTTGTCGTATGAGGAAAGGTTGAGGACTTTGGGTCTGTACTCGTTGGAGTTTAGAAGAATGAGCGGGGATCTTATTGAAACTTACAGGATGCTGCGAGGCCTGGATAGAGTGGGCGTGGAGAGGATGTTTTCACTTGTAGGAAAATCTAGAACCAGAGGGCACAATCTCAGAGAGTGGTAAATCTGTGGAACTCTTTGCCGCAGAAGGCTGTGGAGGCCAAATCACTGAGTGTCTTTAAGACAGAGATAGATAGGTTCTTGATTAATAAGGGGATCAGGGGTTACGGGGAGAAGGCAGGAGAACGGGGATGAGCATTGCAGCTGAGTCCATGTTGCTTCTGAGATTTCTCTGTCATTGGAACACACGGAATGTGAAGAAAATATATGTTATAGGTGCTCGCAGTTTGACAACACTTCAAATGCATCACTTGCCAAGATGTTTATTTGAATTGTTCCGCGGGCGGCCTTCTTCTTGCCTGTTTTTGCGATCAGTTAGGGGCCATAAACATCGACAATGTTTGAAATCTCAGTTACCTACTCAGTGAATTAAACCACAAGTTTCCTAGGGCTGTTCACGCAGTATCTTCCAATCCCACCAGCGGCGCGTGGTGGATTCAATGGGAAATCCCATTGACAGGGGCGGGACTGGCAAATCCAGATGCCGGCCAATGACGGGCCCTCTCCCGCCACCAAGAAACACGCCGTGGAAGCCCAGAGAATCTTGCCCAAAGACTCCGCTTCCAATTCCTTTTGAGGAAGAGTTCCAGAGACTCACAGCCCCCTGAGAGAAACAAATTCTCCTCATCTCTGTCTTAAATAAGTGATCTCTTATTTTGAAATAGTGACGCCTAGCTCTAGGTTATCCGATAGGGGGAAACATTCTCTCCACATCCGCCCTGACAATACCCATCAGGATCTTAAGGTTTCGATCAAGTTGCCTCTTATGCTTTTAAACTCCGGTGGATAAAATCCTAACCTGCCCAACTTTTCCTCCAAAGACGATTCACCCATTCCTGGTATTAACCTCTGATTTTATGCAAAAGTCACCCTAACTTGCAACGACCACTCACCTCCCTGATGCTTCAATATCGTTACCTGAGACTGCAACCTACAGGATTCAGAAAGCTGCATTCCTTCCTCTAATAACCAGTAGAATTCTAGATCTTTTGCAGACTCCCGCCTCAACTCGGTAGGCCCTGCCTGTGGGTTCCTCCAAACCCCAGTCTCCTGGCGGCACCCAGCTACAAATGGGTCTCCGGGTTTCTCTGAGTGGCGAACTGCCTGAAGCAGGGAACGCGTGACCTTACACCACCTTCTCGGATCCCCAGGAAACCTTCTGCTTCCTAACTACACAGAACAGCTCCCAGGGCTGCGCTGTGAGTTGCAAACCACGCAATTTCCAAATTCAACCCTCAGCTGAAACAAATTGCTCGCAAGGCTCTTATGACCCTGGAGCCTGCTTACAGCAGCACCTTTACAGTATGGAGCCTCTTCCCTGCTAAAGAACACTCAGGTAAATTTAAATCAGAGAATGTTCTTCAGTTCCACCCATCTCTTTGATGAAATAGCCTGCTCTGGTTTATCCTCAAACTGTTCTCCAAGCCAATTATCTCTCCTTTACAATTCCTCCAGATAAGTAAGCCCACCTGCTGTTTTATGCTCCTTCTCTTCTACTCTGACTCCATTAAACAAGCACGGCTAATCTTCTGAACTGCCATTTTCTTTTTGGTGTTGTGGAGATCTCCATAGCCGAGCATTTTAGTTATCTTACCTTGTCTTCCCAGAACTAACGGTTACCTCAAAAATGTTAGCATGTTTCTTTGTTCTTTCGGAGATGTGCGAGGCACCTTTCTTACACAGAGGGTAGTGGGTGCCTGGAACTCGCTGCTGGAGGAGGTGGTGGAAGTAGAGACGATAGTGACATTGAAGGGGCATCTTTACAAATACACGAATAGGATGGGAATAGAGGGATAAGGACCCAGGAAGTGTAGAAGATTTTAGTTTAGACGGGCAACATGGTCGGCGCGGGCTTGGAGGGCCGAAGGGCCTGTTCCTGTGCTGTATTTTTCTTTGTTTTTTGTTTTTTGAACCATGGAGTAGCTATTTGCAGCAATGTTCAAATGAAAAAGTGAGTGGGTGGGTGGAGGGAAAATAATAATATTGTGGGTGGCTCGGTAGCACAGTGGTTAGCACTGTTGCTTCCCAGCTTCAGGGACCCGGGTTCGATTCCCGGCTTGGGTCACTGTCTGTGCGGAGTCTGCACATTCTCCCCATGCCTGCGTGGGTTTCCTCCGGGTGCTCCGGTTTCCTCCAACAAGTCCTGAAGGACGAGCTTGTTGGGTGAATTGGACATTCTGAAGTCTTCCTCTGTGGACCAAAACAGGCGCCAGAGTGTGGAGACTAGGGGATTTGCACAGTAAGTTCATTGCAGTGTTGATGTAAGCCTACTTCTGACAATAAAGATTATTATTATTATTATTACAAACTTTTAAAAGTTGATTGCTGCCTTTGCACTCTGCAGGTCTTCTTCTCCCCTGTATTAGAATGTCCCAAGCTTTGGCATGTGCACTTGTTGAAACGTTGTGAGCTGTTAGTCCCTCTGTTGTTAATTTTCTGCACTTCGGGAGACCAGGTGGGCTCATGGTCCAATCGGGGCCTGTTTTATTTTTGGACGTAAAGCAAGAGCGCTTCCGTTTGCTTCGATTGCCAAGAGCAGCAATTCTTTTTTTTAAACACTACAGGGACTTTTCCCTTTTGTTTGTTTTCTATTCTCTGAATGTTCTGTTTATTTTGAGCGTTTGACTCTGTCAGTCAGTCTTTACAGGTTTTTTGTTTTTCAAAACGCCGGCCTTTTTTTTGTTAACTGCAGCTCTCGTTCGGCTGCCCCCTGGATACTGAGACTTTGGACAACGACCTATTCTGGTTTGGGACAACATCTAGTTTCTTTGTATATTTGCTCGCCGTCTTGTGAAGTGTGGCACTCAGGGTCTTGCAGTTTTCAGCAGCGTTACTCACCTATTGTGTGACCTGAATAGTTTTGTTGCTCTGCGTCATGCAGGGGAGTTGCAATTGTTCTCCTGAGCTGCAGTCCAGCTTCAGTTCTTTACACCTTGACATAAATTGTTCTGCTTCATGTATTTAGCTGTCGCCTTTACAATGTTGACAAATGTGAGGTTATCCATTTTGGTAGGAATAACAACAAAAGGGATTATTATTTAAATGGCAAAATATTGAAACATGCTGCTGTGCAGAGAGCCCGGGTGTGCTAGTGCATCAGTTGCAAAAAGTTGGTTTGCAGGTGCAACAGGTGATTAAGAAGGCAAATGGAATTTTGTCCTTCATTGCTAGAGGGATGGAGTTTAAGACTAGAGAGGTTATGCTGCAATTGTATAAGGTGTTAGTGAGGCCACACCTGGGGTATTGTGTTCAGTTTTGGTCTCCTTACCTGAGAAAGGACGTACTGGCACTGGAGGGTGTGCAGAGGAGATTCACTAGGTTAATCCCAGAGCTGCAGGGGTTGGATTATGAGGAGAGGTTGAGTAGACTGGGACTGTACTCGTTGGAATTTAGAAGGATGCGGGGGGGGGGGATCTTATAGAAACATATAAAATTATGAAGGGAATAGATAGGATAGATGCGGGCAGGTTGTTTCCACTGGTGGGTGAAAGCAGAACGAGGGGGCATAGCCTCAAAATAAGGGGAAGTAGATTTAGGACTGAGTTGAGGAGGAACTACTTCACCCAAAGGGTTGTGAATCTATGGAACTCCTTGCCCAGTGAAGCAGTTGAGGCTCCTTCATTAAATGTTTTTAAGGTAAAGATAGATCATTTTTTGAAGAATAAAGGGATTAAGGGTTATGATGTTCGGGCCGGAAAGTGGAGCTGAGTCCACAAAAGATCAGCCATGATCTCATTGAATGGCGGAGCAGACTCAAGGGGCCAGATGGCCTACTCCTGCTCCTAGTTCTTATGTTCTTATGTTCTTATTCTTAGGGAAAGGCATAGTGGTATTGTCACAGTACTAGTAAACCAGAGACCCAGTGTAATTCTCTGGGGACCCAGGTTCAAATCGTGCCACTGCAAATTTTGAAATTTGAATTCAATAAAAATCCGGAATTAAAAGTCTAATAATGACAATGGAACCATTGTCGTAAAAACCCATCTGGCTCACTAATGTCCTTTCGGGAAGGAAATCAGCCATCTTTACCTGGTCTGGCCTATATTTGACTCCAGACCCACAGCAATATGGTTGACTCTTAACTGCCTCCACAAGGGCAATTAGGGATGGGCAATAAATGCTGCACAACCAGCGTCGCACGAACGAATTGGCCAACACTGCTGCATACCATGCTGTTAAAATGGTGCTGTTTGCTGGGACTATATGGTGCATTATGGGTTCCTTAGATCGCTCAATGAGGATAACTTGGGACTTGTACATTTAAACATGTACTGTTCATTGTAAACCGTTAACTCGTTACAGATCCAAGATATGGCCATGCACAGAGCTGTTGTCTCCATGCAGGTTGATTCCAGAGTTTTGCTTCCAGACTGTTGTCTCAGGGTCTGTTACCATGTGACTCCATGCATCATACTGTGGGGACTGCTGTTCCCCAGTCCCACATTAAACATTGCTATTTCTGGCATCTTTAAATCACAATGTAAACTCCACAGCATAGTCCAATGAAATGGACTAGGTTCAACATGGTTCAATTTAAATTTTTTATGGACAAAGAAACAGACAAGTTACAAAAAAAGGTTTTAGATTGGGGAGAGTCGATTTCCATAAAATAAGGCAGGATCTGGCCAAGGTAAAGACTGG